>NC_136068.1:906823347-907423347 GCF_964261635.1 Lissotriton helveticus
TTACGAAGACTCTTTCAATGCCGCCAAGGAGACCATAGAATGTCCTGTTTTTCCCAAATATCTAGAAATGTTGAATGCGGAAATCGAGCAGGAAGCAACGATTGCAGCCGAGATTGCTAAAGACAGTTCTCAGGACAGTCAGAGTTCTGTTTCATTGAGTCAGGATCCACTAGGAGGACCAGTTATCGAAAATGAAGCTGCCACTGCCATGATTGAAGTGGAAAGAGCCATGGCACATGCTCAGGAGGATGCGGTTAACTTAGAAGACTTGGAAAGACAACTCAACGTTGAGCAGAGGAAAATATATGACGAAGTTACCAACCAAATAGATCATGGATTAAGTCATGAGAAGAAAAAGTGCTTATGTACGTCGTTGAAGCCTGTCCGACTGTACGTGAGTGGAGAAGCAGGAACTGGAAAAAGTTTCCTCATTAAAGCAATTTAATGTTATTTGCAGAAAAGGACTGAGTCATCGCTGTCTTGTGTTGTCACCGCTCCAACTGGACTGGCAGCACATAACATTAAAGGTATTACTTTGCATCGTCTACTGATGCTGCCAGTGGAGCATGATAACAAATTACAATACCACAAGTTATCTGGAGATGCTTGTTGTGAAGTTTCAAGAGTCTTGAGGAAAATGAAACTTCTTATCATTGACGAAGTAAGCATGGTTTCCAATGTCATGCTTGCCTTTGTGCATTTGAGAATGCAAGAAGTTCTCAAATAGAGTATGATGTGTTATTTGGTGGCAAACACATCATTGTTTTCGGTGATCTTCTGCAGCTGACACCAGTGAAAGGACAACCTGTGTTCAAAATGCTCACGCATGAAGATACCAGGAAGTGCCTAGGGAGTATTGGCAACGTCAATATATGGTTAAACTTCAATTATGCTGAACTGCGTGAAAATATGCGTCAAGCGAAGGATGAAGATTATAAGAATATTCTACAAGATGTTAGAATCGGAAAAGTGACCAAGCATGGGAAAGAAGCTTTACATGCACGATTACTGTCAAATTTGTATCCAGAAGAAGACGTTGTGCCTGAGAATATTTTTCAGAAAATTACTGAGAAGAAATCTGGAATATGTTTGATGCCAACTCTTGAAGAATGTGCCATCTTCAACAACAAAATGTTGCATTTAGAAAACCAAGAGATTGTGAAACTGGAAGCTATTGACAGAGTAGAGCATATGGGAGCAACAATTCTTTTGTCTGAGAATTTGAAATCAAAATTGGATTCATTAGAGAAGACTATATCTAATACTGCTGGTTTTGAAAAGACTCTGAATGTGTGCTTAAATTGCCGTATAATTTTAAGAAGAAATTTACATGTTGAAAGAGGTCTGGTAAATGGATCAATGGGTAATGTTGTTGATTTTGAGAAATACAGAAATAGAGATGGAATTGAATTTTTAAAAATTAAATTTGATGGCATTGAGGAAGTACAGCTAATTGGTCGTTGCTCTGCTAGGTTTTTGCTTGTAAAAGACTTATATGTTCGCCGTAAGCAGTTTCCTGTTTGCTTGGCATATGCGGTGACAATCCATAAATCGCAAGGTTTAAGTGTAGACAGTGCATTGGTGAATATTGGCAGTTCTGTGTTCAAGGAGGGTATGGCATATGTGGCATTGTCACGAGTCAGAACTTTATCGGGATTGTACTTGATTGAGTATGATGTCACAAACATTTGTGCGGATCTAGATTGTGTTAAGGAATACAATAGGTTAAGAAGAGAGTATGCGCAATATCCTTTGTTTGAGAAACGTGTGGTAGGCCGGAAACGAAGAAATGTGACCAATAGTAGAGAGGTTGTAGCAAAAAGACGAAAAGTCGATGAACCAGAAATTATAAGCAGAAAGAAAAAGGATTTTGTTGAAGATGTTGTTGGTTTTCAATTTGAAAACAGTTCTGGTGTCAACTGCTATGCTAATGTAGTGGTTAATGTTTTGTTTTCTCTAGAAAATTTAAAAGAAGAGATTGTGGTCAATTCGGATCAAAGATTCTGCAGTTTGTTGAATTCTGTGTTAGATAAATGTAGCACTGATAGAACAAAAATAGAAAGTGTGTCTGAAATTCGAAATCTGTTAGACAAATGTTCAGGTCAAACGCAATTCTCTCAAAATATTCAGCAAGATTGTCAGGAGTTTTTAATGTATATGCTTGATGTATTGCAAGATGAAGGTGTAGATGTAGATCACCTGTTTGGCCTTTCTTATCAATGGCAGCATGGCTGCGAGAACTGTAGGGTATCAAGTACTACTAGTGTAGACTCAGAAAAATTTATATATTTAAGTTTGCCAGACAGTAAATCAGTGTCCTTTAATAAGCTAGTAAAAGCAGCCGATCACAACATGGAGTGTAGCCAATGTAAGTCTGAAATGTTGTCCACATTATTTATACGAACATATGGCCAGTATGTCATTTTAATGTTCCAACGATGTAGGCCTGATGGAACAAAATTGACAACTTTAATTAAAAATGTTGTGGCTTCGCAGTTGTCAATATCAGGAAGGACTTTTGTAACTGCAGCAATTATATATCATGACGGTCCTTCAACAGCATCAGGACATTACACAGCTTATTTGAAGTCTAGAAACGGCTGGTCATTCTGCAATGATTCTGTTTTAACTTAAAAAAAAAAATTGCCTTTTGACCTTAAAAATTCTTACCTGGTGTTTTTACAACCAAAATTTTAGGGAAAGAATCTCGGGATTTGCTCTGAGGAATTTCAAGAGGTTCTAATGGCTCCTACACTATTTGGCCTTGAGGATAAGTGTAGTACAGAGTCAAAAGTTATTTTTCAGTTTTAAGTAGTTCCTGAAAAAAAAGAAGGTTTTCTTACAGAAAGTGGTGGGCACGGATTAGTTAAAGGACAACAGAGTATTTCCCAAAGCAAACGGTGTTCTTACCATAACACTTGACGTCATGGAAAAATAACTGCACTTTGAATGAGTTCAGAAAAACTGTTTCTTTTAATAAGCTAATTCAAGCAGCCAATCAAAACATGGAGTAGAGGTAATGTAAGTCTGCAATGCTGTCAACATATTTTGAACAAACTTTTGGTTATAATGTCATTTAAAAATTCCAACTATATAAACCTGATGAAAATAAGTTTTCAACTTTAATTTCAAATGTTGTGGCTACACACGCGTTGATTTTAGAAAAAAAATTCTAACTGCAGCTATTATATGACATGATGGTCCTTTGACAACATCCACTTATTACATATCTTAAAAATATTCTTACTTTCTGTTTTCAGAAGAAAGAATTTAGGGTAGGTAACTGGCCTATAATGATTCTAGGGGTTGATATAATTTTATGTACTGTTTTAAATTGCTTTGTGATTAAAAGTGATGTAGAGAATTAAATAATTGTAGTAGTCATAGAGGTAGTGTAAGTCTGCTTCATAGTAAGCAGTATCAGTGTCATAGGAAATGTGGAACATGAGTGAGCAAGAAGGGTGAGATATTACTAGTACAGGATTGTGAAAGTGATCTTGAACGTTTTCTTTCTGAAAGTTGCGGAAAAAGAAAATGACGGGATTTGCTTAGAAGAATTCCAAGAGTTATACATGGCTCTTACACGATTTGGCCTTGTGGAAAAGTGTGGTAGAGAGCGAGAAGTCATTTATTGTATGTAACATATTTGTCAAAACGATGGAGCTTTTCTTTCAGAAAGTGGCGGGCTGAAAATAATAACAGCACAACAGAGTAAGCTGTTCATAGGATATCCTTCGACGTCATGGAAAGTAAGTTAATTTTAAGGAGTTCTGATTTTTGATTGGTTATGTTATATGGTTTTTTTAAACACAATCATTTTGAGTGAAATTTGATATATTCTGAGAACAGCAAAAATAAACCATTTAACATGTATAATTAATTCTGTACTTTTTGTATTTATTATATACATTTAGGACTGTGTAGGGGGCATGGAGAAGCTGAGGCTTCAGTAAGTGTCAAAGTTGTTGCATACAGTGCTCACCTTCTGCGTAGTCTTTCATATGATAGACTACATCTGCACAATGAGATACCTAAGCAAAGGAAACACAGGTGATGTGATTGTGGAATGAGCAAAAAAAATTGCACGTTTTTCAATTACATCACCTGTGTTTCCTAACATTACGAATCACATTGTGCAGATCAGGTTTAGGCCTGTCCAGGGAGACAGAGGAGGTCTGGCCTTTGTTAAAGAGTGCAGTGGACATGACTCACTTCATTGGTAGGCATGGACATGTATTATCTCCTCTGTACTCTTCAACAAGTCTAAATTTCATCTGTAACCCTGAGTAGGCCTCACCTCAAACAAACCCCTGGATAGGCCACTCCTGTATTTCCTAACATTACGCATCACATTGTGTAGATGAGGTTTAGGCCTGTTCCAGGAGACAGAGGAGGTCTGACGTTTTTTCAAGAGTGCAGTGGACATGACTCACTTCGTTGGTAGGCCTGCACATGTATTATCTCCTCTGTACTCTTCAACAAGCCTAAATTTCATCTGTAACCCTGAGTAGGCCTCACCTCAAACAAACCCCTGGATAGGCCACACCTTATCGTCATCCTGAATCAATCATTTAAAATGTTTGGGGCAGATTTATGATGGCCGTGCGCCTCTTTTGTGCCGCTGTTGCATCACTTATGTGATGCAGCAGTGATGCAAAAGATGCACCATGTTGCAAGATAGGCCTCACTTCATCTGCAACAAGATAGTGTTAGTTTAAAATGTATATATTTAGGACTGTGTAGGGGGCATGGAGAAGCAGAGGCTTCTGTAAGTGTCAAAGTTGTTGAAAAACTGTTTGTCCTTCAATCTTTTCCCTTGTCTTTTCTAATTTTTAAATACATGTTTTAATATTTTTCAAATTTTTGTTCTTTCTTTCACAGATTGAAAGTATAAAAATAACAAGTGACTAAGTTAACGACAATTATAAGGTAAATGTTTTGTACTCTTTTCATTACATTTCTATCACATTTAACTTCTATTAGTTCCACTGCTTCATTTCTTTAACCCTCAGTTTCCTGCCTTTGCTACTTCTCTCATTCCTTTCTCTATTACTTACTCACTCTACTCCTTCCACTCCTTTTCTCAGTCCCTCTGTTCTCATAGTTCCTCACTCCTGTTCACTCACTCCGTCTCTATTACTCTCACTGTCTCTGACTGATCACTCTTTCACTAATAGTTCATTATGCTTTCTCCCTGTAGTTCAAGCACACTAAGGGGCATATTATCAACACAGGCAATAAAATTATCGCTGCTTTTATCGGCAGAAAACTGCTGCAAAAGCGGTTTTAGCGGCAGATTTCTGCCGATAAAAGCAGTATTTATCGGCAGAAAACTGCCGCAAAAGCGGCTTTAGCGGCAGATTTCTGCCGATAAAAGCAGCGATAATTTTATCACCTATGTTGATAATATGCCCCTATGTTATTTACATTTCTTTGCTGTTTCAATCATTCCTTTTCTGTTACTTCTTCTTTTCTGCTTTCTGTTTTTTCTCTCTGTTATTCCACATGTTTTAATCTTATTTTGAACATTCACTCACATTCTCTAAGAAACTCTTGTTTATTATTCTTCTACTCTCCTTTTTTTCTTTCACTTCCTTATCTATTTTGTTTTTCACAATTATACCCTCTTCCATCTTTTCTTCGGTAAATAGATCTATTAAACATTATCTCTGTGTTACTCCCTATAGCTGTCTTTCTTTTAACATTACTCTCTGTTTCCTTCCCTTATACTTACTCTTCTTTTTTTTCAAATTTTTTTTTTTGTTTTGCTTCCGGTTCGCGTACCGGCGAGCGAACCGGGAAGCGAACCAAAAGAAATAGAGGTTGCCAGAGTGCTAAACATTTTAGCAATTTTTTTATAAAGGGGAGGTAGTTCTGAAAAGAACTTTTTTTAAAATTATTTTTGTTGTTTTATATTTTTTTATTATTTTTCTGAACTTTTTTTACTTTTTTTGAATTTTTTGAACGGTTTTATATTTTTTTTGTTTTTTTTGGGGGGGAAACGAAAACGATTCATTGTAAAGGGCTAATCAGGAGCAACAAAAAAAAAGAATTTATTCTGTGGGGCGTTTCGGACAATCATGATTATCAATTGCTAAGTTGATTAAATTGATGCTACTTTCTCTGTAGCAAATCAACTGACCGCAACGCACGCACACTTGTTTGATTGTCCCGAACCTCATCTGTATATTTGGGACCATGTCCCTCGCCTCTGGTCCCGTCACTTCCTCTACATTTGATCTTCGGGCCACAGGAGGGGGGTTGTCCTGCATGTCACGTAGCTGCGCAGCACTGTAGTTGATAGGGTGCCACCTCTCCATATGGCGATGCATCGTATAATTGCCATAACTGTATTTTTTATTTGTCCCTCTGGACAGATCTTTCTTGCATATAAGGCAAGTTACATACCAGGCATTCACTTTTTTTTGGCCCCGGGGGTATTTAAAAAATTGCCAAATGAAACTCTCTTTGACACGGGACATCCTAGGCTCTTCTTCCAAAAACTGCCTCCTCTTCCTCTTCTTCCTCTTCTTCCTCCTCTTGATTGAGGATTACCTGAGGAGGTGGTCCTCTCTTCCTAGGAGGTGGTGGTGGTGGTGGGGGTGCACCAGCTGAAGCTACAACACTTGCCATTGCTAAGTGTTGAAAAAAGGTCTTCCTCTCACAAAGATGAAAGTCAGAGTGAGGAAACAAGGAGGGGTTTTCATCATTTGGGAAAAAAATAGTTCTGAACCAATGAAAAGTGTTATTTTTAGGTCACATGACCTAGCCTTACATCATTAGGAAACCAAAAGTGAAATGAACCAATGAAAAGTGTTATTAACAAGTCACTTGACCTGTTATGCTTACGTTACGCGCTCCGCGCCGCGTCCCGGATCGCTTCCAGGAAGCTGCGCTTCGCGCCTCGCTTCGCATACCGGAGCACTTCCGGGTGCGCTAACGCGACGCGTCATATGACGCATTACGCGACAACGCGATACGTCTCGGTTACGCGACGCGTCACCATGTTGTTTTCTAACGCGGCAGTTGCGCAAACGGAACGTTTACCGGTTCGTGGACCGGGTCGCGGCAGCAAATTGAGCTAACGGGAAGCTACCCGGTTCGCGGACCGGGAGCGAAACAAAAACAAATATTTTAAAAAATACATAAAAAAATTGTATTAAAAACATATAAAATATATTTTTCGATTTAAAGAAGAATACATTTTAAAGCTTTTGATATTTACTATTAAAAAACCATTGAAATTCACTGAAAAAACCATAGGTTATAGACCATATATAGTTAGGAATTAGCATTTACAAAACCTTGAAAATTCACTCAAAAAACCATAGGTTATAGACCATATATAGTTAGGAATTAGCATTTACAAAACCTTATTTTACTCACACAAAACCATTGAAATTTCATATATAGTTAGTTACACTAACTATATATCGCGCACCCGCAATCCACTGCTGATGATGTCACATATTACATCATTCATGACATGGTCAGTGACATCACTGATGACATCACTGATGACATCTCAAATGACATCACTGATGACATCACTGATGACATCTCAAATGACATCACTGATGACATCACTGATGACAACATCCAGTGACTGTATGTTTCTGTAAAGTTAAAATATGTCTTACATATTGAAGAATGAGTGGATTTATAAGTGTCTGGATGAAGGATTTAGTAGGTGCATGACTGACTGTATGAGTGAGTGATTAAATGTGTCTCTCTGAGTGCATGGGTTAGTGACTAAACTGTCTTAATTTGTGCATCATTATATATGTTGTTCTGTAAACTGCTGCATGTGTTGATCAGTAGCTATAAGAGTAACTATATGGGTTATTGATTGGTTGCCCATGTATTTGTATGGTAGACTGAGTGTGTGTGTGGGTGTCTGGGAGGTGTATGACTCTGTGCATAGATGTGTGAGCAGTTGATTCACTAGATGTATGGGTTCAAAAGTGCATGTGGAAACAGCTGTATGGGCGGTTGACTGTGTGCATGAGTGTATTGGTGAGTGAATGGATATCTCAGTGCTACATGTCAAAGTAAGTACATATGTAAAACACAGTACATGTGAGAGTTGACATATATAAATAGCTGTGCATAAGAGCCAGTGAATGTGTGAGTGGCTGTATGGATCATTGTGAACTTGTATCCGGGATTGTATAAGAGAGTAAATATGTGTTAGTATGTGTTTGAATAAGTAAGGTGTGTATAACTGTATAGTTGAGAAAATGGAGGTGTGATTGATTCTTTGCATGACTGACTAGGTGTGTGTGTAACTTCATGGATGAGTGACAGTCTGTGAGTGTCTGTTTACACTGAGTGTATCTAAGGTTATATTAGAGTCTGAAGAGGTTCATCGTATTATCACATGAATGATGTCATCAGTGATGTGATCAGTAATGTCAAATGAGATGTCATCAGTGATGTCATCAGTGATGTCATTTGAGATGTCATCAGTGATGTCATCAGTGATGTCATTTGAGATGTCATCAGTGATGTCATCAGTGATGTCACTGACCATGTCATGAATGATGTAATATGTGACATCATCAGCAGTGGATTGCAGGTGCGCGATATATAGTTAGTGCAACTAACTATATATGGAATTTCAATGGTTTTGTGTGAGTAAAATAAGGTTTTGTAAATGCTAATTCCTAACTATATATGGTCTATAACCTATGGTTTTTTCAGTGAATTTTCAAGGTTTTGTAAATGCTAATTCCTAACTATATATGGTCTATAACCTATGGTTTTTTCAGTGAATATATATATATATTCACTGAAAAAACCATAGGTTATAGACCATATATAGTTAGGAATTAGCATTTAAAAAACCTTATTTTACTCACACAAAACCATTGAAATTCCATATATAGTTAGTTGCACTAACTATATATCGCGCACCCGCAATCCACTGCTGATCATGTCACATATTACATCATTCATGACATGGTCAGTGACATCACTGATGACATCACTGATGACATCTCAAATGACATCACTGATGACAACATGCAGTGACTGTATTTTTCTGTAAAGTTAAAATATGTCTTGAGTGGATGTATAAGTGTCTGGATGAAGGATTTAGTAGGTGCATGACTGACTGTATGAGTGAGTGATTAAATGTGTCTCACTGAATGCATGGGTTAGTGACTAAACTGTCTTAATTTGTGCATCATTATGTCTGTTGTTCTGTAAACTGCTGCATGTGTTGATCATTAGCTATACGAGAGGCTATATGTGTTATTAATTGGTTGCCCAAGTATTTCTATGGGAGATTGAGTTTGTGTGGGGGTGGCTGGAAGGTGTGTGACTCTATGCATAGATGTGTGAGCAGTTTATTCACTAGGTGTATGAGTTCAAGAGTGCATGTGGAAACAGCTACATGGGCAGTTGACTGTGTGCATGAGTGTATTGATGAGTGAATGGATATCTCAATGCTACATGTCATAGTAAGTACATATGTAAAACACAGTACATGTGAGAGTTGGCATATATAAATAACTGTGCATGAGAGCCACTGAATGAGTGAGTGGTTGTATCGATCATTGTGAACTTGTATCAGGGATTGTATAAGAGAGTAAATATGTGTTAGTATATGTTTCAATAAGTAAGGTGTGTTTAACTGTATAGTTGAAGAAATGGAGGTGAGATTGTTTCTTTGCATGACTGACTGGGTGTGTGAGTAACTCCATGGATGAGTGGCAGTGTGTGAGTGTCTGTTTACACTGAGTGTATCTAAGGTTATATTAGAGTCTGAAGAGGTTTATCGTATTAGCACAAGAATGATGTCAAATGAGATGTCATCAGTGATGTCATCAGTGATGTCATTTGAGATGTCATCAGTGATGTCATCAGTGATGTCACTGACCATGTCATGAATGATGTAATATGTGACATGATCAGCAGTGGATTGCGGGTGCGCGATATATAGTTAGTGCAACTAACTATATATGGAATTTCAATGGTTTTGTGTGAGTAAAATAAGGTTTTTTAAATGCTAATTCCTAACTATATATGGTGTATAACCTATGGTTTTTTCAGTGAATTTTCAAGGTTTTGTAAATGCTAATTCCTAACTATATATAGTCTATAACCTATGGTTTTTTCAGTGAATTTCAATGGTTTTTTAATAGCAAATATCATAAGCTGTCGAATGTCAAGTACGTGGTAAGTAAAAACATTTTCGTGTTTATGCACACTGATCTGCTTTGAATACTGCCCCCCACCCCTCATTTCTATTAGGAGTACTCTCTCTTTGCAGATAGTGAAGGGTAGTTAACGCAGCCCTTTGCCCCCTTTGTAATACGTCGTGCCTGCTTCTCTCTCCATTTGATTGATTGTTCTCTTTGGTTCATTCTCTATTTACAAACAAGCACAGAGTCGCAATACTCTGTTTAGTCTTTGCAGATAGCGAAAAATCGTGTAAAAAAACAAAAGGAATCGAGCAAAATCAGTAGGCCACTAATGGGATCTCTTTTTGACCTCGCTAAAATAGAAACATTAGGAACAACCTGTTGAAAATAGCAATGCGTATGTACATAAGCGGCGTTCATTTGTGTTCACAGTACCCCTTGTTGATTGTATCAATCGAGCATTGAATTGTTCGAAGTTAATTCTCTTAAGGATCTTCTCTACCTGCAAACGAGGAAGAATAGGAATATTCTCTCTCCCTTTGCAGATAGTGAAGGGTAGGTAACGCAAGCCTTTAACACGTCGTACCTATTTCATTCCTCATTGATTGATTGATTGTCCGAACATTGACTGTTTGGGAATTAGTTATTTTTGGAGGTATTCCCTGTTTGCATATAAACGTAGGAAAATCTTTGCAAGTAGTGAAAGGGTACGTAATGCGGACCTTTCTCCCCCGTTGTAATCTGTCATGCCTATCTACTCCCCACTGATTGATGCACCTTTTTCACCCGGACCATTTACTAGAGATACGTCATCTGGCCCGACCAGAGAGCACCCCTAGTGAAAAGGACATATGCAATAATAACGAAGTGATCACTGTATCCTGTTAACAGAAACTTTACCATGAAACAACCTGGAAAGAAAAAAATAGGAAAACGAAAATCAGTAGGCCACTGATGAACATGAACTTTTATTAAACAACAAACAAAGAAACGATAACATAACGTAATGATAAAACCTATTAATGTCCTAGAAACAAGAAAACGTTAAACTATGCCAGTGGTGAGAGACCAGAAAAACAGTCCGAGAAACCAAATCCGAGAAACCAAATCACCCCTCGCTGTCCCAACTCATGCACTCTGAAAGTTCAAAGTTTTGAGGAGTGCTTGTAACATTGTCTGAAGCCTATTTGCAATTGCTTCATCTTCACTATTCTTAAAGTAAGTGGGGGCTGTTGTGATGCGGTGCCACCCTGAACCGCTTGACGGAGGCCCCCGAGGGACGGTGTCATGTCGCGGACTCGGAGGGGGCGCTTGGCTCCGGCCCCCTCCCCAAGTCGTGTTGCCCTGGTGTGGCCTGAGATCGCCCCCGACATAGGTGGCCGGCTCCCGGGGTCAAGCGGAACTTTTTTCCTTTTGGTGACTCTTCCATTCTTCACCTTGTCCCACAATCCGTTTCACCTAAAGACACGCTGTAGTGGGGCACCCCTTTTCCGTTTCATTTGCCATTCAGCCCGCTTTTGCTACACTGTGCCTCTTCCGCTATTCAGCTGTTTACCGCCCGCTCTTTCGACTACAGCGTCTCGCTCACCATGTACTTGAGTTGCTCCCGCTCTTGCGGCGCAGCGATAGGCGGCTGCCACAGGACTCTCAAAATGGCGGCCATCTCTTCAGATTTGGGCGTGGTCCACTAAAATGGGCCTGCGACACCTTGGAACTCGGACGCTTGTCTGCTAGAGCTTGGGCTCCATTCTCGAAAGCGTCCCCTCATCCTTGAAGATTCTACAAAAGTCTTGGGGGGCCCCCGACTCCCGCAGGCTTCTGGTGGGGAGCGCCTAGCATGATTGCTCGTGGAATGGCCACGACGGAGCTACGAAATGGTGGTGCTCTCATGCTAACGCCAGCTTCAGTCTGAAACATCCAGAAACACTGTAGACTACCAATTCGATCAGTTCCGGTAGCGCTCCAACGTGACCCGGTAGAGAAGAACTTGCCCTCCCCTCTTTGACTGATGGTTCTTGTTGCCTGTCCCTTCTGTTGTCATTTAACAGAACTATTTAGCCTGCTGAAAGGGGTTGTGTGCCGTCCGCTGGTTGGTGGAGACATTTTCACTATATTCTGGACCTGCGTTGTCGCGTAATGCGTCATATGACGCGCCGCGTTAGAAAGTTTAATAAATTATTAAACACAATAAACAATCCTTAAAAAATAAAAGTCTATCATTCATTTTTCATTGCAGTACGCTGCCCAGAAAGCTTCCCGGTTCCCGGACCGGGCGCTACCCACGCAAAAAAACAAAAAAAAAATTATTTTTTTTTGCCCCGCGGGGCCGTTTTAAAGCCTCCACATTAAACCTAGGGGGTCAGGGAGGATCTACTATGCCCCCTTATGGTTATTTGCCCCTTTGTTTTGGCCTCCTCTTGTCTCTCGATCCTACCGAGAGACAAGATGGCGGCAGCTACGGACTTTTTGGAATGTTGACAGACGCCAGAGAACCAATCAGCTTCGCTTCACAAAGCTCCGTTGCGCGAAAGGTACGCGTCCTGGAGCGCTGCCCGGTCCGCTGCTACAGATATATATCTTTTTTTAAACGTTAATTTCTCAAAATCCACTGGAGCACATATATTGAGACCTACAAAAGGCACATCGGGCTACCAGTCCCTACAATTTTGCCAAGTTTCGTGCAAATCTATTCAGCCGTTCGGGCTAAAAGTGAGGCTAACCGCCCTATGGAAAAATCAATGTTAAAAACACGTTTTGGGACCCCCCTTTTTTCTCGGCCCCCCCTTGACGAAACCCCCCCAAATTTTCAGGGGCTGCTCAGAAACAAAATGTGCCATTTTCCTGAAAATTTCAGCCAATTCCGTCCACAAACGCCAAAGTTATTAGACATAGAATTTTCAAAAAACCCATAGGGAAAAAATCCTAACTATATATACCTACTGGCGACCGCCAGTAGGTAATATATATATTCACTGAAAAAACCATAGGTGATGTCACTGACCATGTCATGACGAGTGATGTAAGATGTGACGTCATCAGCAGTGCATTGCACACGCAAGTTATAGTGAGTCCAACTAACTATAACGTGGGAATTTCAATGGTTTTATGCGAGTAAAACTTCCAGCTAACTATAACAGGTGTGAAACCTATGGTTTTTTCAGTGAATTTAATAGGTTTTTTAAATGCTAATTCCTAACTATAACTGGTGTGAAACCTATGGTTTTTTCAGTGAATTTCAATGGTTTTTTAATAGCAAATCTCTATAGGTATTAAAAGTAATATTTTTTTATAACAAATTTTATATTGTATAATTATGTAATAGTTTTTTATTTTTTTATTTATTTATTTATTTCTTTTTAATTTTTTGCTGGAGCGCTCCCGGGGCGCATACCGATGCGCTCACCGGTAAGCGCAGTGTTTCGGCGCGCCCTGGGGCGCGTACCGGTGAGCGTCCCGTTAGCGCTATTGCCGCGAACGAAAACAACATATCGCGTAGCCGCGTGATGCGTCATATCATGCTCCCGGGGCGCATACCGATGCGCTCACTGGTAAGCGCAGTGTTTTGGCGCGCCCTGGGGCGCGTACCGGTGAGCGTCCCGTTAGCGCTATTGCCGCGAACGAAAACAACATATCGCGTAGCCGCGTGATGCGTCATATCACGCACTGCGTAAGCGCACCCGGAAGCACGCGAGCGCATACGATCGCGCAACGTCTTGACGCGCTTAAGCTACGCGCCCCGGGGCGCGCCCCTGTGCGCGACTACGGGCGCGCCCCGGGGCGCGTAGCGTAAGCGCATCGGGCCATGTGACCTGAAAATAACACTTTTGATTGGTTCACAACAGTTTTGTTTAATAAATGATGAAAGACCCCACCTTTTTTCCTCATTTTCACTTTCTTGTTTGAGTGAAGAAGACCTGCATTCATTCTGTGAGAAATGGCTTCACTAGTAGCAGCTGCAGGTGCATCTGCACCACCACCACCTCCACCACCACCACCACAAGGACCACCACAAGACCACATTGGTGGTCAACAAGAAGAGGAGGACGAAGAGGAGGAGGTGGAGAGGGACTTTTTGCCTGAGGACAATCCCCCATACAGACCCAAGGAACATTTTATTTGGAACTTTTTCAAGATGCCAAGGGGTGCTGAAAAGGTGAATGCAGCTAAGTTGACTTGCCTCATCTGTGGCCAAGAACTGTCAAGAGGGAACCCAAAGAAGAAGTATTATTTTGGGAACCCCACGATGATTAGGCATATGCAGAGGAAGCACCCGAACAATTATTCAGCAGCAGAGGTCAGGGAACTGACCAAGAACCCTTCCCATCCTTCTTCTTCAAGCGCCTCCAATCAACCCACTCTATTGGATGCAGAGGCTAGGCAGATGGTCCCTAATGTACAAACTAAGTTTGGGGATTATAAATTTGTTTGCAAATATTGCAACAAATCAATTTCATATGGTGAGCAAAGCATCACTTTACTCAATCGAGCTGCAGACAACCATCACTGCAGCAAGCGACCTTAATGTTTTTCTATTTTTTTTTGCTCCAGTTGAGCTGTTTGCAATTCCCTGTGTTTTGTTTGCCCCCCAGAAAAAATACAAAAAAAATATAAAATTGTTAAGAAAAGCAAAAAAAAGTAAAATAATTTTAAAAAAAAATAAAAAAAATATAAACCAACAAAAAGAATAAAAAAACAGTTCTTTTCAGAACTACCTCTTATTTATAAAAAAATGCTTCTTTATTTTTTAAAACTCATTCTTTTTTCTCCAGGGTACGCTCCCCGGTACGCACCCTGGTGCGCGTACCGGGCGCTCCCCCCGCGAAAATCGAAAAAAAATTTATAAAAAATTCGCCCCGCGGGCCCCTTTTATGGCCCCCACATCAAACCTAGGGGATCAGGGGGGGTCTACCCTGCCCCCTTTTGGTCATTTCCCCCTTTGATTTTTGCCACCTCTTGTGTCTCGATCCTACCGAGACACAAGATGGCGGCCGCTCCGGACTGTTTCGAATGTTTACAGACACCCGAGAGCCAATCAGCTTCCCGTGCGCAAGTCGCGTGGCGCCCCCGGAGCGCTCCCCGGTACGCGTACCGGGGCGCGCTTATAGATATATACATTTTTTTGAACCTAAATTACTCAAAATCCTCTGGAGCACATATCTTGAGACATAGCAAAGGCACATCGGGCTACCGGTCCCTACAATTTTGCCAAGTTTGGTGAAAGTCCATTCAGCCGTTCGAGCTAAAAGTGCGACCGACCGCCCTATGGAAATTAACATGGGGAAAACACGTTTTGGGACCCCCTTTTATCTCGGCCCCCGCTTCACGAACCCCTCCCAAACTTTCAGGGAAGGAGCGGAGAGCCGCGAGGCAAAGTTGCTGAAAAATTCAGGGTGATTCCTCAACCGGCGCCAAAGTTATTCCAAATAGAATGTTGTGATTTCCCTATGGAAATCAATCCTAACTATAACTACCTACTGGCGACCGCCAGTAGGTAATATATGTGTCTGTGAGTGTGCTATTGTTTGTGTGCACACATACATAGATGCGTTGAGCAGGTCGTCAGGTATTACATGGGTGGTAAAGGCATGCTTTGAATTGGCATGCCAAGTAACATCACACATCTGTGGCAATCTAAGTGATATAAAGAACGTCATGAGTAGAGTTACGAGTAGAGCCATGAGTTAGAACAAAGGGGCATATTACCAACAACTAGCGATAATTTTTGTCTCTAACTTGTTTAGAGACAAAAATTATCGCCGCACATCGGCGATTTTTATCGCAGATAAACCTTGCTATTAGCAAGGTTTATCGCAAATGCGATAAAAAACGGCCGCAATGCATGAATATCGCTGAAAAGTCAGCGATATTCATGCATTATCGAGCAAATGCTCTTAGCCATGTTATCCACCTCCCATTGGATAACATGGTGAAGAACTGCTCAGGGCAGGTGTTAGCTTTTGGAGATATTCGCGCTTAGCGCGAATATCTCCAAAAGTTGGTAATAGGAGATAGCGATGTTAGCGACTGTTTCCAGTCGCTAACATCTTGGCACGCCCACTTTGCATGTCATTAGTGATAAATATCACTGACATGCAAAGCGGGGCCCAAGATGGTCGCTATCTCCTATTAGCTGTCACTAACTGGTGTTAGCGACAGCTTGGTAATAGGGAGATAATTTTATCTCCGCTTTCTTGGCTTTTAAAGCCAAAAAAGCGGAGATAAACCCCCTTGATAATATACCCCAAAGTTTTCTGTGTAGAGGTTGGTTCAACGTGAATTGTGGATAAGAAGACAACCAGTTTAAGGAATGAACTCGGATGTTTTACACTGCCCTTGCTGCGTTTACTGTTACACACTGAAAGGTTATTGCAAACTAAAATTACCCAGTCCTCTCAACGTTTGAATAATGTGGCAGAGAAATACCCAAAAGAATGATGAGGTACACCTTTGGAAAAGTGCTTCTTTTGTTTTCTACAAACAATCATGGTAGGTATGTCTGCCGTCCCACACACAATCAAGTAGATTAGACCCAAATTACTGTCATCTTCCCAATCTTTTCTGGTAAACATTATTTCATTAACCTTCAGTATCAGCAAGATTCCGAATTATTAAAGAAGCCGGTATAAAGATTTCTCCAAAATACATATTATTTTCTCATGCAACAATGTGAGAAAGTTATTGGGTTCTGGGTAATATTTAAATTAGATTCAAAGGGGTATATTATCAACAACTAGCGATAATTTTTGTCTCTAACTTGTTTAGAGACAAAAATTATCGCCGCACATCGGCGATTTTTATCGCAGATAAACCTTGCTATTAGCAAGGTTTATCGCAAATGCGATAAAAAACGCCCGCAATGCATGAATATCGCTGAAAAGTCAGCGATATTCATGCATTATCGAGCAAATGCTCTTAGCCATGTTATCCACCTCCCATTGGATAACATGGCTAAGAACTGCTCAGGGCAGGTGTTAGCTTTTGGAGATATTCGCCCTTAGCGCAAATATCTCCAAAAGTTGGTAATAGGAGATAGCGATGTTAGCGACTGTTTCCAGTCGCTAACATCTTGGCACGCCCACTTTGCATATCATTAGTGATAAATATCACTGACATGCAAAGTGGGGCCCATGATGGTCGCTATCTCCTATTAGCTGTCGCTAACTGGTGTTAGCGACAGCTTGGTAATAGGGAGATAATTTTATCTCCGCTTTCTTGGCTTTTAAAGCCAAAAAAGCGGAGATAAAACCCCTTGATAATATACCCCACAGTTCCTTATTAGATTGCCACCTCAGTGGACTGCCTGCGAGGAAATTATGTTTGGCTCTGTGGGTCATTTCACTCACTTTCTGACTGCAGCTTTCACGAGGCTTCTCGTACGTCTCTGCTACTTTATATTCCACTCTCTTGGCCATCAAAGCTGTAATAATATCGCTGAGAAAAAAAGGCAGCAATCCGATTTGGATTGATTGAATTCAACGTGTATGAGGCCGCGAAATGACTGGGTTACGAATCCCGAATTATAAAATCCACAGGTCAATTGCCGACAAGATCATTTCACAGAATAGATGAGCAGCTTTATAAATAATGTTAAACTACGCTACAACTGACCTATTAGCTCAGTGGACCCAGCAATGCTCCTCTGAAAATTGTACTTAGGTGAGATTGAGAATTTAAAAAATGAATAATGATTTTTACTATGGAGAATGACCGGAATTTAGATTTCCATAGTGGAAGGATAAAACAGTTCTCTGTAAATTTCTGGAGAAAATCATTTGAGTTTAAATACGTAAAAGCAGGATACATCTAAATATACATGTAAGCTATTTTAATATTGTGAGACTGTGTATTTCTTCTAAGTGAATATGAATACATATTTTTTTCACTTCGATGTAATGTTGGCCCTTCGAACTCATCTCCTTATGTGTAGCGTAAGTAAAGTAAAATAATAACATCCTGGAAAAAGCAAAAACTCGTAGGAATTGAAAATTAAGTAAAAATTTGAAATGTGGTTACATCAACGCTTTTACACTCATTATTCAGAAATCAATGATTCTTTTTGACTGGGAAGTATGGTTTAAAAATACCACATTCCCTAAAAAACAAAGTCATGGTACACATTTTATAAACTAAAATAAGGTAAACAGCTGATAAGGATCACATTAAACGTTTCCCACTTCACGGATCAACCACGATTTGCAAAAATTTCAGGAATGGTGCACTTCCCCACCCATAGAACACATTGGGGCATATTATCAAGGACCGGTGTTAAAATGATCGCTGTTTTATCGGCCGGGAACAGCCGATAAAACGGCGATAATGGGCTTGATAATACGCCCTTGTTAATTCCCATAGAAGCCCATGTTCTGGTGTTAACATGGGCTTCTATGGGAATTAACAAGGGCGTATTATCAAGCCCATTATCGCCATTTTATTGGCAGTTTCTTGCCGATAAAACGGTGATAATTTTAACACCGGTCCTTGGTAATATGCCCCATTGTTGGTCAAAGAAAGAGGAGAAAACGAAAGTAGCCACTTCACTGGAAAACTCTGTAAAATGGGGATAATGTGTTTGGATGTGAAGTTGTGACCACTATGTCTTGCTTTTATTTTTGGTATTTTTAACCTTTTTTCTCTGTCTGTCCGAGGCTGCACTTTGGAAAAAGAAAAATGTCAGAAAAAACAACATTTCCAGCAAAAGTGTTTTTTGGATTCATTTCACAGGGGAACGAATGGGGAAGGAATGAAGGAAAGGAGAGGAAAGAGTGAGCGAGACAGAAACAGAAAGAGAGGGAATAAAAGGAAGAGGAAGAAAGAAAGAGGGGGTGCAGCTGCCAGCAACAGAGCAGGAGACATGGATCTGGGCAAGAAAGGAATGACAGTGTGCTTTTCCTTCTCTGCCCACCCCGCCCGTCCCCGAACAGCCACAAATAGTTGGGTCTAGCCAGGAGCACCTCATAATCAAGGATGGTAATCCATGGAGGCACATGATCTAAGCCAATTTAGTCACCACAGTGGCAATAGGCTTGTACATGTTTTCCAAGCTAACAGGTTGGGCAGCTGTAGCTCTACCCAACTTTATGCCACAGTTGAGAATGTCACTTCCGGAGTAGTGCCAGGGAGCTCGATGCTCTTGCAACATCTCAAGCTGGTAATAAGAGATTCTGGCTCTATGGTTTCCAACAATATGGATGTGAGGGGAAAAAAAGAGTATCATGTTGGGCAATGCCTTCTTATCTCCAGAGTGATTTGTCTTATAGACTTAGGGCCAGATGTACGACGTTTTCTAGTGTGCGCAAATCGGTCTTAGACCCGTTTGTGCACGCTAAAAATCATGGGCCCATGTACAAACAGTATTTTGGTGAGTCACAAATAAATTGTGACTCTCAAAATACTGTTTTATCAGTCGGTATTCAGAAGGTGCGTTACCTTCCAAATAGATACTCCATAGCCATATACTATGTTTTGCGACCGTCCCTTCCCCTTTGCAAATAAATTTAAAATGATGTTTAAGGGCAGGCAGTGGGGACCACTACCTGCCCTCAGAAAATAAAAAGAAAACATATCGTTTAAAAAAAAAATGCATCCTGTTTTCCTTTTAGGAAAACGGGCTGAATAAAAAAAAGAAAACTGCTTTATTTGAAAGTAGTCCCAGTCATGAGGGTCTGCTGAGTTCAGCAGGCCACCATCCCTGGGAGGGCCAGCCATTCCAAATGGGGTGGCAAAATGCGAGTGGCTCATTAATATTCATGAGCCTCACATTTTGCGACCCCATTTGGGAATAGCAAACAGTGTCCAAGACACTGTTGTACACGCCAACTTGCGAGTCACAAAAGCGACAACATTTGCGAGTCACTATTTGGCAGGTCACACATCTGGCCCATAAACTGCAAGAGCGTGAGTTAATAGTTACCTTAGGGCACAAGTTATAGTAATTAGAGATAACTGTTGAATTTCAGTGTTTATTTTAGTTTAAAATGTTACTTTGTCACTGAAATATTCATCTAACTATAACATCTCCTTAACCTTTTATTTTTTACAATGATTTTTTAGTGTTGTTTCAATGTAAAGCAATATTTTATTCCCATAAAAAAACAGCATGCAAGTCTAAGTTGATCGCAGAGCCTCGCTTGGGCCAAGCCCTGCCTCCAACCCTACAGGCCGTCAACTCCCCCTCCACAAGCCATGAGCCACATTGGGCCCGAAAGACCTAATTCCCTGGGGCCTTTTTTTTTTTGCAAAGGGAAAGGTATGTGTGCTGCCTCCTTCTCAAGCTACTAGGGGTGCCATGTACCCCATCCTCTACGACATTTTTTATTATTAAGTGGAGGGTCATTCAACCCCCACCAAGCCTCTAAAGGCACCAGGGTCTCCATCCCTTGTCCTTTTTTTCTTAAAGGGAAGGGCCACACATCTCCCACCCAAACCACTAAAGGGCCCAGAACTCCATCCATGCAAACTTGTTTTTCTGTAAACTGAGGTGAAAGGGATGCACAGCCCAGATCCATGAGTCAATATTGTCCTCTTGGGACCTTTCTTCTGAACCCAATTTATAAACAAAAGGTAGGGGGGGCATGTCACTTCCCTCCTTAGGCCCATTATGGCGCCGGGATTCTTGGGGCTTCAGGCACTTGTAGGTGGATTCCTCAATGCCCATCCAGGGCTCCATACAAACAAAACTTTGGGAGCCCCAGGTGGGCACCGGCATCTTTCTTTAGCTCCACTCAGGCAGGAGCAGCATTTTTTAACAGCTCCCACTGGGCGAGAGCAAAGTGGAGTTCCCTGCCTGGGAGCATGCGTGCAGTGTAGGTCTCACCCTCCTAGGCAGGAAAACGCAGTGTCCCAGGGATGGGCTCCCAGGACACTATAGATTATCGTGCCCCTGGAGATGGGCCCACCGGGGCACATATTGCCATTATCACAGGGAGGAGGCTGCAAATCTACTCTCCCATTCTACTAGTATTTTGGCCCAGTGCGATGCGGTCTCTGGGGCCCAAAAGAGGCTCCGGGGAAGCAAATTCCCCCTCCCTATTATGTATGAACTTAGACCCAGGGGATGAGGTCCTCGGCGCAATGACTAGTTCAGGAAGGGGGCTCCACTGATCCCCCCTCACCAAATTTCTCAAGCTACCTTCTGGGGATAATACCCTACAACCACTCAACTGCCATAGTAATAATCAGTTCTTAATAAAGTTTGTTATTGAGGGATTTCTGAATAAGTTTTTTCAATCCAGGTTTTTAAGCTAGATTCCTCCTGTGGGGTAAGGTTTCCTTAAATCAAACTTTTTGCCATAGTATTTATCAACGCAGTGATCGTTGTCCTTGTTTTGTGGGATGCCACCTTAGTTTTGTCACACTTCCAAGAATGTACTATTCATGGCTGACAGTCTAGTAGTCTGTGGGCTTCCATCTTGGTTTCAGCATGCGTTGCGCACAGTCTATGGTCTAGCGTATTGAGGCGCCATCATGTGGTGCTGGTAATCTGATTCATTTCTCCCTGGAGCTGTGCCAAGCAGGGTTTTTTTTCAAACATCGACTGCCAGCTCCAACGGTGAGTCATGAGCTCAATTGTCTGTAGCGTGGTTGTGTGTGGGGCAGCCTTTGGAATGTCTTTTTGTTGCAATCTTGAATGACAATTTGAAACAAATGAGACTACTAACTATTACACTTGGTTTTAGTAGCTCAATTGACATTGTGTGTACTTATCCCTTCGGGATTGTGTGGGCTCATGACTATCCCTGTGTGAAGAAACTTTATAACAAAAAAAATGGTAAATGCTCCCTAGTATATGTGGGTGCTGCTTGTTTTTGTACTCAGGTCATGATAGTAGTATTGTCTCATTTTTAGATGTGAGGTGATTATCCTTCTGAGAAACAGCACAGAGATATGTTTATACAGTAGCAGTCGGTGGTGGGAGTGCTGCAGGGCGGTGGGGCGGGGTGGGGGAGGAGCAGGGTTGGGGGTAGTAAACTATGGAATACGGCCCAAAGGAGGTAAGTAAACAAATGCAATGGCAATGCAGCGCGCGCAATGAATTTTTATTTATTTATTTTATTTACTTCCATACTATAAATACATTATTTTTCATTTGCTTTATAGTATTTTTATACATATATTTTTTACATTGTTATAACACATTTTTAAAGATTTTACACTTTTTATACTTTAAAAACAATATTAATTATTTGCATTTATTTACAGCTTTGGATTGTATAGTAAGAAAGTCTTTATACAGTTCCATTATTTCACCAATTTTTGGCTCTTTTGTAGCCTTTTTTAATGATTTAAGAGCTCCAGCAACTCCACAGATAAGCCGTTCTTTGTTGCTTTTCGCCGGATGATGTCCTGCCTGGTATTTCGCAGTATTGGATGGACCGTATTATTTATATGTAATTTTGCATGTTTAGGCAATTAATTTTACTCTTTTGAGTTGTTAAAAAAATGGGATGTCTTGTTGTTTATAAAGGACATCAGCTAAAAAATCTTTGGTAAATCTATATATTTGTATATTATGGGGCCGATTCGGATCTCGGTTGGAAAGCACTCCGAACGAGCCGGATCCGGGGTGTTTTCTGACTGAGCCGAACTCCTGCAGTCGACCAAGCGAGTACGATGCGGCCATATGCTGTCGAACTCGGTTCGGTCAGACTCCCATAGAAGTCAATGGGAGCCGATCGTACAACGCATACATGGGCTCCCATTGGCTGAATGGGTACGTTGCGGACAAGTGCGCCCCCTAAAGTGGGTATGCGTTTGTGCCATCCGCACCGTACATGCCTGTGTTGGGGATATCCATGGGTCTCCCCCTGTGCCTGAGCCGTAAGGCAGCGGGTAACAGGTGGTCCGATGCAGACCCCCAAAGCCCAACTCCGGGAGCTATTGCGTGCCGGAAGCTCCGACTCGATCCGGCTGTCCGAATCGAGCATCATACTGGCTCGGTCAGAATTCCCCTGCATTGCGCGCCACGGTTAGCTTGCGGCCGAGATGTACGGAGCGGTTCAGACCCGGAAATGATTTGGCCAGAGATTTCGCACTTGTTCGCATCATACTTCGATGTCCGGACCCATGTACAAACCGGACGGAAATTCAGCCTCCTAATCCGATCCGCTAATGCCGAACCCGATTCAGTGCCCTTCCGACAGAGATCAGAATTGGCCCCTAAGTGTTGAGTGTGATTTTTTTTAATTGTACTTGTTAATATTTTGCTATTTTGAAATTGTGTGTAATAATTAGGCCTGCGCGGAATGTTTACTATGCTGGAGTAATCTGAGTGTTTCCAGTAGTTGTGTTTTAATTTTGTCATGCAAAATTAGTGAACTAATAGCCTGATTTAGATTTCGGTGGATGGGTTAACCCACACATCAGTGACATACATCCCGTCCAGCAAAATCAAAATCCCATTGGAAATAATGGTATTTAGATTTCAGCGGACGGTTTATTTGCCACCCTTGTGAAGGAGTAACCCATCCCCGAGATTTAAATCAGGCCCTTAGTAATTATGTAAGCTTGCATCAATAGAGTAATAATTTGGTGCAAAACTCCTACCACAGTAGCACAGGAAAAAAGAACTAAGGGCTTGATTAAGAGTTTGGCATACGGAGGACTGCCATGCTGGCGCTGGCGTTTCTATGGTGGTCCTCCGGCGGCCGTATTGTGAGTTGCGTCATGAGCATAAATGTGCAATGACGCTGGTCCGTCCACACTGCCGGCATTATATGTATGTCGGCTCGGCGCAACACACCAGTGAGGGCCTGTGAAGCAACCTCCGCCACTCAAGACTGCTGAGCCAATTATGAGTTGCCTTTCAGACAGGCGCAAGTGTTGCAGTCCATCCACTGCAGCACAGGAGGCGGAAAGGGAGGGATATAAAGCAGACTCACTTTAACTCATCGACACATGATCTCTGCAGTCATGGAGGCCATTGTACCTGTCATCCCTATGATTTACCTCCTGAACTAACTCCGAAGCAGGAACCGATGAGGGCGCTATATCCAGTAATTAACCCCACAACACAAACACCATGCCTCATCAACAGTATGCCACGTCACTGAGAAAAACACAGGGGAGATGTGTCCTCCAAGTATATTAATCTCACAAATGCCTGTTTTTTGAGACATGGGGTGTGGGTGTTATCCGTTCACTGATACCAGCCACCCACAGAGAGCAGTATATGGCCACAGGTGCCCTTAAATGTGGAAGGCGAAGGCATAAGTTCGCACGCAGGACAGTGGCATTACACACAGACCTCAACGCTAAAAACGTAACAAACTCCATGCACCAAAGCCTACTAATGTACAATCAATCCCCATGTAACCAATCTTCACCTCTCTACCCCATATCAAATGAACTGTCAAATATGTCCAACATACCATCCACAGGAATCCCTTAAACATTTTAGCATGACACAAGCCATATCCCAGCACTCTTGTACAACAACCTCAAACTACCACTACATTGCACTCACAATATGATGTTCTGGTACATATGGGGGCTACATGTCATAGTAGTACAATTACAATGCCCAATACAAGACAAAGTGTACCCTCTCAGTCTTTAATTAGTAACTACAAACCATGCACCAAAAGGCATGGGTCACCTAAAAATGTACTTTGTCAGTGATGTCTGCAGTAAGAGGACATCAACAATAACTACACCACTAGTCAATTTCTACACTCATGAGCACACAACACAAACATCCTGCTTCCTGTTACACTTAGACCGTCATTAGTACAGCAACTCAATGTCAGCACACACATCCACAATCATGTATGAAAAATCTTGAGTGCATGTACATGGCGCATCTTCCATAACATCTCCCTAGCAGATGCAAAGCTCAGATCCTAGTCACTACTGAGAAAGGACCACCTGTTCCCAGCTCCAAACTACAACATTGTAGTAGTATGAAATGAAGGAAAGCTTCACATCATTCCTCATCATGAGCAATGAATTCAGAATGCGTTATTCCATAGTCAACTTAACCAATAAACAGAACATCAATCAAATGAATGACAAAGGCAAGTTCAATGCTGATTTGGGATACATCACCATGCAGTACCACACAACTTACCAAAAGACACTGCCAAGGAAACCCTAGGGAGGGGCATCAGATGAGCATTCCAGGCACCTCATGAAATTGAAATTAGGAATAAGTAGGGCCAGAAATGGTAAGAGCAGGAACTAAAGTGGACGGAGGGGTATCGTATGAGACAAAGGAAAACACATTGTGACTCTCAGATGAATCACTGACATAATATCGCAAAAAACATTATCAACCTACATTTTTATCGACACAAACATATCGATAACATTAATATCGATATTATATACTTACTTAAAAAAATACACTATTATCGAAACCACAATATCGTCATTCAAATTTATCGATATCAAAAATATCGTACACACTATTATCGTTATCTAAAACATCAAACACTGTTTAATTAAATACATGTCCAAAATATCGATAACAGACATTTCAGCAGCAATAATTATCGACAAAGCTAAACTAGAGAAAACACACAAAATAAAACACAATAAATATAAATAAATATATAAACATACATTGCTTAAGAAACAAAATTAAACGCATATTTTTTTCAAAGTATTAAAACACAACAAAAAAATTAATTAATAAACACACCATAAACAACAATCTACTAATATTATAAAGAGAGAGCCCAAACCTTTGAGGCGGGTAATCTCAGTAACCACAGCACCAATCACAACACCCAATACAGCGTTGGAAAGGGCAGTTGCAGCAGAAGGACATAGGCTATGCAGACGGATAAAAAAATGTATAAAAAAATTGCAAAAAACTACATCATCCAGAAGGCCGAGGGATAAAATAACATCAAACAGGAAATGATATAATAAGGTGACTCACTCTATTGAGACTGAGAGCCTGGAGCCAAATTGATCGTGAACAAGGGATATGCTATCCCGAAATGCGTAGATTTGTGCCTGTGTGCTTGAGAAACTCCATGCTGTGAGGATTAAATAAAAAAAGCACATAAGTGAAGACAAACGCGAGTTCGTCCCATTTTTCTCCCAGCTGGGGGAATTGGTTGTAGATTGAAATGCGCAGTGGTTCTGCCGTGGGAATTTACGAACCGGCAAGAGAGCGCTGCAAATTCTGGCAAAAAGGAACCGAGGGGTATCAATATATATATATATATATATATATATATATATATATAAATATCCATACTAATAATATAAAGAGAGAGCCCAAACCTTTGAGGTGGGTAATCTAAGTAACCACAGCACCAATCACAACACCCAATACAGCGTTGGAAAGGGCAGTTGCAGCAGAAGGACATAGGCTATGAAGACGGCCACCATATACATGTAAAAGGTAAAAGAACCGTGCCAGCAAAGTAGTCCCTTGTGGGCGTGTCTGCGTTCTGCTGTGGGCGTGTGCTGGGGGTGTGACAAACGCTGGGGGGGGGGGTGGTACGTTCCGCCCTTCATGCCATGTGAGTCGTAATTGTGCCGCATCAAGGGGCATGCTGGGGGCGTGATACGCTGGGGCCGTGACAAACGCTGTGGGCGTGTGTCTGCACTTCATGCCATGTGAAGCGCCAATTACGCAATTGCGCCGCATCAAGGGGCACGCTGGGGGCGTGACAAACGCTGGGGGTGCGTGCTACGTTCCGCACTTCATGCCATCTGGGTCGTACATTAATCAGATTGTCTGCTGTGGCTGTGTGCTGGGGGCGTCACAAAGGCCTTCACCACGAAGCGTGATAAGTAACCATTCGCAAGACTCCCTTGGGGGACTGCCCGTTGTCTCACACATACTGGGGGTGCCGAATGCAGTGTGTGCCTTGGCCTGGGTGCGTCTGAAAAGGCCGAATGCAGTGTGTGGCTTGGCCTGGGTGCGTCTAAAAAGCACTCGGGCCGAAGAGCGTCGGTGTGGGTAAAAAAAAATGAGAACAACGGGAACAATCATTCAAGACTCACAAAATTCTAATTGTTAGACGGTCGCCGCTGGCCCTCAAGCGGGGGCACACACGACTGAGCGTGTCTGCGGAGACAATTACTGCAGCCTCTCATGCGCGCTGTTACTGAACTATCACATTAAACCAAATTACACGCACCTGTTAACATCAGCCAGGGCTGTAGCCAGGTTCAGGCGGCGGATCACTATACTAATTACATGCGCCTGCTAACATGAACCAGGGCTGCAGCTGGGCCTCAAGCGGGGGGACACGCACCTGCTAACATCAACCAAGGCTGCAGCTGGGCCTCAAGCGGGGGAACACGCGAATGACCGTATCTGAATACACACATTACACACATTCTATTTCATACCCAGACAACGTCGGGACGGGCTGCTAGTTATACATATAAACATGCATCATATAAAGTCAGTTTTTAACATTTCAAATATATTATAACACACAATATAGTAATCCTAAACATAAGGAGAAAAAAAATAACTGACTCTTAATTAGTGTTTTCAATATAAGAAAACCAACTTCCAAAACAATTAAAACAATCAAAAATAACCAATAAAAAGACACAATATTAAAACCAACCAATAAAATTAGACAAACAATTAAATAAACCCTATATAAACCAACAAAGCTTACTCTCATTTTACATCTCAAACCAAAAAGAATAAAGAAGGCAAAACTCTGAAGGATTTATATCAGAAGCAAGAACTTCATCAAACCAAAACCTGTATCAATCTGCTAAAAGTAAGTACATTAACATTATAAAATAACAGTTAAACTAATGTTCTAAAAATATTCACTTTCATTCTCAAATGAGTAATTTATATTTTTTTCCTATTTATATTTCCACTACAGATACGTCTGAATACAACAATAAAATAACAGAGAACATCCTAAACCATTGACCGCGGCTGGGCGGCACTAGGGTGCCCGCGATTATGTTCGCGGACGACACCTTACTACTCTCAAAATCCCCTATGGGGATTCAACGAGTTTTGGCAGGGTTTGAGGCATTTTGTCAAGAACATGGACTCGAAATAAATGCCTCAAAAACTAAGTATATGATTTTTAACCCTCCCAAAAAGACACGCCCTAACCCACTTATAGGTGCTAACCAATTAGAAAGAGTCTACACTTTTGAGTATTTGGGTGTGACTATCAATGATAAATTCGATTGGGGTGATCATCAGGCTAAGTCACATCTTAGATTGGCTCAATTATCCGGGGGCATTATTAGGCTGGCAAATTCCAACTTATCAACCATCAGGCCGATAGCCCCTCCCCTGGAGATCTATAGACTCCAGGCTAGAGGAGCGATTCTCCATGGTAGCGAAATGTGGGGGTATGCCTGCAAAAAAGATCTAGTCACCTTAGAAAATAAATTTCTTAGGCAGCTATTAAAACTACCGACAAGCACTCCACTCCTGCCGCTTAGGTTGGATCTGGGCCTAAAACCCTTGGACCAAGTGGTGGGTGTGAAACCTTTAACATTTTGGAGAAGATTATGGACAACCCCGGAGCTAGCCATCTATAGGCAGGAACTGCAGGGAATTCTTGCACTACCGGATGCAGAAAATATCCCATGGTGCAAATACATTAAAACTGAATTTGACCGGTTGGGTCTCTTGTCCCTGTGGAATGATCCTTTAGTCGCCTGCCAGAGCATGCCCCGCAAACATCTTGTGGCTACGTTCTATGCATGCAATCTGGCATCCCATATCCAGGGTACACGCCCAGACTCACTGGTAGATAAATTTCTTGTGGTAAATGATTCTTATAAGTTCGAGCCAGTTCTGGATGATATCTTTCCAAATCTGTCCCGGAAGCTGTTCCTCCAATGGCGTTATAGTACTCTGCCGTTAAGAGCATTTACGAGTAAATGGAAACAATCGAACCCGGAGAATTGCCTGGGCTGCAACTGTAGGCTGGAAGACGAACTCCATCTAGTCTTCTTTTGTCCTGCTTACTCTGCTGCTAGAAGATTCTGGGTAGTCCCCCTAAGTAAGAATCTAGGGTTTCGTGGATGCTCCGAGGCTTTCCGAATCCTTAAAACAGATTTGTCTAAGGTAACTGTGTTTGTAATGGCAACGTTTTTAGAGGCAGTCTGGGTTTAAGAGACTACGCCTAATCGCTAGGATATCCTGATTCCTTGCCTGTTTGTGTCCCATTTATCCTGTAAATCATGAAATTGTATGCAAGAGTTACTTTTACCATGTTGTCAATATCTTTTAGCTTAATTTTGGATTGACTGGTTGTATATTGTTAGCATTTATTATGAGCCTGATTTTGTACTGCTCCCTTGATTATGTAATGGATTAGGCAATTTTATGGGTTCTTAGGGGGTTGGAGGTATGATGGTTTTTTGTATCAATTTTAGTCTATCTTTTATGGCAGAACTGCCAAAATAAAGATTATCGAAACAAATTGACCTAATAAAGTAAGTATTGTTCAAAATGCATTTTAGAAACCTCTAAAACATCCATCCAAACCCAAAATCCATCCCGAACACCCCCCACCCCATGTACACAATCTGTTTTATATTTTTTACAGGAAAACCAACCACTTAAGAAGATTCAACAAAGAAAGAAATAAAGTGACCATTTATAAGCATCTAAAGGTGAACCTTGTAAGTCTATTGTGAAAACATTTATTTATGTAATCATTAACAGACATAATATTATTTGTAATACATTTTATATGCATGTGTTATAGATGTTACCACATTACAATGACAGAAGGAGCATAATTTATAACATCCCAAAAAGGAAAAATGTTATTATGTTATATGGGGTATGTCTACGCCCAGGAGATACAAACTGGCCTAAAAGTCAATTGTAAATGTTCAAAGTATTATTCTAATAAATGTTATGGTTGTGCAACTACTAGGAAACAACTGTAATGTATACAAGGGAACATAATCATCCTCCTCATATTACTGAAATTGAAGTTAGGAATGTACTTGATAACATTAAAGAGGCTAGCACAAGCTCTAAAAAGACCTACCAGTGCAATTCTTAAAGTACAGCTGCCTAGGGTACCCAAAGAAGCAACTGGACAAATGCCATCCATTGCTTCATTAAAAAGAACAATAGCTTGCACTAAAACGGCTACAAAAACTACCACACCTACTCCTCTAATGTTTGAAGAGGTGATAATCCCCCCAGAACTATCTATTACTTACAATGATGAACCCGTTATTCTCTATGATAATAAAAGCAAAGAAAAGAGAATAATTATGTTTGGTACTGCAAACAATTTAATAAAGCTTCAACAAGCTGAAACATGGATGATGGATGGGAAATCTGTTCCAAACCATTCTATCAACTATATACTATCCATGGCCTACATCAGAATAGTAACATTCCCTTAATTTACGCATTGCTGTCCAATAAACAGAATTCAACATATATAGAAATCCTAAATAAAATTAAACAAGAGACAAATAATTATTTTTCTCAGAAAATAATTATCGATTTTGAACAAGCTATGATAAACGCTATACTCAAAACCATCCCACATACATCAATTCAAGGTTGTTACTACCATTTCAATCAGAGTCTATGGAGGCACCTACAAAAATCTACACTAGGGGGCTCATTATGATGTTGTGAAATTCGACACCGCCGATCCGGCGGTGGCGACCGCCACAACATGGTAACAAGTGAAATGCCCCACCATATTACAATGGCGGGGTTTTTGCAGTGGCTGCTTTTCCGCCGGTCTGCAATTGTTCCATTTGTCAGCCGGTTGGAATTGGCCTCTAATATGGTGTGGGTGCATAGCTGGCACCGCCATCCTTATTAGTTTGGTATTTTGTGTTGTTAAGGCCTTTCCCCACCATCGAAAGGTTGGCAGGGATGTTCTTCGGGGGGGTGGGGTAGGGGGTGTGCTTGGGAGGTACCCATGGTACTCCCCTCCATTTACATGCACAAGGTGACAGGTACCGCGCGGCATAATGCCTTCCAATCAACAACAGGACGAGGCAAACCTATACTACAAAAACTAATAATCTCCCTACAAAAAGAACAGAGCTTTCAGGAACTCAGAATAGAGCAATCCGTCACACAACTCAAACCTAAAAATATCTAACCAAACTAAGCAAATGTACCAATACCTTTAACAGCAAGTTAAACTATACCCTACTAAAAGAGGCCTAGAATACTTAGAAATGATATCCAAAAGCCTACTCTAAAATTGCCAAACAAAGTAAATACTTTTCATTTATTTTATAGCAAAACATACAAAACAATTGTATTTCCTCACAAAAATAGTTACTTTGTCTAATATATTTTTAATCATAAACAATAATATATATAGACATATTAATTAAGTGTGTGAGAAAATAAAAAACAACAATTAATAAAAAAATATTTCAAAAACTTACAGTTTCCGTTGTTGTAGACTCAAAATCCCACATCATCTAAATTATTCCAGATAGTTCATAATTCAAAAACCATAAAAATGTTCCCAATCCATCTCCCCTCCTCTCTCCCAGCTCCCAGCTGTCCAGCCTTCCCCGACCCCAACTTAATGGTGGCCGCTGCGGGGACAGGCGAGCAAGACCACTGACTCATTGTCAGTGAAATTGCTCTCCCTCCCTCACAGCTCCACCATTAAGTGATGCCTCCCCCTAGCCCCTGCACCCCCGAGTGTTGGTGTTTGAGGCCCTCCTCCACCTGCAGGTTTACCTGCGCCTCATCCCTGGTGGTCCAGTTGACCTCTGTCTCCTTTCTCTTGCTCCGCTTTCCCTCTCCATTTCACTTATTTTTAGCCTCAGTTCAATCACTTTTCTACCCTTTTCTGCAATTTTTCTGCTTTTCTGCTCTATCTCCCTGGTGGTTCAGTGGACCTCTGTCTCCTTTCTCTTGCTCCGCCTTCCCTCTCCATTTCACTTATTTCACCCTCAGCTCAATCTCTTTTGTGCACTTCTCTGCTCATCTGCTTTTCTGTCCTACTTCACTTTTAGTCCTTTTTATTCCTCTTTAATCCCCCTTTTCCCTTTTCCACCCATTTTCCCCGCCGTTGATGCCCCCACAGCCCCTCCCCCAGCACGACCAGCACGGCCGGTCCAATCCAACTCCCCTCCCCACTCCCGCCTCCGAGCTGTCCAGCCTCCCCGACACCTACTTAATGGCGACCGCTGCGGGAACAGGCGAGTAAGACCACTGACTCATTGTCAGAGAAATTGCTCTCCCTCCCTCGCAGCTCCACCATTAGGTGAGGCCTCCCCTGAGCCCCTGGATGCTCAAGTGTTGGTGTTCGAGGCCCTCCTCCACCTGCAGATTTACCTGCGCCTCATCCCTGGTGGTCCAATGGACCTCTTGCTCCGCTTTCCCTCTCTGTTTCACTGATTTTTATCCTCAACTCAATCTCTTTTCTGAGCTTTTCTGCACTTTTTCTGATTTTCTGCTCTATCTCCCTGGAGGTCCAGTGGGCCTCTGTCTCCTTTCTCTTGCTCCGCTTTCCCACTCCATTTCACTCGTTTTTACCTTCAGCTCAATCTCTTTTGTGCATTTCTGTGCACTTTTCTGCTTTTCTGCCCTATTTCACTTTTAGTCCTTTTTATTCTTCTTTATTCCGCCTTTTCCTTTTTCCCACCCGTTTTCCCCGCTGCTGCTGCCCCCTCTGCACCTCCTCCCAGCACGACCAGCGTGACCGGCCTAATCCAGCTCCCATCCCCATTCCCGCCTCCCAGCCAGCCCAACTTCACTTTTAGTCCTTTTCATTCCTCCTTTTCACTTTTTCCACCCGTTTTCCTCACAGCTGCTGCCCCCGCGGCCCCTCACCCCCAGCACATCCAGCACAACTGACCCAATCCAGCTCCCCTCCCTGTTTCCGCCTCCCAGCTGTCCAGCCCTCCCTGACCCCTACTTAATGGTGGCCGCTGGCCAAAGGCATGCCTGTCTGCACCCGTCCGCGACTGGAATGTGTTCAGCGCCAGGAACCTTGGACGTCCGCCCTGCCAACGCAATGACCAAGCAGTACCCCATCCACTAAACCCAGGCTGCAACAACAACTGCAGGTCAGCATCACCAGCCGTCACCCACGGACCCTTCACCACTGCCGACAAGCCTACAGCACCACCAGGAACACGGACCCTGCACAACCCGACTGCAAGAACACACCTGAACCGAAGACCCTGCAATGCATCCCCCTCAACGTCTGATCCCTCCACAAACACGCCACAGAAATCTGGGACCTCCTCAACAGCACCACTACGGACTTAGCGTTATTCACCGAAACCTGGACCAACACCACCTCGGGACGGTACATCGCCATCGCCCTTCCCCAAGGATACAAGATCTCCAAGAAGGACCACCATACCTGCACGGGATGAGGAATTGCCATCGTCCACAAATCCACGCCCCGCCTGAGCACACTCCCTGATGAGCCCTCAGACATGATGAAACACCTACACTTCAAGATACTGACCAGCCCTACAAACCCTCATCTACCGACCCCCTGGACCCCGCGGACCATTCGCCAACTCCATCACGGATATCATCTCCTCACATGCCATCACACCCACCCACCTACACCCTGCTGGGAGAACTCAACTTCCTCCTCGACAACCTACTGGACCCCAACACTACATCCCACCTGGACAACCTCCACAACATTGGACTCGGCAAATAGTGACTGAACCCATGCACTCAGCAGTACACACCCTCGACCCCCTCTTCACATCAAGAAACTCCATCAGCTTCAGCCACACCACTAAACTCCCATGGACTGACCACCGATGGGTCCACTTCACCTTCAGAACACCCACCATCCACAGACACCAGCACCCTCTCCCACGAAGAAACTGGACCAGAATCACCGACAACCAGCTCACTTCCTCATTCAGCAACTCCATCCCAACCATCGTGGGAAACAAGGACCCCCCATCGTAGCCCGAACCCTGCACAGATGGATCCTCGACAGTGCCAATACCATAGCTCCCCTCAAGAAAAACAACAATACCCACGCCAAGAAAGCCAGATAGTTTACCACCGAACTTCGAGAGTCCTGACGCACTTGCCACCACCTCAAAAAGGCCTGGAGGAACACCAGATCCACAGCAGCACACAACAACTTCAGAGTCATGACCAACGTCCACCACCAACTCATCAGAAAAATTAGGAAAAAAGCGATGGAAGAGAGAATCTCCACACACACACACAACAGCAAATAATTCTTCAACATCATCAAGGAGTTTGCCCAACCCACCAGCGAATCGACTGACATCCCTCCCTCACAAGCCCTCTGCAACACCTTTCACCACAAAATCAAGAGCATCTACAACTTCAACAAAGACAACCAACACACTGAACCCTCACCAAGCACCTCCGACACCATGAAGCCAGTGATTTTCAACTGGACGGCCCTCACCATCGAAGACGCACTGAAGACGATGAAGTCAATCCACTCCTGGGCCCCCAAGGACCCATGCCCCCACCACATCTTCAACAGAGCCGCTGGCACCACAACACCCAAGCTCTGCCACACCATCAACTGCACCCTGGCAACCGCCTTGTTCCCCGATGACTAGAAACACACTGAGGTCAACCCCCTCCTGAAGAAACCCTTGGTGAATCCCACCGACATCAAAAACTACAAACCCGTCTCCCTGCTCCCGTTCCCAGCAAAAGTCCTCGAGAAAACCATCAACAGCCAATTCGCCACTTTCATCAAAGAGCACAACATCCTCGACTCCTACCAATCCGGCTTCAGAAAAAACCACAGCACGGTAACTACCCTATTTGCCACAACAGACGACATCTGCATTCTACTGGACAAAGGAGAAACAGTAGCCCTCATCCTCCTCAACCTCTCAGCTGCATTTGACACAGTCTCTCACCGCACCCTAATACGCAGACTCCATGATGCAGGGATCCAGGACAAGGCCCTCGACTGGATCCAATCCTTCCTTTCTGGCAGAGCGCAGCGGGTCATACTCCCCCCTTTCCTCTCGGACCCTACACCAACCACATGTGGAGTCTCACAGGGGTCCTCCCTCAGCCCTAGGCTCTTCAGCATCTACATGGCTCCTGTTGCCCCCATCGTCAGAACCTACGGATTCAACATTGTGTCATACACAGATGACGCCCAACTCATCCTCTACTTATCCAACGAACCCAACACCAACAGACACAACTTTCGAGAAGGCATGGAAGCTGTCCCCAAATGGATGAAAAACAGCTGCCTATAACTAAACACCAACAAAACATAAGTACTCATCATGAGCCCAAACCCCGATGTCTGGAACAACACCTGGTGGCCCCCTGCCCTCGGAAGCCTGCTCACCCTCACGGACCACGTACGCAACTTGGGAATCATCCTGTGCTCCGAGCTCAAAAAGGATTGCCAGATCAACTCTGTCTCGTCTTCCGCTTCCACACCTTCCGCCTCCAACGCAAGACCTTCAAATGGATCCCCCTTGAACACAAAAAGACCGTCACTCACCCCATGGTCACCAGCGTACTTAACTACGGCAACGCATCCTATGCTGGAATAAACATAAACCTCAACCGCAACCTGTCAAGACACTGCAACATCTCCCAGCTCCTACGCACACTCCACTGGCTCCCTGTCGAGGTGTGAATCACCTTCAAGATACGCACACAAGGCCCTCCACGACACCAGACCAGCATACCTGAACAGCCAACTCCAAAGGACCCTACGATTAGCCCAGCTCTCCTACGCTGTGGTCCCCCACACCATCTGAAAAACCAGATCTGGAGGCCGCTCCTTCTCCTTTCTCGCTGCCAAAGCTGGAACGCCCTTTCGCTCCACCTCAAACAGACAACATCGCTTCCCATTTCCGCATGAAACCTCGAAACCTGGATCTTCGACAGACCCCTTCCTTGCTGGACCGAAACCTGCACCCCCTCCACCCCCAGCGCCTTGAGACCCTTAAGGGTGAGTAGTCGCTCTTAACAAACGCTTGATTGATTGATTTGTATTAAATTCAATGTCATATTAATTATAGTGTATTGAATAATATGTTATAATATAATATATATACAATATTTATTATTTTCCTACACAACTATATTTTATTTATATGTTTATACTACTTTAAACTGTATAAATATTGTTATACATTTTTTAAGTTACATTTTGGCTAAATTACTCTTCCAACTCCACTTTACAACACTAAACTTTAATTAATTTACTATTCCCACTCCTGTCGATATTAAATTGGGTATATGCTGGGCACTAAACATAAATAATTTACTATTAACACTCCAATAAGTTTTAATTTAGGGTAGGTGATGGACACTAAACTTAATTAATTCACTATTCCCACTCCAATAAGTATTAAATTGGGGTAGGTTCTGGACTCTAAACTTAATTAATTCATTATTCCCACTCCAGTCAATATTAAATTGGGGTAGGTGCTGGACACTAAACCTAATTAATTTACTATTCTCACTCAGGGATGCTGTGTGCACTGGGGTTGGGGAAGAGGTGCCTGGGGAAAAGGAAACATCACGCCCCTTAAGTGAACAAATGCAGACATCTTTGTGGGCAACAGCTGGGAGGGTGGGGAAGGGATGAGTGCTGGTGGACAAGGGTGTATGTGACACAGTTTATGTGTGGTCCACAACCACTACAGGGCTGCCACGGGAGACTAACTTCACTGAGGATGATGAGGACGAGTCAGTACCCTCCAGGGCACACCCAGCACCTTCTGATACTGAAACCTTGCTGCTGACAGTCTACTGACCGGAGCCACTGTATCCAGCTGCCTCCACCACGTCGTCTGCACGTTCTTCTCTGCCTTGCCCTGGAACGGCTGGAGGAATATTGCTTGTCTAATTAGATGGCAAGCGTTATGACCTAATCAGATAACGCGTTCCTGTGCCGTGGTGTGGCTTAATCAGATAACGGTTTCTGCATCATGGGATGGCTGCTAGTTAACTTGTTAACCAGAACAGGGTCAGGAATAGGGGGATCGATACAGAACCTATAGGAATACATCACACCCACTCCACGCTAACTATGGCCATATTTACGAATCTAAGCATAGTAAAACACACTGTAGAGTATCGTGTATACCTTACCACCCCAAGATACACATAATGCATTTCGAAATTATGTAATATACGGGAGAAAGAAAATTAGTCACATGTGCTATATGCACTCAAGCTGTAGAATAATGCTAAAGTTATCACGCATATGTATACATTATTACTAATTTGTATATGAGAATTACACATGAAATGGCTCTTAATACAGAAGAAAGGTTCGAGACCACTTCATCACAGTTCAAAAAACATTTACGAACATACCAGCGGGCAGCTAATGTCTATGAAGTTTCTAAAAACAGAAATTAGTTCTTTAAGAATAGTTCTTACTTTAAGCAGAAGATAATTGTCCCGAAAAATCGTAAAAAAAATATTTTGGGGCTGCTAAAAAAATTGCTGTCCGTGGACTGGAGGAAATGTTGATCTTGCTTACTTTATTATTAAAGTTGAAGGCCAAATTCAAGGTGTCGGGAACGCCGTGTGCTAGCCTGTTCAAGAGTCATTATTTCTGCTCTGGTGAGAACATCATATCATTGAGACTGCTGAAAAAGCTGTCAACAGCTTCCAGTGAGAGTTCCACTAACTCGGAAAAAGATGTAACCATGCATTCGTGTGCATGATTGTCTCCATTGACGTTTTGATTCGTATTGCTGACAGAAGGTCGTACCTGATCGATGCTGCTTTCATCTTGAACTTCACTACCCCTCAATCGTAGTGGTGAAGTTTCCACGAATGCCGTCATCAGGATTGGCAGCCGTTGAGGGCAGCACAATGCATGAGCCGTTACCGGACCCAACAATGTTTCTGCATCCATTGGCGCATCCGATTGTAGCGTCAGACAGGTGTCCAACACGCATTCTTCTCCGCACAGCAGGCACCTTAATACAGGTAAAACACATCGATGCCATATCGCCCGAAATGAAAGGAACCAAGTCATGTTCAAGTCTCTAAGCCGGGTTAGTCCCAGGATTTTTGATATCCGGTCCCGGTATCCAATGGCTCGGATTGTTTCTTCCCTTGTCGCAGGTGTTTTGTCTGTGACATGGTTTGCCATAACGAAATATAAGGACTAAGAATAGGATTCCTGCAATTAGTCCCAAAATGAGGGGAAGTCCGCCAAAAATCGAATGGACGAAGTCTGGAAAAATACCCATCAGTAAGTAAAGTTAGGTGTTGCTTAATTTCTATCAGTGTGGAAGTTTGTAGCCATTGAAGGCAGAGTTTTCCCACACTGTAGGTGGTGATTATCCCTGGGTGTTGTCTTTGGGAATATCTAGGGTCTGGCCTGGTCAATGTGAACCCCTGTGTTTTGTTCAGGAATCTGTCTTGACAGTTATTAGTATCTGTGGGCCAGATTAACCATTGTTTCCAATCAGGATTTGTTCTGTTTTGGTTTAATACATAGTTTACGTCTATCTCTTCATCTGCAGAGTTATTGCTGTTCATTGTTGGTTTTGGAATAGACGGTTTATTTAAGTCTTTGATTTTGGCTAATCCAAGACAGGTAGTTTGTTGAATAGTGTCATTCAAGAATATAATTTGTTCTGGGATCATGCAGGCTCTAAACAATGATTCTATACCCTGAACTTGCCATTCTCTTGTACCCCAAACACTTTTTACTTCCACATTTTTGTCCCAATAATCAAAACCAAATGTATTCATCTGTTCAAAAAATGAGTCCGAATATATCAATTTTGTGTTTGTAAGCATGGTTTTTGTTCCTGTCTTATTTGACAATTTAAAATAAAATTTTTCAGCTTTACTTGTATTGAACCCTGAAAAATATGAATATTTGTCATAAACGGTTCTTGAGCTTCCTTTTGGAGGGGTTGCACAATGTTCCCATTGATTATAATTTAAAACATTTCTAGGTTGTGCAGATTTATGTAGAAAATGGTTACCATAGTGGTTGTAGCAGTACATACTATCATAATTAGACGAACCCTGCGAATAATCATGTTTGGTAAATTTAGCAGACATCACTAGGTCAGACATCATGTCATTAATACTTTCAAAGTCCCAATCATCAGCAAATGAGTTTGGTTTTACAAAGTCACTCAACGAGATCTTGATTTGGTGTGGATATTTGAGGATTTCAACCGGACCATAAATTTCATAGTCAGTATTGTCCCATGCTACCCCACCCGGTATAGGATTGGCTGTGAAGTTGACTGAAGAAAGTTCTCTTTTCTCGACGTGTGAAGACGTGTGTGGCTTGAGGATCAAGTTGATTTTCTGGCTTGCTGTGTCCATTTTTGCATATTTTCCCTCAATGAAGCGTCCCAAACATAGTACCATGATGAGCCAAAGTATGAGGATAAATACACCAAAGGACACCCAAAACTCAATCCATGGAGAAATCAGATAGGTTTCTTTCAGTTGTTTCAAAAGTTCCTTAGCTTTGTCTTTAAGGGTTTTTGTTGATGGCTGTGTCTTTGATTCACTGAGGTCTTCAGAGGAATCATTGAAGTTTATGAAGTAGCCGGATGCCGTTCTGTCTATGCTAAAAAAAGGGAAACAGGTGTGACACATATGTACATAACCATTACAAAACATTTACACAACAGTGACATCACAGTGGCATGCAGTACTGCATTAACACCGATCACTAACACCGGCATGGCCACTAATGGTTTCATGTGACACAATTTGCCCACACAAAGTATATCAAGCAAAAGAAGACAACCACTGCAATGGACCGGCACATAGCACATCGGTCTCGTATGCAACATCCCCAACACACTACAGCCCTAACACACCGTAGACAGATATCCAAACCCTAGATTGTGGCATTACCTGAGAAAGTGGCATACCTGTTGCCAGCAATGAAGGGAAACAACTTGCATATATCCTGTGCCAAAATAACAATTCCAACACAACATTGTAGGGACACATGCCAACACGTTGCCAGTCTCAATCAGTCCTAAATATGTCACTTATCTATGTGTCATGTGCATTCTATGTCAACAGTGGAATACATTACTCCAACTAGCCATAACATCTCACATCCCACACACAGATGAGCAGAATGTGAAGCACTATTGTGACTACGCAGTCAGATACAGACATAGAACACAAGTTGGAATGCTGAACTTACACAGTATATGCTGTATGTGTGTAGAATATAGGACACACAATCACCATGTTATGTAACCCTGGGCGAAGTACTTCGCTACGCCCACATAATGGGCGTAGTGTTGCTTACTTGGCCCTTTGCAAAGTAGGCGTAGCAGGCAACACTACGCCCACCCCGTGGGCGTAGCGAAGTTGCCCGCCACCCGCCTCCCTCCCGCCCTCCCCTACATAGCTAACTTTTGTAAAATTTTAAATAAAAGTAAATAAAAAGGCACTTACCTTGTCCGCGGCGTCCCGGGGCTCCCTCTGCTAGTTCCCGCCGCCAACGTCGCCATCTTGGATACCAATGCGCAGGCGCGGCTGCCCGCGCATGTGCATTTCTCGCGAGTCTCTGTGTCTCTGATTACTCATGTTGTGGATTTGTATGAGAATATAAATGAAAGAGTGTTCTTGATTCCCACCATTCCTGGGAGTATTCTAAGTCACTTGTTCTGGGTTGTCTAATCATTGGTAGCTTCACGGAAGGAGGGAGAACGAATGAGACACTGATGCTAGTCAGATAGGGGTTCTGGGTACTGAGGTGTGTTTTTGGTACACCACAATTCACGGAGGTCCTGGTTTCCTGCGCATAGTTCTTTGCATGAGCAGAAACCCCGCAACACAACCTCTTCCAACAGTGGGCTTTACGCTGCTTATAAACTCCTAGGGTCTGCTTTTTCTGGCCGATGTCTTTCCATAATGCCTGCTTCTGATGGGCATTGGCCTCTATACAAGTCCATTACTAACCTAGTTAATGTCAGTGTATAAGTTGACATGAACAAAGCAAGCAACATAATGATTCATCAATGTTACATAGCACAAATATTTAATTTACTACAAAATAGACTTAAATTATAAGCCCTCTCATCTGTTTGACCCGCTCTTAAGGTGCAAATCCACTGGTATTTTCCCACAGCCTCTTGGAAACATGCATGAACACACAGTCATGAAAGACATACATCAAGAAACATACATTTTCATAGTCAGCATTGCCTGCTGTGTGTAACAGAGGCACATGCAACCAAATCACCAACACATGATAAAGCATGTTTTCCTGCCATGTCCGGACACACCCTGTGTCCATCTGAAAGAATATCACACAGCTAATGCCAAATCCTGCATTACTGTCAACATTGATGTTCCACAAACCAAAAGGTATAACCACAGCTTTTGATACCTCGTCACCTGACAAAACGGTGAACAAAGGACATTGTAGTGTAGTTCCTATTATCCCAATAGGCTCTGCGCATTGGAATAATACCTTCAATAGTATAGGCCTAGACCAGACGTTAACTAGGTCTTCTCTTGTCGATATTAGACTTAAAGTTTTGGGTTTGCCAGCTAGCTCAGAGTTCACTAGAAACTTTCTCGAATAGGCAAGGAGGAGTTGAACCTCCCTGGATAGACAAGAAGGGATTTAGTTTCTGACAACCATAGAACATGACAACTTTGCTCTCCCCTAATCAAGAGTGTATCTCTAGAGTCGTGTGAAAACAAAAGACAACTTATTTTACTCAGTCAGTACGTGCATTCTTAGTTTCACCAGTTTGTAGAGAAAAGGAAGAGACGGGCGTGTTCAATAAAAGATGTTATTTATTGATCAGTCTCTTTTCTCGTACAAGAGAAATGAATCGATATTATTGCAATACTTATGGTTAAGTAAAGTGCATACAATAAAAGCAGAAGTATAAAAGAATACTGTAAAAACATTTATATGGTTTCTAAGCCATATGGTGGTTTAAAATGGATAAAATAGATACATACATATAAACATTTGACTAATCGTACTCAACTGGTGCTTCTAACTACGCCTACCCCAGTGTACCTGACCTAAGCCTAATACGTGGGCGGGGATAGAAAGTAGCAGTTTAAGTTAAGTTTGTTTTGCCAAGTGACTGATTCAAGAATTCTCTGCAAGGGGTTATTCAGTTCTGTACCTTGAATCTAGGATGGTTGAGGGATGGTATCTCTCATCTTTGGTCTCGATATTCCAGGCTGCCTGCAAGGGCTGCTCGGAAGTGCCGGAGCTGGATTTCTCGGCAGGAGAAAGGCAGCGTCTCGTTCTCAGCGCGTCAGGAAGGCGGGGCAGCGCCGGCGGGCTTCGCTCTCTGCTGGGCTTCGGCAAGTCTCGCTGCTCTGATCTCGTCACCACCGCGTGTGTTTGCTTAAGGCAATATCGGTAATATTTATACCTGTAAGGGGCCGAGATTGACGTAAGGATGGACATAGATACGTCAATAAGGATGTCATACGAACTGGTCGTTAGCACATTCTTTTGCTGAAGTTCTCGGTGAAATCAAAACAATGGCCGCAGGGTTTTTCCCAGGTTGTCATAGGTTTGATTTGTTTTGAGAACTCCGTATGCCTTATCAGGGGCTGGAGGAATATTGCTTGTCTAATTAGATGGCAAGCGTTATGACCTAATCAGATAATGCGTTCCTGTGCCGTGGTGTGGCTTAATCAGATAACGGTTTCTGCATCATGGGATGGCTGCTAGTTAACTTGTTAACCAGAACAGGGTCAGGAATAGGGGGATCGATACAGAACCTATAGGAATACATCACAACATGTTGCAATGGATCTCAGATTTTTAACACATGTGTAACATGATGTAAGGGCTAGGCATAGCAAACATCTATGTCACATGGAAGACCCACAAAATACTCAGATATGGCCATATTATGATTACATATGAAGCTACATGACAAATGGGCAAATGTGTTCAGAAATGAATATATAGGTGGGGGTAGAAATTCTGCTCCCGATTTCAAGGTGTGCACATTTTGCTGTGGACCTGATGGTCCTAATCTACATCAAAATCCATTCACAAATTCATCCAAGCCATTTGTAGATCATGATTATGTACTTTTTTTATTAATGAAAATTATGTTCTCATCATTTCATTGCGTTTTTTTTTCAAAGTATCCACAACGTCCTTGTGTTAAAGGATTTTACATCAAACCCAATGCATTTCGGGTACACTTGGACCCTTCATCAGGGGTCTCTATGGAGAGAGCCAAAGAAAACAATATGAGCCCAGAGCTATGTTAAATCAGATCAACAAAACAGTATTAAACAAAAATAGCCTTCTTGACTTTGTACAATTAAATGCGTTCTCACAACTTATATCTAAACCTTCCTACTTATTGTTAGCCATGTCTGTGATCAAAGTAACATTAATATCGCTATGCATTTATAAGATCAGAACGACCGGCGTTCTGTGTCAGTTACTCACGGGGATTAGAATGTAGCAGCCCGCTTCAACTCCTGTCCAATAGCGTTCGGGTAAACATCACGTTCAACAGTGTTCATTGCTAGTTTAAATCTTATACGCTGTCGACATGGTCACGTGCCCGCCACCCTTTCGATGATTTTAGCGATGTCCAAATACAATCATACTTTATATAACAATTATCTGTACGCCGCAGCATTAATATTTTACATCCTGGACTCGCTAGCGAGATTTTAAACATAATGCATAAATGGCAAAATAGAGCGTGAAAATGTCGGATAAAGTTAATTCGAGCTTCATGATTACAACAAACATATGGATAACCATCCTATTTAGTTGTGTGAAGATTAAACCATATAATGAAAAAGTTCACAGAACGCTGTATGTAAATATATTCAAAGCATGCAGGTGCTAACTAGTCGGCCATCTTGGAGTGGAATGTAACAGCGATGTTCAGCAAATGTCAAATCAAAAAGGACATGATAGCAATAATTTTAAGGTTGCCGCCGGGTGACACTAATCACCAAGGCTAGTGCAGGGACAATACAAAACACATGCTCATATTTACAAGAAACAAGATAATTCCAATCTGTCATTGAGCCCGTATGGTTGTAAGCTTGCCATCTTTTTGATCCAAAAATATTCAGATCTTAGTCTCATTTTATGAGTGTCTACACCAGGTCGTGCACTCACCACTTCAAGTATTGTGAATCGCAACTGTGCGATATTGTGTCCAGATTCAACCCAATGCGCTGCCACAGTGGATTTCAGATTTTTTTGACGGATGTTACTTTTATGTTCGGTAATTCTAACCTTTATCTTACGCTCTGTCTGCCCTACATACAATTTTCCACATGGGCACTTAATGCCATAAATAACTCCTTTAGTGTCACATGTACTTGAATGTTTCAAAGGGATCAGTTGGCCCGTTGTGGGATGTGTGAAAGTGGATCCAATTATTACATTGTTGCAATGTGTGCAATTTTCACATTTTCGCATGCCTTTATACGTTGCCTTAGTAACATTAGATTCTTGTCTCTTCAGTAGTTCTTTAAGATTTTTAGATCGATTGTATGCAAAAGTAATTTTGTCTGCAAATAAAGGTTGAAGATCAGGTTCCTGGGTGATTATAGACCAGTGCTTCTTCATGATATTACTAATTTGAGTTGACTGCATTGAATATTTTAAGACACACACTGTACGTTTTTCATCAGTTTTATCCTTTTTGGTAAGTAAAGACTCTCTTGTCATAGCCATGACTTTCTCTTTTGATTCTTGCAGTAGTTGATTAGGGTACCCTCTTTTCTCATACTTTTTGATCTGTCTGTCGATAGTTTCAGAAACGTCCAAGGCCTCTGAGGTGATTCTCTTGTAGCGAATGAACTGCGATAGCGGTAAATGTTGTTTCAAAGCCTGATGGTGAAAACTGGAATAATGTAATCCACTGTTCCGATCTGTTTCTTTAATGTGCACATTAGTGCATATTTGTCCCTGTTTTATGGATACCATGACATCCAAAAATGAAAGTTGTTGCTGATCAATATTGTAGGTGAATTTTATCCTTTCATGGATCATGTTCAGTCTCTCTATGTTGGCTGTAAGTTTTTCTTTCTTGCCACGCCACATGATAAAAATGTCATCTATGTAGCGTTTAAATACCATCAATCCATCGGTCCAATCTCGGTTGTTCAGTATATGATCACTTTCAAATTTAGACATAAAAATGTTCGCGTACGACGGTGCGCCCGCAAAACCCATACTGGTTCCGCTACATTGTGCAAAAAATTCTTCATTCCATTCCAGGTAGCTGTGGAAAAGTGCAAAATGCAAAATTTCCAGTAGAAAGATTTTTTCTGGGCCTTCGATCTCATTGTTAAGTAAACACCACTCCATTGCTTCAAGACCTTCGTTGTGAGGGATCGAAGTATACAAGGCAGTTACATCGATAGAACTAAGCCAAACTTCTTCATTCTCTGGGATGTTTACTTCCTGTAGAATGGTTAAAAATGATGTCGTGTCTTTTATGTGGGTGCACCATTTCTGGACTAAAGGCTGTAAGAACCAGTCTAGATATTGTCCGATGGGTTCCGAAAGAGATCCGCAAGCTGATACTATTGGTCTGAATGGCGGTCTTGTAAGATGCTTGTGCACCTTGGGCAGCATATAGAATTGTGGCCTCCTTGGATGTTTAATGTTCAGAAATTGGTAAGTCTTGTTGGTAATCCATTTCATTTCAAGAGCTTTGTCTAGTATTTCTTTTAATGTTGCTGCAAAGGTTTCAGTGGGATCATTCTCAAGTTTATGATAGATATTGGTGTCCTGTAGATGTTGATTGACACTTTCTTTGTAGAAACTAGAGTTCATTACTACCAATGCTCCACCTTTATCTGCTTTTTGAATGGTTATTTCTGACATGTCTTTCAACGATTTTAATGTGTTCCACTCGTTCTTTGAGAAATTGCTCTTGGTTCCACTTTTGTAATTGAGCATCTTAATTTCTGAGGTAATCACTCTCTCGTAAGCATCAATTGTTTTGTGCGATATTGGGGCACAGAACGTGCTCTTAATTCTGAATTCTTTTGCACTAGTTTTTTCTCCTTGTTCTGTGGGTGGAAGAGTATTAAAAAATTTTTTTAGTCTCAGTGTACGGAAAAATTTGAATAACGCAATTTCTGTCTCTTCCGGGTTCGATTTGTACACCGGGACAAATGTAAGACCTTTGTTGAGCAGATTCATTTGAGCTTTACTTAATGTGTTGTTAGAAATGTTGATTACAAGTTCGTTTTCTTTTTCGATCTCAACTCTCGGTCTGCTGCCGACTCTTTCACTTTTTCTTTTTCTTTTTCCCCGCCTTGTTTTGGGGGTTCCGTTGTTCCTGATGTTGTAGGAACGTTGTTGGCGGCTGGGCTGACCTCTAAAAAAGCCTTATCAGTTGTTGCTTTTTGTCCTGCTGGTAAATTCTTATTGATTGATCCTCTGTTTTGAGTAGTGTCTGAATCTGATACCACGCTTTCCTGGGATGAGGTGATGTTCGTAGGTGGTTTTTGCCATTTTCTTTGATTGTAGACTTCCGCCCAGCTGTAAACTTCTTCCAACTTGTAGTCTACAGTATCTCTTTTATACTTCTTGATTTTCCTGTCTTCAATTTCTTTGGAGTATTTCTCTAGCTTCGTGTTGATATCATCAATTAAAGATGCTAAATTTTCATGCTTATCGAGTTCTTTTTTGATACTTTCCAATTCCTCCTCTATGATTGTATTTGGACATCGCTAAAATCATCGAAAGGGTGGCGGGCACGTGACCATGTCGACAGCGTATAAGATTTAAACTAGCAATGAACACTGTTGAACGTGATGTTTACCCGAACGCTATTGGACAGGAGTTGAAGCGGGCTGCTACATTCTAATCCCCGTGAGTAACTGACACAGAACGCCGGTCGTTCTGATCTTATAAATGCATAGCGATATTAATGTTACTTTGATCACAGACATGGCTAACAATAAGTAGGAAGGTTTAGATATAAGTTGTGAGAACGCATTTAATTGTACAAAGTCAAGAAGGCTATTTTTGTTTAATACTGTTTCGTTGATCTGATTTAACATAGCTCTGGGCTCATATTGTTTTCTTTGGCTCTCTCCATAGAGACCCCTGATGAAGGGTCCAGGTGTACCCGAAATGCATTGGGTTTGATGTAAAATCCTTTAACACAAGGACGTTGTGGATACTTTGAAAAAAAACCGCAATGAAATGATGAGAACATAATTTTCATTAATAAAAAAAGTACATAATCATGATCTACAAATGGCTTGGATGAATTTGTGAATGGATTTTGATGTAGATTAGGACCATCAGGTCCACAGCAAAATGTGCACACCTTGAAATCGGGAGCAGAATTTCTACCCCCACCTATATATTCATTTTGGAACAGTGTTCTTAGACAAAACACTAAACAAGGGAGTCGCACACAACTAACATTTTGTTGAAAACTTCAGAAATTTGAGAATTTTTTAAAAAAACGTGTGCAACTGACGGCTTAAGAATTTCAAATGTGTTCAGACACACATAGCCTGGTCTAAGGTATTTGAATGTTGTACCAAATGTAAAGGTCCATGATTAGGGCCAGACACTTGTCTACATACAAAATACATGACATTAAAGCACAAAAAGGGCGAGATCACTATTGTGAGGGAGTCTGTTAGAGGGACGTCAGACGATTAGCATACCACAAGGTCCAGTGTGAATAGTTACAGGACTAAAAGTAAATATCAAGTGTTCATTCCCCAGCTCAGTTAGGGGATCTGGACTCATTCGCAGCATCCATTTATGATAGCACATAGTCTACCATTCACATCACATGGTCAAACATTAAGGTGTATGTACACAAGCTGTTGACATGACCAAACAACTCACTAATGGCTGCTATTGCTCAGTGAATTCCACTGATGCAAGCAGTGACATGTATTGTGTATGCACATATAGTAATGATCACTGCTCTCAAAAGCACCAAGAATACTTAAGGACATATTCACAAATGCATAATGTTCGATACATCCAATGACATCTCCATGACATACAGGAAGACCTCTTTAAGTAAGTGCAAAGGTACCTGTTCAGCCAAGCTAGCACTTCACATCTGCCAAGAATCATATACATAATTACCATTGACCCTCAAAACTGTGTAGACCACAAACATGTTACACTGAACATTGTTCCAGAAATAATTCCAAATAATCAATGTACATTAAAAGTTTGCATAGGGAAAATACTGTCACACGCTCACTTGAAGTACTTTACATACAATGCACATGCACATCTGTCCTTTCTGAGACACTGAAAGTCATGCACCTTGGCAAGTAAATAAGGTAGAGTTGTTGTAAACACTGGCTCATCTGCTGAGCCATGCAGTTGTCCTTACATGGGGAGGACTTCTTCTACTATCTTCTCAAGTTCTTACGGATAGAAGTCAGAGGCCCTCAAGCCTCTGAGACATGCTGTTAGGGCTAGCAGGGAAGCAAAACAGCAGCTAATGTTGATGATGTTGGTCTGGCACCAGTGTCTGTTGGCAAGTGAAGAGCGCAGGTCACTGCCACCTAGATATATACCACATACTCAAAGTATGTCATGCATGCACACTGCCATTGGTATGAGATTCTTCAAAACATCCAGTCACGCTCAAAGGAAGTGTAAGCTGCAGTGAACACTGCCTACCGCGCATAGAGCAGACACTTGCAACAGTCAAAATTTGAAAGTAACAATGTGCGAACCAATACATGTGCCCTCTTAACGGTCGTTACCAGAGTGCGTAGCTAAACAACTATACAAACTGACTGACTGCAGGTATTGTATAAAAAAGAAGCACTTATGGCCATGAATTTACATTTGAAAATGTTCAGCCACAGGCTAATCTCCCCCAGGTATTTCCTGCTAAGCTACTTATGAGTTGAAGGTGTACCCTTTCGTGAATATGCAGCTCACCAACATGGAACATGCTGGGGTGCACTTAGGAGGAGTTCGAATAGGCAAGGCATCCACTGTAATGGTGACAATCTTCACCAATTTCATTGTACTTGAGCATCTTGACTCTGCTGCTGTACAAAATGGACAGATTGTTTTTGTGGCAATGATGTCACAACATAGACTTGCATCCATCAAAGGACATATGAAATGCTTTCCTTGAAAATGCATATGTTACTGTATAGACAGTAGTAGACCTCCACAGTGTCATATTCTGATTGAATCTACCTGTATATCTTCATTGAGACATACCATGACACTTATTGTCATTTGATAACTTTATTTCGGTCATTGACCATAAAAGTGCAGATAAAATACATACAAGCACAGTAATAAAATCCATAAATACAAGCAGTTTAAAAGGTTATTAAACAGTAAGTTATCAAAAGAGGGGAATTGCCCCAATTAGTTCCTTGTAAGAAAGGTAGTCCTTCTGCGCCACATACCATGTAGGAAGCGGGAAACCGAGAAAACAATAAGAGGGGAGGTGTCGTATGTTAAAACTCAACAAGCTTGTGCGCATTGTCTAAGTCCCAAGTTTCTGCACAACGTAGACAACCAGCATTTCCGTATTTTGCTATACGCCGGGCTGAAAAACAGAACATGCGCAATATCTTCTATGCTATTGTTACAGGCTGGGCAGGTTCCCTCATCTGAATTGGCCCATTTAGAAGTCAGCGCTCTAATGGGCAAGCAGCCATGTCTTAGTTGGGTGTATAATTTCTTCGCAAGGGGAGGCTGTACTAGATCTAAAAATTCCTCCCTTTTGGGTACAATTTTAACCTGCAAGAATTCAGTGGATAGCCTACCCAGAGTTGTCGAGCAATGTAACATATTAAGGCTATGATTTTTCAGAGTGGCCAACAACTCTGACCTCTGTAACCTCAATCAACTCTCCTCAGGGGACTCCCACAGTTGAGGCAAGCCAATTTGGTAAGAGAGAACGTTGATGTGGGTTAGCTAGGGTATGTTTTTATTCTTAACTCGCCACCAAACTGCAGAGAATTCTGCTCTGTAATCAACAAGCTCCGGTACAGTCCAGAGCCTTCTCCAGTAGAGCAGAGGTCGTGCGGCTATCAGTTCTTTAATGGACTCAAGGCTCATATCTAGCCGCAACGGTATGAGAGGGGTGCTTTGAGGTAGGCCTACCAGATTTCTCATGAAGGCCTGCTCAATCTTTAGTAGACTCAGTGCATTCTTGTGTCCCCAAAGTTCTGCACCATACATAACTGCTGACCTGAGTTCTATAAATTTCAAGAACGTTGGCAATTGGTTTAAATTGTGATATTTTGTGGAATTTGCCAATACCCCCTATGATCTGTGAAAGTCTCAGGGCGGATCTAGACACCTGGTGACCCCAGTCAAAATCTTCGGTCAACGTGACACCAAGGTAAACAAAGGTTTTCACCCGCTCGAGCAGGGTGCCATTCAGGACAGAGTTCGGGGCGGGTGTGTCTCGGGGGATTGAAAATCATAAACTTGGTTTTATCCAAGTTTACCTCCAATCCCCGCGAGGCACAGAAAGTTGCAAACCCATCCAAAACCCGCTGGATGCCCGGTGATGTTCAGGACAACAGCAAGGTGTCATCCGCGAACATCAAAGCGGGCACCCGACCAGTACCCAACCACGGGGCATCACTATCCCCAACACCACCTAATTCATACACCAAGCCGTTAACATAAAGGCTAAAAAGTGTAGGGGCCAGGGCACAACCCTGGCGTACACCCCTGGTTACGGGGAAGCGGGCCGAAAGTTCTCCGTTGCTTCCGTACCTCACCTGGGCGTAGTTCCCCACATGGAGTCGGATCAAAACATCTAATAAGTAGGACGGGAGGCCTAAATTTTCCAGTACCTTCCATAATCTCTCCCTGGGTACAAGGTCGAAGGCGGCCTGCAGATCCACAAAAACAAGGTAGAAGCTGCCACCCTCAACTCTTGCAGTTTTCCAAAAGAGGACCTGCAGCCTACAAATTTGGTCCAGGGTCGAGATGCCAGATCTAAATCCGGCTTGGAGAGTGGTCAGTATTTTGTGTTCCTCTATCCATCCCAATATTCTGTCCAATAAGATCCGGCCCATTAGTTTTTGCGTAGTATCTAAAAGACTAATGGGCCTATAGTTAGATGGAGATAACGGGCAGCCCTTCTTATATATGGGGATGATCTCAGCTCCCAACCAGGTTTCCGGTAACTTGGAACCCCCGAGGGCCGCGTTGAACAGAACTACAAGATACAGCGTCCAAATTTTGGGCTGGGAGTGAAAGAGGTCACCAGGTCATTTGTCAAGGCCTGGGGCTTTGTTTGGGAGCAATCTATCAATTCCACTTCCTTGAGAGAAATACTCTCAACGATTTGAAGGGGAATCGTCTCTCGGTCATCCACCGGGCCCCACCGATGGCTCAAGCCCGAGGCCCCCGGCAGTCGATGCTCGTGCAGGGGGTCTAAGGCCAGGGAAGTCTGAGGGGCCCTGTCTACTCCTGTCATCTGGACCTGCCCTTGGTACACATAGGCGCCAGTCTCGGGACTTGTGTAAAGCGCTGCGAAGTGTGCCTCCCATACTGAGGGAGCAATGTTCAATAAAACAGCCTCTCCCCCCATTTTACGCCTGCATTGACTATAGCCCAAAATGATTTGGCATCCTTTAAAAGGAGCGCATGTCTCAGTTCTTCCCACCTTACTTCCTCCCCCTCTCTCTTGCCCCTGATGATCTCCTTTTTATACAGCAGTCTAATTGCCCTAATTTTTACATTATCTTTAGATCTGATTGCTGCAAGGAGATCCCTTTTCACTTTCTTGCAGGTACAGTCGAACCAGGGGTGCGTCCAAGCGTGCTCTGTTTGTTTCCACTTACTGGGTTGAGCACTTCCCCTAGTTTCACGGCTAGCTGTCTGTGTATTTCTATGGGTTGCCGGCGAAGGGCCGGATTGCCCATCTTGCTAATGCGAGGAATTGCGATCTGGTATATTTTTGCAAGCCGGGTGGGGGAATTCACAAAGTGGGGCCATTTAATCCTTCTTCTATTGTTTGTTACCATGATAGGTGTCATCACCATGGCAGGGTTAGGGTCGGGGTTTGTTAGACCAAAAGACCGAGGCTTAAGGGTTAAGACCAAGGCATTATGATCGCTATCATGCCTTGGTACAACCCTAAATTCTTTCAGCCTATCCCAATATTTTGCTTCCATCATGAGGTAATCGATGATGGAGGTTTGCTTTACCCTATTATACGTGGCTAGCCCTGGACAGTCGGGATCCAATCTCCCATTGCACGCCCGCAGAGACGTTGCATGGGAGAGAGATTTTATTTGGAGCACCAACAGTGTCCATGCCCTAACCGGAGTGATCTTGGGGTCAGGGATGCGCCAGAGTGAGTCTACTTCGTCTTGTTCGCACAACTCCAAACTACCCAGAGGCTCAAACTGGCAATTAAAATCACCGCCAAGAATTAGCGCAATTGAGGGGTCCAGTGCCTGAATAAAAAGATTGAGTGCTTTGATTGTATTCGATTCCTGCCCCTTCTTGACTGACCTAGAGTAGATATTTATTATAGCTACTTGTGGTTTACTTTGGGGTGTTAGTAAGACACACTGGACGTCTAGGGATTTTATTTACATTTGATTGGCCTGAATGCCCAAATGAGTGCCTATCCATATTGATAGTCCGCCCGAAGGGCGGCCTCTACCTGTAGATACTGCAAGGATATCGTAAGTTGCAAAGGCTGGACTGGTGCTCTCCTCCATTGCCCAGGTCTCCTGCATCAGGCAGATATCGTGAGCAGGGTGAAACTACCGTGGATTGGGAGTCTGAAGGGATAGATTATTGACCTCTAGGTGTATGTTCCCACTTACAGTCTAAATACCAGATTGTACACCTATGGTCTCTGACATGTGTGTATGAGCAAATAAGTAGTGTCTCTCTCAAACAAAATACTACAAGTGAAAAATAGCTGGGGAAGACATCACTTAAGGATAAGAACCCTCACTCACCCGAAGGTGACATGCTTCATCATATGGGTCCTCCTTACCAGTGTAGAGAACCTAGTCACCACTGGGAGCTACTACTTCGGTGTTTAAAGAAGGAGCTCAGAGATGTTTTTTGGTAAGGAACAGGATGGTAATCCCATGGGTGAGATGATGTATGTAGTGTGGTATGCAGCGCTGTGTTGCGGAGTGGATGGGTGACATTAAAACTGTCTAGGTAGAATCACTACATAACTTTATTAATGTGTTCTACTTGACAGGGTTAAAATGAAACAGCACAGTGGTATGGATATAATACCGCTGTCACTTAGTGGTCGACATGTTTCAGCCTGTTGATCTATTCCAAAGTATCAGCGGCTTTCTTCAGGACCAGATTTCCTATGTGCTAATGCTGCTGCAATCGAGTGAAAAAATTATATGGTATTAGAAAGAAAATAAAGTATTATACAACACCGGTATTCCTGCGTTTCATTTGTCTGTCAGGTCATACCCAGGTATCTATAAATAAACACAAGTAAAGAAAGAGAGGGAGAGAGACACAAACAGATTGCTAAATTATCACATGAAATACTATGCATACTAAGTGCATTTGTCACTTTATTGCAAGTATTATTATGCTATGAAAATAGTCATGGGTAACAGGGACTTACCCTCAATTGTAGGATAGCCCTGCCTCACCTCAACCTGGCTGGCTGCTCTGGAAGGAGGCCCCGCACTGTGGGAAATGATACAAGTGTCTAAATAGGTACACCATTCTCATTCCACAAAAATATATTGCTTTGTCAAACAGGAGAGCCAAAATACTCCTAAGTATAACAAAATAATTACCCAAATGTGCTTAAAGTAATAGCTGTGGCATTGCAAGTTAGAACTATAGAATCTAAGCTTAACCACAAATGAGGTAACCTGTTTTGTTACACTATGCATAGCAATATGTCTAAAAAGGTTCGAAGAGTGCCTAGCAACTAAACGTCTTACCTGTCCGTCGGTACCTCGATGCCCAAGAGAGCTCGCCCCGGGCGGTAACGAACGGAAGGCAGACAACTGTATTTATAGTGGCCGTCTAATTGTTTGCAGCCGTGCGCGAAATAAGGGGGTCCTAATGATTTAGTAGTCCCAAAACGCGCCTGTATTGTCACTGCGCATGCGTCAGGGAGTGTAGTTTAAACCCCGCACATGCGTGTTAACATGGGAAAAGATGTACTGATCTTTTGCGCGTGCGCGGAAGTAATTATATGCACTATTACGCGAAGTATAGATTATAAGGTTGCTAGGCTAATGTTCCTGGCGATCCATATAATGGGGAATAGAAAGAAGCGCCTGTATTACCGCTGCGTATCTGTCGGGGATTGTTTATAGAGCCCCGCGCAGGCGTGCAGTAGAGAAGAAATAGTAATTTTTTATTTTATTGCGCATGCCTGGAAATCATTAGTTAATATATGTGTTAGTACGTAATGTACAGAATCTAGTATTTTTGGTAGATCATATAGTGATGAAGCTGGTATCATCACACATATAGCAAAACACCCTTACACGTAAGAAGAGATTTAGAGAGGCTCATGCGGTGAGTATATAAATGTTAAGCCTCAGGCAAGCGTTAGTATTATAATCAGTTATGGTAACACATCTAGAGTATACGTACTCTACATTATTCAGGGTCATAGATGGTGAACCAAAAAAGTGGAGGTGAATTCATAGTCCACCTAGTTACCTGGCTCTTCTTGTATGCGAGGTGGTAAAATAAGCAGACAAACCTTATTCTCATTCTGTATCTCCGAGTCACATACATGGTGAGAAACTATCTACCTAATCGCAAGACTGTAGACTCATTATAGTTATGCCTATGTATTCATATATACTAAGGGTAGCTGTCAACCTACAATGGTTGTGATGGAGATATCGATTAAGGACCCAATTGTCTTTATCTATATCACCTAACTCGAGTTAGGTGATATAGAATGAGAATAAGGTTTGTCTCCTTATTTTACTACCTCGCATACAAGAAGAATCAGGTAACTAAGTGGACTATGAATTCACCTCCACTTTTTTGGTTCACCATCTATGACCCTGAATTATGTAGAGTACGTATACTCTAGATGTGTTACCATAACTGATTATAATACTAACGCTTGCGTGAGGCTTAACATTTATATACTCACCGCATGAGCCTCTCTAAATCTCTTCTTACGTGTAAGGGTGTTTTGCTATATGTGTGATGATACCAGCTTCATCACTATATGATCTACCAAAAATACTAGATTCTGTACATTACGTACTAGCACATATATTAACTAATGATTTCCAGGCATGCGCAATAAAATAAAAAAATTACTATTTCTTCTCTACTGCACGCCTGCGCGGGGCTCTATAAACAATCCCCGACAGATACGCAGCGGTAATACAGGCGCTTCTTTCTATTCACCATTATATGGATCGCCAGGAACATTAGCTTATCAACCTTATAATCTATACTTCGCGTACTAGTGCATATAATTACTTCCGCGCACGCGCAAAAGATCAGTACATCTTTTCCCATGTTAACACGGATGCGCGGGGTTTAAACTACACTCCCTGACGCATGCGCAGTGACAATACAGGCGCGTTTTGGGACTACTAAATCATTAGGACCCCCTTATTTCGCGCACGGCTGCAAACAATTAGACGGCCACTATAAATACAGTTGTCTGCCTTCTGTTCGGTACCTCCCGGGGCGAGCTCTCTTGGGCATCGAGGTACCGACGGACAGGTAAGACGTTTAGGGGCCCGATGTAGGTAAAACGCATTTACCGATTTTAAAATACCGATTGGTACCGAATCGGTATTTCAAAATCGGAAAATGATATGTAGATAAAAAAAATCGGAAAATTACCGAATCGGTAGCAATCGGTATCGTGAGTCGATACGTACCGATTCGGCAAGTACCGATTCGGTATAGACCGATTCGGCCACTACCGAATCGGTAAATACCGAATCGGTAATAGCAATACACCCCATGGGCCAAAAGGCCAATAGGAACGCATTATAAATACCGAATCGGTATTTACCGATTCGGTAGTAGCCGATTCGGTATAATCCGAATCAGTATTTACCGAATCGGTAAATGCCGATTCGTCGAGCAAGGAAACTGAAACTAAAGACATCAGCCAATGAGGTGGAAGCACCCTCCTCCACCCTAGCAGGGTGTGGCAACCCAGGCAGGTGCAACTCATCAGAACTTTCTGGAGAGGCAGCCTGAGCTGAGCATCCACAGTGAGCAGCAGTGGTAGCAGTATCCAGATCCCTGTGAAACATGGCAAGCAGCTCTGAGAGGCAGAAGGCAGAGCGCAAGCGGAAGACCAAATTCAGCACCATGGAGCTGCAAGTGTTGGTGGAGGAGGTGGTGAGGGTACACAGGCAGCTGTATGGAAGGCTGTCCCTCACTGTTCCAGAGAGCACTAAGAGGAAGCTGTGGATTGAAATTGGGGAAAGAGTAAACGCTGTTGGTGTCACCCACAGGAGCCAGGACGTCCTCAAAAAGAGGTTCTACGACATCCGCAGCCTCACAAAGAGGAAACTGGCCGAGCTGCACAAGCAGGCTGGACTAACTGGTGGAGGCAAGAACCGGGCGCCACCCCTCACTGACCTGGAGGACCTTGTGGCGACTACCATTGAGAGCTAGAGTGTCGTGGGAATTGGGGACCTGGATAGCTCATCCAGAGCTACAGCTACAGGTAAGAAGCATGCGCAACTTGACACACCCTACCAGACACCTACCCTTTAGACCCAATGCACAGCCAAACCCCAGCCCAGTACTGCTAGCAACAGACATGAGCAATGCATCATGCTAAATGTAGTCAGCAAAAGTACCCGAAAATGCCACTGCAGAAGCATAATAAAAAGAACTGTAATACTGCATCAAAGTATTTGTAATGAAATGTGCAATGCTTTAATAGTAGTGACTGTAATACATTAGCACTCAGTTGACAAATGCTTCTTTATACCTAGGGGCACCATCAGGCGGGGGAGCAGCAGCCACTCAAGCACCAGCTCCAGCACCATCAGCCAGTGCGGTGGCAGTGCCAAGCACCAGTGTACATACACAGGAGGAGGACAACAGCAGTGCCCTGGGCAATGAGGAAGACACTGGACATTCCCTCACATTTCCACACTCCCTCCGACTGTCTCTGTCTCAGACGCCCCCATTGCAGTTCTCCCCGGAGCACTCACCACCACAGAGCCACCCTGCACCTGCCACATCTCCTGCCAGGAGGATAATTGTTGCTCCATTAAACCTCATGGAGGGAGCAGCGGGTCAGGCTCCAGCACAAAACTCTGTAACACCTGTGGCACCCCAGCAGACACAGCAGGGCAGCAGCAATCCCCGGAGGCCACGTGCATCCAGCAGTGCACTTCCAGCACAGGAGGGCAGCGTGTTCCTAGGGCTGGAGGGCAGTATGGTCAGTATCCAGAGGATGCAGGAAAAATCAATCTTGGCCTGCCATCGCCAGTTGCGGTTGCACAACCTGCAGATGGGGGAGATGGCACAGGGATTCAAAACATTTGTTGATAGCAACAAGGACATTGCAACAGGTCTTGGGCGAATGACCACTGCCATCACCCAGCTCTGCAATAAAATGGATGAACACGAGCACTGTCGCCGCAGGGATGCCCGCGTGCAGAATAGGTCTATCAACCGCCTTGCTGCTGAAACGGCCGCCCAGCAATGCCAACGTGGGGCAAACATGGAGGCCAGCCTCACCCAGAACATGGCAGAGGTGACTAGGAGCATGACCCGCATTACCACCGCCATGGAGACACTACTCATATCGAACACAGTTGTTAATCCCGCCCTGGGCCTGGGCGAGGCTGGGGACAGCAGCAGCCGCAGCAGCCCGGCCAGCGCAGTGTCTGAGCCGCGCCAGAGCAACAGGCGCTCAGCTGAGGCTGCTGGTCATACAGAAGGGGGGGAGCCACATCCTAGTGGGGCTGCTAAGGGCAGCAAGAAATAAGACTGCCAGGGCGGGTGAGGCAACCCGGACAATTGACATTTAACCACATCTTGTTTACCTTTTCTTTTGTTGCACATCAGTGCAGTAACGTTGTTGCAACATTATTAAATTTCTTTTTTGAAAACAAACATTGACCTGTCTGTGCATCTGTTCTCACTCAGAAATAGTTGTCTGTTATCTCCTCACGCCTGTATCTGCCGTCACTTGGTGCAGACACTCCAGCAGGTTGTGGTAGTGGCACAGCATTGTCATAGTCAGGGTCCTCGTAGTCGGACAACTCAACCTCAGTGCCTTTCCTGACTGCAAGGTTGTGCAACATTGCACAGACAGCAATTATCTTGCAGCAGGTGATGGGGGTATATTGCCTAGCACCTCCGCTCTTGTGCAGGCATCTGAACCTGCTCTTCCAGATGCCAAAGGTCCTTTCCACTACATTCCTCATGCTTTTGTGGGCACGGTTATACCTCCTTTGGCTGGGTGTTGAGGGGTTCAGGTAGGGGGTGAGAATGAACAAGCGGAGGGCATATGCACTGTCGCCTAGAAGGAAAAGGGGTAACATTACTCACATGCATACATGTACTTCACAGTGCTATTTAGGTTATGGGGGTCTGACACTGTGTCTTACCTAGGAGGTATCCTTCACCGAATTCCCCTGCCATCAGCCGTGCATAAATTCCGCTACTCTGGAAGATATAGGAGTCGTGGGTACTCCCCGGAAACTTCCCAACCAGGTCAGTGATGACACACTTGGCATTGTAAATCACCTGCACATTTATGGTGTGCCGTGACTTCCGATTGCGGTATACGTATTCCGTGTCAGCAGGGGGGCAAATCGGAATGTGTGTGCCGTCTATGCAGCCAATGATGTGGGGGAATCTTGCCATCTGGTAGAAGTCTGCTTTAGTCTGTACCAGTTCTGCATGGGTTGCAGGGAAGGAAATGTACTGGTCCATCCTCTGGATCATGGCATCAAGGAACTTGTGGAAGAACCTTGACAGGCTGCTCTGGGTCACCCCTCCTGCCACAGCAACTACACTTTGATAGCTGCCAGACGCCAGCAGGTGTAGGCAGCATAGCACCTGCACATGCACAGGGATTGCGTGTGCCCTTGGGGTGGGGTGCTGCAACAGGGGTTGGAGGTCCCTAATGAGGTCTGAGATGGTCTCAGTGTCCAGCCTGTACCTCTGTAGGATCTCTGCATCTGTGAGCATGCTCAAGGTGATCCTCTGTCTGTACACCTGCTCCTGTCTCTGCCATTCCCTCTCTCCTTCCTGCTGTAGCCGTAGCCGTCTTGCTATGACATAGAAAGCTGCCATGTTGCAAGAAGAACTGCATTTTGGGTCCATTTTTATAGGTTGCACCTGGTTACCACCTGATTCCAATCCATGTTAATTACCGAATCTGAAATACCGAATTTGAAGCAAATTCGGTATTTCAGTGCTTACCTACATCTCAATCTTCAGTTTTCCACAACGATTCGGATTATCACCGAATCGGTAATTATACCGAATCGCTGCCTTTACGGAATCGGTATTTTTACCGATTCGGTACGTTAACGAATCTGTAAAATCACCGATTCTGTATTTGTACCGATTCGGTATTCTACCGATTCGGAGAATTTTCAGATTCCTTATTTTTTCCGATTCGGAATTCTACCGAATCGGTAACTTTACCGATTCGGTAATATCACCGATTTTGTCGGATTTCGGGCTCCTATATCCCGACGGCTCAATTCCGATCGGTAACGGCCGAAAATACCGATTTTCGGCCGTTACCGACTGACCTACATCGGGCCCTTAGTTGCTAGGCACTCTTCGAACCTTTTTAGACATATTGCTATGCATAGTGTAACAAAACAGGTTACCTCATTTGTGGTTAAGCTTAGATTTTATAGTTCTAACTTGCAATGCCACAGCTATTACTTTAAGCACATTTGGGTCAATTATTTTGTTATACTTAGGAGTATTTTGGCTCTCCTGTTTGATAAAGCAATATATTTTTGTGAAATGAGAATGGTGTACCTATTTAGACACTTGTATCATTTCCCGCAGTGCGGGGCCTCCTTCCAGAGCAGCCTGCCAGGTAGAGGTGAGGCAGGACTATCCTACAATTGAGGGTAAGTCCCTGTTACCCATGACTATTTTCATAGCATAATAATACTTGAAATAAAGTGACAAATGCACTTAGTATGCATAGTATTTCATGTGATAATTTAGCAATCTGTTTGTGTCTCTCTCCCTCTCTTTCTTTACTTGTGTTTATTTATAGATACCTGGGTATGACCTGACAGACAAATGAAACGCAGGAATACCGGTGTTGTATAATACTTTATTTTCTTTCTAATACCATATAATTTTTTCACTCGATTGCAGCAGCATTAGCACATAGTAAATCTGGGCCTGAAGAAAGCCGCTGATACTTTGGAATAGATCAACAGGCTGAAACATGTCGACCATTAAGTGACAGTGGTTTTATATCCATACCACTGTGCTGTTTCATTTTAACCCTGTCAAGTAGAACACATTAATAAAGTTATGTAGTGATTCTACCGAGACATCTTTAATGTTACCCATCCACTCCTCAACACAGCGCTGCATACCCCACTACATCCATCATCTCACATATTTATTTATTTATTTATTTATGTAACTTTTAAAGCGCTACAATTACCCGAGGGTGTCTCGGCGCTAAGAGCTATGTATGATACCAGTATCCTAAGGACAAGTAAATTCTGAGTCTAAAAGACTGAGGGCTCATTGAGAAAACAACCAAGTCTTAAGTTGCTTTCGGAAAGTGAGCAATGTGGGGCTAGATTTTATAATGAAAGGAAGGGAGTTCCATAATCTTGCTGCTGCAACACTGAAGCGTCTGTCTCCCCAGTTTACTTTCCTTGTTCTGGGGGTTTGAAGCAGGTGGGTCGTGTTGGAACGAAGCGTTCTGCGAATTGGGAGGGGCTTTAAGGAATTTCTGAGAAATTTGGGTCCCATGTTGTGTAATGCCTTGTACACAATACACAAGGACTTAAACTTAGTACGGCTTCTGACCGGGAGCCAGTGTAGTTGGGCCAAATGTTTTGTAACAGAGGCAAATTTTGGTATGCCAAGTAGAACTCTGGCAGAGGCGTTCTGGATCATTTGTAATTTGGAAATTACTTTTTCCTGCGCATTGAGGAAGAGGGCGTTACAATAATCGGTGCGAGAAAACACCAAAGTTGAAATAAGAGTTTTGCCTGTTGTGGTAGGGAGGTATGGCAAAAGCTTCTTAATTTTTCGCAGGATGTTAAATGACGATGAAACAACAGAATTCACATGGTGATGAAAAAGAAGTTTATCATCGAATGTAACTCCCAAATTACTCACTTTGCCCACCGGTTCAGGTGGAGTGCCCATCTCTTCCGGCCACCACAGTGGGGACCAGGCAGGCTGGACCTTGCCGAACAGCATTACTTCGGTCTTAGCAGAGTTAAGTTTTAAGCAGTTGGAAGCCATCCAACTGCTAATGGCTCGCATACCGTCCTTAAAGTTGGCCGCTATCGTCGGTCCGTTTTTGTGAATAGATAATACCAACTGAGTATCATCGGCGTATGTAGTCAGGTTGATGTTATGCGCTTTTATTACTCTCGCCAAGTCCGACACATAAATGTTGAAAAGGGTCGGACTTAGCGAGGAGCCCTGAGGGACACCACAAGGGAGCTTGAATGTTGGTGAGGTAAATGGACCCATCTTCACTGCCTGTTTGCGGTCAGCCAGGAAGGAAGCTATGAGGTCCTTCGCCTTGTGTTTGATACCGATGGCCTCGACACGGCCGATCAAAGTAGAGTGATCGACCGTGTCGAAAGCCGCTGATAGGTCTAACAGTATCAAAATAGCCTGACCATCGTTGTCCATTGTAGTTCTAATTTCATCAGCGGCCTTGATCAGAGCCGTTTCTGTCCCATGACCTTGTCGAAAACCGAACTGAGTGTCATCTAGTAGGTCATTGGCTTGAATGTAGTCAGATAGTTGTTCATTCATGACAGATTCGAAGATCTTAGCTGGGAAAGGCAATGAAGCGATGGGACGGTAGCTGGAGGACTCAGATGGATCAAGTGATGGCTTTTTAAGTAACGGTTTTATTATAGTATTTTCCCGGATATTAGGATATGTGCCAGATGAGAACATAGTATTACAGATGTGAGTCAATGGTGAAACAATAGTGTCTGGAATGGAGTGAAGTACAGAGGGATGACAAGGATCCAGAGGGGAACCTGATTTGGTAGACAAGATAAGTTTGTGAATACGGTATGAATGTACCTGAGTGAATTCCATGAAATTAGCTGAGTTCACTCTGGTTGAGTGTTCATGGGCAACATAATGTTTGAATTGGGAGTGAAGTCCTTAAATATAGAGGTGACCTTATCTGAGAAATAGTCAGCTAATTTATTACATAAGCTTTGTGAAGTTTCAGTAGAAGGGTGAGCTGGTTCTGCAAGGTGGTTCACTACATCAAAGAGCTTTTTCATGCTGCATTTTGCCTGGTCTATTTGGGTAGTGTAATAGATGTTTTTTTCCCTGGCTATTTTCCATCCTGTTCCTTACCAAAAAACATCTCTGAGCTCCTTCTTTAAACACCGAAGTAGTAGCTCCCAGTGGTGACTAGGTTTTCTACACTGGTAAGGAGGACCCATATGATGAAGCATGTCACCTTCGGGTGAGTGAGGGTTCTTATCCTTAAGGGCTGTCTTCCCCAGCTATTTTTCACTTGTAGTATTTTGTTTGAGAGAGGCACTACTTATTTGCTCATACACACATGTCAGAGACTTTAGGTGTACAATCTGGTATTTAGATATCGTGAGCAGCCATGAAGGAGTCCCACTCTGGTTTGAGCAGTTTGTTTTTTAACCCGGCTATGTTCCAGGAAAGAATTTTTAAGCAACCTTCCACTGCCTTGTCAGAACCTTGGACATCCCCCCTTCCATTTACAAGTGGGCTGTCCAGGTTCCCCTTTTCTCTGGTCCCCTCCCTCATCGAAGAGTAAGATATTGAATCATCCCCGGTGAAGGTAGATGCAACATTTTCCCCCAAAACCCGTCTTCTAGTGGACTCTTCATTAATTATTTGTAATGGGGAATTTCCTTTCGATATGAGTCAATCTACCTCCTCCAGCACACTAAACCTGTTCCAATGGGGTTGGAGCGGGTGTGTAGAATTATATGGGAACATGTCCTCCCCGAATGTCTGCCTGTGTTTCATTCTATTTGATGGAGGATAAATGCCCCTATTAATTAAAGTGAGGCCCACTGGAGTGGGTTAATCTCCAGTTGGGAGTAGGGTAAAAAAATGACAAGTGTAGTGGGCGTATTTGGGAATTTGACCTGCGGAAGGGAGCATTACAGATGTGGTCCACAGCAGAGGTGTCCCTAAAGTTTATTATTACAACATCTCCTGACACTGTTTTTGGTCCCCTCCCTATCCAATCTATTCTTCTAACTGCCAGTATTTCCCCAGAGACATTTGGGGGTAGGGGTCTGTTTGCGCTTATGGTTTAGCAAACTGGTTAGTCATGTAAGTCACTGAAGCATATGTACTCTCATTGACTGTGTGCACACAATTTGGAATCCATCCACTAAGTGCCCAAGTACTGTTGTCATACAGTATACAGACAGGACACATCAGTACTGCATTTTCTGACAGGCAAACAAATATAATTGTAATTGTAGATATGTGCACATGTTTTGCAAACACATCAGGAAATGACTACGTAGCTGTGGATGTTAGTGCTGGCTAAAATACATCATTCATCTATCAAACATGTTGTCTGTGACCGTCAGTCCAGCAAACATCACAATAAATGTCATGTAATGTTGGTTGATGGCATCTCTAACAATGCAGTCACAGATATACATGTTATTTTCACAGTATGTAGTTGTCTGAACATCTCTTGTACCATACCTAGCAAACTTCACATGCCCCTGCAGATATTACATACATCTGCTGATCTCAAACCCAACATGTTTTTTTCAGATTTGTTCTGGAGGATCAATATGTGATGCCTTCACATGTGCACTGATAAATAGTTAAAAGTTGCATCCAAGAAAGTAATTCGATATGAAGAGGTGGTGGGACTCAAGCGTGCATGTGCATATGTGGCTTTAATAACAGGAGTAAACAACTATATACAAAGAACAAATCAATTTGTATTAACACATGTCTGTGTGGCATTTGTTCTGACACCATTGCCTACAGTTAACTGCAACATACAACTCCACCTTGACAGGGGCAACATATGACCAACCCAGGCACCTTAGGGAATACCCATGGAAGGAACATACAACAATGCAGAAGCGGGCGGCTGAGGTGCTGGAGGCAGGGGTTGGACTTAGCCCCTGAAGAATGTTTCCTTTTTCAAGCCATAGCCTTCCTTCTCCTCCTTCTCCTTAGGTCATGAAGCCGTACATGCACATGGTATGTCCACACCGGATGTATGACGTTACAACGCAGGCTATAACAACGCCTGCCTTTACAACGCGGTTTTTACATCGCAAACCTTTACAACGCATAGTGCTTTTAGGCGCTGGATAGTGATTTATTTAATTTACTATTCCAACTCCAGTCCCCGTGGATAGTAGGGAAGGTGTTGGATAGTAAATTAAATATATTCCCTATCCTAGAGCACCCCCCAGCGCAATGCGATTTAATGGTTTGCGTTGTAATGACCGCGTTGTAATGGTAGTGCGTTGTAAAAGTTTTGTTGTAAGTGATGTTTACCGTCCACACCCCAAGAGTCTGAGTAGAACATATATTAACTATATGCCTCTTTACATGTCAACAAAAGAAAGTTAGATTTGCATCCTTTGGTTCAATTTACAATCAGAGTCAACGACATAACTTGTTAATCAATGTTAAATGTCAATGTCAGCGACATCCAGTAATGCCATAATGTCTTGGGGAGTCATTTGTCGAATATGTATGTACTCCATGTTTTTAAGTTGGGCTCCATCATCCTAAGTTAAAATTACACATATCATGTCATTTCACTCACTTTACTCACATGCCTGTTTACTATGTTCTAAATGTCAACTACAATATTCACCTAATCATATACTTACAACAGCGAGTCTTTCAGCAGCAAGACCTACAAATATCGCCACAGATAACATCTGCATGACTCTAGATGGAGGAGGCAAGGCGGCACTCTTCCTTTGGGACTGATATATAACATTTGGCATTGTCTCCCTACCCATACTCATCTAATGACAACATGACATCAAAATCAAAGGAAATGCATGTCAATGGAACTGCTCCTTCCTGATTGGAAGTTCTCATCGGTCAGCCTTGCACCATACCTTGGATGCTTGTGACCTGATGTGTTGAGTTCCAAAATGATTTTCCTTGATATCAACCATCTTCAATGAATAAATGCAAGCATTAGCAAGCTTCATCCACTGTCACAACTTTAACGTCCTCTCCTATACCAACGTCATGCAACCCATTCTCCCTCTCACAGACAACATGCCCAGGACCCAGATCAAGTTCAATGCTTGCATGAATGAAATTGCCTGCTGTATTAAGAGTAACTGCATGAAGCTGAAAACTGAGAAGACTAAACTATTAAGATTCAGGAAGGGCACTTCACTGTGAGACTCCATCTGGTGGCCATTACTCATCCCCAACACCCATGCCAACAGCCTCTGGATCATCATCAACTGCAATCTTGACATGCCCGTCGTCACTATCTCGTGCTTCCATACCTCAAAGATGCAGTGGAAGACTTTTAAATGGCTCCCAATCAGCAGCCAGAAAACAGTCACTAGCATGCTTGTCACAAACAAGCTGAACTAAAGGAATATAATCTATTCCTGTATCAACAGAAAAACTCAACAGAATGCTGCAGACTGCAGCCATTATCACTCTCAACCTCCCACACCACACTCACATCACACCATCCTTGTAGGAGCTCTACTGACTTCCCATACACAAACAAGCATAGTTCAGACTCTTCACCCACACTGTAAAGGCACTTCATAAGACTGACCCAGCATATTTCAACAATCACACCTGCTTTCACAAATCGTCCAGACACCCCTGCTGGTCCTTACTCACTCTCTTAAGGAAAACCAGATCCAGGGTCGAGCCATCTGCTACATCACTTCTAAAGCTTGGAACAACCTGCCATTGCACAGAAGAGCCTTCTCAATTCTTAAATTCCACACAAAGCCAAAGACCCGACTTTTTGAGTGGTTACAATGCCCTGATCAGCACCAAGATACCTGTTGGGGTTATAATGCACTCCACAAATCTTTCTTTCCCATATGCCCTGTAACTTAGTAGTAATTTTCCCTTTTGTTTAAAGCTGGTTTATTGATTATCCATGAACAGAGCAGACTTTACCATTACAGGTTACTTTGTTTAGACCACATCAGCTCCTTACACCATACATAATTGACACACCATACATAATTGACTTTTGTACAAAGCTGGTTTGTGTATAAAAGCAACATTGAATACATAGGGTATTCAGCCATCGTGTCGTACTGTACACATCTCGTTTGGTCCCCTATCCCTGGTGTCAGTGGGGTCGGCCGCTAGGGGTATCCCATCTACACTATAGTGCTGTGTGAGCTTTGAATCAGTCTGCCAACTTGGGAAGTGAGTGATAAAGTGTGGGACAATGTAAACAGTGGTGTTTTCAACTAGAACTAGAACAGCCCTCGATCCCCACCTCATTAGGTTTGCATGTGCCTCATCATCATGGTCTGCAAGTGAATGGTACTAGGACTACATCAGGTGATGTCCGATTGTGATCTCTACTGATGATCCCTCTATAATGCTCTGCTTCTGATCAGCGCACCTCCCCTAAGTCATGCTGTGTTGTGATGCAGGGGACTAATGTGTCTGTATTGTCATTGCCTTGACTCTGCAGGTCACATTGAATCGTATCCCAAAGTGCAGCAATTGGGATTTTGCGAAGGCCTAAGGTTTCCTCCCGATTCAGCACAATGCTTTCTGCCTTAGCCCACACCTGCAGAGAGCACCTCCACGCTAGCATCCTAAGGGGTTCAGGGGACCTCTATTTTTTAGTGATCTGTAGCTTCACCACCACCAGCCCCAAGGTGCTAAAATGAGAGGTCACCCTCTGGCTCTACCTGTGACATCTGTAGAGCGGTGCTCGTATGGTAAATGTGCAGAATGCATGCCTTCTACAGAAGATGCACCGTGCGGTCTGTGCAGTGAGCCATGGCATCGGTCGCCACTCCGCATATTCCCTGGGACACGGGCAGCTCCACAGCATGGGTAGTAAATCTGCACCTGTTATGCAGCATCTCTGGCAGGCAGCATCAGCACAGTAGAAATAACTGTTAACTTTGGCCATGGTGAGATACGCTCTTTGTGTGATGAAGTTTTGTAATAACTGGAAGCGCATTGATGGGACCTTCTAGCTCTAGCACAGTGGTTCACTCATCATCAGTGAATAGGCAGAAAAGGTCCTCCTCCCATCTTTGTCGCAGGGGTGACAATGTTGTCGTTGTTTGGGGTCTTAGGGATGCGGCAAACCATTTTGTAAGGTGCCTGTCCTGCTCCATGACATGCAGGTATTGAATCGTTAAGTGCATTTGGGGTTCCTGGGTTATGTTGCCCCAGTTCTTGCTCAGTGTTGCTCTGAGCGCGCAATGCAACAGATATTGACCCGGATGGAGCCCCTCTTCATCAGCCAGTGAAGCAAATGGTAGCAAGATGCCCTCGCGATATAGAGCTCCTACATCCTGGATTCCTGCCACCCCTAGCAGCACAATTCAAGCAATGGGAGGGGGCTGCTGAACTCTGGGCATACCCAGAAGTGGCAGTGCTGGTGCATTCAGTTTTGAACTTTGTGTCATATAGAAGCATCTGCGGTAGCAACGGTGCACTATATTGAGCAGCAGGGCAGTTGGTGATTTCTCCTTAGTACATGGGTGGAGCAAAGTGAGCAGGACATTAAGGGGCCAGGGCAGAGGAGTGGCTACTGTGTCAGGCATCGGGTATCCAGAGAGCCATCTGGCCACCCACTGCAGTTGTTTGTCAGTGGGTAGAGTTTTCAGAGAGTCACTCTGTGGTGGAGATCCCCCCCTCAAATAAAGTCTCTCATCACACCCTCGAGGGCCCAGAAGAAGAACGGCGGTACGTACAAGGGCAGGTAGGTGAAGTAATATAGGAGCCAGGATATACATGATAGTTTAGTTTGATTCTTTTTCAAAATGAGTGTATTTTGATTTTGTCTCTGTTCTCAACACTAAAACAAAATTTAAATAGATTTTGATGAAGAAAGAGCACCCAAGAAATTGTTACAGGCAGCAGCACCCACTTCACATAAGCGTGCATTAATGACTTCATTGAGGGTTTTCACATTACTCATTTCAGAGTTGCGCTTTACTCACCTATTGCCTATGGTTTGGTAGAATGTATGAGTTCTTAAAAGAGGGTGTGCAAACTGCCTTGACCATGGGTCTTGAGGTCAAGACATTTCTGAGAGAGAAATCTTGGTCATATCTAGTAACTCGAAATAGTACGGCGGGTATGTCCCCATTTATGATGTTATGCCACAGATACCAAGGGCTTTAGTGTGTCCTGACTGGGTGAGAGAAGTAAGAAAAAGGAGCACACATGACTTGCAGACAATTGCATCCAGAGTTGAAGCAATGAAAAGTCAGGTTAAAGAATATGTTAACGAGAGACGGGGCGGTGGCAAAACAAGATGGCTGCTTTGTAAATAGCTCCTTGACACCAGGAAAAGCATTGGTAACAGTGGGGTCGTTCAACTGCGCTCATACAGCGAGTCAGACTCTTGAATGGATGTCGGAAACACCCGGGAGCGGAGAGGCAAGTTATTTAGACTTTAAATTGGTCTAATTATTAAGTGATATTCTCCTTTGCTCCCCGGTTGCTCCGTATTCTGGCCGCCATCTTGAGAGCTTGTACTCTCGTTTTTCTCACTATGTGCAACATCCAGGGAGTTTGCGCTCTTGTTTTCACATAAGATGGAGCATTTTTCTATTCTTTCACTGTTGTTGTTGCCAGGCAGCATTAGGTTCTTCAATATGAAACTTCCCCGATATTATTCATCACAGTGGGACTGAAGTGTTTCTGAATGAACAAAGCAGCTTCATGAAGACAATTCTTGTTTTCTGAAGTGTGCTGTAATTAACAAAAGTATCTGAATGTGGTATTGAAAGCCCCAGGATTGTATAGGCTTATATACATTTATTGTAAGAGAAATGTGATAGTTGGTGGAACCCTTACCTCACACTGCTGGAAAGTTCCATTTTTGGCCGCCATTTTGTTTTTACTTCAAGAGTTGCCTCGAAGATATAGGATTACTAACTTTTCTCAAGAATATAGTTACTAAGAAACTGTGTTTTTTTCCAGTTTGCCTTAACAATTAATTCTGTAAGTACAAGCAAATTACAAGGTTCTTCTGGGTCCAGCATTACCGTCCGAAAAGAGAATGCTAGTAACACTAATAAAGGGGCTAAAAAAGATCCTTATTCTCCCTCTAAATCTCCTTTACCCTTAACACTGGAGGATATTATGGAAGAACTGAAAAACATCCATCCATTTATGGCTAAGACCACTGCAACACTTCAAAGAATTGATGAGAAATGGTTTGGCTTGGATTCATGGCTTACTGACTTTGAGCAAAGAATTGCGGCTGCCAAAGTAAATGCCTTATCTAAAGAGGTTACTCACCTGAAGAAAACAACAGAAGATTTGGAAAACAAAATAGATGTACTAACCAAAGAATTTAAGGTATTCCGGAAGGATCCGAAGGCAATGATATGATCTCTTTTTTGAAGTTACATATCCCACAAATTGTCGGTCTTTCTAAATCCGTAGATCTTAATATCCAAAGAGCACACAGGATTGGTCCTCTCATTGCAGAACCCTCAAATAAGTCAAGAGGAATCATTGCCTATTTGCTTTTATATTCAGACTTAATAGCGACTCTTGCTGCAGCCAAACAACGTAAACAAATGCTTTGGTTGGGTAAAAAAATCTTTTTCAGTCAAGATGTTTCTAAACCCACTGCCAATCACCAGAAATAATTTTTGAAACTCAGGCCTATGCTCCATTCTATGAATGCTCGTTATGGCCTCATTCACCCTTGTTTTTTCAAAGTTACATATAAAGAAAGAACAATGACCTTTGAGGAACCTGTGGATCTCAAGAATGTTATACAAGGGCATAAAACAGAAGAAAGGGAATCAAGTCTATGTCTAAGTACCGTTTTTTATTGAGCGCATATATCACCGAAAGGTCTCATAGCGCTTTGCCTAGACTCAGGAACAGACAGAAGAAGATGTTTGAGAGTTGGACAGATTAAAATAGCCAGGTCTTTAGGGACTTACAGAACTTTTTAGGATTTATCTCAATTTGTAGGGGCAATGGCAGGGAATTGCAGAGAGTAGGGGCCAATCTCGAAAAAGATTTGCTGCCGTGCTTGATTGTTTGAACCTTTGGGATTATTAGTAGGTATTTATTTGCAGAACGAAGTGTTCTTGATGGCTGATATTTCTTCAATTTATTTGCCAAGTACTGGGGGCCCTTTCCATTTAGGGTATTATGAGCAAGACAGCAGATTTTAAAATCTATTCGCTTCCTGATTGGCAGCCACTGGAGATTCCTCAAGCTAGAAGCAGAAGGAGAACAGGCAGGGAGGCTTAGGACCAGTCTAGCTGCTGTGTTCTCCAAAACCTGGAGCTTATCAAGCAGTTCTACTTTTATGGAAGCCAATAGAGAATTCCCATAATCCAGGCGACTGACGATCAGACCCTGGATCAATGGCAGACGGGAATTCAGTGGGACCCATTTAAATTTTTTACGAAGGGCGTGCATTAGCTCGTAACAGGTACGTGTTACTAGATTGACATAATCACGGATAGAGAGTTGATTGTCAATCATTAAGCCGAGATTTAGGGCTGTTACTTTCAGAAGAGGACAGGTACCCAGTGTAGGCGTCCACCAATCGTTTGCCCACAGCGCCTGGGCACTACCTAAGAGAACAACTTCCTTTTTATTTGCGTTTAGCTGGAGGTTGTTTGTTAAAATCCAGTTGTTTATATCCAGCATACATTGCCCAAATATTAGTTTAATATAAATGACATCAGGTCCAAGAGTTATTAACAGCTGCGTATCATCGGCATATGACAGCGTGTCGAAGCCGTCATCCTTGATAATTTTAGCCAGGGGAGATACATATAGATTGAAGAGCGTATGGCTCAGAATGGATCCATGGGGGATGCCTCTGTTAATGGATTGGCTCCTGGAAGTAAAAGCCCCAATGTGGACTCGGGAAGTGCGGTCACTCAGATAACTCCTGAACGAGGCCAGTGCGGGGCCTCCGACACCAGCCTCTCTCAGGCACTCCAAAAGGATGGAATGGGAGATGGTGTCAGAGGCGGCTGATAGATCTAACAGGACTAAAATGGCCGAGCTTCGATTATCCAGTGAGAGTCTGATACTATCCACCACTTATAGTAGGGCTTTTTCGGTGCTATGAAAAGCTCGAAACCCCAACTGAGAGTGATCCAGTACTTTATTTTTTTCCAGGTGTTTCATTAGTTGACCATTTATGGGTGACTCCTGGACTTCACCAAACAGAAGGAGAAGAGATATTGATCAATATTTATTTGGTTGTTCAGGATCTGAGTTAGCTTTTTTCAGAATGGGTCTAACTATGGCCTTCTACTACCTTGTGGGTACGGACGAGTGTAATAGTGAGTGGTTGAAGAGCCTAGTAAGGCAAGGCGTAATAGCTGGGCCAATTTTTGACAGAACCTGGAAGATACTGTAATTGAGTAAAATCTAAATACTCTGTTCTCTTCTTTTCTTTGAAGATTTTCAGTTCGTATAAAGTTTGATGTCTCTGTTCTTGTCGTACATCAGTTCTGTTGTCCATGTTTTCGTCTGGTTGCATTGTTTATTCCAATGTATGGTAAATTCCTTCATGCTGTATGTTCAGCCCCTTTCTCATTAATAATGTCCCTTAACTATTTGTTGACGTTTGAATAGTCTTTTTTCTTGGTGTTGCACATTAGAGCGGTGTCTGTCCTTTTTGTCCCCCCCGTCATCTGTATTGTTCCTTCTATCTCTGATCACTATGCCTAAAGTCTTTTGGCTTTTTGTCATCTATTTTGAATACATTTCTCAGAGGAGACTATGTTCTCCTGTTTTTCTCTTATTTTTTCTTCAATTTCTTATTTTTGCTCTTTTTTATTTTCCTCCCTCCCGTCCTACAATTAACTATGGTGAGTTCTTTCTTTTCTATGGTGGTTCTTGTTGTCTCATACCTTTCCTTATTTGATCAGATTAATTTTGGTAAATCTGTTGTAGATTAAATGTCTTATTCTACTCCTTTCCTCTCATTTCTTTACCCCTTTACCTAATTCTCTTTGTTATTTGTGTCCGTTTTTACTTATATCTGGATATGGATTGTCAGTTATCAAATCTGTTTAGCTCGATTAGCTCATGCATTTATTCGGGTATTTATTTATGTCATGTTAAAAGTTTCACAATTTAATTCATGACATTTTCTTGTCATTTTCCTAATGAGTAACTTACGTTTGGTGTCATGGAATGTTAAAGGTATTCGTAATCCAGTTAACCCCTTCCATGCTCATGACGAGCTCAGCTCGTCATGCAGTACAGTGCTCCAGTGCTCATGATGAGCTGCAGCTCGTCATGACCACACCCGTTTTTATTGCTGTCCAGCACAGCAGGGGAATCACTCTAGCAGCGATACCCCTTCCATGCTCATGACGAGCTCAGCTCGTCATGCAGTAAAGTGCTCCTGTGCTCATGACGAGCTGAGCTCGTCGTGACCACACCCGTTTTTATTGCTGTCCAGCACAGCAGGGGAATCGCTCTAGCAGCGATGTGGTTAAAAACAAAGGGCCTCATTTATGAAAAGTAACGCATCGCTGCGTGAAAACAGCGATGCGTCACTTTTCATTGCGCCGTCCTTGCGACAGCAATGATGCGTCATATTTACAGTATGACGCATCATGTTGCAAGGAGTTACAGATACGTCAGTATTTCTGACGTATCTGTAAGCGCAAAAGTCACGCATTGCTGGAATGTGGCACAAAAGTGACGCAACTCCAACTATGCGTCCTTTCACATGGGGAAAGCCCCATGTGAAAGGGCTTGCGTCAGTCTTACGCCTGCTGTGAGGCAGGGGCAAGATTTTGACGCAACAGCGTCCTAAAAGTGACGCAGTGAAATCTCATAGATTTCACTGCGTCACTATTACGAGGCTTTTTGCGGGGGAACGCCCCCTCTGCATACATTATACCTGACGCAGGTATAATGTAGCGCAGAGGTTTACAAAGTGACGCATCTGCTTAGATGCGTCACTTTGTAAATGTGGTGCAACAAGGCACATTTTTTGCTCCACTGGTGCGTCACTAAAAGTGACGCACCAGCGGCCTAAAAGTGACGCAAGGGCTCATAAATGAGGCCCAAAGAGTTTGGTCCTACTTGTCCAGATTGAACTGTCAAATTGCTCTGTTACAAGAAACACACCATAAGGAACAAGACATAAACCCTATTAGGAGACAATGGGTCGGAACTGTCTTTAGTTCTCCTACTGTACAAAACATAAATGGTGTTCTTATATTGTTTCATAAATCATTACATGTTCAATTGATAAATGAATATAAATATGTTGCTGGAAGATGGCTTCTCCTAGAAGTGCTCATAAACAGTACAAAATGTATGGTCTGTAATATATATGGCCAAATGGTGTAGATCTAACTTTTTGAAATTACATTTCTTCTTTGTTATCCTCTCATGCCTCAGAAAATGTAATAGTTTGGGACGATTGTAATCAATGTATGGACCCATTTTTGGACAGTGAATCACAAACTAAATTTATTTCCTCTCAAATGCATAAAACATTCCACAAAACCATTTCTGACAGGGGGCTGATTTATGTCTGGAGAGTACTCTAACCTGATGTTTTAGAATACACTTTCTTTCTCCTGTTCATAAATCCTACTCTAGAATAGATTATGTATTTTTCACACAACATTATTTACAACAAGGGGTGGTGAGGGACAGAGTCTCTGAATTAAGCAGAATACTCTCACCCAGTCAAGAGATCAGGGCTAGATCCAACACCGTTTTTTAGCTCACTGCACCATACCCAGTTTCAGAACCTGGCTGTATGCAAATTAGTCTGTTCCTGTCCCAGTACATGATGGGAACAGGGCAAACCAAACTACAAAAGCCAATTCTTACAGTGGGAAGGAAACAAGCTTCCGGGGACCGGTTTCTGGCATTACAACCGTCTTTGGCCCGGCTTGCTTGAATCCTGATGGTGCAATGAGCAAGGGACTCATGTCTGAGAATACCCTTCCACGCTTAGGGTGGACAAAAATATTTACAACAAGGGGTGGTGAGGGACAGAGTCTCTGAATTAAGCAGAATACTCTCACCCAGTCAAGAGATCAGGGCTAGATCCAACACCGTTTTTTAGCTCACTGCACCATCCCAGTTTCAGAACCTGGCTGTATGCAAATTAGTCTGTTCCTGTCCCAGTACATGATGGGAACAGGGCAAACCAAACTACAAAAGCCAATTCTTACACTGGGAAGGAAACAAGCTTCCGGGGACCGGTTTCTGGCATTATAGCCGTCTTCGGCCCGGCTTGCTTGAATCCTGATGGTGCAATGAGCAAGGGACTCATAACTGAGTATACCCTTCCACGCTTAGGGTGGACAAAAATATTTACAACAAGGGGTGGTGAGGGACAGAGTCTCTGAATTAAGCAGAATACTCTCACCCAGTCAAGAGATCAGGGCTAGATCCAACACCGTTTTTTAGCTCACTGCACCATCCCAGTTTCAGAACCTGGCTGTATGCAAATTAGTCTGTTCCTGTCCCAGTACATGATGGGAACAGGGCAAACCAAACTACAAAAGCCAATTCTTACACTGGGAAGGAAACAAGCTTCCGGGGACCGGTTTCTGGCATTACAGCCGTCTTCGGCCCGGCTTGCTTGAATCCTGATGGTGCAATGAGCAAGGGACTCATGTCTGAGTATACCCTTCCACGCTTAGGGTGGACAAAAATATTTACAACAAGGGGTGGTGAGGGACAGAGTTTCTGAATTAAGCAGAATACTCTCACCCAGTCAAGAGATCAGGGCTAGATCCAACACCGTTTTTTAGCTCACTGCACCATCCCAGTTTCAGAACCTGGCTGTATGCAAATTAGTCTGTTCCTGTCCCAGTACATGATGGGAACAGGGCAAACCAAACTACAAAAGCCAATTCTTACACTGGGAAGGAAACAAGCTTCCGGGGACCGGTTTCTGGCATTACAGCCATCTTCGGCCCGGCTTGCTTGAATCCTGATGGTGCAATGAGCAAGGGACTCATGTCTGAGTATACCCTTCCACGCTTAGGGTGGACAAAAATATTTACAACAAGGGGTGGTGAGGGTTAGAGTCTCTGAATTAAGCAGAATACTCTCACCCAGTCAAGAGATCAGGGCTAGATCCAACACCGTTTTTTAGCTCACTGCACCATCCCAGTTTCAGAACCTGGCTGTATGCAAATTAGTCTGTTCCTGTCCCAGTACATGATGGGAACAGGGCAAACCAAACTACAAAAGCCAATTCTTACACTGGGAAGGAAACAAGCTTCCGGGGACCGGTTTCTGACATTACAGCCGTCTTCGGCCCGGCTTGCTTGAATCCTGATGGTGCAATGAGCAAGGGACTCATGTCTGAGTATACCCTTCCACTCTTAGGGTGGACAAAAATATTTACAACAAGGGGTGGTGAGGGACAGAGTCTCTGAATTAAGCAGAATACTCTCACCCAGTCAAGAGATCAGGGCTAGATCCAACACCGTTTTTTAGCTCACTGCACCATCCCAGTTTCAGAACCTGGCTGTATGCAAATTAGTCTGTTCCTGTCCCAGTACATGATGGGAACAGGGCAAACCAAACTACAAAAGCCAATTCTTACACTGGGAAGGAAACAAGCTTCCGGGGACCGGTTTCTGGCATTACAGCCGTCTTCGACCCGGCTTGCTTGAATCCTGATGGTGCAATGAGCAAGGGACTCATGTCGGAGTATACCCTTCCACGCTTAGGGTGGACAAAAATATTTACAACAAGGGGTGGTGAGGGACAGAGTCTCTGAATTAAACAGAATACTCTCACCCAGTCAAGAGATCAGGGCTAGATCCAACACCGTTTTTTAGCTCACTGCACCATCCCAGTTTCAGAACCTGGCTGTATGCAAATTAGTCTGTTCCTGTCCCAGTACATGATGGGAACAGGGCAAACCAAACTACAAAAGCCAATTCTTACACTGGGAAGGAAATAAGCTACCGGGGACCGGTTTATGGCATTACAGCCGTCTTCGGCCCGGCTTGCTTGAATCCTGATGGTGCAATGAGCAAGGGACTCATGTCTGAGTATACCCTTCCACGCTTAGGGTGGACAAAAATATTTACAACAAGGGGTGGTGAGGGACAGAGTCTCTGAATTAAGCAGAATACTCTCACCCAGTCAAGAGATCAGGGCTAGATCCAACACCGTTTTTTAGCTCGCTGCACCATCCCAGTTTCAGAACCTGGCTGTATGCAAATTAGTCTGTTCCTGTCCCAGTACATGATGGGAACAGGGAAAACCAAACTACAAAAGCCAATTCTTACACTGGGAAGGAAACAAGCTTCCGGGGACCGGTTTCTGGCATTACAGCCGTCTTCGGCCCGGCTTGCTTGAATCCTGATGGTGCAATGAGCAAGGGACTCATGTCTGAGTATACCCTTCCACGCTTAGGGTGGACAAAAATATTTACAACAAGGGGTGGTGAGGGACAGAGTCTCTGAATTAAGCAGAATACTCTCACCCAGTCAAGAGATCAGGGCTAGATCCAACACCGTTTTTTAGCTCACTGCACCATCCCAGTTTCAGAACCTGGCTGTATGCAAATTAGTCTGTTCCTGTCCCAGTACATGATGGGAACAGGGCAAACCAAACTACAAAAGCCAATTCTTACACTGGGAAGGAAACAAGCTTCCGGGGACCGGTTTCTGGCATTACAGCCGTCTTCGGCCCGGCTTGCTTGAATCCTGATGGTGCAATGAGCAAGGGACTCATGTCTGAGTATACCCTTCCACGCTTAGGGTGGACAAAAATATTTACAACAAGGGGTGGTGAGGGACAGAGTCTCTGAATTAAGCAGAATACTCTCACCCAGTCAAGAGATCAGGGCTAGATCCAACACCGTTTTTTAGCTCACTGCACCATCCCAGTTTCAGAACCTGGCTGTATGCAAATTAGTCTGTTCCTGTCCCAGTACATGATGGGAACAGGGCAAACCAAACTACAAAAGCCAATTCTTACACTGGGAAGGAAACAAGCTTCCAGGGACCTGTTTCTGGCATTACAGCCGTCTTCGGCCCGGCTTGCTTGAATCCTGATGGTGCAATGAGCAAGGGACTCATGTCTGAGTATACCCTTCCACGCTTAGGGTGGACAAACATATTTACAACAAGGGGTGGTGAGGGACAGAGTCTCTGAATTAAGCAGAATACTCTCAACCAGTCAAGAGATCAGGGCTAGATCCAACACCGTTTTTTAGCTCACTGCACCATCCCAGTTTCAAAACCTGGCTGTATGCAAATTAGTCTGTTCCTGTCCCAGTACATGATGGGAACAGGGCAAACCAAACTACAAAAGCCAATTTTTACACTGGGAAGGAAACAAGCTTCCGGGGACCGGTTTCTGGCATTACAGCCGTCTTCGGCCCGGCTTGCTTGAATCCTGATGGTGCAATGAGCAAGGGACTCATGTCTGAGTATACCCTTCCACGCTTAGGGTGGACAAAAATATTTACAACAAGGGGTGGTGAGGGACAGAGTCTCTGAATTAAGCAGAATACTCTCACCCAGTCAAGAGATCAGGGCTAGATCCAACACCGTTTTTTAGCTCACTGCACCATCCCAGTTTCAGAACCTGGCTGTATGCAAATTAGTCTGTTCCTGTCCCAGTACATGATGGGATCAGGGCAAACCAAACTACAAAAGCCAATTCTTACACTGGGAAGGAAACAAGCTTCCAGGGACCGGTTTCTGGCATTACAGCCGTCTTCGGCTCGGCTTGCTTGAATCCTGATGGTGCAATGAGCAAGGGACTCATGTCTGAGTATACCCTTCCACGCTTAGGGTGGACAAAAATATTTACAACAAGGGGTGGTGAGGGACAGAGTCTCTGAATTAAGCAGATTACTCTCACCCAGTCAAGAGATCAGGGCTAGATCCAACACCGTTTTTTAGCTCACTGCACCATCCCAGTTTCAGAACCTGGCTGTATGCAAATTAGTCTGTTCCTGTCCCAGTACCTGATGGGAACAGGGCAAACCAAACTACAAAAGCCAATTCTTACACTGGGAAGGAAACAAGCTTCCGGGGACCGGTTTCTGGCATTACAGCCATCTTCGGCCCGGCTTGCTTGAATCCTGATGGTGCAATGAGCAAGGGACTCATGTCTGAGTATACCCTTCCACGCTTAGGGTGGACAAAAATATTTACAACAAGGGGTGGTGAGGGTTAGAGTCTCTGAATTAAGCAGAATACTCTCACCCAGTCAAGAGATCAGGGCTAGATCCAACACCGTTTTTTAGCTCACTGCACCATCCCAGTTTCAGAACCTGGCTGTATGCAAATTAGTCTGTTCCTGTCCCAGTACATGATGGGAACAGGGCAAACCAAACTACAAAAGCCAATTCTTACACTGGGAAGGAAATAAGCTTCCGGGGACCGGTTTCTGGCATTACAGCCGTCTTCGGCCCGGCTTGCTTGAATCCTGATGGTGCAATGAGCAAGGGACTCATGTCTGAGTATACCCTTCCACGCTTAGGGTGGACAAAAATATTTACAACAAGGGGTGGTGAGGGACAGAGTCTCTGAATTAAGCAGAATACTCTCACCCAGTCAAGAGATCAGGGCTAGATCCAACACCGTTTTTTAGCTCACTGCACCATCCCAGTTTCAGAACCTGGCTGTATGCAAATTAGTCTGTTCCTGTCCCAGTACATGATGGGAACAGGGCAAACCAAACTACAAAAGCCAATTCTTACACTGGGAAGGAAACAAGCTTCCGGGGACCGGTTTCTGGCATTACAGCCGTCTTCGGCCCGGCTTGCTTGAATCCTGATGGTGCAATGAGCAAGGGACTCATGTCTGAGTATACCCTTCCACGCTTAGGGTGGACAAAAATATTTACAACAAGGGGTGGTGAGGGACAGAGTCTCTGAATTAAGCAGAATACTCTCACCCAGTCAAGAGATCAGGGCTAGATCCAACACCGTTTTTTAGCTCACTGCACCATCCCAGTTTCAGAACCTGGCTGTATGCAAATTAGTCTGTTCCTGTCCCAGTACATGATGGGAACAGGGCAAACCAAACTACAAAAGCCAATTCTTACACTGGGAAGGAAACAAGCTTCCGGGGACCGGTTTCTGGCATTACAGCCGTCTTCGGCCCGGCTTGCTTGAATCCTGATGGTGCAATGAGCAAGGGACTCATGTCTGAGTATACCCTTCCACGCTTAGGGTGGACAAAAATATTTACAACAAGGGGTGGTGAGGGACAGAGTCTCTGAATTAAGCAGAATACTCTCACCCAGTCAAGAGATCAGGGCTAGATCCAACACCGTTTTTTAGCTCACTGCACCATCCCAGTTTCAGAACCTGGCTGTATGCAAATTAGTCTGTTCCTGTCCCAGTACATGATGGGAACAGGGCAAACCAAACTACAAAAGCCAATTCTTACACTGGGAAGGAAACAAGCTTCCAGGGACCTGTTTCTGGCATTACAGCCGTCTTCGGCCCGGCTTGCTTGAATCCTGATGGTGCAATGAGCAAGGGACTCATGTCTGAGTATACCCTTCCACGCTTAGGGTGGACAAAAATATTTACAACAAGGGGTGGTGAGGGACAGAGTCTCTGAATTAAGCAGAATACTCTCAACCAGTCAAGAGATCAGGGCTAGATCCAACACCGTTTTTTAGCTCACTGCACCATCCCAGTTTCAAAACCTGGCTGTATGCAAATTAGTCTGTTCCTGTCCCAGTACATGATGGGAACAGGGCAAACCAAACTACAAAAGCCAATTCTTACACTGGGAAGGAAACAAGCTTCCGGGGACCGGTTTCTGGCATTACAGCCGTCTTCGGCCCGGCTTGCTTGAATCCTGATGGTGCAATGAGCAAGGGACTCATGTCTGAGTATACCCTTCCACGCTTAGGGTGGACAAAAATATTTACAACAAGGGGTGGTGAGGGACAGAGTCTCTGAATTAAGCAGAATACTCTCACCCAGTCAAGAGATCAGGGCTAGATCCAACACCGTTTTTTAGCTCACTGCACCATCCCAGTTTCAGAACCTGGCTGTATGCAAATTAGTCTGTTCCTGTCCCAGTACATGATGGGATCAGGGCAAACCAAACTACAAAAGCCAATTCTTACACTGGGAAGGAAACAAGCTTCCAGGGACCGGTTTCTGGCATTACAGCCGTCTTCGGCCCGGCTTGCTTGAATCCTGATGGTGCAATGAGCAAGGGACTCATGTCTGAGTATACCCTTCCACGCTTAGGGTGGACAAAAATATTTACAACAAGGGGTGGTGAGGGACAGAGTCTCTGAATTAAGCAGAATACTCTCACCCAGTCAAGAGATCAGGGCTAGATCCAACACCGTTTTTTAGCTCACTGCACCATCCCAGTTTCAGAACCTGGCTGTATGCAAATTAGTCTGTTCCTGTCCCAGTACATGATGGGAACAGGGCAAACCAAACTACAAAAGCCAATTCTTACACTGGGAAGGAAACAAGCTTCCAGGGACCGGTTTCTGGCATTACAGCCGTCTTCGGCCCGGCTTGCTTGAATCCTGATGGTGCAATGAGCAAGGGACTCATGTCTGAGTATACCCTTCCACGCTTAGGGTGGACAAAAATATTTACAACAAGGGGTGGTGAGGGACAGAGTCTCTGAATTAAGCAGAATACTCTCACCCAGTCAAGAGATCAGGGCTAGATCCAACACCGTTTTTTAGCTCACTGCACCATCCCAGTTTCAGAACCTGGCTGTATGCAAATTAGTCTGTTCCTGTCCCAGTACATGATGGGAACAGGGCAAACCAAACTACAAAAGTCCCTTGCTCATTGCACCATCAGGATTCAAGCAGGCCGGGCCGAAGACGGCTGTAATGCCAGAAACCGGTCCCCGGAAGCTTGTTTCCTTCCCAGTGTAAGAATTGGCTTTTGTAGTCTGGTCTGCCCTGTTCCCATGATGCACTGGGCCAGGGACAGACTAATTTGCATACAGCCAGGTTCTGAAACTGGGATGGTGCAATGAGCTAAAAAACGGTGTTGGATCTAGCCCTGATCTCTTGACTGGGTGAGAGTACTCTGCTTAATTCAGAGACTCTGTCCATCACCACCCCTTGTTGTAATTAATTTTGTCCACCCTAAGCGTGGAAGGGTATACTCAGATGTGAGTCCCTTGCTCATTGCACCATCAAGATTCAAGCAAGCCGGGCCGAAGACGGCTGTAATGCCAGAAACCGGTCCCCGGAAGCTTGTTTCCTTCCCAGTGTAAGAATTGGCTTTTGTAGTCTGGTCTGCCCTGTTCCCATGATGCACTGGGCCAGGGACAGACTAATTTGCATACAGCCAGGTTCTGAAACTGGGATGGTGCAATGAGCTAAAAAACGGTGTTGGATCTAGCCCTGATCTCTTGACTGGGTGAGAGTACTCTGCTTAATTCAGAGACTCTGTCCATCACCACCCCTTGTTGTAAATAATTTTGTCCACTCTAAGCGTGGAAGGGTATACTCAGATGTGAGTCCCTTGCTCATTGCACCATCAGGATTTAAGCAAGCTGGGCCGAAGACGGCTGTAATGCCAGAAACCGGTCCCCGTAAGCTTGTTTCCTTCCCAGTGTAAGAATTGGCTTTTGTAGTCTGGTCTGCCCTGTTCCCATGATGCACTGGGCCAGGGACAGACTAATTTGCATACAGCCAGGTTCTGAAACTGGGATGGTGCAATGAGCTAAAAAACGGTGTTGGATCTAGCCCTGATCTCTTGACTGGGTGAGAGTACTCTGCTTAATTCAGAGACTCTGTCCATCACCACCCCTTGTTGTAAATAATTTTGTCTACCCTAAGCGTGGAAGGGTATACTCAGATGTGAGTCCCTTGCTCATTGCACCATCAGGATTCAAGCAAGCCGGGCCGAAGACGGCTGTAATGCCAGAAACCGGTCCCCGGAAGCTTGTTTCCTTCCCAGTGTAAGAATTGGCTTTTGTAGTCTGGTTTGCCCTGTTCCCATGATGCACTGGGCCAGGGACAGACTAATTTGCATACAGCCAGGTTCTGAAACTGGGATGGTGCAATGAGCTAAAAAACGGTGTTGGATCTAGCCCTGATCTCTTGACTGGGTGAGAGTACTCTGCTTAATTCAGAGACTCTATCCATCACAACCCCTTGTTGTAAATAATTTTGTCCACCCTAAGCGTGGAAGGGTATACTCAGATGTGAGTCCCTTGCTCATTGCACCATCAGGAGTCAAGCAAGCTGGGTCGAAGACGGCTGTAATGCCAGAAACCGGTCCCCGGAAGCTTGTTTCCTTCCCAGTGTAAGAATTGGCTTTTGTAGTCTGGTCTGCCCTGTTCCCATGATGCACTGGGCCAGGGACAGACTAATTTGCATACAGCCAGGTTCTGAAACTGGGATGGTGCAATGAGCAAAAAAACGGTGTTGGATCTAGCCCTGATCTCTTGACTGGGTGAGAGTACTCTGCTTAATTCAGAGACTCTATCCATTACTACCCCTTGTTGTAAATAATTTTGTCCACCCTAAGCGTGAAGGGTATACTCAGATGTGAGTCCCTTGCTCATTGCACCATCAGGAGTCAAGCAAGCCGGGCCGAAGACGGCTGTAATGCCAGAAACCGGTCTCCGGAAGCTTGTTTCCTTCCCAGTGTAAGAATTGGCTTTTGTAGTCTGGTCTGCCCTGTTCCCATGATGCACTGGGCCAGGGACAGACTAATTTGCATACAGCCAGGTTCTGAAACTGGGATGGTGCAATGAGCTAAAAAACGGTGTTGGATCTAGCCCTGATCTCTTGACTGGGTGAGAGTACTCTGCTTAATTCAGAGACTCTATCCATCACCACCCCTTATTGTAAATAATTTTGTCCACCCTAAGCGTGGAAGGGTATACTCAGATGTGAGTCCCTTGCTCATTGCACCATCAGGATTAAAGCAAGCCGGGCCGAAGACGGCTGTAATGCCAGAAACCGGTCCCCGGAAGCTTGTTTCCTTCCCAGTGTAAGAATTGGCTTTTGTAGTCTGGTCTGCCCTGTTCCCATGATGCACTGGGCCAGGGACAGACTAATTTGCATACAGCCAGGTTCTGAAACTGGGATGGTGCAATGAGCTAAAAAACGGTGTTGGATCTAGCCCTGATCTCTTGACTGGGTGAGAGTACTCTGCTTAATTCAGAGACTCTGTCCATCACCACCCCTTGTTGTAAATAATTTTGTCCACCCTAAGCGTGGAAGGGTATACTCAGATGTGAGTCCCTTGCTCATTGCACCATCAGGATTCAAGCAAGCCGGGCCGAAGATGGCTGTAATGCCAGAAACCGGTCCCCGGAAGCTTGTTTCCTTACCAGTGTAAGAATTGGCTTTTGTAGTCTGGTCTGCCCTGTTCCCATGATGCACTGGGCCAGGGACAGACTAATTTGCATACAGCCAGGTTCTGAAACTGGGATGGTGCAATGAGCTAAAAAACGGTGTTGGATCTAGCCCTGATCTCTTGACTGGGTGAGAGTACTCTGCTTAATTCAGAGACTCTATCCATCACCCCCCCTTGTTGTAAATAATTTTGTCCACCCTAAGCGTGGAAGGGTATACTCAGATGTGAGTCCCTTGCTCATTGCACCATCAGGAGTCAAGCAAGCCGGGCCGAAGACGGCTGTAATGCCAGAAACCGGTCCCCGGAAGCTTGTTTCCTTCCCAGTGTAAGAATTGGCTTTTGTAGTCTGGTTTGCCCTGTTCCCATGATGCACTGGGCCAGGGACAGACTAATTTGCATACAGCCAGGTTCTGAAACTGGGATGGTGCAATGAGCTAAAAAACGGTGTTGGATCTAGCCCTGATCTCTTGACTGGGTGAGAGTACTCTGCTTAATTCAGAGACTCTATCCATCACAACCCCTTGTTGTAAATAATTTTGTCCACCCTAAGCGTGGAAGGGTATACTCAGATGTGAGTCCCTTGCTCATTGCACCATCAGGAGTCAAGCAAGCTGGGTCGAAGACGGCTGTAATGCCAGAAACCGGTCCCCGGAAGCTTGTTTCCTTCCCAGTGTAAGAATTGGCTTTTGTAGTCTGGTCTGCCCTGTTCCCATGATGCACTGGGCCAGGGACAGACTAATTTGCATACAGCCAGGTTCTGAAACTGGGATGGTGCAATGAGCAAAAAAACGGTGTTGGATCTAGCCCTGATCTCTTGACTGGGTGAGAGTACTCTGCTTAATTCAGAGACTCTGTCCATCACCACCCCTTGTTGTAATTAATTTTGTCCACCCTAAGCGTGGAAGGGTATACTCAGATGTGAGTCCCTTGCTCATTGCACCATCAAGATTCAAGCAAGCCGGGCCGAAGACGGCTGTAATGCCAGAAACCGGTCCCCGGAAGCTTGTTTCCTTCCCAGTGTAAGAATTGGCTTTTGTAGTCTGGTCTGCCCTGTTCCCATGATGCACTGGGCCAGGGACAGACTAATTTGCATACAGCCAGGTTCTGAAACTGGGATGGTGCAATGAGCTAAAAAACGGTGTTGGATCTAGCCCTGATCTCTTGACTGGGTGAGAGTACTCTGCTTAATTCAGAGACTCTGTCCATCACCACCCCTTGTTGTAAATAATTTTGTCCACTCTAAGCGTGGAAGGGTATACTCAGATGTGAGTCCCTTGCTCATTGCACCATCAGGATTTAAGCAAGCTGGGCCGAAGACGGCTGTAATGCCAGAAACCGGTCCCCGTAAGCTTGTTTCCTTCCCAGTGTAAGAATTGGCTTTTGTAGTCTGGTCTGCCCTGTTCCCATGATGCACTGGGCCAGGGACAGACTAATTTGCATACAGCCAGGTTCTGAAACTGGGATGGTGCAATGAGCTAAAAAACGGTGTTGGATCTAGCCCTGATCTCTTGACTGGGTGAGAGTACTCTGCTTAATTCAGAGACTCTGTCCATCACCATCCCTTGTTGTAAATAATTTTGTCTACCCTAAGCGTGGAAGGGTATACTCAGATGTGAGTCCCTTGCTCATTGCACCATCAGGATTCAAGCAAGCCGGGCCGAAGACGGCTGTAATGCCAGAAACCGGTCCCCGGAAGCTTGTTTCCTTCCCAGTGTAAGAATTGGCTTTTGTAGTCTGGTTTGCCCTGTTCCCATGATGCACTGGGCCAGGGACAGACTAATTTGCATACAGCCAGGTTCTGAAACTGGGATGGTGCAATGAGCTAAAAAACGGTGTTGGATCTAGCCCTGATCTCTTGACTGGGTGAGAGTACTCTGCTTAATTCAGAGACTCTATCCATCACAACCCCTTGTTGTAAATAATTTTGTCCACCCTAAGCGTGGAAGGGTATACTCAGATGTGAGTCCCTTGCTCATTGCACCATCAGGAGTCAAGCAAGCTGGGTCGAAGACGGCTGTAATGCCAGAAACCGGTCCCCGGAAGCTTGTTTCCTTCCCAGTGTAAGAATTGGCTTTTGTAGTCTGGTCTGCCCTGTTCCCATGATGCACTGGGCCAGGGACAGACTAATTTGCATACAGCCAGGTTCTGAAACTGGGATGGTGCAATGAGCAAAAAAACGGTGTTGGATCTAGCCCTGATCTCTTGACTGGGTGAGAGTACTCTGCTTAATTCAGAGACTCTATCCATTACTACCCCTTGTTGTAAATAATTTTGTCCACCCTAAGCGTGGAAGGGTATACTCAGATGTGAGTCCCTTGCTCATTGCACCATCAGGAGTCAAGCAAGCCGGGCCGAAGACGGCTGTAATGCCAGAAACCGGTCTCCGGAAGCTTGTTTCCTTCCCAGTGTAAGAATTGGCTTTTGTAGTCTGGTCTGCCCTGTTCCCATGATGCACTGGGCCAGGGACAGACTAATTTGCATACAGCCAGGTTCTGAAACTGGGATGGTGCAATGAGCTAAAAAACGGTGTTGGATCTAGCCCTGATCTCTTGACTGGGTGAGAGTACTCTGCTTAATTCAGAGACTCTATCCATCACCACCCCTTATTGTAAATAATTTTGTCCACCCTAAGCGTGGAAGGGTATACTCAGATGTGAGTCCCTTGCTCATTGCACCATCAGGATTAAAGCAAGCCGGGCCGAAGACGGCTGTAATGCCAGAAACCGGTCCCCGGAAGCTTGTTTCCTTCCCAGTGTAAGAATTGGCTTTTGTAGTCTGGTCTGCCCTGTTCCCATGATGCACTGGGCCAGGGACAGACTAATTTGCATACAGCCAGGTTCTGAAACTGGGATGGTGCAATGAGCTAAAAAACGGTGTTGGATCTAGCCCTGATCTCTTGACTGGGTGAGAGTACTCTGCTTAATTCAGAGACTCTGTCCATCACCACCCCTTGTTGTAAATAATTTTGTCCACCCTAAGCGTGGAAGGGTATACTCAGATGTGAGTCCCTTGCTCATTGCACCATCAGGATTCAAGCAAGCCGGGCCGAAGATGGCTGTAATGCCAGAAACCGGTCCCCGGAAGCTTGTTTCCTTACCAGTGTAAGAATTGGCTTTTGTAGTCTGGTCTGCCCTGTTCCCATGATGCACTGGGCCAGGGACAGACTAATTTGCATACAGCCAGGTTCTGAAACTGGGATGGTGCAATGAGCTAAAAAACGGTGTTGGATCTAGCCCTGATCTCTTGACTGGGTGAGAGTACTCTGCTTAATTCAGAGACTCTATCCATCACCACCCCTTGTTGTAAATAATTTTGTCCACCCTAAGCGTGGAAGGGTATACTCAGATGTGAGTCCCTTGCTCATTGCACCATCAGGAGTCAAGCAAGCCGGGCCGAAGACGGCTGTAGTGCCAGAAACCGGTCCCCGGAAGCTTGTTTCCTTCCCAGTGTAAGAATTGGCTTTTGTAGTCTGGTCTGCCCTGTTCCCATGATGCACTGGGCCAGGGACAGACTAATTTGCATACAGCCAGGTTCTGAAACTGGGATGGTGCAATGAGCTAAAAAACGGTGTTGAATCTAGCCCTGATCTCTTGAATGGGTGAGAGTACTCTGCTTAGTTCAGAGACTCTATCCATCACCACCCCTTGTTGTAAATAATTTTGTCCACCCTAAGCGTGGAAGGGTATACTCAGATGTGAGTCCCTTGCTCATTGCACCATCAGGAGTCAAGCAAGCCGGGCCGAAGACGGCTGTAATGCCAGAAACCGGTCTCCGGAAGCTTGTTTCCTTCCCAGTGTAAGAATTGGCTTTTGTAGTCTGGTCTGCCCTGTTCCCATGATGCACTGGGCCAGGGACAGACTAATTTGCATACAGCCAGGTTCTGAAACTGGGATGGTGCAATGAGCTAAAAAACGGTGTTGGATCTAGCCCTGATCTCTTGACTGGGTGAGAGTACTCTGCTTAATTCAGAGACTCTATCCATCACCACCCCTTATTGTAAATAATTTTGTCCACCCTAAGCGTGGAAGGGTATACTCAGATGTGAGTCCCTTGCTCATTGCACCATCAGGATTCAAGCAAGCCGGGCCGAAGACGGCTGTAATGCCAGAAACCGGTCCCCGGAAGCTTGTTTCCTTCCCAGTGTAAGAATTGGCTTTTGTAGTCTGGTCTGCCCTGTTCCCATGATGCACTGGGCCAGGGACAGACTAATTTGCATACAGCCAGGTTCTGAAACTGGGATGGTGCAATGAGCTAAAAAACGGTGTTGGATCTAGCCCTGATCTCTTGACTGGGTGAGAGTACTCTGCTTAATTCAGAGACTCTGTTCATCACCACCCCTTGTTGTAAATAATTTTGTCCACCCTAAGCGTGGAAGGGTATACTCAGATGTGAGTCCCTTGCTCATTGCACCATCAGGATTCAAGCAAGCCGGGCGGAAGACGGCTGTAATGCCAGAAACCGGTCCCCGGAAGCTTGTTTCCTTACCAGTGTAAGAATTGGCTTTTGTAGTCTGGTCTGCCCTGTTCCCATGATGCACTGGGCCAGGGACAGACTAATTTGCATACAGCCAGGTTCTGAAACTGGGATGGTGCAATGAGCTAAAAAACGGTGTTGGATCTAGCCCTGATCTCTTGACTGGGTAAGAGTACTCTGCTTAATTCAGAGACTCTATCCATCACCACCCCTTGTTGTAAATAATTTTGTCCACCCTAAGCGTGGAAGGGTATACTCAGATGTGAGTCCCTTGCTCATTGCACCATCAGGAGTCAAGCAAGCCGGGCCGAAGACGGCTGTAATGCCAGAAACCGGTCCCCGGAAGCTTGTTTCCTTCCCAGTGTAAGAATTGGCTTTTGTAGTCTGGTCTGCCCTGTTCCCATGATGCACTGGGCCAGGGACAGACTAATTTGCATACAGCCAGGTTCTGAAACTGGGATGGTGCAATGAGCTAAAAAACGGTGTTGGATCTAGCCCTGATCTCTTGACTGGGTGAGAGTACTCTGTTTAATTCAGAGACTCTATCCATCACCACCCCTTGTTGTAAATAATTTTGTCCACCCTAAGCGTGGAAGGGTATACTCAGATGTGAGTCCCTTGCTCATTGCACCATCAGGAGTCAAGCAAGCCGGGCCGAAGACGGCTGTAATGCCAGAAACCGGTCTCCGGAAGCTTGTTTCCTTCCCAGTGTAAGAATTGGCTTTTGTAGTCTGGTCTGCCCTGTTCCCATGATGCACTGGGCCAGGGACAGACTAATTTGCATACAGCCAGGTTCTGAAACTGGGATGGTGCAATGAGCTAAAAAACGGTGTTGGATCTAGCCCTGATCTCTTGACTGGGTGAGAGTACTCTGCTTAATTCAGAGACTCTGTCCATCACCACCCCTTGTTGTAAATAATTTTGTCCACCCTAAGCGTGGAAGGGTATACTCAGATGTGAGTCCCTTGCTCATTGCACCATCAGGATTCAAGCAAGCCGGGCCGAAGACGGCTGTAATGCCAGAAACCGGTCCCCGGAAGCTTGTTTCCTTACCAGTGTAAGAATTGGCTTTTGTAGTCTGGTCTGCCCTGTTCCCATGATGCACTGGGCCAGGGACAGACTAATTTGCATACAGCCAGGTTCTGAAACTGGGATGGTGCAATGAGCTAAAAAACGGTGTTGGATCTAGCCCTGATCTCTTGACTGGGTGAGAGCACTCTGCTTAATTCAGAGACTCTATCCATCACCACCCCTTGTTGTAAATAATTTTGTCCACCCTAAGCGTGGAAGGGTATACTCAGATGTGAGTCCCTTGCTCATTGCACCATCAGGATTCAAGCAAGCCGGGCCGAAGACGGCTGTAATGCCAGAAACCGGTCCCCGGAAGCTTGTTTCCTTCCCAGTGTAAGAATTGGCTTTTGTAGTCTGGTCTGCCCTGTTCCCATGATGCACTGGGCCAGGGACAGACTAATTTGCATACAGCCAGGTTCTGAAACTGGGATGGTGCAATGAGCTAAAAAACGGTGTTGGATCTAGCCCTGATCTCTTGACTGGGTGAGAGTACTCTGCTTAATTCATAGACTCTGTCCATCACCACCCCTTGTTGTAAATAATTTTGTCCACCCTAAGCGTGGAAGGGTATACTCAGATGTGAGTCCCTTGCTCATTGCACCATCAGGATTCAAGCAAGCCGGGCCGAAGACGGCTGTAATGCCAGAAACCGGTCCCCGGAAGCTTGTTTCCTTCCCAGTGTAAGAATTGGCTTTTGTAGTCTGGTCTGCCCTGTTCCCATGATGCACTGGGCCAGGGACAGACTAATTTGCATACAGCCAGGTTCTGAAACTGGGATGGTGCAATGAGCTAAAAAACGGTGTTGGATCTAGCCCTGATCTCTTGACTGGGTGAGAGTACTCTGCTTAATTCAGAGATTCTGTCCATCACCACCCCTTGTTGTAAATAATTTTGTCCACCCTAAGCGTGGAAGGGTATACTCAGATGTGAGTCCCTTGCTCATTGCACCATCAGGATTCAAGCAAGCCGGGCCGAACACGGCTGTAATGCCAGAAACCGGTCCCCGGAAGCTTGTTTCCTTCCCAGTGTAAGAATTGGCTTTTGTAGTCTGGTCTGCCCTGTTCCCATGATGCACTGGGCCAGGGACAGACTAATTTGCATACAGCCAGGTTCTGAAACTGGGATGGTGCAATGAGCTAAAAAACGGTGTTGGATCTAGCCCTGATCTCTTGACTGGGTGAGAGTACTCTGCTTAATTCAGAGACTCTATCCATCACCACCCCTTGTTGTAAATAATTTTGTCCACCCTAAGCGTGGAAGGGTATACTCAGATGTGAGTCCCTTGCTCATTGCACCATCAGGAGTCAAGCAAGCCGGGCCGAAGACGGCTGTAATGCCAGAAACCGGTCTCCGGAAGCTTGTTTCCTTCCCAGTGTAAGAATTGGCTTTTGTAGTCTGGTCTGCCCTGTTCCCATGATGCACTGGGCCAGGGACAGACTAATTTGCATACAGCCAGGTTCTGAAACTGGGATGGTGCAATGAGCTAAAAAACGGTGTTGGATCTAGCCCTGATCTCTTGACTGGGTGAGAGTACTCTGCTTAATTCAGAGACTCTGTCCATCACCACCCCTTGTTGTAAATAATTTTGTCCACCCTAAGCGTGGAAGGGTATACTCAGATGTGAGTCCCTTGCTCATTGCACCATCAGGATTCAAGCAAGCCGGGCCGAAGACGGCTGTAATGCCAGAAACCGGTCCCCGGAAGCTTGTTTCCTTACCAGTGTAAGAATTGGCTTTTGTAGTCTGGTCTGCCCTGTTCCCATGATGCACTGGGCCAGGGACAGACTAATTTGCATACAGCCAGGTTCTGAAACTGGGATGGTGCAATGAGCTAAAAAACGGTGTTGGATCTAGCCCTGATCTCTTGACTGGGTGAGAGCACTCTGCTTAATTCAGAGACTCTATCCATCACCACCCCTTGTTGTAAATAATTTTGTCCACCCTAAGCGTGGAAGGGTATACTCAGATGTGAGTCCCTTGCTCATTGCACCATCAGGAGTCAAGCAAGCCGGGCCGAAGACGGCTGTAATGCCAGAAACCGGTCTCCAGAAGCTTGTTTCCTTCCCAGTGTAAGAATTGGCTTTTGTAGTCTGGTCTGCCCTGTTCCCATGATGCACTGGGCCAGGGACAGACTAATTTGCATACAGCCAGGTTCTGAAACTGGGATGGTGCAATGAGCTAAAAAACGGTGTTGGATCTAGCCCTGATCTCTTGACTGGGTGAGAGTACTCTGCTTAATTCAGAGACTCTATCCATCACCACCCCTTATTGTAAATAATTTTGTCCACCCTAAGCGTGGAAGGGTATACTCAGATGTGAGTCCCTTGCTCATTGCACCATCAGGATTCAAGCAAGCCGGGCCGAAGACGGCTGTAATGCCAGAAACCGGTCCCCGGAAGCTTGTTTCCTTCCCAGTGTAAGAATTGGCTTTTGTAGTCTGGTCTGCCCTGTTCCCATGATGCACTGGGCCAGGGACAGACTAATTTGCATACAGCCAGGTTCTGAAACTGGGATGGTGCAATGAGCTAAAAAACGGTGTTGGATCTAGCCCTGATCTCTTGACTGGGTGAGAGTACTCTGCTTAATTCAGAGACTCTGTCCATCACCACCCCTTGTTGTAAATAATTTTGTCCACCCTAAGCGTGGAAGGGTATACTCAGATGTGAGTCCCTTGCTCATTGCACCATCAGGATTCAAGCAAGCCGGGCCGAAGACGGCTGTAATGCCAGAAACCGGTCCCCGGAAGCTTGTTTCCTTCCCAGTGTAAGAATTGGCTTTTGTAGTCTGGTCTGCCCTGTTCCCATGATGCACTGGGCCAGGGACAGACTAATTTGCATACAGCCAGGTTCTGAAACTGGGATGGTGCAATGAGCTAAAAAACGGTGTTGGATCTAGCCCTGATCTCTTGACTGGGTGAGAGTACTGTGCTTAATTCATAGACTCTGTCCATCACCACCCCTTGTTGTAAATAATTTTGTCCACCCTAAGCGTGGAAGGGTATACTCAGATGTGAGTCCCTTGCTCATTGCACCATCAGGATTCAAGCAAGCCGGGCCGAAGACGGCTGTAATGCCAGAAACCGGTCCCCGGAAGCTTGTTTCCTTCCCAGTGTAAGAATTGGCTTTTGTAGTCTGGTCTGCCCTGTTCCCATGATGCACTGGGCCAGGGACAGACTAATTTGCATACAGCCAGGTTCTGAAACTGGGATGGTGCAATGAGCTAAAAAACGGTGTTGGATCTAGCCCTGATCTCTTGACTGGGTGAGAGTACTCTGCTTAATTCAGAGACTCTGTCCATCACCACCCCTTGTTGTAAATAATTTTGTCCACCCTAAGCGTGGAAGGGTATACTCAGATGTGAGTCCCTTGCTCATTGCACCATCAGGATTCAAGCAAGCCGGGCCGAAGACGGCTGTAATGCCAGAAACCGGTCCCCGGAAGCTTGTTTCCTTCCCAGTGTAAGAATTGGCTTTTGTAGTCTGGTCTGCCCTGTTCCCATGATGCACTGGGCCAGGGACAGACTAATTTGCATACAGCCAGGTTCTGAAACTGGGATGGTGCAATGAGCTAAAAAACGGTGTTGGATCTAGCCCTGATCTCTTGACTGGGTGAGAGTACTCTGCTTAATTCAGAGACTCTATCCATCACCACCCCTTGTTGTAAATAATTTTGTCCACCCTAAGCGTGGAAGGGTATACTCAGATGTGAGTCCCTTGCTCATTGCACCATCAGGAGTCAAGCAAGCCGGGCCGAAGACGGCTGTAATGCCAGAAACCGGTCTCCGGAATCTTGTTTCCTTCCCAGTGTAAGAATTGGCTTTTGTAGTCTGGTCTGCCCTGTTCCCATGATGCACTGGGCCAGGGACAGACTAATTTGCATACAGCCAGGTTCTGAAACTGGGATGGTGCAATGAGCTAAAAAACGGTGTTGGATCTAGCCCTGATCTCTTGACTGGGTGGGAGTACTCTGCTTAATTCAGAGACTCTGTCCATCACCACCCCTTGTTGTAAATAATTTTGTCCACCCTAAGCGTGGAAGGGTATACTCAGATGTGAGTCTCTTGCTCATTGCACCATCAGGATTCAAGCAAGCCGGGCCGAAGACGGCTGTAATGCCAGAAACCGGTCCCCGGAAGCTTGTTTCCTTACCAGTGTAAGAATTGGCTTTTGTAGTCTGGTCTGCCCTGTTCCCATGATGCACTGGGCCAGGGACAGACTAATTTGCATACAGCCAGGTTCTGAAACTGGGATGGTGCAATGAGCTAAAAAACGGTGTTGGATCTAGCCCTGATCTCTTGACTGGGTGAGAGCACTCTGCTTAATTCAGAGACTCTATCCATCACCACCCCTTGTTGTAAATAATTTTGTCCACCCTAAGCGTGGAAGGGTATACTCAGATGTGAGTCCCTTGCTCATTGCACCATCAGGAGTCAAGCAAGCCGGGCCGAAGACGGCTGTAATGCCAGAAACCGGTCTCCAGAAGCTTTTTTCCTTCCCAGTGTAAGAATTGGCTTTTGTAGTCTGGTCTGCCCTGTTCCCATGATGCACTGGGCCAGGGACAGACTAATTTGCATACAGCCAGGTTCTGAAACTGGGATGGTGCTATGAGCTAAAAAACGGTGTTGGATCTAGCCCTGATCTCTTGACTGGGTGAGAGTACTCTGCTTAATTCAGAGACTCTATCCATCACCACCCCTTATTGTAAATAATTTTGTCCACCCTAAGCGTGGAAGGGTATACTCAGATGTGAGTCCCTTGCTCATTGCACCATCAGGATTCAAGCAAGCCGGGCCGAAGACGGCTGTAATGCCAGAAACCGGTCCCCGGAAGCTTGTTTCCTTCCCAGTGTAAGAATTGGCTTTTGTAGTCTGGTCTGCCCTGTTCCCATGATGCACTGGGCCAGGGACAGACTAATTTGCATACAGCCAGGTTCTGAAACTGGGATGGTGCAATGAGCTAAAAAACGGTGTTGGATCTAGCCCTGAACTCTTGACTGGGTGAGAGTACTCTGCTTAATTCAGAGACTCTGTCCATCACCACCACTTGTTGTAAATAATTTTGTCCACCCTAAGCGTGGAAGGGTATACTCAGATGTGAGTCCCTTGCTCATTGCACCATCAGGATTCAAGCAAGCCGGGCCGAAGACGGCTGTAATGCCAGAAACCGGTCCCCGGAAGCTTGTTTCCTTCCCAGTGTAAGAATTGGCTTTTGTAGTCTGGTCTGCCCTGTTCCCATGATGCACTGGGCCAGGGACAGACTAATTTGCATACAGCCAGGTTCTGAAACTGGGATGGTGCAATGAGCTAAAAAACGGTGTTGGATCTAGCCCTGATCTCTTGACTGGGTGAGAGTACTCTGCTTAATTCATAGACTCTGTCCATCACCACCCCTTGTTGTAAATAATTTTGTCCACCCTAAGCGTGGAAGGGTATACTCAGATGTGAGTCCCTTGCTCATTGCACCATCAGGATTCAAGCAAGCCGGGCCGAAGACGGCTGTAATGCCAGAAACCGGTCCCCGGAAGCTTGTTTCCTTCCCAGTGTAAAAATTGGCTTTTGTAGTCTGGTCTGCCCTGTTCCCATGATGCACTGGGCCAGGGACAGACTAATTTGCATACAGCCAGGTTCTGAAACTGGGATGGTGCAATGAGCTAAAAAACGGTGTTGGATCTAGCCCTGATCTCTTGACTGGGTGAGAGTACTCTGCTTAATTCAGAGACTCTGTCCATCACCACCCCTTGTTGTAAATATTTTTCACACAACATACACTTATAGGATCAATTCTTATTTCTGATCATGCACCTGTTATTGTAGATTTTGATTATCCTAACCCCATCTCCTCCAATCGCAGATGGAGATTTAATAACTCTCTTTTACTGGACCAACAGTTTACAGAACAATTCACAACCTTTACACAGGAATATTTCACAATCAATCTCCCTGCACAAGGCTCTATAATTGATCATGTAGCTAAGAAAAAGAAAACACCTCTTAAGGATTCCAAACAACCCTTAAATCAGATCAAATCCATGGAACATCAATATTTTTCCTCCAAAAATAGTAATACGCTATCTAAATTTATTAAGTCCAAGTTGCAATATAACAAACAATCTTGGGATTATGCCTGTGGTACATTACTTCGTTTTAATGCAAAAATGTACAGGGGTCATAATAAAGCTGGTAAATCTTTGGCAAATTATTTGAAAAGTAAGAAACAGAAATCTAAGATTGTTGCCATCACTTATTTCGCTGGAGACAGACATATTAGCGATTCAAAAATCTTAAGAATGTTTTACTGATTACTATAAGAACCTATACACCCAGGAATCATCCACCCTATTAAACAATTCGTTTCTTTTTTTCCAGTCAATCCCCAAATACCCCACAAAAAACATCGACCTATCCTCCCTAGATACACATTTCTCTGAACAATAATTCTGTATTGCCATAAATCAGCTTCCAAAGATAAAACACCTTGGCCTCAAGATGGCGCTTCGCTGGAGCAGAGTGCCGGGATCTGCCGAGCCTGCAAAGAGCCGGGCGGCAGTGAACGGCACTGATGGAGTGAGGGACGCTGGGTGTTCCAGGCTCAGAACTGAGGCAACCAGAGTGCTGCAGTGGCCAGATTGCCCCCCCCCCCAGAGCTAGGAAGACAAGTGGTATACTACCTTCGAGTACCACTTCTAACTGATTCATGAAATAAGCATAACAGCCTGGTAAGACCTTCTGGGGTTAGGAGAGGCCCCCTACATTTCTCCCCTTACTGTGGGTGGCAGTAGCTGCAGTGGCGATTGTGTGAGCCAGCCCTACTGAAACCAGGTGGCCCGAAAGGAAATTCTCTCGGACCGGCAGCGGTGGGACAGAGAGGCTACTATCCTCGGATCATGGACTAAATTGCTGTGTGCCATACCGATACGGGGGCCCGGTGATATAGCTGGCGGACTCTTCCTCTCCCTCCCCGGCAGATTCTTATAGCGTTGGTGTGGACCAGTGAGGAGAGTGATGAGGGGGATGATGAGCTTGCAAGCCCCGGTGCGCATTGAGCTACGGTAGTCTGGCCACCTCTTTCCATAAGTCCCTCTAGGGCTGGGACTAATATTCTCCGGTGGCCGCTCCCCTGGATACTGACTCTAACTGCCAGTTGCCTGACCTTAGGACGGCCACCAGTGTACCAGTGTACAGTAAAGTCCCCTCCCTGATCCCAAGATGGCTGCCATAGTTGTCCCCTCCACTTTGTTTTACTTCCCTGAGACAACAATTGGACATTGCCCAGACCTTGAACCTATCCCCTAACCTGCTTACACATCAGGACTTGAAACCTGTGGTACTTACCCCAGACTGTCAAGAACAAGCGATTTGGCTGATGCCCGGTGGAGCTACCAGATAGCTAAAGAGGAGATGGGTTGTGGTCTCCCCCCCCTGAGTCACCTACCCAGCCGGACCTTGGGCAAGTTTTCCCCTCATCTCTACATCCTATCTCCCTCCTACCCCTTTACCCTATCCCCTTACCCTTCCTTGCTCCATTCACCTATGTTCTTTAAATGCTTTTCTTGATACTTTTCTACCTTTTAACTGATGTAAATTGCAACATTACTGTTCCTCATGTAAAACACTCTGATTCCTTCTGGTCTAGCCAGCGCTATATAATAACTCATTAATTAAATATGTTCCCATTTAGTACTCTTTCTCTCTTTGTCTACTTCCCCAGCACCTATCCCCTCTCCCCTGAATCTCTCCCCTTGCCTGCTACTCTGCCTAGCCCCCTGTCCTTGTGCCCTTTGACTAAGCACTCCTTCTCCCCTTGTTGGGGAAAGATCCAATATTTATACTCTGGAGTCTCAGCAAACCCGCTGAGAGAGTCCACTGCACCAAGGGAGCCACTCACAGCTGAGGTATGGTATGGCACCCCTTGCCAAAGCACTCCCTCTCCCCTTTTTGGGGAAGGATCCAGTATGTATGCCTTGGAGTCTCAGAGACCCCTCTGAGAGAGTCCACTGCATAAAGGGAGCCTCTCGCAATAGAGATAGGGATGCCGCTCATGGATGCAAATTACCTGCTGCCGAGGATTGCTTTATAGCGTGGGTGTTAGCGCTTAGACTTCCCTGCTTTGCTCCCTGAGGCACACCAGCTGGTGTGAGCGCTTTCCGCAGTCGGCGGGAAATCAACTCGCTCCCAGTTCGAAAGTGCCCAGGTTGAGGACTCTGTTGTTTGTTCTACGGAACGGAACCTACCGGGGGACTGCGAGGCCCAGCATTCTCCACTCTGCACAGCTGGTGCCTCTTCCCCCGGCGGCCACGCCCCCTGCTTGCAGCCCTAACAACTTTTCGCGACACCCGCTCCGCGGGTGCCGCTCACGGATGCAAATTACCTGCTGCTGAGGATTGCTTTATAGCGTGGGTGTTAGCGCTTAGACTTCCCTGCTTTGCTCCCTGAGGCACACCAGCTGGTGTGAGCGCTTTCCGCAGTGGGCGGGAAAACAACTCGCTCCCAGTTCGAAAGTGCCCAGGTTGAGGACTCTGTTGTTTGTTCTACGGAAAGGAACCTACCAGGGGACTGCGAGGCCCAGCATTCTCCACTCTGCACAGCTGGTGCCTCTTCCCCCGGCGGCCACGCCCCCTGCTTGCAGCCCTAATAACTTTTCGCGACACCCGCTCCGCGGGTGCCGCTCACGGATACAAATTACCTGCTGCTGAGGATTGCTTTATAGCGTGGGTGTTAGCGCTTAGACTTCCCTGCTTTGCTCCCTGAGGCACACCAGCTGGTGTGAGCGCTTTCCGCAGTCGGCGGAAAATCAACTCGCTCCCAGTTCGAAAGTGCCCAGGTTGAGGACTCTGTTGTTTGTTCTACGGAAAGGAACCTACCGGGGGACTGCGAGGCCCAGCATTCTCCACTCTGCATAGCTGGTGCCTCTTCCCCCGGCGGCCACGCCCCCTGCTTGCAGCCCTAATAACTTTTCGCGACACCCGCTCCGCGGGTGCCGCTCACGGATGCAAATTACCTGCTGCCGAGGATTGCTTTATAGCGTGGGTGTTAGCGCTTAGACTTCCCTGCTTTGCTGCCTGAGGCACACCAGCTATTGTGAGCGCTTTCGGCAGTCGGCGGGAAATCAACTCGCTCCCAGTTCGAAAGTGCCCAGGTTGAGGACTCTGTTGTTTGTTTTACGGAAAGGAACCTACCGGCGGACTGCGAGGCCCAGCATTCTCCACTCTACACAGCTGGTGCCTCTTCCCCCGGCGGCCACGCCCCCTGCTTGCAGCCCTAATAACTTTTCGCGACACCCGCTCTGCGGGTGCTGCTCACGGATGCAAATTACCTGCTGCCGAGGATTGCTTTATAGCGTGGGTGTTAGCGCTTAGACTTCCCTGCTTTGCTCCCTGAGGCACACCATCTGGTGTGAGCGCTTTCCGCAGTCGGCGGGAAATCAACTCGCTCCCAGTTCGAAAGTACCCAGGTTGAGGACTCTGTTGTTTGTTCAACGGAAAGGAACCTACCGGGGGACTGCGAGGCCCAGCATTCTCCACTCTGTACAGCTGGTGCCTCTTCCCCCGGCGGCCACGCCCCCTGCCTGCACGTATTTAACTGTCGTCACTCCACCGCGTCGCGGGACTTAGCGCGGGGCGAAGACCAGGCCAAGAGCGGGCCGTTTAAGGCCGTTCGAGGATCGGAGAGACCGGACCGGGCCAGCCCACTAACTATTTTTCCTGAAACATTTTATTGCTTATTACTGTTTCCTTACTGGGCCCTACACAGCTATAACTTCACATTAGCTAGTTTCATGGATTTGCTCTTTATGAACAATGGTATCAACCAGGGGAAATAAGGGTAAAAGTAAGACTAACGGGTGTGGGAATAAACTTTTAGGCCCAATGGATGACTTCATCACCAAGGCTAACCTCTTTATTGATCAAAGTATTACTTTGATAGAAGGTAGGGTGTCACTGGACTTAGAACACGCTAAGAGATCCTCTATGGGCCACTTAGCGGAGGCAAGATCCCCTGCAATAGATGGCAATTTAGGAGAAGGGAGTCGCTGTGAGGGTAGACTCAGTCTACCAAACACTGTCTACCTCTCGGTCTCCCAGCTTTCAGATTCCCAGATATCAGCAGGCCAATCTATTGTAGATCTGGAAAGGACCCCAGACCTCCCTGTTCAAACTACCCCTGATGAAATAAGACAAGCTAGAGGGAGAAGGGAGGGCACAGTAAGAAAAAGAAAAAATGGCCAAAAAATTACTAATACTACTGAGATTGCTGATACCCCCGTTGGAGATACACCTACTAGGGTCCATCCCGTACCTCCCAGACCAGAACACATATTCGTCACGGCAATAGTAAACCAACCCGTGCTTGATTCATCTAGTCTAATCTCCTCAGAACCCCCAGTTCTCTTAACATGTAGCAATAATACAATGCCTAGTAACAACGTACAGCTCTTAGATACCATCAAAGATACCGTGAAATCCCTATTCGCCCCAGTAGAGGCAAGACTGGCGAGGATAGAGAATCAGCTAACTAACTTAGCAAAGCTTGTAAAACCGGTACAGGTCCCGGCGGAACAAAAAAAGGGGGGAAACAAGAATAGTAAGCAGTTACTGCCCAATCAAATATATATTCAAGATAATGTTCCTACATTGCCAAATATAATAACTAAACCAGTCCATGAAAAGATAAATAAAACCAGATCAACAAAATTACCTACTAATACCACCATAACTACCTTACAAAGTAATCCCTTGCCGTCACCAGTAGAAATCCCCAAAACACCGGTCCCGAAGACACCAGTCCCTAAAAAACACGCACCAAAAACAATGGCAACTAAAACACCAGTAGACAAAACTCCGGCCCCCAAATCACAGCCACAAAAGAATCCGGCTATAACAGTAAATAGAACCGGACGCAGAGGACCGCCCAAAGGGAGACTTCCGGTTGAGATGCCTCCAGAAGCTTCCCCCTTCGTGGTGGTAATGACAGGAGTTCCCGAATTAGCGGATCATAATCTGGAACCCACATGGTCACTACAAAATAAAGCTCAGCATTGGTTAAATAATAATCGTCCAATACCACCATCCTGGCCATCCAGGATTTTAACGGTTCGTACAACAACCTGGGTGGGAATTGGTAGAAAGACCATCCCGGGAGATTGCATTGTCATTACATTTGAGGACCCCAGAGTTGTAGATTATATCTGCTCATGGGAGCCCTCGGGTGGAAATGGGGGCATAAGTACTAAACCACTCTCTTTCTTCTACCCAGCAAGACAATACAATGGCTTTTACAATAATTATGAAACTCCCTGGGAATTTACAGCTCCACGCCACTTTGAGTATGGCAATATAAGACAACCAGCGATGCCGCGCTGCCAGGACTATGAGAACCCCTGGCAAATAGTAGGACCACGCTACAGGCGGAGTGGGTGGGTCGATCAAGGCCCATACTCGCAGAGAATAACCTATAATGAACAACCACGCTGGGACACATGGCATAATATCCCAACGAGAAACAGATTTAGTGGCCTTGAAATGGTCGATTGACCATTAGAGGCGACTGAACAAAATAATCTTACCTCACCCAAAGCAATAAACTTATCACCCTTCCCAGAACAAGGCGTAGCAGAAAAAAACTTAGACTCGCCCCCTCTATCCATTTTTTTCTGGAATGTGGTGGGTCTTCGTTCTAAAATTGATGATGGGACGGCCCTGCACTTTCTGGATCAGGGGAAAATAGTCTGTCTACAGGAGACGTGGTCCACAGCGGAACTTCATCTCCCAGGATACAAAACGTATTTTATCCCAGCTCTTACTTGTAACGCGGGCAGACCAAAAGGGGGACTTACCACATTTATAGCTAATACTTTGAATCTAAAAGTAACGTCAGTAGACTCTGACCCAAATTACCAAATATTATGTCTCACCCTGAAGAACAAGGATTCACTCCTTCTAATTAATCTCTATAATAACCTAGAAGATGGACAAATCCTGACCCTTCTTTCTAATATGCAGGAAAAAATAATCCAGTTCTGTCAAACCAGGATAGGAAAAGGGGCAATCCACCTCCTTTGGGGAGGGGATTTTAACATACACCCATGCTCACGAGGTAAGACTACCCAATGTGGTATAACAGATGAGCTAGATTCCCCTTTGATCCATTTCGAACACACCAAAATAGGGGATGCTATGAATAATATATTATCAGAGTTAGATTTAGAAATAGCTAATACCATAAGTGCAGACACAAACCACCTACAGCCAACTTATGTTGGCAGAGGATCCCAAACAACAGTCGATTATATCCTCCTTTCTCCCGGACTGGCATGTAGACTTGAAACTTTCGAGGTCAGACACAACATATTAAGTGATCATTCCGCCTTGAAAATGGATCTCCACATAAACCAGGCCAAAACTGTAACTACAATTATAGAAAAAACGCTTGCTCAAAACCGATTGGAGCTGGGAAAACAAAATGGATATACACTAAAATGGGAAAAGGTAAATCCAACAGAAATCACCGGTAAACTGGTAAAAATGGCTTATCCAAATATAATTAAATGCTTAGACTTACGTGAAACAGATGAGACTGTCCTAAGTAATAAAATATTACTGCTAGAGGTTGGTTAAATCACAGTTGTACAGCGCCCCTAACTAATTTAAAACTAGCTTTAAAAATTACTCCCAGAGATCAGACCCAGATCCAACTTTACAGAAAACAATACAATAGGGCACGTAAATTAAGAATAGAAGAACTTAAGCAAAAATTATGGAATGACCTCCACACTAGTGCTCTTTCTAAAAATAGCAAGAAATTCTGGCGCACAGTTAGATCACCCTATCTCATAGATGATAAAAGCTCCCAAATAGAAGTGGCCATGGAGGAAGACATATGGGTGGCCCACTTCTCAAAAATCTTTAAAAACCCAAATACACCAGGAAGGACCAAAAACGCACTCACAAAGGTTGAATACCCAATTCCCCTACAGTTTGACATCTCTGAGCTAATAGTTGCACTGGGTGCTAGTAAAAATGGGAAAGCGCTGGGCCCAGATAGGGTTCCGGTGGACCTCTTCAAACACAACTTAGATCTTTGGGCCCCTATTCTCACCAGAGTGTGTAGTGCAGCAGCAAAAGTGGGCCTGATAGAATCTTGGTCGAGATCTATCATGGTCCCAATTTTTAAGAAAGGGGATCGGAAGGATGTCACATGCTATCGCCCCATTTCACTGCTTGATTCTCTGGGTAAAGTTGCCAGTAGGGTAATCCTCCAGAGACTCCAGCAGTGGGCTGAGGCGAAAGGCATAATTTCCGATCTCCAGTTTGGATTTCGAGAAGGGTTTGGCACAGTGGAGCAAGCTATCAATCTTAGCCTTTTAACCAGTAAATACACACAAGCAAAAAAGGGCATGGTCTACATGGTATACGTGGACCTGTCCGCGGCATTTGATTGTGTCTCCCATGCAAAACTCTGGACAATTCTGAGGGAAATGGGAGTGGATGCTGTTCTCCTAGATTTCCTGAGAGAATTATACTCAACAGCGACTGCAAGAGTGCGTTTTGGCCTAAGGGGGGAGCTGACGGAGCCGTTTGGGGTGGAGCGTGGAGTCAGACAGGGATGTGTCCTGGCCCCCTTCCTATTCTCTTTGTATACCAACGGTCTCGAGAAAGAGATGCTGAGGGGGGCACAGGACCTCCCACAGGTAAAAAAGTGCCTGATTCCCGCTCTGCTCTACGCAGACGACGCCGTCATCTTGGCACGCACTCCTCGTGAACTGCAGAAGTCCCTGAATAGATACACCGACTACATGACCAAGTTGGATCTGCATGTGAACGTTAAAAAAACCTTTGTCATGATAGCAGGGAGCAAGAAAAAACAAGTTAGGAGCATTCACCTCAACAACCAAAAACTCGAGATAGCTGATAAATATCCGTATTTGGGCATTATGATCGATAGGAAACTGAATTGGCGGGCAGCAGTGGACGCAAGGTGCCATCTATTCAAAAGAGCCACAGCGGCGTTGATCAGTTTCTCACAGAGATTAGGGAAAAGGGCTCCAGTAGAGCTATTAAAAATTTATAGTGCAAAGTGCCAGTCAATTGCACTATATGGGGCCGGTCTCTGGGGCCACGTTGACACAACTACCCTTCAGGTTGCAGAAAATTCTTTTTTCAGATTCCTCCTAGCAATACCAAGTTCCACTTCCATATACGCGATTCATGTGGAACTCGGTGTTCCTTATTTAGAAGACCTCATAAAGATTCAGCCACTACTGTTGTGGAGGCGCATTTGGACCTCTGAAACAAATCTACTTACACAGTCAATTGTAGCAGAGTCGATGACTCTCAATAGAACAGATAATATCCTATTGCTCCGGTATGTCAGAATTTTTTTTAAAGATCTAGGAAAGGAGAATTACTATCTCCAACCTGAAAACATCATTGACATACCGAAGAAAACATTGAAACAACTTGCATTAAGTCATCTAAAATCACTAAGGCTGGCCGCTAAGTCTTTAGAACCATCGGTCCTCCATGCTAATATGGTCCAGGCCACAGAAAGCATTCAACCTTACTTAACACTACAAATTAGTTCTTATGAGAGAATGCTGCTGACAAGATTTAGGCTAGACCTTTTCTTTAGGCTAGTAGCCTTTTATGTAGGAAATAGGTGGGAACAAACTCTCCCTGTTTGTCCATGTGATGAAAAGTCAAAACAAACTAACCTACACACTACATTGTTTTGTAAATTCCATACCTCACATCGGAAAATATGGTTATTGCCACTGCTGAGGCAATGGGGTTTGAGACAATGTCGACCTGCAATGCTTCGCCTACAAATGTTGGAATCTGAATCTGTTTGCTACCATGTTGTGACATTTTTGAAATGTGTCATAAGGCATAGAAAAAATATGTAATAATACATCTTGATTGTGGCCCTAGAGACTATAATGAACTAACTATCTCTAGTTTTTTTTCTTTTTATAACGTATTGACTTATTCTGGATCAAGTATTTGTATGAACATGCAGAATTTTATATTTCTTAGACTGTATTTTTAAAAAAAAATTGCTTTTATGGTTTGCCAACGTGTAAAACCGAATAAAGGAATTTATTATTATAATAGAGATAGGGAAGTGATACCACTTCCCCTGGGATCACATCTTACTGGACTTTGGACGTTGCTTTGACTCGTCCACCGGTTTCTGTCCCCGTCGCCCTTCCCCTCCTCTTTCCGTGCTGTGTCTCTCACCCTCCCCTCCTCTTTACCACCTTCATTATATGTCTACTTTCCATGCTCCTACCCCCTCGCCTGAATCTCTCCCCTTGCCTGCTTATTGTTTATCTCGACCTTACAAGTAACTATGTTGCCATGCTCTAATAACTGTGTAACCTTTGTAACGATGTATCCTGTAACTATGATCTGATACTCATGTAAAGTGCTCTGATACCTCCGGGTCAAGCCAGCGCTATATAAAACCTTTAAAATAAAATAAAAAAAATAATAAATAAAATATTCCTTTATTTACACTTCAGGCACCTTTTAATTTCCAAGCTAATAATGCTTCTTAATCATTTTTTGAATGCTAGTTGTACACAGGGTTCTTTCGCTCTGGCCATGTCATGTCCAATGCCAAAAAAGGACAAGGACCTGTCTCAGTGTAGTAATTTAAGACCTATCTCATTATTCAATACAGATTACAAGATTTTCATTAAATTATTGGCCCTCTGGATCAACTCTGTTAGTCCAGACTTAGTAGACATGCATCAGTCTGGTTTTGTGAAGGGTGGATTCAGCTCAGATAATTCAAGAACTTTTCTTAATATTATACATTTAGCCACTAAACTTAGCTCTCCATTAGCTTCCATAACACTCGATGCTGATAATGCCTTTGATCGTGTAAACTGGGATTTTATGTTTATGCTATTGAGTGGCATGGTTTTAGTCTCCAGTTTATTCAATACTTTAAGTTACTACACTCTAATCCTTCTACTTTTATTTTGGTCAATGGAAAACAGTCCAAATACTTCTCCCTGCAGAGGGGTACCAGGCAGGGTTGCCCGCTGTCCCCCCTATTATTCATCTTTGCACTAGAACCCTTTTTAGAAACGATTCAACGATCCTCCAGTTTTTCTGGTTTTCAGTTCAAAAATGTTAATATAAAATATACTGCTTATGTTATGTTATGTTCATTTTAATTTGTAAGGGGCAACAGCTACCCAAAAAGGGTTTCCCGGCGCCAGCCAGAAAAAGACGGAAAGCAGAGAAAAGACGGAAAGCAGATGATATTTTATTATATGTATCTAACCCCACTACCTCCTTGCTGGAATTCTTCTCATTATTAACTACATACTCAGTTGTCTCAGGTTATAAACTGAGTATAGATAAATCAGAAGTATTACTGCTAAATAAATATTGCTTTCCACGTATGTTTCAAGACTCTAGTTTGAAATGGAGTTCAAAAGGCATTAAATGCCTAGGAATTCTTTATACTAATAATATTAAGGACACTAATATAATCAACAAGAAGTAAATTATGACAAAGGTTAATTCACTAAGAGATGGTTGGTCTCCCCTTTTTATTTCTTGGTGGGGTAGGTTAGCCACAAAGAAAATGATGTTACTACCTATTGTTAATTTTTATTTGTCAACGCTCCCTATTTCTATTCCTTTTAATTTCTTTAAAACATTAATCACCCTTTAATTAAAATTATATAGAACAAACATAAACCCCGCATTGCTTTTGCTCGACTTCAACAACCAAAGACCTAGTTGGGGTTAATTTTCCTAATAAAAAAAACATAGCACTCCGCTTTTAAATGGAAATATATTTGGGTTTCCCTTTCTGAGAATTATATGGACTTTTCCACGGTATGGGGTCAATTAGAACATGCACAATACTACCTTTTAATTTCAAGGCAAGATTCGTATCACTCAACCTCCAAGACGTCTAATTTTCCCTATACTTACCCATTCAATAGATATTAGCAAACCTTTGATTACTTCCTCAAAGTCCATTTCTGGAAATATTTTACAAACCCCAATATGGTGTAATACAAACATTACATTAAACAATAGGATCCTTGGGTGGAAAGAATAGACTAACAAATGCATTACCATCGGACAACTCTTTTATAATACCACTTTATTGGTTTTTCCTGAGATACAAGACAAATTTCATAAGACTAAGAAATATACCTCTCAATTTGAACTTCTTAGACCTCTATTTATTATATATACTTCTCAGCATACTATTCCAGATACAGACATACAGAATCCTTCTTCCTCACTTGATTTTTCTACACAATTGAAGGCTTCAAATATATACAAACTATTGATGGGTTCCTCTAAATCTGTTTTAAAGCATAAAATAGAACATTTATGGAAATCAAATTTACATCAAGATTTTTCAGCTCACACTTGGAAATCAATATGGGCCAGGATTCATACTTCATACTGATTAGCGAGCACAACACAAACATGATATTATTTCTACAACAGATTATTTATCATCACACCTACAAGCCTATATAAATTTAAAGTCTCACTTCATACTAACTGTTGATCATGTACGCATGATAAGAATGATCTTTTTCATATGTTCTTTGAATGCCCTTTTGTTAAAAAGTTGTGGTTACAGATTAGGCAAAAAAGGAATGATATTATATATGTGTCTTTTCCTTTTGATGTTATATATATATTTTTAGGTAGTGCTTCCCCCTCTTGGTCTTCTCAGTGCCTTCAAATAATGAACTCTAATTGGAAGGATACAGCTAAAATGTCTTATATGGCGTGGTGGAACCTCCTATTTCATCATCATTGATTAGATCGTGCCCATGCCATATCTATTCCTTTAAATATTCAAAAAGATGAACTATGGTCACCTCTTACTTCTTTTTTTTCTTGAAGTATGAACTGATCTGTTTCTAAAGTTTGTAATTACGAACCTCCCTAAATTATAATTGTTTAATTACTATCTGTTTATATTATTATATAGCTGTTGGACACTCGCTGTTTCAACCTTATTTTGCAATATATTTTCTCTCTCCTTCCCTTCTTTCTCTTTGTTTCTCCCTTTGTCTCTCTTTTCTCTTCTTCTTCTCTTTTCCTCCTTCTAGCTTTAAAAAGATTAAAATGCATTTGTTTTAGCAGTATAATTTGCATTACAATTCAAGTTTTCAAGTATTCATTCTCATAATATGTGAAATGTTTAGCTTGTCAATCTTTTATTGGGTTAATACCTTCTCGTTTTCTATTGGGTTGTTTAAATTTTATTTTAATACTTGTTCTTACGTTCACTTGTATTGTCTTATAGATCATTATTAAGTTTGATGTAATTGCACAATGTTCATATTTATTTCTCAATAAAGAATTTTTAAACAGACAAAGAATATTTTGACAAAACACACCATGTCAAAGAATTAACATTGAAAGCAGAGGATTGGGTTTTGATTAGAAATCGCACTAAGGTCAAGAAGGGTTTATCAAAATTTTCAAAACCATTTTGTGTTGAAAGAGTTTTAAAACGCTCAGCACTTATAAAGGAAAAAGGCTGATAGTGACAGAGATCTGGTCAAGGTTACCCATGCGCAGGCAGGCAAAATTCAAGCTTCGCAAGGCTATCATGGCAACACTTGCTCTCTTGAAAGCACTTGGTGGCAAACATCCCAAGAGCATTGAACTGACAGTCAAAGGTCATCTCAGATTGATAATGCAAATGATTTGTGACTTACACAAAGGCAACCTGGTGCAGACATTGTTCCTGAATGATCAAATGATTGCATTACGTTTCATAACACCAGAGCTGTACGCAATACTACTGTGCTTCTAAAGTTAAGGATTACTATGTCTTGCAGAAACAAATGAATCAGATAATACAGATCTAAATATTGTATTGTTATGCTTATTTTTGATTTTTTATATATATATTTTTTTTCATACAAATTCTTTAGCTTTATTTTTTCAACAAACTGGATGGCGTTGTACCATAAGGCAATGCATTAATATATGTAGTGCCCTTTACATTTAAAGAACTAGCTATGAGCGAGCAAGCTCCTGCATTGTGGATCGAGTTCCCTACTCAAAAGTAAATGCATTCAGGTTGCTATGTTTGCTTTTCAGTAACTGCTTTATGGTCCATAATGCTGTCCCACATCGGTTACACAGTCTTCATTGGGTGCCTGATGCATGAGGGCAGGCTGTGTGTGGGCTCCTTTTTTTACTACCTCTCATGGAATAATTGCTGTACTTACCTCTGCTTGGCTCCTGAAGTCTCCATATAAAAAACTCCCTAGTTGGTAACCACTAATTAGTAAGGTTCATGACTTGAGATGGCACAAAAGGTGCACTTAAAACCTTTGAACTATGGCACAAGGCATACAAGATGGGTCTAGCATCTCTCTGCAAGAACTGATTCATGGAGTGTGGTTATTTCTTCCAGAAACCAAGAATGACATACGTCATACTGCAGACTAAAGACGAACAACCTTTTGAAGCACTTAGAGTTACCCCTAAAAGTGCAAAAGGTCAGGTGCATGTATCTGAGATTGTCGAAAGGCATATCACTACACAATAAACACAACAAGATGATGGTTTGAGTGCTGACACTTGTCAATCACTCCGCCCCCCAGTCAAGAGATCTGGGTTTAATCCATCACTCTTTTGCTTACTATGTGGGAGACATCCATTGCAACACAGGCATTACATCGCAATGCCTTTACAATGCAACTTTTACAATGCAGACTCCTTTACATCCCATGTGCTTACAATGCATGCTATTACAATGCATATACTTTTACAAACCATGCTATTACAAAGCATGATATGGTAAGTATTTGTAAATATCCTTTGGTGTGATAGGTTTACAAAATGTATTATGTAGTTATAAATATTAATATGTCTTAATAGTAACATGTTATTATTAATAAAAAAATATGTTTACTATAATAATATGATTAGTAATATTTTATTATTGATATAGGTAAATTCAAAATAATAATATTAATATGTTATTAATTTAATAGAGCCTGAGTATTAATATGAAACAATATGCATTTAAAATGTTATTGTTTCAAAATAATTTTCAGGAATTAATGATATTAAGTTATTATTAAATGGATTAAAAAATGATATGAGTAACATATATATTATTATTAATATCTGAGTATTAATTTGTAAAAATAATATTTAAATACAATTTACTTTTTCAAACCTTGTCATTTGTTTTGGAAAAAAATACTCGGGTATTAATAATAATATGTTTGAATAAATAAAAATAATGTAACTTAAATTATATAACACAATAAAATAAAAATATTATACTGAGGTATTACTCAGCTATTAACACTAACAATGAGAAAAATATTAAAAATATTAATAAGCAAATTAAAACATAATAAGAAAAACCATTGTTATAAAGAAAGAATACAAGACATAATGTATTTATAATATATTTGTAATTGTATTAAAAAAATATACAGAGATACAATTTTATTATGAAAAATAATATAAAAAAAGAAAAACGTCATACATTAATTTTAAAAATATATTTGTAATTTATTATGTACATTTACTATTAAATATACATTTTTAAATAAACTTTTCCATGCTTTATCTTTGAAGTCAATGGGAGGGAATGTCCGTTTTTCATTTTTACAGAAAGAGATGACGTCAACGTGTAAACGTGAGTATCGTCCTTACGGGATCATCGCGGAAGAGACCAGAAACAAGGGAGAGCCCCGTTATGGTAAGACAAAGTAAAATTAATAAAATGCATAGTGTAGTGGTAAATATATTGTAGGGAGAGAAGTGGGAGGTATATAGATCTAGGAAATGTGTTTTAGGTAATTTTGATGTGTGTTAACCAACAATTTTACTCCATTACAGTTTGCCATAGTAGGCCCCCGTCGGGTTTCATTTTTTCAAAAGTATTACTGTTTATTTAAGTTCATAACAAGATATAAGTTCTAAACTTAAATAAACAGTAGTATTTTGAAAGGTATGCTTTTTTTGTTTTGTGACGCGTTTTTGAAAAAAAAGAAGACTTTTTAAACGTCACGGTTAGAAGATTTGATATTTTTATTTCAAACTATACTTAGAATGATGTTTTACGTTAAGTGATTTCAAAGTTATCGAGATGGACTTTGATCGATTGCTTATGGAACTTGGAATAAAAAAGGGATTGCTATCGAAAAAGGTTAGATTGCAACAATGGAATTTGTTGCGTTTTTTTGTTCACCAAAAAATTAATGTTTCTGGATTTTTTTGGGTGCGTTTTTTATTAATATGCATATATTTTGACAAAATATATGTGTGCACATTTATTTAAATAAAAACGGGAGATGGATTTCACAAATGGAATGTGGTTTATTGGTTATGGATTACAATAAAGGAAAAACAACTCTTAGTGAACAGATGGAAGGAACAAAAGACCAAGGGGTCAATTCCGATCCCTCTTGGACAACCCTCCCAGAGCTGTCTGTAGCGTTAACTTCCGACCGACTCGTACCGGGAGCTGATCCGTCCGGACGGGGAAGTACGATGCACAAATGTGTCCAAATCCCGAGCGACACGTACGCTCTGAAATCAGCATCATTTTCCGGATCCATAAACCCTGAAATGGAGTCGTCTGGGAGCTTTGTCAGCACAGTTTCCTGCCGGTCAAGTGTGATGCGTAATTCCTACGCACCGAACAGGTCGCCACTTAAAGGACGTCATAACATCCGGAACAGCAATCTTGCTCTGCTCCGATTTGCGCCACAACACAATCCACTGATATGATCCGAACCAACGCTCACTGAGCACGACACAAACCTATGAGCAACGCCTACTAATCAAACCAACTATGTATCCGATCGTGCATGTCATCCCTGTACTGTATGTCTTTGATCGAATCAACAACAGGAATCACTGCTTACTCCGCAGACGGTAAGTTCGACACACAAAGGGGGTGGATAGCTATAACTACCATCTGTCCCAGAGAGGGGTGAATGGCTATCACTGCCAGCATTACTTAACCCATAGGGGGGTGATGGTTATCACTGCCAGCAGTCTCAACCTATAGAGGGGTGGATGGCTATCACTGCCAGCATTACTTAACCCATAGGGGGTGGATGGCTATCACTTCCAGCATAACTTAGCCCATAGGTGGTGGTTGGCTATCACTGCCAGCATTGTCCAGCCCATAGGGCGGTTGATGGCTATCACTGCTAGCATTGTCCAGCCCAAAGGGGGTGGATGGCTATCACTGTCAGCATTGTTCAGCCCATAGGGGGGTGGATGGCTGTCACTGCCAGCAGTCTCAATCTATAGAGGAGTGGATGGCTATTACTGCCAGCATAACTTAACCCATAGGGGGTGGATGGCTATCACTGCCAGCATACCTTAACCCATAGGGGGTGGATGGCTATCACTGCCAGCTGTCCCAACCCCTATAGAGGGGTGGATGGCTATCACTGCCAGCATTGTCCAGCCCATGGGGGGGGTGGATGGCTATCACTGCCAGCATTGTCTAGCCCTTAGGGGGTGGATGGCTATCACTACCAGCATTGTCCATTCCATAGCGGGGTGGATGGCTATCACTGCCAACAGCCTCAACCTATAAAGGGGTGGATGACTATCACTGACAGCATAACGTAACTCATAGGGGGTGGATGGTTATCACTGCCAGCATAACCTAACCCATAGGGTTTGGATGGCTATCACTGCCAGCATTACTGAACCCATAGGAGGTGGATGGCCAAATACTCACCCACCACTATCATGGGCAGATTGTCCATTGTGTGTAAAATGCCAGCCACAGTGACACTGAAAGGGAAAACATACTTCAACTCACATCACAGTTGTGACCAAAAAGTAATTGCGATGTTCAAACCCCCAGCAGTATCATGAAGAACATGGTAATAAGAAATAACCTCCCCCCCCCCTCACGGCAGTGACAAAAATGTGAGTGTGGGGTTAAACCCCCAATGACAGGATCAATGTGGAAATTGGGTTGACCCCCCTCACTGCATTGACCAAAGTGTGAGTGTGGGATTCAATGCATGCCAATGGCAGGATTAATGTGGAAATGGGGTTCACCCCCCCTCCCTGCACTGACGAAAATGTAAGCTTGGGGTTCAACCCCTCCATGTCAGGATTAATGTGGAAATGGGGTTCACCTCCCCTCACTGCACTGATCAAAATGTGAGTGTGGGGTTCAACCCCCCATGACAGGATTAATGTGGAATTTGGGTTAACCCCCCTCACTACACTGTCCAAAATGTGAGTGTGGGGTTCAACCCCCCCAATAACAGGATTAATGTGGAAATGGGGTTAACTCCCCCTCACTGCAGTGACCAAAATGTGAGTGTGGGGTTCAAACCCCCCCGTGTCAGGATTAATGTGGAAATAGAGTTAACCCCCCCTCACTGCACTCACCAAAATGTGAGTTTGGGGTTCAACCCCCATGTCAGGATTAATGTGGAAATGGGGTCAAACCCCCCACTCACTGCAGTGAGCAAAAGGTGAGTATGGGGTTCCAAATACCAGCATGTGCAAACAATTTGGTATGATTCCTGACTCCCAAAACACAAGCAATGTAGTGAGTAAGTATGGTTGTGTGACACACAACGATAGATATGTTGAGGAAAATGTTTTTGTGCCTACAAAAATACCCTCAGCTATGTGCAGATAAGCATCAACCATGAGGGCTGACAATGCCTCAAATGTACAATAGGACAATGTGAGAAGTGACCATCATGATGACTAAAAACATATGTTCACTAACAGACACACATATAAAGGAATCACACAGAGACAGTAGCAATTTGCTGATGACATACCATACTGTGGCATCAATGGGAAACAGTAAACATGAGGAATGAACAGACAGACGATGTAGGAGTTCCAGAGTCAGTAGATATGAAAACTCCAACCAACATCCACTCAATGCCCCACAAAACTCATGTCAATACATGTGTGCAGATGCACTAACACAACCAGCCAGCCACACACTGCCAAACACGTGTGTGCGTCTAAGTGTCCCCACACTACAACAACACACATAATGGGGGGCTGAAAAACGATGAAAAATATGCATTTTCTGTACATCACAGAAGTATCTCATTGTACCCCTTTGTGGGCAACATGGAATTGTCAGATGCTTGTGTTCACAACAGACACATGTGCAACAAGCTGGGCGGGACAGCCAACAACATACCAAGAACCAGAGCCATTCCAGAAATACACTCAAAGACACTACATTGTGGGGACAGTAGCCTCTATGATGACCCCATGCGAGACTCAATTTTGGATGTTGGCCATACTGTGGGGCATATTTACCTGTGCCCTCTATGTCATATCATACATATCAACAGATCAACTACCATCACACATACACAAACACAACTCACTGGGCATGGCCTGTAATGTGTGGCCACAATGTAGGGAGTGACCTAGCCATCACTTAACTCACATTTGGCCTGTCTCAATACCACACACCATGAGCCGCACCTATGTGCATCAGCTTAGCCCATGCACCCATGACAATCCCAGTGCTGACAGTGTGATCTAATGTGTACAAACACATTTTACATGACCATTCACCAAACCTTCCCAATGTCTGTCACACTGCATAGTATGAGGTACATGTGCATGACGTGAAATGTATCAGACACATTGGTATGGCTGTCACAGTCTCAGACTAATGAAAACCCTAGGAGAACCACATACAGCACATGTTGACATTATCCAACATTGAAGGCTAGGAACGGATGAGAGGAAGCAGTCACACACACATACAAATTCACAGAAACATACCACATTGTGAAAGCAAGCTGATGTTGGAAACACAAATGTTACTTGGGGAATCATTCTGATGTCACATGAGCCTGTGGCCACAGTGCAGGCCCTTACATCATCTAGACCCAGGGATGATATCCTAATGACAAGTAGTTTCAGATGCACCCACATCCCAGAAACACAAGGGCAAAGATGTAGAAAAAACCCTGGACAACATAGCAAGCATCACAAACAGGGACAGTTGCAGAAAACACAGGCAGGGTAGAAAAAGGGATAGCAACACACAGTTTCAGGCACATAGAACACACACCATGTGCTCAGGCAATGTCACGGAATAACACACTGAAATGAGGTGACTCCACCCATGTATAAGGATAGCTATTTCAAATGTTCACTTTCCAGGGCTGTGTCGTTTCCAAACAAAACATGGGCATTGAGGCAACAAGTACAACACACTGAAAGATCTGGTCACATCAGCCTGTGTACCGGAGTGTCCATTAAGTCATATTCACATACTCAAAACACATATATAGCAAGTTTCACTGATGACACAGATGACTTGTTCATCATCCATGTGTTTAAATGCATGTCCAGTGGAGACGGGGCAAGTCAGAAAAAAGTCAAATGTGCACAAATTTCAGCACAACATATGTGCAACAGTGGAAACCATAGATGTGAAGTGATGCAAAGGATGTTACAGTCCCTGTGGTGCAAAAGTATTGGGATCATGACAACCTGAATTCACAGCCAACGATGATTTGATGACATACTGTAATAGGACACATATACCATGGCCCACATGCAGTCCATCACAACACCGTATCTATTATTGTCAATAAACAATATCGCAACTTCAGTACACTCATCAGTAACATCATGTAGCGTAAATGCAATTCAGGTAAATAACAAAAATAAGCTTTATTCAGCAGGTAAAAGATATGAAATAATTCCAAGTCCTGACTGACAAAAGGCCAATGGCCAGTCCATGTCAATAGTGCTCCATGGGTGTTATGTGACAAGTTGTCACCCATTGCTTGCCTGCACTGACAAGAGTAGGGGACATTTCCTCTTGGAGGGGCATCTTTAGTGGCAGGCCAGGCACCGCAGGGACAGGATCAGGGGATACCAGAATGGGGCAGGGGAGGCGTGGTGGTGGTTACAGGGGCCCTGAAGCTACTGTAGTGGATGTGTCTGATTGAGTGTGTGGGGTCTCCATGCAGTGACCATGTCCGATGGAGTGGACAGGGGCACCACTGCAGTGTCCAGGACAGTTTGGGGGTCACAATCTCCACTGCAGTTGCAAGACTTGGCTGAGGGTGTGGTGTCGTGGAAGTGTAAGTGCTTGTGGTGGGGGGGGGAGGGCCTAACTATCCAGAGGATGATGCACCAGTGTGTTGGTGAACCCGGGACAGGGAGTGGTGTGGAGACTTTGGGAGGGGTGTGCTGGGGTCTGGAGGATGGAGACTGTGTGGTGGAAGTGTCTGACTGTGGTGGGGTTCTGGTTTGTCTGGTCCTGGGGGATGTACGGGTGGGGGTGCAATGTCCTTGCTCTTGGGGGAAGGTGTGCGTGTGGTGGGGGTTCTTCTCTCTCCGAGTTGTGACTTCCTCGTCCACTTCTGTGTTGGTTTGTATGTATCTGTGGGGAAGAGGCCGAGGTCACAGAGAAAGTACTCATTGGAAGTGGGGGTTGCAGGAGAGTCAAGGGAATGGGTTTTGGAGGGAGAGATATCTGAGGACTGCGAAGTGGTAGTGGATGTGCGTGAGTGCTTTCTCACCCTATCCCCTGAGGGTGTGTTGTCAGTCCCCTGAGTGTGCATGCAAGTTTGTTTGGGCTTTGACTGATGTTGCTGTGTGCTGCTTGAGTCTGTTGGGGTGCGTGCATGTGCCTGTTTGAGAGTGCTTTGGACAGGTTGGGTAGTGGGGATTGTGGATGGGGCAGAGGTAGGAGGGGTGCAGGACTGTTGGAGGAGGGACAGTGCTGCCATCAGTGAGGAGGCAATCGACTGGTTGGACCGCTGAATAGCAGACATGTGTGATGACGTGCCCTGCATGTATGACACCAATTGGGTCAAAAGACTGGTGTGCGCATGGAGGACACTCAGCATCGATGTCTGCCCCACATGGTTCTGCTTCAGCAACTCCACAGACTCCACACTCAGGGCAGCAGGGGAGACAGAGGCAGGGGGTGTGGTGCCTGGGCCAAAGGAGACATGCTCCCTAACACGGAGGCTCAATGGAAATAAGGGATGGGAACAGCTGGGAAGGTGGAGATGGTGGTGGGTACATACTCACTATCTGTAGTCTGTGGTCTTGTCACACCCGCCTCCACAAGGGTGTCCTCACTGTCGCTGGAGCATTCTTAAGCTGAGGTACTTGTTGATGACTGGCCCTCAGTGTGGCTCCTCTCACCCTCCATGCCACTGGCTTCCTCCGACTCCTCAACAGTGGAACCAGTCTGGCTCTGTGCCTCCTCTCGGTCCGTGGAGCTGTCCCTTCCAGTATCTGCAGATGATGCTGTAGACAATGAGGAGAAACAGATTGACACCAGTCACCTGTATTTACTGGACACATGACTTTAATTGCAGCACATCACTAAGCAAGCCCTGGCATCATATAAAAGTCACAGCTAAATTGACAACACATACGTGAACATGGCAATTGTCAATCTGCCAGTAAACCATGCTTCTTGTACACATGCTGACAATGGAACTATCAGTCCATAGTATGTATGATATCAGTCATCACATGGTCAGGCATTCCCTGAATACCCATGTGTCTGATCTGCTATGAACTTAACTGTTATGTGTTATTACACACATGTCTCATCTCAGGCCAGTGTCTCTGCAATTGGGACAGCAATTGTGATGGTCAAACTAATTGTTGATATGATGAACATACTTCAATTACCAGACACCATGATGGCCTCATGTCTTGAAACTCAATGCTAAAACGGTGTAGCTGCAGGACAGCAGACAAGTAACAATACTGCATGCTCCGTATTTTAGTGTGAAACACAAGGCCACAGGCCTGTCTGGCCAATCAGTCAGTACTGACTCCTGTCACAGGGGCAGTGCATACCGACTCCACAGTCAGCACCTTGTCACACTCATGTTTGTACTGTGAATGCAACTTCTTTAGTGGTCAAGAATACATGTTCACCACATGCTACACACATTTGAACTAATTTGATAATCCCACATTATCAAAATGACACATTACAGTTTGCGAGTCATCTACTCTGTATACAAGAACACATAATGGGCTCACAAGAACATAGTAAGGCTGCTTACACATATCTGTTGAATCCACCATTATGCACAGTCATGTGTCTACACACATATGTTTTTCCCTGTGTGCAGATCCACTAGACACATGTTAGATGCCTGTCCATGACAAACATATTGCAGACTTCTGGTACACAAAAAGCTATGACAGTCCACTATGACACAGAGTCAGACACATGAGAAATATTTACACAATGGGCAGACTGTGGGCACACACCCAAGAGTAGGAGGCCAGAGATTGCCCAGATGACCGGAGTAGGCATACCTGTCCATGGTCCATGTGATATGTAGGATCACCAGGAGCACTATGCATGTGACTATGCATTTGTTGCACTCATACCCATCATTTGTCTAAGGCCTCAACATCGCTCATGCCTGCTGCATGGGTGTGTAGTCAATAACTCACACTCCTATGCTGACCCAGAACATCAACTTATGCATATATGTAGACCCCACACAGAGCGCCGGTAATTTATCAGGCAATGTGCTGACAAGTCACACAATAGCCTCAATCATGATGCTCAGTTCAATTCACCTGTTGCAAATGTGGCTCTCAGCATTCCCTTGGAAAACAGCAAATACAAGCAACCCAAGTGACACAATTGAAACAAGTGGGAAAGGGACACACCTGGGCATCAGATGAGAATGGTGCATCACAAAATGTAGCCCCATGGTTCTTGTCCCACCAGCCAGATGAACAGTGGGAGTGCAACAAGGCTGATGAAGTGCAAACTACAGGTTATACACAATACACCAATTAGGCATGGACTTACTCCCTCCTTGCTGCTGTCTGGCCTTCAACTGCCCTTCCATGCCTCTGAAGACTAATGCCTCCTGCGAGGAGGCGATAGCTTCAGCTGGATTCTTGCAATCCTCCGGATCCAGAAACGAAGTCCTGCCACCTCTTCTGGCCATGTCGGATGTGACGTTTGTTGACCCCCACCGATCTTACTGCCCCTACGATGGTCAGCCAAATCTCATGTTTCTGATAGGAAGTAACCTGTAAGGATAACAAAGAGAGACACCATTACTACACATGCACCATGTATCTCAATCACACAGTTGGACATACATGTAGAAATTAGCAGTGCATATGATGTATACAGGTAGTGCAACTATGGTCATGGACCGTTGTCCTGTGTGCAAGCCTGCATTCACAATATTGAACAGTGCCTGGAACACCAAACCATGCAAACATACAAATTTTCATCACGTTACCAGTATAGTACATGCATCTACACACTCTGAGACTAAACGCTACACAGTGGGCATGCTTGCCCTTTGTGATCACAATGCTAGTAGTGCCAGTCAGACAACATGTACAATTGAAAAGGCAATGGACTCTACAATTACCTGCTCCCCTGGTTTCACATTCAGCTTGCAGTACTGTGGAAGGAGACTGTACAGCAGGGCCTGGTTCTCCTCCTCTGTGAATGATGGTGCTCTGTCCACAGTACATGCCATTGCAGAACACAGAGGATGCAGAGACAGCAGCAGTGGTGTTGTGAGATCCAATCCTGTAGCATGTACTGCAGGCAAGTGAAGTCTCTGGGGAACAGACAGCCTTATATCTGTGCTGCTGAGGCAGGATCACCTTGATGTGGCCAAAGAGATAGGTCAGAGTTGTTCGCATTATTCAAAATTGCCCAATCCATGACATCGAACGCATCGGACACGCCTTCCGCGTCCTTCAACAATTCGGCATCATGACACCATTGACTTTGAAACATTGTTGCAGTGAGCCAATGGAATGTGTCTGCACACAGGAGCGTACATATTGGTTCGAAAGTGTCCAACGCGTCTTTTGAATTTTCACCAACTTCAGTCACCATTACACTCAATGGCCAATGCGTGCGTACGTCTTGGTTCGAAAGTGTCTGACGCGTCTTTTGCATTTTCATCCACGTCAGTCACCATTACATTCAATGGCCATTTTCACCTGCTTCAGTCACCATTACATTCAAATGCCAATGCGTGTGTACGTCTTGGTACAATATCACATGTCTGTGCCCATTTACCTGGTTCCGCACACGATGCCTACTTCATGAGGAAAAGCAGTATCCCACAGATGATGTCACAACTGCAGAACTGTTGGTGTGTAATCTCTGTTTACCTTGTGTGTGTTTAGTATCTTGTAATTTAATGCTCCTTGCTCACCCATGACATGTTTGTATGTAGGTGACTCTGGATACCCCAACATGCCATGGTTGCTGACACCTCTTAGGAACCCAGTCACACCAGCGCAGCTACGTTTCACTGAAGCACATGGGCGGACCAGGTGAGTGATAGAGCGGACATTTGGACGTCTGAAAAGCAATTTCCGCTGCCTGGACCCAACAGAAGGGGGCCTCCAATATGCACCTGAAAAGGTGTGCAAGATATTCATTGTGTGTTGCAGTGAGGGAGGAGTTGCATCTTATCGACGATGATTACGACCACAAACCCCCAGCAGGGGAAGATCCAGGCCTGGGTCATGTAGTGAGTGACAATGAGGGTGAGGGGTATGTCCGGCTCAGCTTCTCAACAACTTTTTCCCATAATTGTGAGTATACGTTGATGAGTTGTCTACGTTTTTGCTTTGCCTGATATGTTTTTTTGTAGTGCAATGTGGGTGCATACATCTGGCTGCATGTTACTTGACATGGTAGTTGCATTAATGCGTCCTTTGAGTTAGTATGTTCTCCCCAACAGTGTTGACATGATTCATAGGTCGTTTTCACAACACTTGGGAATTGTGTATGTAATGTGTATTGTAGATATACGCAGACATTTATTAATTTCAATACTGTTGTATGTCTGTCCTTCACAGGGTCCTTTGGATGTTGTCTGGTGACAGGTGACCTCCAAAACGCACAATCCAGTTAAAGAGTGCAACCTTTCATGGAAGTCGGATGCATCATCCCACATACCCCCGTACTGCCATTTCTGATCCTCTTGGTTACTTTGTGCTCACTGTCATGCGCGGATACCTTGCATCTGTTGTTTAGTTTACTTGGTGTGAATGTGTAATAAAGGTGTGCACCACTTTGTGATGTGCTTCCTCTGTTTCCACCTCTCTGACATTCTTTATCATACTGTACCTGTGGCCTGATTAACACTGCCTCTGCATGAGTGTTGTGTATGTACATTTCTGTGTATTTTCAGTTTACAATGTAGGGGGCAATGAGTATGATGGGCATAGTAAATTAGTGTTGTGTTGACATAGTAGTGTGTATCTCTCATATGTGTCACATCAACATGACTCACATGACTGTGTTTAGATTGCTGTAGTGGATTCCATGCACAGTCTTTCTTTAGCATGTCGTCATCTCTATGTGATGAACCCAGTTCATTTTAAAACAGAGTCAAGTCTTGTGTGATTGTGATTTTATTTACATGCATGTGTGAGAATAGTATACGTAATGGTAAGTTTATGTACAGTGCAATAGGAATCCAAAATTCACATAGGAGTTGGTAGATGACATTTTCCTGAGTGAAGTCCACAGTCATTTGATTCATTGTTTCAACTTAGACCCTCCATCACATGTGGGAGGCTTCCGTGACAGTCAACGGTTTGCACACAATGGAGGATATCGGGAGCAGGTGTTCACTTCCTGCGGGATGTGCATGGCCAGCTGGCTCTCACTTGTCCTTGTTTGGACGAGCCCTCTTCTTCTTTTTAGGGGGAGCCTCAGGTGCAGGCTGAGGCAGTTCGGTGGACTCTCTGCCAGAGTCATCATCCCTCTCTGTCGCAGTTGTAGATGTTGTGGCAACAGATGTAGTGGGCACACAGGGAGGTGTGGACATGTTGCTTGCAATCTGGTAATGGCATATGACTATGTCCCTAAGCACCGCCGTGAGCTCATCAAATTTGTCCATTGTGGACACCATGAGGTACATGTGTGTCTCCACCCAGGACATGTGGGAGTCCAATTGGGCATGATGTTCAGCCTGCTGTTGTTTAATGTCCCTGAGGACCCACACTACCTGGCCAAAGTCTCCAGGGCATTCCTGATAGGCTTGTACGATGAAGTCACAACTGTGAATCAGCTTGCGTTGCAGCACCATGTTCAGGCCGTGGCCTCAGCCTGCCTCCACTCCCACCACCCCTACCCACATGAGCAGGACCTGCCGTTGCAGGCACAGACAATTCTGGCCCGCCTTCTGTGTTGGCACTGGTGGTATTGTCCGCCACATCCAGGGTGTCCTGTGGTGATCATCCCACAGTGTTATGTTGACTTGGTCTGTCCATGTTGGTTGGGGTGATCTGGGTGTGTGCAGATGTAGCATGAGTGGTGGCAGGGTGTGCTGTTGTTACAATTGCTGGTGCTGCATGCTGATCCACACCAGAGGGGCCAGGTCGCTCGTCGTCTCTCGAAGAGGACTAAGAGGTACCCACACCGGGAAGCTCAGGGTCATCCAGAGTCTGGGACTGGGATTCTTCTTCTTCTGTACCTGCAGTTTCTCCAGCTGCCCCTGTGGGTGGAAGAGACACACAATGTATGTTGTGGTTCAGCACACATCAACATATCACACATATTAAAGTTGCTACTTTGCTTCATGATGAGTGTATGTGCTTTGCATTGTCCTCAATTGTCACAGGCAGATGCCAATGTTTGCTTAGAACATTGTCATGAAATCCTGATGTGTTTTAATGTGCACGTAGAGCTGTGTGCGTGGACAGCTCATGTATTGATTAATTGAAGTACATGTCCATTGCAACACAAGTGCACTCCCATGTTTGATGTTGGTGAGAGGGGTGTGTGTGACAGGGCCTGGTGGTAGATGAAGTCTGAGGTAGCACTCCTCCTCCCCCCTGGACCAGATATTCCACTATGGGCCATGCATCCATGACAGTGAGTCAAAGTTCATGTTCAAGTTGTCTGACATTGTTGTCTTGTTGTTTGTTGGAGCCCACGTCTTAGCATGGCCTTGTGCTCCCCAAAGCAGGGGCCAGTGTCAGGCATTTGCTAGTGCTTTTCCACTCCCTGTGAGGTGATCAGGGTATATGGTGATATTCCTGGGCCATGTGGGAGGAGGACTGTTGGCTGTGACTTCAACTCCCATCATGCTTTTGGCTAAACCCACCTTCCCAGCAAACCCAAACGTCCTTCCTTTGACTCTGCTTCCCTATGAATGAGTGATGCAGTGCTGGCAAGATGGCTGACAGTGGTGTCCTGTTGCTTGTTGGACCCAAGTCCCAACTGGGCCTTGTGCTCCCCACACCAGAGGCCAGTGTCAGGCATCTTGGCAGTACTTTTCCACTCTCAGTGAGGTGAACATGGTACATGGTGGTATTCCTGGGCCATGTGGGAGGAGGACTGTTGGCTGTGACTTCAACTCCCATCATGCTTTTGGCTACACCAACCTTCCTGGCAAACACTACCTTCCTTCCTGTGACTCTGCTTCCCTGTGAATGAGTGATGCAGTACTGGCAAGATGGTTGACAGTGGTGTCCTGTTGTTTGTTGGAGCCCAAGTCCCAGCAGGGACTTGTGCTCCCCACAGCAGGGGCCAGTGTCAGGCATCTTGGTAGTACTATTCCACTCCCTGTGAGGTGAGCATGGTGCATGGGGGTATTCCTGGGCCATGTGGGAGGAAGACTATTGGATGTGACTTCAACTTCCATCATGCTTTTGGCTACACCCACCTTCCCAGCAAACACAACCTTACTTCCTGCGACTCTGCTTCCCTGTGAATGAGTGATACAGTGCTGGCAACATGGCTGAATGTGGTGTCCTGTTGTTTGTTGGAGCCCCAGTCCCAACAGGGCCTTCTGCTCCCCACACCAGAGGCCAGTGTCAGGCATCTTGGCAGTACTTTTCCATTCCCTATGAGGTGACCATAGTGCGTGGGGTATTACTGGGCCATGTGGGAAGAGGACTGTTGGCTGTGACTTCAACTCCCATCATGCTTTTGGCTATACACACCTTCCCAGCAAACCCAAACTTCCTTCTTGTGACTCTGCTTCCCCGTGAATGAGTGTTGCAGTGCTGGAAAGATGGCTGACAGTGGTGTCCTGTTGTTTGTTGGAGCCCATGTCCCAACAGGGCCTTGTGCTCCCCACACCAGAGGCCAGTGTCAGCCATCCTGGCAGTACTTTTCCACTCCTTGTCAGATGGGCATAGTTTATGGTGTGGTTGATGGGTCATGGGGGTGGAGGATTGTTAGCTGTGACTATGACTCCCATCATGCTTTCAGCTACACCCACCATCCCAGCAAACCCAAACTTCCTTTCTGTGACTAGGCTTTCCTGGTAGTGATTGTGTGCTAACAAGTTGGCTGCTGCAAGTGACTGGTGTTTGGATCACATTGCCTTGCTGTGAGTTTGTGCTAAGTGTCATGGCACCTGTGAATGGTGATCTGTTCTGTTACATTGCAAGTATGATCTGAATTTAAACACATATACCACCATGTATTGGTGCGCCACACCCCAGGGCCCAGAGTCAGGCATCTTGGAAGTAGATTTAACTTGAGTCTCAGGTTGGGCTTGGTCCCAGGTGCGGTTTTTGGTGGGGATGGGAGGGGTGTGTGTGTGACGAGCCTGCAGGTAGATGTGGTCAGAGCTAGCACTCCTCTTCCCCCACAGTCCAGATAGTCCAACATGAACCATGCTTCTATGACAGTGAGTCAAACTTCACATTCAAGGTGTCAGACCGTGGTGCCTGGTGTTTGTTTGATCACATGTCCCAGCAGGGCCTTGTGCTCCACACACCAGAGGCCAGTGTCAGGCATCTTGGCAATACTTTTCCACTCCCTGTGAGGTGAGCATGGTGCATGGGGTATTCCTCGGCCATGTGGAAGGAGGACTGTTGACTGTGACTACGACTCCCGTCATGCTTTTGGCTACACGCACCTTTTGCGCAAACCAAGCCTTCCTTCCTGGGACTCAGCGTCCCTGGTAGTGAGTGTAACCATGCTAGCAAGATGGCTGACAGTGTTTGTTGGTGTTTAGAGCCACATCCTTGCTGTATTTGTCAGTACATGTGTACATGTATTCACATAGTTACATGTTACTGAGACATTACAGGTATTGTGTTTATCTAACTGGCATACACATCACAGGATATTTATGTTTGAGTTGATGTGGCTTGCTAACAGTGAATGGTTTCACTGACCCCCTGTAATTATTGTCTGTGGGTGTGGATTGCTATTGCCTCACAATTTAGATCAGTTGTTTGTGTACTCACCAGGTTCTGGTATTCCGGATAATCCATGGATGCCCTCTGGTGGGAGGATGGCCCGCACCTTCTCCTCGCAGGAAGTTAAATGCACAGTGTTGGCCGGATAGCCACCGCCAGTACGCTGGCTCAGGACATGGTCTTTGCCGATGAGCTTCTTGACCCTCCTGCGTATGTCGTACCACCTGTTCCTGATGTCGTCCATTGTGCGCAGGCAAGCTGCTTATGCTTTCACCTTGTTCACAATCCTCTCGCACATCTTTGTTTTCTGGGCAAGGGCGTCTGTTGGACCAATATGCCAAATAACTGTGGCTCTACTCTGATAATGTCATCGACCATCACTTCCAACTCACTATTTGTGAACTTTGGATTCTTCTTTGGGGCATGGTGATGGGTGGTGGTGGAGATTGATGTGTGTGTGAGGGTGGTAGTGAGGGCAAGTGGGTGTAAGTTCAGGTGGGTGTTTGTGAGTGTGGTTTTAGTGAGGTGCTAATGGTGTAAAGGTTTTGTGTTGTGTGAGTTGTGAATGTGTCTGTCGGTGCAGTGCGTTGTGTTCCCTGCTGGCCGCTCTGTGGAATTTGCAAAGGATCATGGTATGAATTTTGGCCCTTTATATAGGTGGGGTGGTGGGTGTGTCTTTGATTTTTTTTCTTTTGTCAATGCTTGTTTGGCCTTTTTATGTCTATTTTTGTTGCTTTATTTTGAGCATGACGGAGACGTTCAGTTAACCTGAACGGATGCTTACAGCATCAATTATGGGGTGATACGAGTCGGTCTCTCTCACATTGTGCTATGTTAAGGCGTCCGCTTACACGTCGGGCGCAACAGATTCTTTTCATTGCAATTCCCTATGCTTCGTTCTTTTCTGTTTTACGTCTTGAGTTCTGTGCAAGTCGTTTCATTTCATACGTATTGCATCGTACTTCGCAGGTCAACGGCCCGAGCTCGTGTCAGTCGGAACTATTCCTGGTCTGTGTCGGTCGTAAGGGTTCCGGGTTCATTTATGTGCCGTTTTGGTCAGATTGAATATACTCTGTGCGAGTCATTTGTATCTTGTACAAAACACATCGTACTTTGCAGGTTGTACGGCGCGTGTACTCGTCTGTCGGAATTCTTTCCAGGTCCGTGTTGGTCCCTAAGAGTTGAAAAAAGAAAACATCTGAAGGTAAGGAAACCCGAAATTTTTTAAAATGAATTTTATAAAAAAATGGCAATTTAATTGGGGAAAGTTTTTTAGGGCAAAACAGGCAAGTAGAAAGATAGTGTGGGTTTGAAATGGAGAATGTGTGCAAGATTATCAAGGTAGTCTGAAGCCACACACAATGTAAACTGTTGTATTGCTCCCAATAGTCTGTCTGCCATTTCCTTTGTTCTTTTTTAAATACGTGGATTCAGACTACCTGTTAATGATTGCGACATTTTCATATCTTGGAAACTTTGCTCCTTCCTCAAAATTGCCAAGAAATTATAAACATTAAGATGAGGTTTGCCAATTGATGTATTGAAGGAGTTGTGCCATCCCTCTATGGCATTGTTTGTTTTTGCTCTTCCCTCTAAACAGGTCGAGCAGCAGTTCCACCACTCCACATGGAAACGTGGCTTCCTCCTGCGACCCGACCTGCTTAGATCCATGTGTCTTCAAAATAATTTAGAATAGGTGCCAATTTTTCTTCGTTTGTGGTAAAGTAATCAGATTCTGTAATGAAAGTGTAGTACTCGTCTACACTCTCAGGAGGAACAAAGCAAAGGGCAGTTAGTTTTTTTAGCTCAAACTGTAGTTTGCTATCTGATATATAATCCTCAATTAAAGATGTATTTTTAGTTTTGACAATACGCCTGTTTAAAGCGAAAAAAAAACTTGAATTTGGGTATCCGTGTACAATTTGGTAATAGTATTAATCATAGGTAATTCAAAGTCTATTAGTACTTTTCTTGGACTTTTGTTTGATATTTTAACTTTTACCACTGACAAAAGTTCAGTGTATGTTGAGGATTGTTTATCAGGGAGTAAACTGTAAACCAAGGGAACTACTGTGTTGTTATTGTATGAGTGAATATTGTATATTTGGGTGAATGGATGGGGCGTACATTTAAACATATCATCCATCATCCAAATATCACTGTTCTCCAACCTTATAAGATTACGGGGTGTGCTATAGATTAGGATTCTCTTTTGAGGGTTTTGGTTGTCATGCAAAAGGAAAGGTTCTTTAGAAACAGTAACAGAGAGTTCAGGAGGAATTATTATATCAGAATAGGTTTGGGTTACTTGCCTGTTTTTGTGTTGAACAATACGTCTCAAATTAGGAATTGTGGGCATACTGCTGGCAACATGTGGTTGAACGTGTTGGGCTACATCCCTCAAAATTGCACCACAGGGTTCCGCGGAGGTGGATGCAATAACTTTAATCTCATTAATGGTTTCGCTAACCTCAATCTCCATTGCAGAGGCAGAGTGGTTATGATCTGTAATTCTTAAAACAGAGTCACCAAGAGTAACCGCTCTGCCTGTGCAAAGGGATGAGTAGTAATGCACACACCTCTAATGACACCTGGGTTCAGAGAGTCTCTCCCTACAATAAATATACCCACTATATTTGAGGAGTCTGTTTTCCCTGCTGGAGGTTATGCATCTTGCTTGTTGATTTGAAGACATTTTCTGTAATAGAATGAAAAAGAAAATATAAAATGTTAGTATTTATATAACTAATGTGTTTACCTGTGTAGAAGATAAACTATATTGAACATTATTTTTATAATTTTGGAATGTTCTAAGTACATGCTCTTTCAACATTGATCTAAAGTTTCAAAACGTTTTGTGTAACCAAGTTAATTTTTACGTTACTATACAAATGTTTTATTGGGAGAGAACAATAGTTATTTGTTAGTTTTGATACAGTTTTCTTGAGTATTACCTTTTGAGAAGAGTTTTCTTGCTGCTTTTGGTTTGAAGGTGTCTTTTGGCTATTTTTTTAATTTGAAAGGGAATAAATGTAAAACTTATTTTTAGTTTTTTAATTTTAGAAGGATTGTTGCTAGGGCGAAAAACATGGTTAATTAATAATATGGGTTTATTTTTTATTTTGTCTTACCTTTAATCTTTGCATTAAAAAGTGATTTTCTGATTCTTGACCATGTTGGATTTATTTATTGGCTGAAAAAATAGAAACATTAATATTGTTAAGTGTTGCTTATCTTTGACCAAAGTTTAACCTGAAATAGATTGAAATAATTATAGTTATGCAATAACAGGATAATATATTACTTATTGAAATACATATTTTACTTTTCATACATTTGATCATAACGTTTAAATGCTTAGGATACAAGTTTTTTGATGTTTGTAAATATAACTATCTATTTAAACAATTTAAAAGGCATATTTTTAAATAAAATATTTACCTTTAGATGTCTTTATAAAAAGATAAGTTGTTATTGATGTAAATTCTGTGGCAAAAAAATCCATTACTTCACTGTCTTTTCCGTATATTTCCTATATTAATTTACCTTTAATAATGATTTTGTGATGCCCTTTTGTTCCAAATAGAAAAACTATGGATTTTATTTTCATGTTTTTTATGTGTATATATCTGTGATGATATTAAAATGATATAAAAAGAATTATATTAAAAAAAATTAACAATGAGTAAACAACACTTTGAAGGTTCCTAGACATAAGCACACAATGCAGTAGGAATAGTAATTTTAAGCCTAACACTATCCTTCACTTTCCCTGAGGCAAGTACCCTTTTGAGTAGGAAGAGTACTTATAAGTACATCACTATCCAGTGCTTTTCCTGAGGCAAGCACTCTTTGGAGTAGGAATAGTAATTTTAAGACAACCACTATCCTGCACTTTCCCCACAAGCAAGCACCCTTTAGAGTAGGAATAGTTATTTGAACCCAGCCACTATCCTGTGTTTGGCCAGTAGCAACTATCTTTCACATTCTCTGAGGCAAGCACCCTTTGGAGTAGGAATAGCAAATTAAACCTAAGCACTATCCTGCATGTTACCTGCAGAAAACACCCTTTGTAGTAGGAATATTCATTTTAACCACACCACTATCCAGCACTTTCCCTGAGGCAAGCACCCTTTTGTGTAGGAATAGTAATTTTAACCACACCACTATCTAGCACTTTCCCTGAGGCAAGCACCCTTTGGAGTAGGAATAGTAATTTTAACACCACAACTATCCTGTACATTCTCGGAGGCAAGCATCCTTTGATGAAGGAATAGTAATTTTAACCCCACCACTATCCTGCACATTCTCTGAGGCAAGCACCCTTTGGTGTAGGAATTATAATTTTAACCCCACCACTATCCTGCGCTTTCCCTGAGGCAAGCACCCTTTGGAGTAGGAATAGTAATTGTAACCACACCACTATCCTGGGCATTCCCTGAGGCAAGCACCCTTTGGCGTAGGAATAGTAATTTTAAGCCCCACCACTATCCTGCGCTTTCCCTGAGGCAAGCACCCTTTGGTGAAGGAATAGTAGTTTTAACCCCCACCACTATCCTGCACTTTCCATTAGGCAAGCACCCTGCGGAGTAGGAATAGTAATTTTAACACCACAACTATCCTGCACATTCTCTGAGGTAAGCACCCTTTGGAGTAGGAATAGTAAATTAAAGCCCAAGCACTATCCTACGCTTTCCCTGAGGCAAACACCCTTTGGAGTAGGAATAGTAATTTTAACCCCACCACTATCCTGCACATTCTCTAAGGCAAGCACCCTTTGGAATAGGAATAGTAAATTAAACCCAAGCACTATCCTCTACTTTCCCTGAGGCAAGCATCCTTTGGAATAGCAATAGTAATTTTAAGCACACCACTAACCTGCGCTTTCTCTGAGTCAAGCAGCTTTTTGAGTTGGAATAGTAAATGTAACCCCTCCACTATCCAGCATTTACCTTGAGGTAGGCACCCTGTGGAGTATGAATAGTAATTTAAATACAACCAGTATCCTGCACTTTCACACAAGCAAGCTTCTTTTGAACCCTATCACTATTATGCATTTTGTTTGTAGCAAACACCTTTTTGGAGTTGGAATAGTAAAATTAACCCTTACCCCTAACCAGCATTTTCTGTGAGTTAAGCACTCCTTGGTATTGGAATAGTAATTTAATTACAACAACTATCTAGCATTTACCTTGAGGCAAGCACTATTAAAATAACATTTTAGACAAAATGCAATGTTTGTTTTTCTAAATAGTTTTTTATGTTAATAAATGTTACATGATATTTAAAAAGATTAAAATAAAGAATATTATTTTGTTCACTTCCATTTTAAATATAGCCGGAAAAAATAATTGGAAATCTCGATTTAATACTGCAGAATATTTTTGAGGAGAAGCTGAGAAAAATGTAAATATGAGTTATTTAATTATATTTTTATTTGTTTTAATTGGTATATATTTTACAATTCCTATATATATTACTTACTTGGTATATTCGTTGGGATACTTTGTTTAGTCAAGCTCTCGGGCAGCAGAACGCATGTGGTGTCTCTGGTAGTCCGGTAACCACTGTTTTTAAAATGGTGGACGGCTTCTTTTATATGTTTATTGGTGTACACCATTATTTGAAAAGAAATTATGTTTTGTGCATAGTTTTTTAACGTGTTTTTGTTATGCTGTGTAAAAAAGTAAAACAATTTTGGGTTATGTTAATAAGCGTTATTTTTTTTCTGTATGTTGTGACCGACATTTTGCCGACCAGGGGGTCAACTTGATTTCATTAATAGAGTTGTAGGACTTAACATGTTGTGCATTTTAAAATGGAGGTTTGTTTGTTAAGATTCAAATTAGTTTTGTGTTATTGGATTATAATTATGTGGAATTGTATTAAACATTAATGATAGTTGGTTTAGTAAGTTAGAGTGTGTTATTGCTCTTTTATTTGGGCTTCTGATCAGTTAGAAAATCTTACGAAAAAAGGAAAGGATATATTTTGAATGTATGTATTTTTATTAAAATTATTGTGAATAATAATTTATATTGAATAATTGTAACATTTGGGATCATTTTATTGCTGTTATATATAATACAAATATACAATAAATAAATCCATTATTTTAAATAAATACATGAGTATTAATTTTAGTACACAAGTATTCATTTTAATTCTCCGATGTTGATTTTCAATACCCACGTTGTAATACACTTCCCCACCCAAAACCCCTATTTACCCTGCATGACGTTCCAGGGGTTTATTATTTAAAAAAACATAATTGTATGAATTGTGTTAAATTGCGTTGTAAAGGTTAATTCAATGTTTTAATATACTTTTGCGGTGTAATTGTATGCGTGGTAAAAACATGAGATGTAATAGTACTTGTGTTGTAAAATTTCCACAGTGCTCCTACCACCAAAGTCGATTTTGGGCAGTACTTTATCACAATGTGGGGAGTGAAAGGTGCACTTTCACTTAACCCAGGGCATATAGAATTCTTTTCATAAGGGTTCTCCTTATAAATACCTGATCCTCCACCCCTGGGACACCTAGGGGAGACCCTGGGGGGACCTAAAATGCCCAGATATTGTAGGTTAACCATTTTTAAGTGCCTTAAACCCAAAACTTGAGTTTGGGCACACTTTACTTTTTACAAGCTGTCCTGCAACACAGAGACACTTTTAGACTGACCCCAGGCTTCAGCAGTGCACACATGCAAGTGCAGAAAAGGTTTCTGGCCTCTAAAATGCTATGCCCTATTATAAAGTAGAAACTGATAGGTAGTTTCAATCCCCTTGCCCTATTTTGTACTAGGGCCTTATAGGGTAGGGCATGCCAATCACAGGGATACCCCAACCCATAGTGTACCCTAGTGTATCCAGGTGTTTTCACTGTATTCTAAATGTGTCCCTTTCAGCATAACACTGGCCCTGGGCCTGGTTAGGCAGAGCCCAGGGTCAGTCCGAATCAGTTACCACCAGTACCAGTAAGTAAAAAGTTGGGGGGTGCCCAGGGCACAGGATGGCTTTCCAACATAGCCCCCCTAAACAAAAGGTAATGGGTTAGTAACCTGCAACCTGGTAGTCCTCATCAGCTAAGTGGAAAAACCTGGAAAGTACATCTGCATTTGCAAGGGCAACCCCAGTTCTGTGTTCTACTGTAAAGAACATTCCCTGTAGGTAAGTGGACCACCTTAACAGCTTGGGATTCTCCCCTCTCATCTGCTTGAGCCATCTGAGAGGCCTGGAGTCAGTCTGAACATGAAGGTGAGTCCCAAACACATTGGGACTCCACAGCAGAGGTGGAGTGCCAGAAACCCCTCTCTCTCTGGCACTCCACCTCTGCTCTCTGGGAAGAAGTCTCCTTCTAATAAAGGCAACTGGCTGATCAATGCCCTCTTCATTTAGCTGTGACAACACTGCCCCAATCCCTTGTGCTGAAGCATCTGTTTGAAACACACATTTTTTTGTTTGGTCAGGGGCCAGCAAACACTGGTACTGAACACATAGCACCTTTCAGAGTGTCAAAACCTTCTGACACTCTGGGGTCCAATCCACCTTTTTGGGCCTCTTCTAATAAGTGAGATCTGTTAGGAGTTCACAATGGTCCCATACTTTTGAACAAACCTTCTATAATACCTGTCCGTCCATGGAATGCCCTGACCTGAGTCTGGGTAACAGGAGCTGTCCAAACCAAAATAGTTTGGATTTTACCTTGGAGAGGATGTACATGGCCCACACCTACCAGGTGGCCAAAGTACACCACTTTACGCTGCCCTATTTGGCGCTTACTTGCCTTAATAGTCAGGCCTGCTTGCTGCATGGCCTGAAGCACTTCCCTTGGGTGGCGTTAGTGATCCCCCCAGGTAGAACTGTATACAGCGATATCATCCAGATAGGCTGCACTGAACTTTTCCAACCCAGACATGACCCTGTTTAACAACCATTGGAAGGTTGCAGGGGCATTCTTTAAGCCAACGATATTACCTTGAACTGATAATGTCCCTCTGGTGTGGAGAATGTTGACCTCTCCTTTGCTCCAGTAGTGAGGGCAATCTGCCAGTAATCTGAAGTCAAATCAAACGTACTTAAGTACTTAGCAGCCCCTAACCTGTCAATGAACTCATCAGCTCCAGGTATAGGGTGAGCATCAGTCTTTGTGACTGCATTCAATCCTCTGTAGTCCACACAGAACCATAAACCCGTTGGTTGCCCCTGTGGATTAGGTTTAGGCACCAGCATCACTGGACTGTCCCATGGACTTTCAGACGGTTCAATTACCTACATTTTCAGCCTTTTAGAAACCTCACTTTTAATGCTGGCTCTGACATGGTCAGAAAACGTGTACAGTTTATATTTGAAAGGTAAGCTGTCACTAGTGTCAATGTGGTGCACACACCACTGCATGATGCCTGGGGTCAAAGAGACCAGGTCAGCAAACTGCTCCAGCACACTTGCTTACAGTCTCTGTGCTGCTGGTCTGTCAACTTGGGAGAAAGTACCACTCCCTCCACTGACCCATCTTGCACATTAGCGGAGAGGAGGTCGGACACAGGCTCAGTTTTCTACTCCACTCCCTCATCAGTGACCAGTAACATGGTCATACCTGCCCTAAGATGGTGGGGTTTCTATCTATTCACATGTAGGACACAATGAGGTTTCCTGGGGGCGCCAAGGTCAATCAAATAGGTGGTCAATAGCTGAGGTATGTCCAGGACCACATTGCTTGCCACACAGATTGTAATTTGCACAGCTGCTGAATTGTATTTTGCACAGTCTGATTTTATTAATTTTAAAACATTTTAATTGTGCTGCTAAAATACTTTAATGATGTACTGCTGCTGATTTCCTCACCTGTCCCTTACTCCCCTGTCCACCGTGGGGGCTCCCAATTGTGCGGAAGGAGGTCTGGCCTAAATTAACGGCATTGGCGCGTACACCATTTTGAGGGTGGAGGGTTGGCGCTTCAGTTGTTTGCCACTTCCGGGGCTACCGGATAAAACGCAATGATGGCCCGGACGCGCAGCGGTCAATAGCTGAGGTATGCTCAGGACCGCAGGGGAACATTGCTTGCCACAAAGATTGTAATTTGCACAGCTTCTGATTTGTATTTTGCACCATCTGATTTTATTCATTTTCAAACATTTTATTCATGCTGCTATAATACTTTAGTGCTGTACTGCTGCTGAATTCCTCACCAGTCTCTTACTCCCTGGTCCGCCGGGGGGGGGGCCCTGATTGTGCGGAGAGAGGTCTGGGTTAAATTCACGGCATTGGCGCGGAGGCCATTTTGGGGGTAGAAAGTTGGTACTTCAGTCGCTCTCCACTTCCGGGGCTACCGGATAAAATGCAGTGATGGCTCGGATGCACAGCGAATACGTGCAGCGGGTGAGCTGCTGCCAGACTGCACCCATCCGCGCCCATCCGGGTCTAGGGGCCAGGACCCCTGGAAAAGTCACTAGAATTAAATATACTAGAGAAGAATTGTATAGTCATAACATATTTAGACGAAATGACTGTGAAATGGGATGGGTTTTTACAAAGGGCATACCAAGTGTAAGAGATTGCGGGCACTGTAAACAAAGATGGATAACTCCTCACATTACACAGAGCATAAATAAGACACCGAACAAGCTAGAAACTCCTCAGAACATGGAATCTTGGACTGATCAACAGCAGATCACTGCCCAAACACACAACTGAACTCCGATTACTGATAGAGGACACTAAATTAGATGTCCTGTTTTTAACGGAAAGTTTGCTTAAGGAGCACTCGTCCCCTGATATAGTTATGGCAGTGCCGCCAGACTATGACATACATAGGCTGTATAGGCTGGGCCAGATAGGAGAGGGATTAGCCATTCTACTGAAAAAGGAGTACAATGTACAACAGAACCATTGGCTCTGAAAAGATGTGAATATCTCATTTTTTCAAAACTGTTATCTCCCACCTTCACTCTATCAGGCCTCTTAATCTATTGACCACCGGGTCCATTTGGGGAGTTCCTATAAGAACTGTCCAAAGTTATGGCTATTCTCTTACTTAAGAAATCTCACATTACCATACTTGGAGACTTGAATCTTCACATGGACAATAAAAGCCATCCAAGTGTAAAGAGACTACTATCAGACCTAGAAAGCCTACAACTGATTCAGCTGGTAGCAACAGCCACACAAGTTAATGTACACACTTTAGATGTGGTAATCTCCAATGACCCAACCTGAAAGCAGCCACTCCTATACTTGTACCTTGTTTGGACCATCATTTTATCCCTTTCAATGTATGAAAGTCAGGAAATGGGCACAGAGACGCTACTCCTAAGGGTACGACAATGAAAAGGTGCTGGGATAAGATCAACCTGGGAGCTTGGGGTGACATCTCAACAGACACCACAAGTCCGAAATCAGAGATGCCAGGGTCAGCTGAAGTAGGCTACTTGCGATGGGAAGCCTGGATCATGCAATCCCTAGATGTAGTAGCCCTTAAGTTTGCCCACAAGCCCAAAACCAGAACTAGAGCAGAAGAATGGTTTAACCCTCAGTCACTGGCATTAAAGAAAAACTGTGAAAAGATTGAAGGGGAGTGGAGAAAAGTTATGATCCCCAACTCATAATGAAGTATAAATCAGCTATCAGAAAATATCTTACTAATATTAAAAGGAGTCATTCTAAGTTCTTTGAGGTAAAAATCATTGGGGGGCAAAACTCAGCAAGGGAATTGTTCACAGTAATTAAGACCCTGACCAATCCACCCAATAATAGTGGTCCATCTGAAACTTCAGAGGAGAAGTGTAATAATCTGGCCTCATATTTCCTCTCTAAAGTAACAGATATCTACAGCTGCTTCAAAACGGATGTAGACTACACAATAGAGTGGGAAAAATACCATGAACTAGCTCCCTCACAACAGGTCATCACTAACTTCCCGAGTGTGGAACAGAAGGATCTAGAAACCTTATTAGAGACAGTGAAGTCTAGTTTGCCCCTGGACCTAGCACTTCTGCATATTCTTAAAACAGTAGCACCCATTACTGCATCTGTCTTAATGAAGATCATGAATCAGTCACTAGAAACAGGCATAGTCCCAATGGCCTGGAAGCATGCTGTGATAAAACCTCTACTGAAAAAACCAATGCAGATCAATCCCAACCAGGGAACTTTAAACCCATCTCCTTGCTATCATTTGTTGGCAAGCTATTAGTAAAACATGTCAATAGAAATCTGTCCGAATTTCTGGAGACTACTTAATGCCTTCACCCACACAGATGGGTTTCAGGGCACAACTGTGAAACTTGAATCTTCTAAGTTGCCATGTGCCCCACCATCTTTGTGACTACATCATCCATTTCACCTCTGTTTCACTGACCACGTACATGTCGACCTGCACCTCGAGCTGACCTTTTTACCGCACCCATGCTAAAATGTGCCAGGAATGTTCAGATGGCAGATGACCTTGCCTGTGAGTTTCATTCCTGTTCCAACTACTTGGCAAGAGGCAGGTGATGTGCCTAAGGCTTAGACTGCCCCATTCCTGCATCAGGCTCTGTGACAAAGGGCAGGTGATCTGTATCTCCATCTCCGTAGGCTATATGGACTTTTTGCGTTCCTTCTCTTGCGAGGGGCGTGTCCACATCCTATAAAGGATGCTGCGTGCTCCTTGCAAGTCGAACAGTCTCCCATTACCTACCTCCAGTGGGTCACGGACACTTTTCCATCTCTAGAGATTCCTGTGTGAGAATAATAAACCTGTGTTTCTTCACTCCCAGTGGTGTGGTCTCCCATTTTTTAACCTACTTGGAGGAAGCTGTGGACTTGGGTGTTTCCTGCACTGCTGGGTGGTCTACTTCTAAGACCCCCTGGTTCTTCAATTGGTGCATCAACGCGGGGCTGCATCAGAGACTCTGTGGTCTCAGCTTGATGACCAGTAGAGGAGGGGAAGATCGGTAACTGAGGAGTGCACTTGCGGAAAGCAGACTTGAGTCTCTGCAGCCAACGTCGCCTTGATCATCTTCCCTTGACGGTGTTTTCGACCACAGTGGCCCCAGTCCTGACTGGAATCCCTTTCTGGTCCATCTAGTCTGTCTGGAAAATAAGGAGGAGGACCACCCGGGAGCGGAGAACCACATCGGGTATTCTGGTAGGGTCGCTTTAAGCGACATAAAAATACCTCTTATATACTGATTCAGTTATGCATGCATGTGTCTGTTTTTCTATTTTGATTGATGGTTTCTGATTCGATCTTTGCAAAGACCGAAGGACAGGTAATGTGTTCCTGATTGAGAACGGTCATGTTTCTGAGAGAAATATTATTTAAGTACAGTGAACATGCCTGTTTTTAGTAAGTTTTGTAAACTCTGTCGTTGTTGCTCTAACAGTCAGGATTTGTTAGAAGAAAGTCAGCCAGCCCCTCCAGAGGGGACCCCTAATAAAGAGATGGACATCACATATGGTGTTTCCGGTATAATTTATACTAAATTATGGCAGAAATACACAAAAAATAATGCTGAGTTACAGTGGCCAGTATTCGGTTCTTTTGAGGTACCTAAACTTACATATTTGGAAGAGCAGTTGCATAGACGGAAGGTGCGAACGAGTATGTTTAATTCCTTTGGTCTATGGCGGAAAGAAATTAATGAAAGAAAGAGAAGAGCTCAAGCTAGAGAGAATAAGACACTCAGAAAAACTGTTCAACAGGAAATGGCAGCCCTTAGAGGGCGAGAAATGGAGAGAAATATAGAAGGGTGTGATGAACACCGACTTAACACAACAGGACAGTACCCCTTACCGCCTCCAAAAATTGACAAGGATGATGGTATGTTGCTTTTTAGACCTCCCGCTTATCATGAGACACAGCAATTGATACAGCTGCAGCCAGCGCCTGCCCAGAACGCTCCCATTTCTGATGCCCAAAGACCACCGGCTCATGTGGAGGTACCTGACCCAGAGACTGAAACCCTTGCCCCTGTAGTTATTCCTAAAATTGTGAAGAAATATGACAAAAAGGAACTCCAAAAGGAGGTTAGCGATTCAGAAAGCAGTTATGGTTCCGACCCGGGCGAGTATAAAAGGTCACATTCTCCTATACTCAGGGACGATGAAAAGAAAAAAAATAGATTGCATAGCTTACAAACTAATTACGGACTGTGCCTCCCCTTCAGACATCCACGCCACAGCAGAGGGCCAAGTACATTTGACAAGAAAGAGCTATTTTTTAGAAAGAATGGTTTCCGACCTTATGGCCATACAGGAGGACCAAAGGGTGGAAGTACCGCTTGATTTCCGGAAAATATATAGGCACTTGCATGATGGTGAATCTACAGAAAATGACAGAGATGCATTACTAGCAATGATAAAAAATACTCTGCATTCCAATAGTCAGACAGAGAGTATTGTTCAGATGCCAGTCAAAGAGGCTGCCCCCATCTATGTCCCTCCGCGGGGTACTGGAACAGTCCTGAATAACCCAGATGACCCACATGCCTGTTCCAGATTCATGTTTAGCTTTATATATACTCCTTGAAATGTTACAGATACAAAAAGATATACCTGACATCATAAAGAATCCTACGGGATTCTATGAGAGTGTCCAGCAGATACTGAACACTTATACCTTGACCCTAATTGACATCAATCAATTTTTTGGCCTGATATTGCCAGCCGAGCTTTGGAAACCGCTCAGATATGTTAACAATCAGGCAGCTTTCCACGGTATATGGGAAGACCTGGAAACAAGGGAAAAAGAGTGAAAACCTGGTGAAAAGCCACATGAAGATATATTAACACTGCCGAAAAGACTGTTAGCCAAACTAAAAACTCTCGCTCCAGAGAGAAAAGTAGTTTGGATCCTTCTCAATGTTTGCAAACAGAATACTGATGAATCAGTCTCTGATTATTTTACTAGACAAGGAAAGGCATATACCGATTTCAGTGGTCAGGATGTCGCGACTGAAACTGGTCGCCACCTGCTTATTCAGACTTTTGTTAAAGGGCTCTTACCAGCAGTGAGGAACAGGATTATGGCCAGTGAAAGTAGCTGGCCAGCAGAAACGCCCACCACTATATTGACAATGGCACAATATTACGATGCTCAGTATAAAAAAACGCAGAAGAAGAAAAGGAGACTAAAAAGAAGAAATTAAAAGAACAAGTGTTTCTTAGCCAGTTAGACACCCGTAAGCACCCTCACGACACAAATAATGTCCGTCAGCAAAATGCCAGGTTCACCCCGAAAACACAAAACACTCCAGTACAGAAACAGCAATCATATCGATCTGGTCCCCAATCCACTGATATTTGTGGCTATTGCGAGAAACCGGGACATTGCAAGAAGGATTGCCCGATATTTGCTGATAACATTGCCACAGGCAAAACGCAACTGCGACAGTTCAACACCCCCTCCCGACCCCAATATCAATATAGAGGCAACAGGTTTGATAATAATTCAGAACGCCAGGCTACCCTTCAGGATTATGCCGAAGACGATATTGAGATGAGCCCAGTATATTGGTCAGTCTAGGGAGGTCAAGGATGGGGGAAGGAACCAGTGGAGGTACCTGTAGATCAACAGGGACCCTATGTTACAGCATCGGTGGCTGGTGCTAAAGGATGTTTCCTTGTGGGTACAGGAGCATCCTGCAGCACCTTGACCACCCCACTGATTCAGAGGGCTCCTCCATCCGGCAAACTAATTACATTGACTGGGTTCGATTGTAAGCCCTCTGTGCACCCACTTTCCAAACCTACGCCATTCTCTATCAACGGTGCTGACACTTCTGCAACATTCTTGCTATCACCAGATTGTCCTGAGAATCTCATGGGATTGGATCTGTTAAAACATTACCGTGCCGCTATCAGATGTTCCCTAGATAATGTTAGAGTCATTCTGTATGACAATGTTTCCCCGTGCCAACTGTCTGTACAGCTACTCCAACTTCCCAAAAATTCAGGAAGATTTAGCTACCATCCCAAACAACTTATGGGCAACTTCTGATACTGATGTTGGTACTATCCAGATGCCACCAGTTCAAATCACTGTCAGGGAAGGTGCACAATAGCCTAGATTACCACAGTATAAAATATCTAAAGAGGGAGAGCTCACACTACAAAAAATTGTAACAGACCTCATTCAGGATGGCGAGGTGGAACAGGTTCCTTCCAACGTCTGCAACAGCCCCATTTTGCCGGTATTAAAACGATCGACTACACACCAAAAGGTGTACATATTTGTGAGTGACTTGGGGGCCATTAATAAGATAGTAGTACCACAATTTCCGGCAGTTTCAGACATAACTACTATCCTCACCATGATTCCACCTACAGCTATAGCCTTTACAGTGATAGATTTGAAAAACACATTATTTTCCATCCCCATTCATAAAGACTCACGTTTTATTTTTGGCTTCACCCTAATGAACAGATCGTATAGATTCTGTAGCGCCGCTAAGGACTATCCAGAAAGTCCAAGCATTTACAGCCAAGCATTGAAAAATATCTTGACCAGGTCCATCTCCCAGAGGGAGTGGCTCTTATTCAATATGTAGACGGCCTTTTGTTAGAAACAGATACGACCCAATTGGCGCGACAGGCATCATTACTGACCCTCAAATTCCTTGCTGAACATGACCACAAGGTATCCAAAGACAAATTGCAGTATTGTAGAAAACAGGTGACTTACTTAGATCACCAGTTGTCTAAGGAGGGACGCACTCTTACACCAGACAGGATTCAGACTATTTTGAACTTCCCTACTCCAACCACCCAAAGAGATGTGAGAGCACTAATAGGTCTCACCTCCTTCAGTAGACAGTGGGTGCCAAATGTTTCACTCATAATCAAGCCACTTCTTTCCCTGATGACTAAAGATGTTTCTGATCCTATTCCCTGCACATCACAGCATTCAGAAGCATTCATGACCCTACGACAGGTTCTTTGTTCAGCCCCAGTCTAAGGTACACCTGATTATCAAAAGCCATTTTTTCTCTTTGTACATGAACGGTCAGGTTGTGCCCTCTCATTTCTCTGTCAAATGCATGGTATACACAAACGACCCTGTGCTTATTTTTCTGCTGTTTCGGATCCAGTTGCCCTAGCTTTGCCTACCTGTCTGCGCGCTTTAGCAGTGGCTGCTGTGGCAGTGCGCCAGACAGAGGGTATAGTTCTAGAGTCCCCATTAACAGTTCTGGTACCACTTGCCGTTGATATTCTGTTGAATAAAACCAAACCCAACACCTTACTAGTGCCCGACTGTATGGATACGAACTTACCCTGTTATATGCAGACATAACTATTCAACTCTGTACCATTTTACCCCTACCTGATACCGACCCCCTCACTCAGCCACCCCATCATGATTGCTTATTCCGAATAGAAGCAGAAACCAAGGGCAGGGTGGGCCTTAAAGACACCGCCTTACCAGATGCAGAAGGCCACCTGTGGGTAGAAGGTTCTTGCCTGAAACTCCCAAATGGCACCACATATGCAGCGTATTCTATCACAACTGCACTTACAAAAGTTGAGACTGCCCGAATATTACAGAAATCAGCCCAAGCGGCAGAGATTACAGCACTTACGTGTGCTTGCATCCTCAGTACAGGCATGACTGTAAACATTTACACCAACAGTCAGTATGCTTTCGGGCTAGTACACAATTTTGCACTACTGTGGAAAGAAAGAGGGTTTCTCACTTCTCATGGGATGCCTACACAACATGGTGAATTGGTTATTGCCCTTTTAGAAGCCATCACTCTCCCTGCTAAGTTAGCAGTGATCAAATGTGCAGCACACAAGAAAGTTATTGATGAAGTAGGACAGGGTAACGCCCTGGTCGACAGCACAGCCAGGAACACAGCCTTAGGAATAAAACCTGTACCAATGTACGTCCTAAAATCACACCTGAGGAATGGCATGATGCCAGACAACGGATTATTGACTTACAAGAATCCGCAGCCATAGAAGAAAAAGAACAGTGGAAAACAGATGGTATGTTAGATGAGGAGGGATGTTGGAGATCTCAGGATACTTTTAGGTGGAAACTACCAACAGCATATGTTATTCCCTTACTTACAATGACACACTTACCTGCAAACATTGGGTCCCAAGCCATGTATACTATGCTCAAAGAAGTATGGGACCATACCAAATTGAGACCCCTGACCGAGCGATTTGTCAAGCACTGTCTAACGTGTTTAAGATACAATGTGGGAAAGGGATCAAAGGCTCCAACAGTAGGATTTGCACTGCCCCTTTTGAAGTCCTCCAGATGGATTATATCGAAATGAACAGAGTTAACAGCTACAAGTATGTCTTGGTGGTGGTCTGTGCATTCAGTAAATGGGTGGAAGCATACCCCACCAAGGATAATACTGCCATTTCTACAGCTAAAGTACTCCTAAAGGAATTATTTCCCTGGTATGGGATTTGTAGATTGATGCAAAGTGATCGAGGATCACATTTCATCGGCCAGACAGTCAAACATATCTTAGAAGGATTGGGAGTCAAGCAAAAATTCCATGCTGCATTCCACCCCCAGGCAGCAGGATTAGTAGAACGCTCTGTAATGGCGGTGGTGTGAGGATCGGCAATGCGGTGGAACATCACAGCAGATGTGAGGAGGCATGTGGACTGAAGTACCGGGCAGGAGGTGGTGAGTGAGCCGGGCGCGTGCTGTGGCGGCTGGCAGTGACTTTAGAAATCGAGCACAGCGGGTGGGAGGCCCATTCAGCCTCCTGCTGGCTGCATAACAAGCTTTCCCCGGTAATCTCTGGAGCTGCATCGCATTCACCCGCGGGGGGTTGCTTGTACCCGAGTCCTGCCTGAGCCCGGACGTTGTTCTGCCCGCCCCCCCTGCTGCTTTTGCCAGCGAACTTCCTCCGTTGCGGGGAAGCCCATCTTACTGTTGCTACCTTCATCCTCCCGTGAGCCTATAGCCAGCTGCATTCAACAGGTGTGATTGTCTTCCCTCGCCCCTGTACATGCCGCCCTGAAGATTTCCAGACCGACCATCATGGCCGCTGCTTCGATTGAGCTGCCCGCTGCTGAGAGGAGATTAGCTGGCTGCCCCTCCCCCCTGCCGGCCGCCACCTACCTTACCTGGACTCGACCCTTGTGCTGTTCGTTCTGCTATTCCCTGTGTCCACGGCATGCAACTATCGGTGTTTCTCTTTAGGTGGGATCGGAGGTTGCACTCTGACTGCTCCCGGATATCGGCGGAGGAGCCTTTCTGTGCTGGAAGCAGAGTCATCGGGTTGGTGGGGCCCCAGCCAGACCGGAGCATCTGGGGCATCTGGTGTCTTTCAGTGTGCTCCCAAGGTACTGTAAATTTTAAACGCTTGCCGGCAGTGACCCTAGGTCAGTTCAGCAGCCGTGATCAATGCCTGACCTTGTGATGGTGGCACTCCCCTCCGTATGTGTACTGAACGTCCTGCATTTCGCGCACTGGTCAGGGTAAACTGCTTCTAGCTGTTTTTGATATGTGGTTTCCACGGCGACTGTCTCTTGCTGCTGACGGACATTAAGGTGCCCCTCGACATTCCTGATCTCACTCTTGGCACTGCCTGACAAGATGGCGGCAATTGAATGTATCGGGAAAACCTTCCTCCCTACAACCTCACACTGTGATCTATATACACAAGCGTCTGGCAGGTTGGGCATGTCTCCGGTCACTCCAGGACTGACCCGACGCTGTGGGGGTAGGTGTAACGGCAGAGTCCGTACATCAGCAAGGGTACCTAAGCCTGGGTGCCACTTACACAGGAGCAGACCGTAGAGGCACCCTAGGGAACTCTTTAGGGTCACAGAATAGGAGGCAGGACCATTTGGCCTGCACGCATACTGACCTGAATTATTAAGGTTGTATCTCGCCGTCAATTGTGTGTAGTACAGTTTCCTTTGTAGGTCCTGACGAATTGCTACATAATGCATGAAACATGTTGACCTAAGGGTTGAGGCTACACTACTGTATCTTAGTAAAAGAGAGTATCTCTCCCTGTTTTCACAGTTTTTAGCCAAGGTAGTTAAACCACAACATTAAAGTTTTCCGTGGATTGTCTAACCTTTTTTAGCCTTCACTCACCACTCAAGACTACACCACTTCCTTGTACCATCTCCTTCATACCCACATGCAAAATATGGCAGGAACAAATGATCTCCGATAAAGAGCCCCTTCGCGGGTGCCCGTCAGACATTGCAGCGCCAGTCTGACGAGGAGCAGAACCCATATGATGAAGCATGACACCTAGCTTGCTGGGTGTGTGAGGGTTTTAGTTCCGTAAGGGGAATTCTCCCTCTCTCTCCCCTTCCTGGTCCCCTCCTCTAGAGCACACGCTAGAATCACCATTCCCTTTCTTTCTTTCACTACCGGGGAACTTTGTACCTCCTTTTGTATTACAGGTTGGGCATGTCTACCACACGATGTGTGGACACCTCATTGAGGCTGCAGTCAGGGCCCCCGACTCAGATTTCCCCCGCCTCTACAGCAGACAGGGTTGGGTTTCTACTGCCGAACTTCTCTTGACGACCTGAGAGACGTTGGTCCAGGTGGTACCGATTTCCAGAAGCCTTCGTTCCTCTTGGTCCTGCGCCTGCCTTCCCCAACAAGTCCTGCTCCTGGAGGTTGGTTTTTGCTCCTCAGATTTTTTGGGGGCGCTCATTTTCTGGTGATCTGGGAGTCTGCCGTTTTGTGCCGAGGTTGTTGGGGACTGTGGCTCCGGGCACTCCACCTTGATTGCCTTTGACCGGTTCCTCAATCACTGCTTATCGCTGGTCCACGCCTTTGTCCGCCTGCCCGTCCATTGCCCTGAGATGGCCCCCACTTGGACACTCTCTCCCCTCCAGACTTGATTTTCAACTTATGGGGCTCCCTTTTCTCACCCCTTCCTTATGGTCCCCCAACTTTGCCGAGATAACCCAACGCGGTGATTGAATTTGGCGCTGGACTTAATGACTATGTGACTCTACCTGTGCTATTGTCTCTTTCACTATTTTTGGACCTTTATGATGTACTGTTCCTCCACTGCCGGTCTGCCAGAATTGACCTGATTCCCAGCCCCTTTTTTCAACTCCCCGCCCCCTTTCCCCCATCCTCTATTGGGACGTGTTATTCTATGTTTGACTAGGTTACTGTATCTAATGTAACTTTGCAAAACTGTTATCTTTATTTTTCCTGACCGCTGAGACCTGAGCTACATGGCTGATGCCCGGTGGAGCCGCCAGACAGCTATAGAGGAGATTGGCCTGGGCTCACCTCCTCGACCAGTCGGATATTGGGCACAGTTCTTCTCGTCTCCCTATGTGTCTCCTTTCCTCCCCCTCACCTGTCTCCTTTCCTCCCCCACCCCTGACCTTTGCCCTCACCTGTCCTGGCCCTTAGTCCCCACCCTGTTTATCTGTGAATTTTCCCTCGTCAATTGAGATCGAGCTATTTTGTCTGATGCCCGATGGAGCTTCCTGGTTTAGCTATAGGGGAGACTGGCCGGGGACTCCCTCCTTGGACGTCACCTACCAAGTTGGTCTTTAGACAGACTTCCTTTTGTCTCTCCTGTCGTCTCTTCCCACATCCTCCCTCTATTTATGTCTCTCCTTCTCTCCTCTCTCAATGTATTGAGATTGAACTATTTTGTCTGATGCCCGATGGAGCTACCTGGTTTAGCTATGGGGAGATGGGCCATGGATTCCCTCCTTGGTCGTCACCTACCCACTCGATCTTTAGACAGACTTCCTTTCATCTCTTCTTGTTGTCTCTTCCCATATCCTCCCTTTCTCACCTCCCCTGCCCCCTCCACTACTTTTCTCTCTCCTTTCTCTCCTCTCCTAACTGTATTGCCTATTTTTTGATGTATTGTGTAATTGTTGATCTTTTTCTGTTACATTGTTGATTCTCATGTAAAGTGCTCTGATACCTTCGGGTCTAGCCAGCGCTATATAAAACTCTTTGAATAAATACATAAATGAAAGAGAAATTAGCTAAGATAACAACTGAGACAGGATTGAATTAGGTAAATGCTCTGCCTCTAGCTCTGCAATCTATACGATCAGTCCCACATTCTAAGTCACACATTACGCCCTACGAGACAGTTTTTGGTAGACCTATGAATATTTGGAATTCCCCATTTCCGAAATCCTGACTGACCTTCTCCAGGAAGTATTGACTGATTATCTGTACGAACTCACTAAAACAATGCCTTTACTCCATGAACAGGTCCAGGCCTCTGTCACAGACAGATCTCAGGGCCCTGGCCATGATATCAAACCCAGAGACTTTGTTTTGGTGAAGAACTTTGCACGCACACAGTCTCTGCAGCTTCGCTAGAAGGGTCCCTTGCAGTTGCTGCTGGTGAACAGAACAGCTTTCCGAGTAAGGGAAAGAAAGCCTGGGTTCATGCCTCCCAATGCAGAAAAGTGGATCCCATAACTGAAGACAACTTGAAAGTACACAAAGAAGGTCTGACCCACAACAGACCTATAGACTGGGACTCAGATTCTGAACCTGAACTAGAACTTTGTGATGACGGAACAGATGGATACTACCTCCGATCCAAGGCTAAGCTGAGGAACCAGCCCAGCTCCATGGGCTGTTAGTGCTCCATTGTCCATTGCTGCAGGGCGGTAGTAAAACCTGACTGAGGGTCCTGGGTACTCCTAGTAGTGGGTTACCGGGGCAGATATTGGTCAATGAAAAACCAACAACTATCGGCGGCTATTAGGGACATAGCAGTACTCTTGGGACACTTGTAGAGCTATTATGGCTGGAGGTTACGATAATGTGGAACAAATCTCCCCAAAAACCCGGACATGTCACGATCCATCCTATTCATGAGTACCAAAGACTACACACTCATTTAAAAAATGATTACCAACAAGGCCTATCATCCAGGTCTGCCAATGTTCCCCTCCATGAGGAAAACAGTCAACGACACGGGAACGGTATGGATCCAGAGGTAACCTGCACGTGTAATACTACAACCACACTGAAGAAAGTTAGAATGAGAGTTTACAGTACCCGGACAATAGAACTGATTGTCCTGACTATGTTAGCTGTTCTGTTCAGTGTAGTGTTCTGGATTATTGAAGAAACAGCTCCAGCCAATCACACTGTCCTGCCTCACACCCCACAACCATCTGAAGTCCCTGAACATTTGTATGTTCCGTGGCCTGATTCTCACTTCAACAGACATTCTGAATACAGTAATAATACTTTCATCCAAATGCTGCACCGGTTTAATAAAGTTGCGGGTGCATCTGACTGTTATGTTTGTGGACTTCTACCTCGTGCAACTCAACACACTGTACAGATCCTAGTGTTCCCTGCCTCGTCTTCTCATACTTGAACTCTGATGTACAACCTGACAAACGTCTTTCTCTCACATGGCGACACTGGCAACCATACCACATTCCAGCCGTTCCTTTAGACATTCCATGCCCACAACAATACCATCTGTAATGCCTCTAACTCAGCACCAATGCGTACCATCATGTCCACCCCTATGCTAGGTACGTGGGGTTACACTTTCGTTACCATTCGAGCTAAAAGAGTTGCCATTTCTGTCACGCTAGGCCCTGGTACATTATGTCTGCAAGGCTGAGGAAAACTACAGGTAGGAGTCACTCTATGCAATACTTCAATGACTTATGACAATTTCATTCCATAGCTCCCCCTTCCTACAGGATTGCATTTTGTGTGTGGAAACAAAGCTTATATGTGGTTACCTCCCGACTGGAGTGGTACATGCTACATTGCTTTCCTCCTACCATCTGCTTTCAACAGAGACAATATGTACCACCGCCAAAGAAGACAATTGCCAGATGTGGACCAGACAGACACCACAGGTCAACAGTTCTATGATGCTATGAAAGGACTGTTGCTGTACTGGGGTCCTATGTCCAAAAGTCTCCAAATCAGAAGACTAACCAGAGTTCTTGAAGCAACAATTAATTTGACTGCAGGAATCCTGACCAACTACTCTGCCGAACTTCATGCCACCCACATGGTTGCCCTCCAAAATCGTATGGTGCTGGATGTCATCTTAGCGGATAGGGGAAGAGACTGCCGCATCATCGGCGCAAGCTGTTGTGTGTATATTCCTGATTCGTCACCGTCAGTATATGATGCTATCTCCAAGCTTCACCGAATTGCTTCCGAAATCCATCAAGATACTGGAACTCCTTGGTCTTGGAGCTCTGGACTCTGGCAACTGCTTGTCTCCTGGGGTTGGAAAATTATAACAATCTTACTGATTCCGCTAGTTCTTCTATTCTTCTGCTGTCTTTGCATCCATTGCGGCCCCGCACTCTGTTCTATCTGTGCTGTCGGATATACATCACCTACGACGCTTCAACAGACCAAATATAGTAAAATACTGTATCAATAAGCTGTAGACGAACTTATGCGGATCAATATTGACTGAGGTGTTGCCCCTGGCAAAAGGAGACACTGTGAAACCTGAATCTGCTAAGTTGCCATGTGCCCCACCATCTTTGTGACTACAGCATCCATTTCACCTCTGTTTCACTGACCACGTACATGTCGACCTGCACCTCGAGCTGACCTTTTTACCGCACCCATGCTAAAATGTGCCAGGAATGGTGAGAGTCTCAAACAAGGGGTTTACCTAGACCTCTAATATGAATTCAAATAACTTATTTTTAAACAAGGATAAACATAATTTATTAGTAAATCCCAACAATTATTTTGTGTCATATTTCTTTTCAAACATGTATCAAGAACATTTTTAGGCAGAACAAAAGAACGTCGTCAACTTCACGTATTGCCATACATTTTTCAACATACTATACAACAAATTAATATTCTGTACAGTGAAAAACAAAAAAGTGAACATATAATTATACAAAAAACTGTGTTTCAAAATCACAAATGTATATATATAAAAAAAAATTGCCAAAACAGTGAACAACAAGAATTTTTTCAATCATGCGTCTAGTTAATAAGGGGCAAACAGAGGAAATTTTAGGCTGCTACCCCGAGTTCTGTCGGAATCTCAAAATGTCTTTTCTTTGGTGCAGGACAAAAACTGACATGTAACCGTCAGCTTCAATTGACATTGAATGTCTTGGATGGATAAATGCCTACGCGTTTCGAGTCCCACTGTATGAATCGCTGTACTCTCATCAGGGCATGATAAATCAACTCCTTCGAGACTGTTTCGGAGAGAAAATATGGAAAGAGTTTTTGTAAAAATCAATCCTCAATCCTTTCGAATTAATAAATAATGGCATAATGCCAATACAGCATACAAACATTTTGAATGGTGAGATGGCAGATGACCTCCCCCGCATGTTTCATTCCTGTTCCAACTACTCGACAAGAGGCAGGTGATGTGCCTAAGGCTTAGACTGACCCATTCCTGCATGAAGCTCTGTGACAAAGGGCATGTGATCTGTATCTACATCTCCACAGGCTGTATGGATTTTCAGCGTTCCTTCTCTTGCGAGGGGAGTGTCCACATTCTATAAAGGATGCTGTGTGCTCCTTGCAAGTCGAACAGTCTCCCATTACCTACCTCCCGTGGCCCATGGACACTTTTCCTTCTCTAGAGATTACTGTGTGAAATTAATAAACCTGTGTTTCTTCACTCCCATTTGTGTGGTCATTTTTTTATGTACTTGGAGGAAGATGTGAACTTGGGTGTTTCCTGCACCGCTGGGTAGTCTACTTCTAAGACCCCCTGGTTCTTCACAACACAGCACAGAAACTGCTCTGCTAGTTGTGGTGGAGGAGTTAAGACAATCATTAGACCAAGGAAAAACAGCCGCATTGCTCCTATTAGATCTGAGCGCTGCTTTTGATAACAGTGGATCATCGTATATTACGCAGAAGGCTCGCAGACATTGGGATCAGGGGCATGGCACTCAAATGGTTGACATCATTTCTGAGTGATTGGACATTTCAAGTTCAGGAATATACCACTCTATCCAAAATCATGTTTATGAAATGTGGCATTCCATAGGGCTCGTCAATGAGTACGACACTTTTTAATGTCTATGTTGAGTCGCTTGCCAAAATTGGACTGGAATTTGAAATATCCATGACTTCGTATGCCGATGACACGCAGCTGATTATTTCCCTGGCCCAAAGAACTGCAGGGATGGTGAGAGACTATCTTCCTGCTTGGTAAAAGTTAAAGAGTGGATGACAGCAAGTTGTTTAAAGTTAAACGGTGATAAAACGGAGCTACTGCTCCTTGGAAATAAAGCAATACCCAGACCCATCATAGACTGGCCTGCATGCCTAGGTAAAGCACCCATTCCCACAGAAATAGTAAAAAACGTAGGATTCTGGCTAGAAATTGATCTCTCTATGGTTACACAGGCCAAGAAGGTCACAGCAACTTGGTTCGGACTTCTCAGAAGTCTGCGCAAAACCCTAGACCCATACAACTAGGAAAAACAGTGGTCCATTCTCTGGTCTCTTGGCGATTGGATTATGGAAACTCATTGTTGCTGGGGGTACCTAAATATGCTACTCATAAAATTGCAGGTGGCCCAGAATGAAGCCGCAAGACTGCTGTGTAACATCCCAGTACAGGAATCAGTAAAAAAAACACCTACTTATACTTCACTGGCTCCTGGTAGAAGCCATAATAAAATTCAAGGCACTGGTTATTACCAGTGAGCACTGCATAATAGATGTCCAAAAATAGTCAGGAGACTACTCTCCCCCTACATCCCAATGAGGCAGCTGCGATCTATCACGGAAGAATGCTTAAAACAGACAAAGGTCAGGAGGGAGAAATGGGGAGGAGGATCTTTCTCCCACCTAGCTCCCAAACTTTGAAACACTTTGCCATTGGAATACAGACTGATAGACAAAGAACCACAGTTTGCAAAGAGATCAAGACTTGGTTGTTTACGCAATATCTTTAAGGCATAGTTTGTCCGTACTCAGTACCTGACCTCACAGCACTGGGAAGCTCTGGGGCAGCCATGCGCTTTATAAGTCCCAATAATACTAATAATAATACCTTCACCCTTCTTTTCTAAGATTGGATAGGGCCCACTCCACTTGTCATTGAGGGCCCTGGGAGCCACAGGCTCCAACACCCATACCAATTGTCCTGGAGTATACTCAGGCATGGTAGCCTTCTGATCATACCAGTGCTTCATGAGATCCTGGCTAGCCTCCAGTCTCCTGTTTGCCTTGTACATATACTCTACCATTTAGATCTCAGGCCTAGCAGATGTTCAAGCACATTGTCCTGTGCATCTTTAAGAGGATTCTCTAAAGACTCTATCAGCAGGTTCAAAGACCAGCTCAGAGGGTGTCCAAACAGCAATTCAAAGGGACTGATACCAAACCCCTTCTGTGGCACCTCCCTGTAGGCAAACAGTAAGCATCGGAAGAGAACATCCCATCTCCTCCTGAGTTCCTCTGACAACCCATTTATCATGCCCTTCAAGGTTTTGTTAAATCTCTCAACCAGACTATTTGGTTGTGGGTGATAGGGGGTGTTGAACTTGTAGTTGACACCACACTCATCCCACATAGCTGTCAGATAGCTGGACAGAATGTTTGTGCCCCTACCTGACACCAAGTCTTTCAGAAAACCCACTCTGGTGAACACACCAAGCAGCGCTCTAGCCACTGCAGGAACATCAATTGTTCTAACAGGGATTGCTTCAGGATTCCTAGTAGCATGGTCTGCTACCACTAAGATATAACTATTCGCTGATGCAGTAGGTGGATCCAGGGGACCAACAATGTCCATCCCCACCCTTTCAAAAGGAACCCTAGCCATTGGCAGTGTTATTAGGGAAGCCTTTGTCTTGTCTCCTGCCTTGCTACTAGCCTGACACGTGACACAGGAGTTACAAAACTCCTTGACTTTTTCAGACATATGAGACCAGTAGAAATGGTTCACCAACTGTTTCCATGTCTTTGTCTGTCCCAAATATCCTGTCAAGGGGATATCATGACTCAAAGTCAGGATGAACTCTCTGTACTTCTGGGGCACCACCAACCTTCGTAGGGCCTGTCAAACCTCCCTATTCCAGATCCACCACAGCCATAGGAGGGAGTTTGGTAGTGCTGTAAGTTACCTGGTGAAACTCACCAGGTAGCAACCTCCCTGGAGGCAACAGCTCATCCAGGACCATTGTTACACTAGTCTGTGTGTCTCTGATAGCCGCAACATCAGTTCTATTCACTTTAGGCCTCTGCCTGTACGTGTCCATGTAAGGCAGCAAGGGTTGCAATATTCACCCCACCCAGGGACACTAAGGTTTCTTCCATCACCTGACTACCCCTCTTTGGGGCACCACTCTCCACCCCTACGCTTACACTGGTAATCCCTGTGGATGGCCCCTTAGGGGGGAGCTTCCTGTCACAGACAGCATGTTCCTGCTTGTGCCCCGGCTGTTAAAAAACCCCTTACCTACTTTTGAGGGACCAAATAACCTACCATTCTTTCCCTGATACCCCCTCCCTTTGAATTTGGATTGGCTAGCCCCCCCTTGTGCATTTTTTTGTATGTCTTTGGAGGACTCCTTCTGGTTTTGACCTTCTTTTCCCTGGGCTTTTCCCTGGGGAGGAACCTGTCCTCCTTTCTTCTGGTCAGCTCCCTGGTGCTGAATGGAAACCCAGGTTCTCACCCACTCATCAGCTGCTTCTCCCAGCTCTCTGGGGTCTGTCAGCTAGATGCTTGCGTAACTTCTCTTCTGCACAATGATTCAAAATATGTTCTTTCAAAAACAAATCATACAATCCCTCATGTGTGTTCACTTTGTTACCAACAATCCAGCCTTCCAGTACCTTCACTGAAACGTCCACAAAGTCAATTCAAGACTTTGAACTCAAATTCTGGGTGCCTTTAAACCTCACCCTGTACTGCTCTGGAGTCAGACCACATCTCTTGACTAAGCATGCCTTCATCTGCAGGTATGATTCTGCATCCTCACCCTTCAGGGTCAGAAGCCTATCCCACCCAGCTACTGGGATTAACTCCCACAGGAGTACACCCCAATACTTAGAGTGGACTCTACTCATTCTAAGGACCCTCTCAAAGGCCGCTAGCCACTTGTCAATGTCATCCCCCTCAATGTACTTGGGTACTATAACCTTGGGAAATTTGTGATCAAGACGACCACCCCTGGACGTCTCACAATCGTCATCATTTTCACTGCCACCAATTCATTTCTCCTCCTCCCTCTCCCATTTCTTCTCAGCCAATTCAACTTTTTCCTTTTCCAAGGCTGTCAAAGCTAATTGAGCCTCAAGCTGACTCTCTGCAAGGGACAGTGGTGGTTCCTGAGTAAGGGACCCTTCCCCCCCACATCTGGAATCATATGGCTAACACCAGAGAAAATAGAAGAGGCACCATCCTCACCCTCCTCTTGGGTGAGGTTGGGGGGAACACCCTCCACCCCTCTTGAATCTCCTCAACTACCCCTAGCTCAGGCCTTTGGGAACTTAAGCAACCCCGTCTTCCTAATCTTGTGGGTGGCAGACAGCCCCCTCAGCCTACACTGTACCCTAAGATCAGCCTTCTTGAACTGGGACAGTTTAGCCAGGTCCAGCTCCATGGCTCTCTAGTTTTGTGTCACAATAACTAGGCACAACAGACTTAGAACAATTTAGAAAAATCAAAACAATGGATTAAAAACACTTTAGTCCAAATTGCAAAAATCATATTCAAACGTTTTATTCTAAGGCAATTTAGAGGATGTTTACAATCTTAATTCACTTTAACGAAAGGTGTACTTTAAGTCACAAGTCCTCACCCACACCACTGAGCCCCAAATGTTAGAAAGTGGATTATTAGTAGGGGCAAATGTATATCTGCCACTAGCAATAAGGCCACTAACACAGTATAGGGCTCAGAATAGGTTTTAGAAAATTATTCTCATGCTCAACCCTTGGTAGCTTGGCTGCGAGTAGGCAGGCTTAACTGCAAAGACAGGTATGTAAAACATTTAAAAACACAATTTCTGTATCTAACTAAGACACAATACAAAATAAAAATCCAACACCAATTTACAAATGTATGATATATGTTTATCTTTAAAATGACACTGAAACCACAAAAATCCAATGTAGTTAACCAGAGATATGAATTTTCAAAGATTTAGCAATTCCTAGCTCATAGAAACCAATAGCGCCTTATCGAGACACCTAGTTGCGATGTACCGGGTCAAAATCAAAGTTTCAGGCCGACTGCGATAGAGCCCTGGGTGGCTACTCTCACGGTAGGTCTGGGCAAAGTTTTTACCTTCTGACTTAGAAACTTTTCTGGAGCTTTTCTTCCCGAGGTCTCTCCAAGCTCTCAGCCAGTCCGGATTCCTTTAGGGTTTGCCGGATTGCCTTGTGACAGGCTCCCAGTCAAACTTATGGAAGTCTGACCTTTGGAGCCATCCAATGGGACAAGCCAAGGATCCAGGCCGACACGCGATTGAAGGCAGGCGGCTTGGCTTTCGCAGTTGCTCCCAGTCACCTATTCTTAATTTTGACTTAGAAACCTTTATGGAGCTTTTTCTCGCGGGGTCCCTCGATGCTCTTCATCAGGCCAAATTCAGTGAGGGTTCTCTAGCCTCGAATTTTGACTACTCCCGGTCAAACTCTTGAAGTAGGACCTACGGAGCTTTTCAGCAGGGAAAACCTGGATCGCAGGCCGACTCACGGTTGAAGATGATTCAGAAAAGGGGGTGGTGATGAACAGAGTGCCTGAATTAAGCAGACCACTCTTACCCAGTCCAAAGATCAGGGCTTGATCCATCACCGTTTTTTAGCTCACTGCACCATCCCAGCTCAGAACTTGGCTATATGCAAATTAGTCTGTTCCTGTCCCAGTGCATGATGGGAACAGGGCAAACCAAACTACCAAGCCAATTCTTATACTGGGAAGGAAACAATCTTCCGGGGACTGGTTTCTGCCATTTCAGGCGTCGTCGGCCCGGCTTGCTTGAATCCTGTTCCCATGATGCACTGGGCCAGGGACAGACTAATTTGCATATAGCCAGGTTCTGAACTGGGATGGTGCAGTGAGCTAAAAAACGGTGATGGATCAAGCCCTGATCTGTTGACTGGGTAGGAGTGTTCTGATTAACTCAGATACTCTGTCCATCACCACCCCCTTTTTGTAATTTATTTTGACTCGCGGTTGAAGGCAGGCGGCTTTGCTGGTCAGGTTGAGTCGGTCCCCTTATGGAGCTTTTTCCAAAGTTGTTCAAAGTTCTTCAAACTTCTGGAACTTCTTCCTGAAGTTCCCCAAAGGGTCCCAAAGTGTCTCCAACTACCTCCAAGGGTCTGTAATCTCCAAGATGGTCCTTGAAAGTTGAGGACTTCAGTTCCCACAATCATCTTGGACAAAACCCTTACACATCCACTGGTTGTTCTCCAGGTTGACGATACTTGGTGGTGATGTTCCAGGTGAGCTCAGTAAACCTCTAGCTTGCAGTGAGTCCACTCTTTAGTCCTTTTACAGCAAGGTAATCCACAGACTACACTATCCACAGATAGTGTAGAAGGTGCAGTCTTACGGATGCAGGCCGTAGGAAATGCAAAACAAACTTTCAGCATGGCCCGTCTTGCTTTCCTAAGATTCAAGCAGTAGATCTGAGGGGCTCTGCCCTTCTTGGAATCTTATTCAAATTTCCCTGGGTCAAGCAGGAGGTGAACCCTGTCCAATGGGCTGCAGGGTACCACCCAAAGGTGCCTCCTGCAGAGTGTTGCACTATTTTGTCCCCGAGTACACCAATTCATCCAAATTCATAATGGTTGTTTTTCCAGCAGGGATAGAAGAGCTGTCTAAACACACTCCTAGGATGGCTAATCTCCATAGTCTCTCACCCTTGCATCTGCATGATATGCACATTAGAGCTGGGAAACTATAATGCAGCAGACGAATACCTAAAAAAGTTGTTCATCTTGAATATCATTGCAAGATTATCTTTACCAGTGTTCAATGCTGATGTTGATGCGGTGGGGCACAATAAAAATGGTCATCCATAGCTGGAGGCTATGGAAGTATTATTAAAAGAGGAGTAAACACAATAAGCTGATCAGGAACCACGGGCAACTGAACAGATACAGAAAAGCGTTCATTCAATGCGGATTTATTTGAATCTTAATTTGAACATTGCACAGATGAAGTAATGCCTCCAAAAAGAACATCAGACCATAATCCAACCATCCAAAAATAAATTGATGTAAATACATGTATTAGCATATATGCTTTGTAATGACATTTTTAAGTGAAATGTGATCACGCAGTGCCGGAAACGCAAAGAAGTGACACATATTTATACAGAGAAGAAAGAAAAGATGTTTACTGTTACTCAGGAAACCTTATAGTTTCTCTTTCCCCGTCTGGTATTTGATTTCATTTGGGATCTCAGACATGGGTTTATGGTCAAGAGTTTGGCGATATATCTTATGGTCATAACTGATCCTATTTGAATCACTGTAACACATCAGTTTTGGTTTGCGGTTCATTAAGGCCTCTAGGGACTGATGTTGTAAGGGGTAGAAGGTATAGAAGCCTTTTAGAACCAATTGTTCAAAAGTTAACCGTCGTCGATAACTTTATTTCGGTCACATCAGACCATAAAAGCACATTTGTAGCATACATACAAACAACCAAGTTAATAAATAACATTAAACAGTATAAAACAATTATATTTACAATCATTTACCACATTAAAATAACACTTCTACCATCCCATTTTTAACACAGAAAAATTTGTTAAAAGTTATCGAGAGAACTGAATAGGTTAAAAAGGAATTCCAAATATCCAGTACATCAATACCTTCATACTGATCACTTTCATAGAAAACAAGTATGCAGTTCCATAGTTCGTTACTTTAAAATACTCATACGCTTGTGCCATATCGCGTTGAGAAAACGCGAGACGGCAAAAAAAATAGGGGGGTGGGTGTCGTACTTTAAAACCTTAAAAACTTGCAAACAGATTCTGAAACCCAAGTTTCTGCAAATTGTAATTACCCATCATTTCCGTGATTTCAAATATGCAGGGCAGATGAAAAATACATGAATTTCCGACTCTGACTTATATTTACACTCGGGACATTCAATATTCTTTTCACTGACCCATTTGCTAGTAAGCGGCTTAAGAGGGAGAGCCCCTATATTGAATTGCATATACAGTTTCCTAGCCGCAGGCGGGTAAATCAAGTCTAGAAACTCTTCTTTTCCATAATCCACTTTCACTTGGAAAACCTCTGATGTCAAGCGAACAACAGTGGAACTTGCTTGCAAAGTCAACAGATTATGGTGCCTATAATGGCGCCCCATGTCCGCCCTAGTTATTAATGGGTACGGTGTGCCTGGAACTTCCTAGAGCTCAGACCTTCCTAATCGATTGCAGAGTACTCTTATGTGGCTGAGCCATGGGATTTTCCTGCTGCTCAAAGTTGGCAGTACCTCCCTAAATTCCTCTCTGTAAGAAGATAACTCTGGGCCTGCCCAAAGTCTTCTCCAATACATCAATGGCCTCATCGCAGCTTCTTCTTCAATGGGTAGAAGCCCCAAGTCCATACGGAGGGGGACAAGAGGCGTACTCCCCGGGAGTCCAACCAAATTCCTCATGAATGCATGCTCTACTTTCATGAGGTTGGCGGGGCTAGAATGCCCCCAAAGTTCGGCCCCATATAAAATGGCCGCCCTGGCCTGTACTTTATAGATTTCAACACTAGGAGCAACTGGCTTGTGTTTGGACAATCTATACATTTTCAATATTCCCCCCACTACTTGAGATCATTTTAAGGATGCCCTAGCAGTCTGGGTCTCCCACTCAAATTGTTCCAATAGAGTGATGCCCAGATACTCAAACGTCTTCACTCTTTCCAGGGGAGTGCCATCTAGTGCTGGGTTTGGACAAGTGGTCCTGGGAGGGTTGAAGATCAAATATTTAGTCCTGGATAGATTGATCTCCAGACCTCTCAAAGTACAGAAACCAGCAAAGCCATCCAGAATACGCTGGATGCCCGTTGATGTTTGGGACAGTAACAGAGTGTCGTCCGTAAACTTCAGCGCGGGCACCCTCCCCAAAACTAATTTGGGGGCGTTGTTGTCTTTAATTCCGAGTAAATGGTCTATGAGCCCATTGATGTAGAGGCAAAATAAAGTTGGTGCCAGAACGCACCCCTGGCGAACCCCCTGTTTCACCGGGAAGCGTGCTGACAGTTCCCCATGCTGCCCACACCTAAATTCTGCGTAGGTCTCCCTATCTAACCTCTCAATCACATCCAGAAGGCATGGTGGGATTCCAAGATCATACAATACCCTCCACAGATTTTCTCTAGGCACCAGATCAAACGCAGACTTCAGGTCAACGAAGATGAGGTAGAGGCTGCCACCCTCTACACTCACCGTCTTCCAGTATAGGACCTGAAGTCTGAATATCTGGTCGATTGCTGATGTGCTCATCCTAAAGCCAGCCTGGAAGGGACTCAGGATCTCTTTCTCCTCAATCCATCCCTGGACTCTGTCCAAGATGACCCGTCCCATAAGTTTCTGGGTGGTGTCTATTAGGTTAATAGGCCTATAGTTGGACGGTAAAAGTGGGCAGCCTTTTTTGTAAATCGGGACTATCTCCGCCCCTGGCCAAGTATCCGGGGGATCCATGCCCTTTAAAATATCATTAAACAGGGCATATAAATATGGGGCCCAGATTTTTGGTTCCATCCTGAAAAGGTACCCGGGTAACTTATCTAAGCCTGGCGCTTTGTTGGGTTGTAATTTATCAATGGCGGATTCTACTTTGCCTAGGGTAATCTCACTGACCCCCTCCAATCGATGCTCATGGAAGGGGCTCGGGAGCGAAGAAGAGTTGCCATCATTGCCTGACTCAGCATACAATGCCCCAAAATATGCTCCCCAAGCAGGTGGGGCAATATTAGGCTCTACCACAGGTCTCCCCTCCCTGCCCCCAGAGCTCACTATTGCCCAGAATGTTTTCAGGTCTCTATCGCAAAGGGCGATCCTGAGATCTTCCCACTGATCGGCTTCCCAATTTTTCTTTGCTTGATGAATAATCTGCTTATTCCTGGTCCTGCAGAAGTTGATGCTTTGCCTATCCTTAGCCTTCACTGCAGTTAGCAGTTCTGTTTTAGCTTTACGACAGTTTGCTTTGTACCAGGGATGGGCTGGGAGGATTTTCACCCTTTGTTTCCCTATCGGGTAGAACACCTCCAATAATTTAGATGTCAGGCGTTTGTGTATTTTTACGGGCCGATCGTCATTCCCCGGCTGTATATTCATTTCACCTGCCTCACTCATTTCTATAAGATATGGTATAACCTGTTGGTAAATAGTTGGCATTTTGGTTGGCGAGCCCTGGATATAGCACCACTTTACTCTCCACCTACTATTTGCCTGGGACAGTGGAGCCTGTAATGAATTAAGTACTGGTGCAAGGTTGGACAGGCCCAAGCTCCCTGGTTTGAGAGTCATTACCCGTGCATTATGGTCACTGTCTCCTCTTTGATGGATCTGGAAGTCCAGAACGCTACTCCATGTTCTAGTTTCGACCATAATGTAATGCAATAGCGATTTTTGTCCTTCTCTAATAAAGGTGAATTGGCCCGGTCTATCCGATTTCCCCCTCCCATTACAGGCCCTGAGCGAAAGTGCCAAGGTTAATGAGTTTATTTGCAGAACCAATGGTGTCCAGGCTCTAAGAGGTGGAATCTGAGGGTCGGGTATGTGCCAGTACTGATCCTCATCGGCAGTACCATCTAGAGTTGGAGTAGATAGAGGCTCAAACTGGCAATTAAAATCGCCCCCTACTATCAAAACAACTGATGGATCAAGGGTTTGTATTATCTGTCTCAAGTGGTCAATCGTCCCGGATTCCTGCCCATTCTGTACTGGCCTGGAATAAACATTAAGTAGGGCAATTTGTGTATTATCGGGCATAGTTAGGAGAACAAATTCTACATTCTCGGATTTCGTTTGGATTTGCTCGGCTTCAGCACCGAGGTGGGTACCTACCCAAATGCTTAGGCCACCCAAGGGTCTTCCCGTACCCTTCATGGAGGCCATTACATTATAAGTGGCAAAGACTGATCTTTGGTATTCCAACCGAGCCCAGGTCTCTTGGAACAGGCACACATCAGAATCTTCTACAAAAGATCCCCATTCTGGGCAGGATAGCTTATTTTTAATACCATCCAAATTCCAACAGAGGATTCTTATATTAGCATTATCCTCCGTCCCTCAGATATTCTGGGATACCATGCTGTGTCTATCAGCTATGACAGTAATGTCATTGGTGTTTAATCCCACTTGATTTTTCTTGTGCACCCCCTCCACCAGTTATATGTCTGGGCCTATAACCCTCCTAGCTGCTACAGGAGATACAGCTCTAACTGCCCGTTCCCTTGTTAATGGACCAGTAGCAAGCAACACACCATCATCCCCACTGGTCCTGTCTATATCAACCCTAATCTTATCACTAGCTCCCAGCATAGAGCTCTCACACCACTGACAGCTCTTTCGGGAGAAAATATGTTCATGGGGCTCTGCTCCCTCACAACCCCCCAGCATCCCCAGGCCGTTATCAAAGCCGATCATAAGGTCACCCTTCCTCGCCTGTCAATCTACCGGATCCAGGACACTAAATCTATTGCTCAGGAGAAGTGAACAAAATTGGGTGATGTTGTTAAATTCTTCCCCCCAGTTTCCATTCATTGGCTGGGCTCTCGGTCCCCAGGTGTCCCAGTTAGACCAACGGTGAAATCTTCTTGTTACATTGGAAGTATGATTAGTATGGGTTTGGGTGGCAGGGTAAAAGTAAGTTAGAGGAAGGGACTGGATTTGTGTACTTGGCTGGCTGAATACCAATGACATATGTGCTCAACAGCCTGCATACTTCTAAAGTTAATCACAATGCAGTCACCCTCAATGCTTTTCTTTTGTTGTCCCACCCAATTCACCCTTCGTGCAAAGAGGATTTCACAGGATACCTGTACAGGAAGTGGCCTATTATTATTTAGCCAATGAATAGATTTATTCTTAAGATCAATAAATGTCTCATCGTTGCCTTTGCTTAGTACAGGAACTCCAGCCAACACCACTACATATGGTGTTGACTCAGGGGGGAGATCTATAGACAGTAGTATTGACTTTGATGTTTCTCCAGTCCCAGGACCCCTTAAAGGGAAAGGTGGGCCTGGTACTCTCGTTGTCTCAGACGTCATACCACCCTCCTTGGACAATAAAACTGGATTTGTGTCCTTAGTTCCTCCACTCCCGCCATTTGCTGCCCCTCTGCCCATTGTTATAACATTTGCCACAACGTGCGCGTTGGTTAGTGGTCTCTCTGGAGTCCCATTGTCCCTATTTTCCCGCACAATATCCTTGGCATGGATTGATGGTAGGAGATGCCCGAGATGCGCTAGTCTATCCTCTATAGATTTAAGTCTATCATAGAGAGGAAGACAGGAATTGGTGAATAGAACTTCCATTTTAGCGCAAAAGTCTGTTTCTAACTGTATCAAATTACCATCACCCTGATCTGGTGTGGTTACACTCTCTTACCTACGTGGGCTGCGTAGTTCAGGGCTAGATCCACTAGTTATCAGTTCTCCTGACTTGGTGTGTTTTGAAATTTTAGCTTTTTTGTTCCCTTGCAAGGTTCCTCTGTGCTTCCTCTTGGTGGCTGGGTCTGGTGCATACCGTTTGGCCGCCGCTGTCAGGGTTAAGTTGCACGCAGACCTAGTTTGTGCTCCTTGCGTTACATTTCTAGCATGTTCTTGGTTTGTTGGACGAACTTGTGGGGTGTCTACTGTAATATCCGGACAAGCTGGTGAACTGGGCTGGTCCACTACATCCTCAAGCTGCTGGATGCCATTGCCTATATTAGGAGCAGAGTCCGCTGCTTTAATTGGAGGCAAATTTGGTGAGGTTGCGTTGGCCAGCCTGCACCAGGATGACCGTTTATCAAAGATGGGGTCTAATGACAACCGCCTTTCAGTCAATTCGATCTCATGGGCCAATACAGAAGTTGCCCTAATTAAAAATTGGTCCAATGAGCCCACTATCGTCCCACCAGAAGTAGATTTCCTGCCTTTCCCCCCTCTACACGTCATCTTAATTTGAGGGGGATACACAGCAGTTGCTCCAATAGTGCAACACGGGGCCGCATTATATAGCGATGACTTGATTACCGACAGTCTTACGGTCCAAAAATGCGTACACTGACCTTATATAGTTTCCGTGTCAAGAGGTTAGAGGGGGGTCCCGTCCTGTTCTGTGTTCGAACGGGCCCGCCCTTGGCCTGGGCTTCGCCCGACGCATGCCCGCGCGCGTCCCGCGGAGCGGGGGCCACGAGCTATGTTATAGGCGTCAGGCAGCACAGGTGCGATGATTTACTGGGCTGATGGTCTTCCGAGTCCCATGGCAGCAACAGGCAGGGCAGGAAAGCTGAAACTACAGCTACCAGCAGCACCCGCGGAGCGGGGGCTGCAAGCTGTGTTATAGGCTTCAGGCAGCACAGGTGCGATGATTTACGGGGCTGCTGGTCTTCTGAGTCCCATGGCAGCAGCAGGGCAGGGCAGGAAAGCTGAAACTACAGCTACGAGCGGCTCCCGCGGAGCGGGGGCCGCGAGCTGTGTTATAGACGTTAGGCAGCACAGGTGCGATGATTTACGGGGATGCTGGTCTTCCGAGTCCCGTTGCAGCAGCAGGGCAGGGCAGAAAAGCTGAAACTACAGCTAATAGCGGCACCCATGGAGAAAGCAATTTATCATTGTGGAGTGTCTTTGAGACATATTCTGAAAAATATGTTCTCGGACATATTTTCTTAAGGAACAGTAATAGTTCAGTGCATTTATTGAATACATCTGGCCTTTCAAAAGAGACTCACCTGCTCAATAGTGAAATCTCGGATGAGAATCAGGTGTGTAGAGAAAATCTGAATATTGTATTCCTTTAGTCAATCATGTCTATTAGTTCTGCAGGCTTCATTGTTACCATTTCTTTCTAGTTTGGAGTTCACCCGAGGGAAAATTGTTTCTGTAGTGGCAGGGTCTACCTTTGGCATGAGGGAGCTTGGCCCAGGCCACCAATCTTCAGAGGGGCGCACAGAACTGTGGGGCATATTATCAAGGACCCGTGTTAAAATTATCGCTGTTTTATCGGCAGGAAACTGCAGATAAAACGGCGATAATGGGCTTGATAATACGCACTTGTTAATACCCATAGAAGCACATGTTAACATCAGAACATGGGCTTCTATGGGAATTAACAAGGGCGTATTATCAAGCCCATTATCGCCATTTTATCAGCAGTTTCCTGCCGATAAAACAGCGATAATTTTAACACCGGTCCTTGATAATATGCCCCTGTGTCCATAAAGGTAATGCAAACAGCAGATCTCCCCTCATCTTGTTCCACCCTTGTCCGTGCTCCTACGTGCTCGTTACTGCCTGATCTACAGATTTAAATTGGTTTTATTTCCTCATTATCATACGATACAGGATGTTTTTGACACCCCTTTGGCCCCCTTCCTTTCACTCCCTTCACTCTCTCACCCCGGTGGCAGGTAAGCTGTAGGTGATTTAGGTACGCTGGGGAAGGTCATGATTTGTTTGTGTTCAGGGGCCATTCACTGCTCAGCCAGCGACTGACCTGTGATTGCAAAAGGCCCACTCTGCCGCCTTATTTTGTTCACTACCATCAGAAGGGGTGCCAAATTCTCTCCACCCAAGGCGCTAACCTGGAAAAGGCCAAATCCTTGAGGCGGCCTCTCCCGCACTGCCTTATTGGCCTTGAGATAAAAAAGTAACAATGTGCAGGCTGTATGGAGCTGCAATAGTACTCTCAAGTGTTATTAGAATCTGCTGAGGAGTCAAGAAAAATTACTACACGTTGGTTGAGACTTCTGGGTCTGGTGAGCTACCCACTGAATGTTCTACAATATTAACAGATTTGCTAGAGCCTCGATTCGTAACTCTATATTTTGCATCTAGGGAGGGGAACAGCCTTCCATTATCTTAACAGGAAGACTCGATTATTCCACTGCGTAATCCCAGAATGGACACAGAGTATGCATCAGAGAGATCCTTATTCAATCAATCAATCAAGTCAATTATAAAGCGCACCACTTACCCGTGAGGGTCTCAAAGCACTGGGGGGAAGAGGATGCTGCTACTGCTTGAAAAGCAAGGTCTTGAGGTGTCTTCTGAAGGTTAGCAGGTCTCTGGTCTGCCGTAGGTGGGTGGGGAGGTTGTTCCCGGTCTTGGCGGCGAGGTGGGAGAATGATCTGCCACCGGAGGTCACTCTTCGGATGTGGGGGACTGTGGCGAGGGCGAGGTTGGCGGAGTGGAGCTGGTGGGTGGGGGTGTAGAAGCTTAATTGTGTGTTGCGGTACGCTGGTCCGGTGTTGTGGAGTGCCTTGTGTGCGTGCATGAAGAGCTTGAAGGTTATCCTCTTGTTGACAGGGAGCCAGGTGAAGGTCTCTCAGGTGTGGTGTGATGTGGCTACGGCAAGGGATGTCGAGGATCAGGCGCGCAGAGGCGTTCTGGATACGTTGAAGCCGTTTCAGGAGTTTGGCTGAGGCTCCTGCATAGAGGGCGTTTCCATAGTCCAACCTATTGCTGACGAGGGCCTGGGTGACCGTTCTTCTTGTTTTGGTGGGGATCCACTTGTAGATCTTGCGGAGCATGTGGAGGGTGTTGAAGCAGGAGGAAGAGACGGAATTGACCTGCTTGGTCGTGGAGAGGGTGGAGTGTCATGCAGGTGGTGGAGTCTAGGATGACCCCTAGGTTGCGTACATGGTCAGTGTGTAAAAAATAGAAATCTTCTCAGGGGTCCCACTGATACTTGGTCCTTTTAAACCAACAAAAAAGAAATTGGCACAGAAGCTGAAATATAAAAGTAACATTTTTATTAACCTCAAATGAGTGAGACTACGTCACACAGAAGCCTTAGCAACTGAATGAGGCAGTCTGAGGAGTACGGAAAACAGAGGCCTTATATATGCTTAGGGTTACATAGTCATCATAAGACCAAGGGGCAGTCCTGGCTCATGTTAGCATGCAAAATGACTAAGATGGTCAAACAAGATCTGCTTGCTCAACAAAGTGGGAGGAGAGTTACTTCTACATACAGCAGCAAAAATAGCCTGACAGTTATTCTAGAGAAGCAGGTGCATTCTACTAGCTAGGCCCTTCTGGTCATGTGTGAAGGTGGAAGATGCTAAATATAGTTCGTTTCTAGGCAGATTACAAGAGCAGTCAACACTGAGGGAGGACAGAGCACATGGCAAGCAAGTGGCAGCACATGGCAAACAAAATGGCACCAATAAATACAAAATGGCTTTCAGCTCATGCTAACAAATCACTCCAATATTTAACAGGTGGGTGTTGGAGCTGTCCCCAGAGCGGTCACCCACCAAGAGTCGTCCCAGTCCGAAGGGGTGGGTCAGAGGATGAGGACCTCTACCTTGTCTGAGTTCAGCTTCAGCCGGCTGTTCCTCTACTATTCAGCGATGGCCCTCTTTCCTTCGTGGAGGTTGGTTTTGGCAGTGTGAGGGTCCTTGGTGAGGGAGAGGATCAGCTAGGTGTCATTGGCGTAGGAGATGATGTTGAGGTCGTGCGATCAAGAGACGCGGGCTACCAGTGCCATGTAGATGTTAAACAGCTTTGGGCTGAGGGATGAGCCCTTGGGTACCTCGCAGATGATCTCGGTGGCTTTGGTCCGAAGGGGGGAGGCGGACGCTCTGTGTTCTGCTGGAGTGGAAGGCGGTGGTCTAGTCCAGGGTCTTCTCTTGGATTTTGACGTCGTGGAGGCATGTGCGTAGTGTGTGGTGACAGATCGTTTTGAAGGCGGCTGACAGGTCCAGGAGGATGAGGCCCGTGGTTTTTCCGTTAGGGTCGGACTGGCTACCGGGCAGTTTGGAATTCTGCTGGCTGGGGGCTGATTTCGTTCATGGAGACCTCTGTGTGCTAAACAAAATTCATTTTGCTTTAAGTATTACGAAGCACACGCAGGTCTCCATGAACAAAATCAGCCCCCACTGCAGTGAAATCAGCCCCCAGCTCAGGAGCATTCCAAACTGCCCGGTAGTCAGTCCGGCCTCTTTTCCGTTGTCTAGGAGGGTCCTGATGTCATCGGTAGCGGCAATGAGGGCAGTTTCGGTGCTGTGATTGCTGCGGAACACAGACTGGGCCTGGTCCAGGGTGCTGTTTTTCTCGAGGTGGCAGGTCAGTTGTTTGTTGACACCCTTCTCGATGACCTTCACCAGGAACGGGAGCAGGGAGATGGGCCAGAAGTTCTTGAGATCTTTGTGGTCTGCCTTGGGTTTCTTGAGTAGGGCATTGATCTCGGCATGCTTCCAGCTCTCTGGGAAGGTTTCTGTCTCAAAGGAAATATTGATGGCCTTCCGGAGGCATGTTGCAATGGCTGTGCTGGCTTTGTTGAAGATGTGGTGTGGGAAGGAGTCTGACGGAGAACCGGAGTGGATGGTGTTCATGATCTTGATGGTGTCGTTGTTGTTTATGTTAGTCCAGTAGAGCAGGCGGTTGGTGCGGATAGTCGTCGTGGAGGCGGGGGCCCAAGGGGTTGTTGGGGCGGTTGTGGCATTGAAGCAGTCGTGGATGCCTGTGATCTTGCAATGGAAGAAGGAGGCCAGAGCATGGCACAGGTCTTGCGAAGGTGGGATGTCGTTGGTGTTCGAGCTGGGGTTGGAGAGTTCTTTCACAATGTTGAAGAGCTCTTTGCTATTGTGTGCGATATTGTGTAGGTGGTCTTTGAAGGAGGCCCTTTTGGCGGATCTGATGAGGTGATGGTGTCTGCGGGTGGCATTCTTGTGGCCTGCGTAGCTGTCTGGTGTTTGTTCGTGGTGCCAGTTCTTCTCTAGCTTTCTGCAGGTTTGCTTGAAGACCTAGAGGTCTTCAGTGAACCAGCTGGCTTTCTTGCTGGTGTGGCTGTTGGAGGGTGTCGTGAGTGGGGTGAGGGTGTTGGCGCAGTCGTCGATCCACTGTCTGTGGTTGCGGGCAGCGGAGTCTGTGTCGGTGGGGGCAGCGGGTGGGCCCTGGGCGAGGGTGGTGGTTAGCTGGTCTTTGGTGACTTTGTTCCAACAGATGCAAGGCATCTGTTGGGTGTGGTGGTGCATGGTGGGTTTCCGAAAGGTGGAGTGGATGCAGCAGTGGGCAGTCCAGTGGAGTTCGGTGGTGTGGTTGAAGGAGACATGGGAGCTTGCGGAGAAGATGGGAACAAGCGTGTCACCAGCAGAGTGGGTGGGTGTTGTGATGAGTTGTCTGAGTCTGAGGTTGTCAATCAGGGTAGTGCAGTTGGTGTCGTTGTTGTTCTTGAGGTGGAAGTTCAGGTCGCTGAGGAGGATGTAGTCCATGGAGACGAGGGGTGTGTGTGCTGACGAAGTCATCGATGGAGTCGCTGGACTGGGGTCGGGGTCCAGGGGGGTCTGAAGATGAGGGTTCCTCTGAGGGTGGTGTTGGGGTCGGTGTGGATTTGGAAGTGCAGGTGTTTGGCAGTGCTGAGGGTGTCGTCGATGTTGGTTGAGACTCTGAGAGTGTTCCTGTGGATGATGGCGATTCCTCTACCTACTCCTTTGGTGCGGTCCCTGCGGCAGATCTTGTAGCCTTCCGGGAGGGCTATGGCGATGTCGGGTGCCGAGGAGGGGTTCAGCCAGTTCTCAGTCAGGAAGACGACATCTGGGGAGGTTGAGACGAGTAGGTCCCAGAGTTCAACTGTGTATTTGCGGGCGGAGCGGGTGTTGAGAAGAATGCATCTGAGGTAGTTGGGTTCTTTCCCGGTCAATGGGTTGGTGGGACAAATGCTGGTGAAGCTGCAGTTGCACAGGAGAAGGATCCTTGGGTGCGCTTGGAGGCCGCTAGACAACAGGTGCGTGATTGTCTGCCATTGACTGCATGGAGGGTGCTGGAGTCATAGCGGTGTTGGGTGTCGTGACGTTCGTGGGGGCCAGGAGTTCTAGCGCTGGGCGCAGTCCGGGCGTGGACGGGTGCAGACAGGCTTGCCTTAGGTGCGCCTTCGGCATCACCGCCATATATGGGGAGGTGGGAGGGAGGAGCAGCTGGGAGTTGGGAGCGGGGCGGCAAATGGGTGCGCAGGGGGGGCGAGCCACAGGAAAGCAGGGGCGGGAAAACGGGCGAGGGACGGCGCATGGAACAGAAGGCAAAAGGGGAAAAACAGTAAATGAGTCAAAGCAGCGACAGCACAGGCAATTACAGACGGGAAAGTAGGCAAAACAGGAATATAAGGAAAAATAAGATTAGCGCAAAATGAGACAAGCAGTCAGAGTGCTGTGCAGTACCCAGGGAGCAAGCCTGGCCTTGAACTCGCATTAGAGGCAGCAGCAGCGAGCTGGATCGTGGGCACAACAGGTGGTGCTGTTGCGGTGTGGGGAGTGACCTGCCTGGGAGCAGGGTTAAGTGATGCTTAATATGAATTATGAGATCTTCTGTGAGGTAGTGGAGATAGAAGACCTATTGCTTTTTCCTTCCATAGTACACCCTGACCAGGGCAGATTTGTTGCAGGGATTAAATATCTCCCAAATATAAGAACACTCTTTCACATTATGGAACTGGCATCAGTCACATTACCGTGTCCAGCAGTAATTTCCGCTGAACTGGAGAAGGCATTTAAGACAGCCAGCTGAGGCTATACATTGGAGTGTTTCCATTGTTGGCTTCTGAGAGAACATAATGAAATGAGGATGATGCTGGACAGCTTGGATTCATACAGTTAGATTAAACTCTGATTTATAATGGTGCCAAAAGTGGTAATTATAACATAATATAACATGTACTGTAGGAGTATTTGAGATCTATGTGCACACCATGTTATTTCACTGTGTGCAGACAATTACTATTTTACTTGAAGGATGCTCAGCATGGCAGGGCCCTTGCAGTTGGTATTTTCAACAATGTTTTATGGCATAAGGGCTGAAAATGAATTGGAATAAAGCATGCATATTTCCACAGTTTGACCATAACCTGTAACAACAATGTATCCAATTGAGGTGGAAGTAGCACAGATTTCATTATGTAGGGGTACATGTGTAACATACTGTGGAAAGCTATTAGATTCAGTGATTTATTCAAAACCATAACGCTTTGTTTGCAAGGATGTCTGTGCACTCGTGTGCTGGTAGGTCCTCCAATGTTGCACAGATCTTGTGAGTTGTGACTTAATTTTGTTAAACCACTGAAATTCATCAGTTATGGTTTGAAGCACAAAGAGTAGCTATCATCTTCCTTTGTGATGCGAATGCCAGCACACATGACTTCATTGATGACGTTGCTGCTGCTGGTGTGTGCACAAGCGGAACCCGCACTGGACACCCTAAAGCTTACTCTAATTTTGCTGCCACTGGAGTGCAATATGAAATCGCTGATTGTGGCCCTGGATGCTGATATGGGTAAGTAGGGTATGTTCATAAAGCTGGGCCTGGATTGAACACCCTCTGCTTCACTCTAATTTTGTTTCCATTGATGCGCTTCCCCAAATCCCTGCTTGTAACCCGGAGTGCTTCCAGCCAATGACTTTATATAGAACATTCAACACAGGGCTGTAAATACAGCACATCCCTGCATTTTATAAATGCTACATCTCAGCACAGCAAAATTGCTTGCATTGCAGTATTGTGCCATTTCATTGTAAATATTAACTTCTGTTAGCCTAGACAGCATTGGGTAATAATGTGGATATGTATTATTAGGTCATTAACAGCTGTGGCCCATGCAGGTAAGAGTGGTGAGGTGGTGGGGCCAGGTTGGGGGGAGGGGAGTTTGACAGATGACAATGAGGGAAAATTAATTATTTATTTAATTTTCCCTCATGGTCGTTTGTTGAATTCCCCCCCTAACCCGACCCTTACCGCTCTTACCTGTAAGGGCAGTGGCAGGTCATGAATATTATTTACATTCAGTAATGAAAAACAGTGTCATAAGGAGGTAAAAAGGTAAAATATCCAGAGGCAGTAACAATCATCGATGTACCTAAGCAGTAACAAGAACCAATGGTTTCATGCAGTAACCAACATCAACAGCACCAATCATTAATGACAATACTTTCCTGTGCAAAGAGACATGTTGATTTTCTCTTGGGTTCGCCCTATCATGCCAAAGGTCATTTGATATCTGGTAGCTAGCCATCTTTTTGAAGTATTATTATTTATTGGTAGGTCCCCCACTGTGCCCAAGGTGAAGGAATTTGTGCACCCCCACTTTGTCCAATGCTGAGTGAGTATTTGTTAGTATTCTTCCTGGGCAAGCAAAGTGGAGGAGTTTGGTGTCCCTGCTTTGCTAAATTTTGGTTGTAAGAAAATGCCTCTTTTTGGCATAACCATTACTATTTTTTTGGGGATGGACACTGCTGGTTTTTGACTCTGTGCGCTACGACTCCAGTACATTATGTGTTCCGACTCCCAAAACATGTTTACATTGACTGTAATCCTAATTGTTATATTTAAATTGCCTGTAAGTCCGCATTATATGGTACAAAATGTACCCAGGGCCTGTAACACCGATGTCACTAGTGGACTGCAGCACATATTGTGCCACTACTAAATTGACAAAGACAATATGACTGCAGGCCTGCCACCAGTAGCCTGGCTCTAAAGGTTTGAGCTGAAAATACGACTTTTCGAATAACTCTTTGTGACAGGCCTAAATCCTTATTTTAAATACTATTAGGTCACATCTAAGTTAGACTCAAGTGCCCATAGGGCAGGTTGTGTGGTATTTAAGAAAAGGGCATGGATACATTTACTTTATGTCGTTTAAACATATCAACTATAAAAGAAGTACAAACAATACTGCATCAACAAAACACAATATCATTAAGAATGGAGCACAAAGTAGGCCATGTTAAGAAATAACACAGGCTGCATACATTACATAGTGAAGCATATAAGTAACAATGTAATCCAGTACATCAATCTAGAATCACCAAATTCCTCATCTTGGCGGCACTGTCTAAAAATCAATCAACATGATAACAAAGTTTTGACACCCAGCAGCATCAGAAAGCACAGCAGAGCAGGCCTAGCTTGCCTAAAATAATCATCAGCTAATACTGGATAGAGGAAGAAAAAGGACACATAAAAACAAAGTGCATAGTCTCTAAAACAGACATACCATCACATAAACAAGGAGCACTCTGTGCTTCATTGACCCAACCCTTTGGATTCATAACAGATACTGTATTAAGTTACACCTGAAATGAGTTAAAAAAAATCAATGGGCATTTGACCCCACATAACATAAGTACAGTTCTAGAGAAAAAGTCGGTTGAACCAAGACGTAGGATCTAACAAAAGTCATGAGCAAAGTGCTAGATTTCCTTTCCTCCCTTCTTTGTGTAAAATAGACTTTCATAGCCCAGGCTATGTACCCCTTGACAGGATTATAAAACTGATCCGGTTGTTATAATTTATTAAAACAATCCTTGACATATTTTGGCTGAGGGACTTTGTTGAAAAGATCAAGGCTTGAACAATCTTTAATAATTGATCTGCTCATCGCAAGCTCATTCTTGAGCCAAATAGATAGCTACAAATTCAAGGGTCGAAGTTGAATTAAGTCTGACATGTAACCAGTTTCTAGTTCTTCATGAATGTTATAGGTAGACATCCAATGGGGCAGATAAAGCAGACGCTTAAGAAAACTTTTCTCTTCTGTTGGTAGTTGTGCTACGCTGGCATACCCCACACCTTGCTGCCATAAGAGGCTATATAGCAAGACACTTAGGGGCATATTCACAAGGAGCTATCGCCGAATGAACTGCACTTTAGCGCAGCCAAAGTCATGATAAATTAAATGTACCTCCCCATTCACAAGCTGGTGCAAACAGCCCACAGCACCACATTTTCTGCGTTAGCATCCGTAACAAACAAATATCGCCACGAATGACTAAGGCAACTATCGCTAATGAGATGCAGAGTAGGCTTTCCCGAGCAAAAAGCAGCAACAACATCACTCCACAACATTCTCAACAACCAGCCAGATCGGCAATAAGAACACAAAACACGGGATAAGGCGTGTTAGCAGCAGGAAATTACACCAGCTCCTCCATGTCATCCATCACAAGCTGTGGTGCTGGGCCCCCACCTCCAGTGTACCTGCATTGCTGCCTTCTGAATGGTGGAGTGTTTCTCCTTGGTCTTCCGCTTGATGTCATTCCATCGCATCTTGACCATGTCCATTGTCCTCTTGTGCTCTCTGACAGCATTTGCCTTGTCCACGATGTTCCGCCATATTCCATTTTTGGTGCCCAATGACGAACTGTTGGTTTTTGGTGTTCCATCACCTCTGTGACTATGATCCTGTTCGCCTGCGGACTGAACTTTGTCTTCTTCTTCTTGTCCTTGCCCTTCCCTGTCCCGATGTCCCAGGCTGGTCGTCTGGGGGGCTTGTGGGGTTGCGCTCATCCTCTGCGCCTGCTCTGGTTGCCTCCATGGTGCTTGGGTATTGGTGAGTTTGTGTCTGGGTGTTTTTTCTACATTTATGGTGATTTTTTCCGCTTGCCAGGTGTGTGTTGCAGGCCTGGCGCTGCTTATCGCTGATTTCCTCATCACGCTTTGGCCCATCATAGGTGTTTTGATGTTGTGGCTTGTGTTTTTGTCTCCTTCAAGGTGGTTGTATCACAAACATTGTCCATGGTTTCGGCAGACTATTGCATGCTACCGCCTTGTTGTGAATTCCACGTTGTCACAGGGTTATTTTCCCGCAATAGGCTGCGATGTTGAAAGTGGCGTTACGCTACTCTTGTGGTATTTATCACACTTTCTGGTGAATTATACGCCAAAGTCTGCTCCATTTTAAGTAATGGGACAAAACATCGATGCCCTAATCTTGAGGCAAAATCTAAAACCGAGGTGGTGCTTTTTGCGAAAGCATGGCTTCTGCCATCTAAAGATTAGTAAACGTCTTCACTTTGCTCAGCCTGTTGTCCTGAATTCAGTGGGATTTGCTCTTAGTTGTTTTTGGGCCTATTATCATAATGTTGGATTTGGAAAAATTGGTATTAACCCCTTGCCTGCGGGGATAATTCCCCCGCTGTGCTGGGGGGCGGGGGGCGCACAACACCCCGGTGCTCATGACGAGCTCAGCTCGTCATGAGCCACGGTGCCGTGTGCTCATGAGGAGCTGAGCTTGTCACGGCCACACCCGTTTCTTCAGAACGTTCAGCACAGCAGGAAAATTACCCCCACGTGCAAGCGTTCTGACCGTTATGACGAGCTCAGATCGTCATGAGCATACGGCCACCGTGGCTCATGACAAGCTGAGCTCGTCATGAGCATGGGAGGGGTTAAGGTGGAGGCTGTCCATAAAATACACAAAATTGTCTAAGAGCCGTTGAAGGCCCAAGGCAGTTCTGGAGATCAGGACTGCATTCTGGGCATTATGTAATTCAGGCACTGCCTGACCACTCACTGAAGGTAGATCTTGCCCTTCAGTTGAAATAACCGTATCCTGGTTGCTAACATACAACATAAATAATAAGGGAGATAATATTCATCCCTGTCTTACCCCAAATTCAGAGTGAATGTTGTTGAACACTCTCCATGGGCCCATAACAAACAGAAGCTGTCAGATTCATTTGTAAGTTTCTCAAAAAAGCGATGATGAATGTATCAATCCCTATACCCAACATAATATTCCAAAACTTGGCGTATTTGCCCTGTCAAAGGCTAAGCTCAGATCCATGAATCTCAAATGAATTGAGCCTACACTAGCCTTGTTATATTTATTTATGGAAAGCTAAAAATTCAAACATTGGACCACCATCCCTTTTCCAGGTTGGAAACCATGCGATGTCAATCAGATTTTAGTGATCATTAACCCATGCAGTCTGTCCATTCAGTAGCAATCTCCCCACCAACTTAACAGTAACATAGATTAAAGAGATGGGGTGGTAGAAACATGGGTCATCTTCACTGCCTTTTTAAAAATTGGATACAATAATAGAAGCGGACAGTGAAGATGACATTAGATTTTTGATGGCGGTTTTGATATAAAGTGATAGCAGCAGCGCCGATAAGTCAAAATTGGACTTAAATAGTTCAAGTGGGACAGCATCTGGACCAGCTTGTTCTGGGTCTTTGTTCTTTGGAAACTCTAAAATTGCATCCCTAACCTCCTATCAGCAAAAGCTAAGCAAAGGGGTCCAGCAGGAAGGCAGGGAGTTAGCCAACTGGGTATCAAGGGAGCATTTGGAATTGGGAGCATCATAAATAGCAGGAAAATGCTCCACCCAGAATTCCGGGATAACAGTTTTAACCCCTTCGACGCTCATGACGAGCTGGGCTCGTCATGAGGTAGCCTCCTCGCACGCTCATGACGAGCCCAGCTCGTCATGAATAATGGGTTTTTAAAAAACTCAGCGCAGCAGGGGAAAATGCTCCGCAACGATGCGGTTAATAAAAAAAATAAATGGGTGGTTGATTATTTCTCAGAATTTGGAGACAAACATGTTAGAGCAGGCAGTTATTAGTTCTTCCCAGACCTCCTGCTTTAACTCAGATTTCCTTTTCTTGATGGCAGAATTCTATTTATGATGACAGGAGATTGCTGTATCCCTATTAATGGGGTTTTTTGTGAGAAATGGCGCAAGAATGATCAAGCCATCTACATGAAGCTGGAATGCTAGAACTGGTGGTAGTTAGAATGGGCCTGACCTTATTGCAAATCGTAACAAAATATTTCAAAGTATATTCATCCAAGGTTCCACCATCCAGCCAGTTTAAAACTCCCTAGAACAGTCCCTGAACAAATCATGACATAATTGTCTGGGAATAACCTTGCACCAGTGAATTCTGTGACCCTGATGTTTGGTTTTCGGTCCGGACAAAGCATGAATATTGGGTGTGGAGTTAGCCGCTCGGGAAAAAGTAGCACAAAGTGGATTGTGATCCCTTCTTTAATATCAAAGCACCTCAAAGTTAGAAAGAGAAGAGGCTAACCCAGAAGAGACAAAGATAAAGTCAATTGTAGTAAAACAGCCTCTCCTGGAAAAAGTAGGCACAATCGGGGTGCAACTATTTAACTCAATGAAAACCAAATTGTAGAGACTAACAGCCTGATTCATGTACGGGCCATTTTGCGTGTCCCTAATAGCGATTAATAGCGACTCGCTATTGAGGAAACGCAAAACGGCATTCATGTACTTTTCGGGGAAAAAATAGCGACTCGCACGCGGGCGCTAAAGCCGTTAGCGACCTACAAAAAACGCAGAAAAATCACTATTTCCGGCTACCTGCGATCGGGATTGCGACTCGCAATCCCGATCGCACGGGATTGCGACTTGCAATCCCGATCGCACGGGATAGCGACTCGCAATCCCGTGCGATCGGGAATGCGAGTCGCAATCTCGCGGGATCTGGAAAACGGGAAGACGCATTCCGAGCACCGTGATGACATCACAACCAGGAAGCAGCCAAATCCCACCCCCAAACACCACAGTGACGCTATCAGTCGAGTGTTCACGACGGAAAGCTGCCGCTAAACCGCCGTTAGCGACTCCCGACCCCGCCAAAATAGCGACCGCCATGTCCGACGAACCTCAGCCAGGCCCCAGCAACAGCGCTGGCCGCAAGCGCAAACTGAAATTCTCCGAGCAGGAGCTGGAGAACCTTATAGAAGGGGTGATGGCCAACCACGACCAGCTGTTTGGTGCCAACTCCCGGAGGGTCCCAGAGCAGGAGAAGCGGAGGATCTGGGTGGGGATTGCCTCCAGCGTCAACTCTGTGGGCGTTGCGGACATGTCTCTGGAGGAGCTGAAAAAGCGGTGGTACGACCTCCGAGGGCGTGCCAAGGAGAGGGTGGCGGAGCGCCTTGGTGAGGCATCAGGCACCGGAGGTGGTGGACCGACTGTCCCACCCAACACCCCCCTGGAGGACCAGGTAGAGGACACCTTGGAGAGGGAGGCGTGTGTTGGCGTGACCCCTCTGGACTCCTCCCGCCCCACCCAAGACACCCAAGGTAAGTGGCATGCGACTGCGACCCTGTCCCCTATGACCGCCCCTGACCAAATAGGCTCACTCATTGGCCCTTAGTCATGCCTATGTTGTGCATCAGGAAATGCCCTGAAGCATTGTGGGAGACGTAGTATGTCCACAATGTAGTAGTACCACAATGCGGCCAGAAAGGTTCCAAAGTGCGCAAATACACAGCCACCCAGGGAATGACACCCAGCATGCATGTAACATCTGCACGTCTGACAGTCACATGCACCTAATGAGTATCCACTTACCCTCACAGGTGCGGGTGATAGCAGTGACAGCGAGAGGCTGCTGATTGATGAGGAGGCCCAGGAGGAGGAATCCCTACCTGATACCCAGCCACCAGCCCCTGCGGCAGCGCCAACACCAGCAGCCAGGCCCCCCACCTTACCTGCTGCAACATCTGCAGGCCCACCGGCTGCCAAGGCCAGGCCCCCCGCCTTACCTGCTGCAACATCTGCAGGCCCACCGGCTGCCAAGGCCAGGCCCCCCGCCTTACCTGCTGCAACATCTGCAGGCCCACCGGCTGCCAGAGCCAGGCACCCCACCAATGTGCCTCCAGTGCCTGCCGCACCTGCAACACCAGCTGCTACAACACCTGCAGCACGTCCAACAAGATCTGGGCCAGCCACATCCGCTACACAGCGGCCCAACAGCAGGAGGGGCAATGGGCATCTCCATGCCTGCATGAGCGTGGAGCGGCGCATGCTCCGAATACACCAGCGCCAGTCGCAGCAGCAAGGAGCCATCCAGCTCCAGCTGCATAAGATTGGCCGCAATGTGGCGGGAGTCGGCGAGCGGATGGACCGCATGACGGCGGCCATGGACCGCATGACGGCGGCTATGGAGGACAATACTGCAGCGCTGGTGAAGCACCGCAGTGTTGCAAGCAGGCGCTACCACCAGCTGCTGAGCCGGCTGTCCACCTATAGTCGCTCCAATTATGTGTCAGCAAATGCCACCACCCAGCTGGCGCGGCGCTCGTTGACCCAGCAGCACCAACTGGTCCAGTGCTGCGAGGACATTACCCGGGTGCTGGAGCACTTGACCACCGCCGTCACCGCACTGCATGCACCTGTGCTACCGGCCATTGTGGGGGGAGACGATGCGAGTGAGGGTGCCTCGAGTGTCAGCAGCCACTCTGCCACGCAGGCCCCCCCACCTAGGCGCAGCACCAGGGCTACGCCTGGTACAGCTGCCCAGGATGAGGAAGAGCCTCACAGGCGCCTGGGAATTGTGCGCCGGAGGCGCCAATGACATTGTGTCAGGGACACAGGCGCAGGCTGAAGCTAAGCCTGCCATGAACCATCTCATGCAGTATGCAGGAATACTGCATTTTGTAAATAGTTGTTACCATGACCCTTTTTTCTTGTGAATCAAACAAATACATTTATTTTGCTGCACACATTCGCCTTGTGTAATCATTACATTTTGCATGCAATTGTGATATGTGGGGTGGGGGAAGGGGGTGGGCTAGAAATTGTTAGCTGTGATGTGGTTGCGACGTCTGTGGCCTTCAGCTGGGTTCTCCCCGCGTGCATGGTGCGCATGTGCTGGTGGCCGGTCGTCCCCCTCAGATTCACTGCCTGATATGTCAACTGGTATCCTGCGCTTGGTTGCAATGTTATGAAGCATTGCACAGACAGCCACAATGCGGCAGCACGCTGCAGGACTGTAATACATGGCCCCACCTGTCTTGTGCAGTATACGGAACCTGCTCTTGAGCAGGCCAAATGTCCTTTCAATACAGTTCCTTGTCCGGATGTGCGCAACATTGTAGCGGCGTTGCTGAGGTGTGGCAGGGTTGAGGTAAGGGGTCAGGAGGTATTCCCGTAGGGCGTAGCCACTGTCACCTGAATGAGAGGAGCAGATGTTGATTGCCTGTGCAGCGCAGTTACTTCATAGCAATGTGACATTGTCGACAAAGTGTACTTACCAAGTAGGTGTTCTTCCCCAAACTCTAACCCTGATCAGTCGTGTGTGGAGTCCGCTGTGCCTGAAGATAAAGGAGTCATGGGTACTCCCTGGGTACTGGGCCACAATGTCAGTGATGATGGTCTTGGCATTGCAGACCATCTGTATGTTGAGGGAGTGGTAGGACTTCCTGTTGCAGTACATATACTCCGTGCCAGCTGGTGGGCAGATGGCGACGTGGGTACAGTCTATGCAGCCGAGGACATGGGGAAAATGGGCAACATTATAAAATTGTAGTTTTGTCAGGTCCAATTCCTGTTGGCTCGTGGGAAATGTGATGTGCCGGTGGAGCTGGCTGAGCATGGCGTCAACAAAAGTGTGGAGGCAGCGTGACATGGTGGGCTGGGATATCCCCCCAGCAGCGGCTACTATGCCCTGGAAACTGCCGGAGGCCAGGAGGTGCAGGCTGCACAATACCTGCACATGTGTGGGCACAGAATTGTTTCGCCTTGTTGGGTGCTGCATGATGGGGTCGAGTTCTTGTATCAGCCAGGTGATCATTTCCCCATTCAGCCTGTATTTTGCATAAATCTGTTCTCTGGTTTGGCCCAGCAAGGTGACCCGCTGCCGGTAAATCCTTGCCTGCCTCATGCGTCTCCTCCGTGCTGCTCGCTGTAGCCTTCGCCGCCTCACCACCATGTACATCCCAGGCATTGTGGAACGCCTAATGCTGCTGCTGAATGTCCTTATGTGTGATTGGTCAGGCCTGGACCTGTTGGTGATTGGCTAACAGTTTTTCAAATTTTGGTTAATCATGGCTTTTATGGTTACCACCTGCTTTGAGTTGTCCTTAAATTGCGCCGCGCAAACGTGCGATTTAGCGCTTTTTCGCTAATGTATTTCTTTCATGAATGCCGATTGAGACAATATTGCGTTTCGCTATTGATTTCGCAGATTCCGTGGTTGGTCGCTATTTCCGTATCGCTATTGCTCGACTTCCCGGAGTCTGCGACTATTACAGCGTAATCGCTATTCCGATCGCTATTATTTTTTAGCGATTTCGCTATTTCGTACTTGAATGACGATTCCGTGTTTTGCACCCGCAATTGCGTTTTCGCAGCCATTGCGGGCGCTATTTCGCTTCATGAATCAGGCTGTATGAATAGAGTTTTGTGAATTTCCCTGAGTAGAATGTCTAAAGTGCTGGACAACTAGAGATAAAGGTGACAAGTGCAAGCTTTTTGACGAGGGCAAATGTTACATAGATGCATAATAAAATCCCAGAGAACACAGCAAAAACGTTTCCCTTTGTAAGGTGAGCTTATCTTTCTAGCAAACAACTTAGAGGAAAATCACGGGGTTCCTGTGAATGAATTGAGTTAGTTAATAAAAATGAACGAGCAGAATACTACAAACATTCCAAAAGGAAAGACAAACTGTCAGTAAGTTGGGATAACCTGTATGCAATTGTTTGAGGCAACAATTTACACCTAAATAGATCAGCAGCACTGGAGGCCTGCCTTGGCTTTACCCGAAGATGATTTTGTTGCTGGCAGACTACCTCTTGTAACTTTCCACCAACAAACTGTTGGTTATTTCCCATATTTCTTGTAAACATATCACAGTATATTTCTTCAAAAACAAAATCCATCCAACATTGTGCTTCTCTCTGGCCACCGCTGCTACATTGCAACACAAGATGGTGAAGAAGTGCTGATCTTTTAAATTAAAAGGTGCCCTGCTATCGACAGCAATGTTATCAGTACACCGTCTTTGGGGCAGTCAGCCATTGTCGACATAGGTTGAGTCTTTGGGGCATATTATCAAGACAGGAGATGAAATTATCGCCATTTTTGCGGTAGAAAAGGGCCGCTAAAACGGCGATAATGGGCTTGATAATATGCTCCATGGAATTCCAATTGAATCCCATGTTAGATGTGAAGGACATCTAACATAAGCTTCACTTGGAATTTCATAGAGCATATTATCAAGCCCATTATCGCCGTTTTAGCGGCAGTTTTCTACCGCTAAATGTTGCCAAGTCGCCCCTCAAACCAATGGATAACTTTATTTTTAAGCTGGAAACAATGTTCAATCATCCCAGTTTTTTAAGGGGAACATTGGCAAGCTTAATGACATATGGTGTTACAGCCGGTGGCAATTCAACGATATCATTATTAGGGCTAGAATCTACATCTCTTGTGACTCGATTGATAGGCCTGTCTTTAACATTTTAATCATTGGGAGGATGCTGTCGAGTCTGGTGATACTTTAAAGAACCGTGTCCGCTTAACCAACCAGTCATAGTGCAATGTTGCAAGCAATGGGTATTTTAGGTCCAGAGTCATCATGGCCGGAATCCACTTGTTGGGCACAGATTTTCTGCGGAGGACCCACCTTAGGGAGTGTGAGACCCTGGAAGGGTGGAATTGGGTTTAGAGTGTGCCATGTACCCGTAACAGGGGTCGGCTGAATAGAGTGACAAATAGCATCAGTCTTGGTGAGAGCATCCTCTAATTTGCCAGGGCTATCATTACAGGCAGAAAAGAATGAAATAATCAGGTTCTCTAGCTTGTTAAAATATTTGTCAAACACATCACCCACAAGTAAATGTGACAAGGTTGTCCCTATTAAGGTGTCAAGAGATGTCACAACATTCTTTTTTCTAATAGGACTTAAGAAAAACAGCACATTTATCTGCTGGAGGCTGATGTATAGTAACTTCTACCATACATGAATTAGCGTCTGCGATCGATTTGGAGTTGCATTTAGTTTTGGAAACAGCTCCTTCAGTTACCATGCCATGCAGAGGTACAGTTACACTGCTTAGATGGGGATGGGCCATATCCGAATTCCTCTTCTACTCATATCATTTAATCAGTCAATCAATCAATCAAAGATTTGTAGTACGCACGGCTACTCAAGAGTGTTCCAGTGGGAAGGACCTAATACACAATTCTCGCCCAACAAGTAATCACTAAAAAGCTGATTTAAAAAGACAGGTTTTAGGGCCGGCTGGAAGTGATTTTCATCCCCAACGCACGCAGATCCAAAGGGTGACTTTCCACGCCTGTGCTGCAAGATAGGAAAAGGAACCACTGTGCCATTTGTTCCTCTTCATTTTCTACGCCAGTGCCAGCCCTGCACCAGAAGAGCAGAGGGCTGTAGCTGGATGATAATGGATGATCTTTGCAGAGAGATATCTAGGGCCCTTCTGATAAACAAGTATATGGGTTAGAGTTAGAACTTTAAGTCAGGTTCTCTATTTGATAGGAATGTAATGTAAGTCCTTTAAATAAGGACAAATAGCCCTCTACCAGGGACTTTTAGCAACAGCCTTGCTGCAATATTTTGACCCAGCTGGAACCTCCTCAACAAATAAGCTGGAAGGCCCAAATAGAGAGCATTAGCATAGTTAAGATGTGAGGTAATAAGAGTGTGTATCACCGTTGTTTGGACCTGCGGAGGGAGTAAATACAAAAATCTCTTTATTGATTTTGGGAGCCCTAAACAGGACCCTAACAAGGTGCCACCTGTGAATAACAGGTAGTCGATCTTGACCCATAAATTAAGCACCACCGTCGCTGGAGAGAGAGGTGGAGAGATATAACTTGGACAGCATTCCCTATCCCAAATAGTAGGTGAGACAAAAAACTGAATCTGTTTTGCAAGCATTGCATTGTAAATGTTTAGCCCACATCCACTGAAAGTCAGTCATCAGACAGTTCTTAAACATTCTAAAAGCATCCGCTAAGTTGTAGCCATAGTGAGGAGAAGCAGCGTGTCTTCAGCATATGACACTATCTGGACACCAACAGACTCCACAAGAGAGTCCAGAGGGGTCATGCAGATATAAAAAATGGTCAGACTCTAGGCAGAGCCTTGTGGAACTCCAAACCTGATCTGTTTAGACATTCAATTAATGATGACTCCAACCACAAAAATCCGATAAGTCAATATATTGAAACCAATGCACAGACATGTCTGAACACACGTCACAGTGGCTACTTAGGCTTACCCTTGCCACAGGACTAAAAGTGCAGCCCTGGGGAGCTAGAAACCACAATGTGCCGAGTCTGCAGCAGTGAGGAAACAATGACAAGCAACCAAAAAATCCCAAAACAGTAAAGTGTCGCAGTAAACTATAAGAAGGTACCCTCAAAAAAATGTTGCTAAGCAAGGGAGAACGTTCTTACTTGCATTGTGTTTTTTTCTCAGGAAATAGAGGTTAGGGGCGTAGACCAGCCCAGCCTCCTCAGGGCTCTGATGGGCATGGATGGGACTGCCAAAGGCCGGGGCTTTGTCTGGGTGCATGCCAAGCACATACCATGCAGCAGGAACCCTCCACCACCTAAAAGAAATAGTTGAGAGACATCCACTGGCTCATGATCAACAAAATAATCACCTTCAAGCTCATCACACATGCCTACAAAGCTGGACATGCATACCTCAACCACCTCCTTTCCTTCTACACACCCATCAGACATCTCCGCTCTGCCCAACTGGCCCTGGTAACCATCCCATGGATCTGCAAGACCTCGGCCGGAGGAAGATCCTAGTCCTACTTTGCTACGAAGACCTGGAACTCCCTGCCTCTACATCTCAGGCAATCACTGTCAGGTGAGAAGTCGTGCTTTACTAGAAACCTGATTTATTTAAGAGGGGCATGGCCTGGCTCTGTCTTCTTCCACAGCTGAGGTTCTGGGACTTGCAGTCTCTAGTCTCTCCATGAAAGTCCACCTGTTGCTTACCGTGCTGAGGGTGCCCTCAAGTGCTTGAGAGCATGAGGGAAACAAGGCGTGGTCTGTCCCTGTCTGACCCCAACTGGAGAGGTTCTAGGACTTGCAAACCCTCTGTGAAAGTCCACCTGTTGCCTACCATGAGTAGGACATGTAAACGTTTAAAGTAAAATATGTCCTTCAGTGAAAATGTCTAAAGCTCTATTTTCACTGTAGTAGGATAAGCTGCTCCATAGGGAAGCATTGGGAGATAATATTAAAATGAAATAATGTTACCTCCACCTAGGAATCAGGTAAAAAGTTACGTCTTGGACTTTTTAAAATGTTTACCTAGGAAGTGCAGCAAAGTGGGAAGTGTAAACCTTGGAACTGTCTCCCTTTTGGTCAGGAAAGGTCCTGTATCCACCCCCAGTCACAGGCTACGGCTAGTCATAAAAGTGTCACTCTCGGGCAACATATTCGGAACACTACTGGACAATAACCTTCAGGGACACAAACATTACAGGAAAACCCACTTTTCTGAAGACTTGGTCTGGACCATGCTGGTGGCTTCTACTGGATTGGTCCTGACCTGATAGTGGTGTCACTATGGGTCTGTGTGCCCAGTGCTTAATTTGTGCCGGTGCTTTCTGGTGCTAAGCGCTGGCACCTATTTCTCAGGGCCGGGTCTATAGCATTGAGAGCCATGGGTATGCTCCAGAGCCTGAGGAGCATTGCAGTGCCGACTTTTTCATGGTGAAGTTTCATTCATTGTTTTAGGATCGATTGGGGTCGGTCAGCTGCAGAGCAGGCAGTGAAGCGGTGAGGGGGGCTGTGGTTGGAGGCACCTTCAAGGCTCTGCAGGGATCGGCAGGCCTCGGTGCGAATGGAATGAGCAGGTCTCGATGTGACTCGATTTCCGGGGCACTCCTGGCAGCGTAAGAAGCTGAGAGCTGGTTGGTTGTCCCCATCCAGGCCTCCGGCGGCAAAGGAATCTTCCAGAATAGAGAAGCAGGAGCAGTTGAGTTTGACAAGAGGACACGGAGCAGGCAGAGGAAGTGGCAGAGGAAAGAAATCGTCGTGAATCCCCTGAAACCTTCTGGCAAGAGAGCGCTGGGTAAAAGGTCAGTGCAGTTGGTGAGATGGGTCCATGATAAAATTATATACATTTTCAGTTTTCCCAGAGATGACACATTGAAATTTCTTTGCTAACAAACGTGCAGATTACTGTGTGCTGGCGCTTATTTACGATAGGAAGATAAACGACTGTGATTAGCATTAGGAAAAAATGGTGTAAAGAGGCAGTGATGGAGAAGAGTGCTATGAGCTAGTGGAGCGTGTTTACTTGAGCAAAAGGAAAAGAAAAAGTCCTCTTGCCCGATCTTTACGAATACAGAATGTGTCTCTTCCAAGAGCCTGTGTTCCCCCGAAAGATCTGTTTCTGAATATTTTAAAGCAAAAAAGGCGCACACAGGCCAGTCCAAGCCCGGCATTTCTAACTGACAACCCCAGCTGGTCATTCCTGTCATTCTCCGAAGGGGCAGTTTGCCTTCAGGCCCATGTGGTGCGCGATCTGTCAGAGATGGTGCTTGGTGCTGGCAGAGGCAAATGTAGCATGCCGTGGACTCCAGGCTACCTTTCACTATCACTTATACTATGTGCACAAGGGGGCAGTGCAGGACCCACGCTTCACAGAACGATGCCATGAGCGCATGGCCAGACATTCATGCTGCAATGATGAGCATTATTACCATGCCAACGCTGCCACCACAGGAACAAGCATCCCACAAAGCGCAGCGTTACACTCTGGAACAAGCGCTGCACAGGCACAGCCCTCTCCCCCCCCCCCCCCACCCCTCTCAATCACGCTCTTAACTCACAGGTCCTGTGACTCCTCAGCGAGGAGCTGGCACGGAGTTGTTATGATGATTATGTTGTGGTGTCTAATTTTTGTCAAAGGAGCTAACAAAGTATTTATTTAGGATTTTACTTGCAGGGGCTGATCTTATGACTACTTCTCTTGGTTTCAAATTAACCAGGGGCGTAGTTTCCACTGAGGCTACAGGTGTAGTGGTACCAAGGCTCATTCATTTGGACTACTGCTATTGTTTACAATCCAAACAGCAGCTAGGAGTGGGGTGCGGGTAGGAGCATGTTCTGATTTGCATTAGGGTCCATGACACACAGGCTACGCTATTGGAACAAAATGTTCTAAAATCAAATCTTGGCTTCCCATTCAAAAAAGATATTACTCTGATCAAGCTACTCAACCTCCGTGTCCCACTTCTGTTTGCCATGGTCAGGATTCATACACTTTGCTCTCCTGCTGTACCATTTTGCACCAACATTTGCTCTTCTGCCTGATATGCAAAAACAGCTAATTACTGAATGATATGTGAAAATTGAAGTTTGCAATGGTTAACATGTTCAAAGGTATTGATTACACAGTGGACAATCTATAGAAATGTGAGTGGAAATCTCTATTGCATCAGTACCAAACTGCATAATTTGGACCCAGTAGTTCTTCAAAACAGCGTACATTCTGATTTTAGCGCTATATAAACAATGTTCAATTACAAAACAAGCAAGAACAAAAGAATGAACAATCATGGCAAGAGAAAGAACGTTAAACTCTCAGAAGTCGATTGTTTTGAAACCTTACTAGCTATGTTCCTTTAAAAAAATACACAATACATTGGCAAAAGAAAGTGAAAAGGACAGAGTACGGTTTGCGTGTGATAGGCAAAAACTAAGTTGACATTCTAGCCATGTCAATAAATAAAAACTCAGGCATTATTTTACACCGGTCTTGACACACAAAATCATAATCACAAAATGTTTGTAATCACTGAGACCGCAACTCAGCACTTTAAACAATATATTAAAAAAAATTAATATAGAAGTTAATATTTCATCAATGAAAGCCTTGTCCCCATATCTTGGTGTTAATATTTGCTAAAGGTTAGAGTGTTTCAAGAAAGAAACACACCAGGTTTTGTGTTGATATCCTGGCAGCCACACCAGCCTCCCTCACTGCTGAAGACTCCTCGGCGGTAGGTTGGCGGTCACTTATCCCTCAAACAATCTTCCCACACAACTCGACCTTCGATTATACAGAGAACCAGGCGCACCGCAGCCTCGTTCTCATATATAATATTAAGTTATATTGAATTGTATAGTGCACTAATCACTCAAGCGGGTTTCGAGGCCCTTGGACAGGTGTGTAGGTTTGATGCCCCTAAGTGCTTATGTGAAGAGCCAGGTTTTCAGCTTCTTACCGCACTCAAGAAATGAGGCAGCGGCTCTGATGTGTTGAGGCTTATGGGTGTGGATAGAGCTAATAAATGAAGTGGGTGGAGCCGCTGGATGAAGTAGGCGGAGCTGGGGGAAGTGGGGGAAGTGGGTGTGGCTTCCTAACAAAATAAGAGCACCCTGCACTTAATATTTTACAAATTAAGCACTGTTGCCCTTGGATAAGTGTCAGAGCATACTCCTCCTGAATGACCCTAAAACCTGAAACACACAAAAGGTGAAGGCAGGAATGCTTATAATTTGTCTGACCAAAGGCAATTGCTTGGGTAGCATCCCATTTTATTGTTATTTTGCTCACCATGCCATCTAAGTTTGGACCCAGCCATATGCAAATCAGCCTTTATCCTGCTCCCCATGGGAGCAGTGTAGCCTATGCTGCCAGGCCAGGTCCCCTCCAAACCAGAACACAAGCAACCCAGAACTGGTTTTACCCTGATAAGGTGTCATTAGTAATTTGTAACTTGATTTCAGTGGCACATTAAGCACAGGACCCATGTAGGGGCATTCCATTGCCACTTAAGAGGTACACGAAACTCACAAAAGGTGATGGGAGAAATGTGTACAATTTGTCTGACCATTGGCAATCGCTTGAGTAGCTTCCCAACCCATCGTTCTTGTGCTCACCATGCCACCTCAGTTTAGACCCAGTCATGTGCAAATCAGCCTTGACCCCATACTACAGCCTGAACTGCCATGCCATGTCCTCACCAAACTAGAACACAAGCAACCTAGGGCAAGTTTTGCCCTGATAAGGACTCATCAGTCAGGTAGAGCTTGGTTCCAGTGTCAAACAGAGTAGAGGACCCACGTCTGGGCATACATTTATCATCTAGGCCAATACATGAAACACACAAAAGGTGATTAGAGGAATGCTTGCAATTTGTCTGACCACTGACAATCACTCATGATAGCATTCCAGCACATCGCTCTTTTGCTCAACATGCCAACTCAGTTTGGACCCTGCTATTTACATATCACCCTTGACCCTGCTCCTTATGGGAACAGTGTTACAGTTCCGGGAGGACTTGTCTTGGCAGTTCAGGCTTAACTGCTCCCATTGGAGTAGGGTCAAGACTGATAGCGCAAATAGACGGATCCAGACTGAGGTGGCATGGTGTGTAAAATAACAATGGCCTGGGATGCGGACCCAAGTAATTACCCGTGGCTAACATTAATTCAAGCATTCCATCCATCACTTTTTGTATACTATAGTATGTTGGCCTAAGTGAGATGGGAATGCATAGACATGGGTCCCGCGCACACTGTGTCCCTGGAACCAAGTTAAACCAGGCTGAAGAGCTCATAAGGGCAAAACCAGTCCTGGGTTGCTTATGGTCTAGTTCAGGTAGTCATTGGTTCAGCAGTTCAGGCTTGACTGTTCCCACTGGAGCCGGGAAACTGATTTGCATATAGCTTGGTCCAAACCGAGGTGGAATGGTGTGAAAAATATTGATGGACTGGGATATGGCCCAAGTAATTATCTGTTGTGTACAACACACACTAAGAAGGACAATTAAACTAGAAAAACTTCAATCCAAATTACTTATGAAAAAATATTGTCCTTTATTTAACAATACCTGATTTCATTTGTAAAACAACCATCGTATTTACAATTAGTAATAGGCCCTAATCGGGTAGGAAAAGAAAGGGAAGGGGGGTGCTCAGGGCAGTGCAAAGTCGTGAAGAAATAGATACAATCAAGAAAAGGTGCATTTGCTACAATTTAACATAGATTACGAAATGACTCAAAATAAAGCCAAAATAATTAAGGCATCATTTGAAAACAGTCAATCTAAGAACATTCTACGGCTACATAAATAGTTGAAAAAATCATGGGCATGTGCCGGAAGTCCAAAAAAGAAAGAAGAAGGCGTCGACGTTTTGACCCCTAGCCGTAGGTTACTTTTAATCCTATAACGGGGTCTTCATCAGGACAAATGCAAGGGGGTAGTGGGGCATTTGAATATCAAATTTAGACACGAGGTGATAGAGGGTGATGGTGGTATAAAAATACCAGTTGCCGTTATCCGCACCCGGGTAAGGTATCAGTTAATTACACAAATTATTAGATACAGGAAGTAAAGCGCTGTCGGCCTTTACCCCGGGGATATTAGTTCTGAAGTGGTTTGGTAACGTAGTTTTTTCAATTGGGACTCATCATGGCGGAATACCGAGAGTCCAGGCCATTGGTAATTGTTATATAGTTGCGCCACTATAAATGTGTCTTGTATTTTGCAAGCTCGATCTCTAAAATTGAAAAAGGCGAGGGTTAGCCGGCTGCTGCGTCCTCCAACATCAAATTGCTAGCCGCCACGTTGCTATCCCGTAATCCATTACCGGGGATGCCGACCTCGTTTGAAAAATATATATCCGGTTTTTCGAGGTCGCTGCAGTCTGCTTTTACTCGAAACCAACTCCGTCAGACCTAACCTGTAGGTTAGATGTTCACACATCTAACCTGTAGGTTAGATGTTCACACATCAAACCTGGGCTTCGATTGAAATTCGAATCGCATAATATCAAGCCCATTATCGCCGCTTTATTGGCAGTTTCCTGCCGGTAAAGCAGCGATAATCTACCGCAGCTTCCTTGATAATATGGCCCTGTGTTTTTTTAACACGAGCCTCAACTCCTGATATGAATCAAGCGAAATGAACCAAACATTTTGAAGTCTCGATGCTCACATAGCTAAATGTTGACATGTGTGAAACTCAAAAGCCATAATTTAGGACCCCCCCCCCCATATAATAAAGGTGTTTAGGGATACCTTTGTTTACTTTTGGAATGTTTGGAAAAGTGATGACACAATGACAGAATGAGTAGCTCCATTCCTTTTTGGATATCATTAAAATTAAATCACGGCGTTATGGACAAGAGTGACTACATTATACATTCCCAGTTGTTCAGTCTCCAGGATGACAGGAAAACCTGTGTCAACTAGAAGCTCTGTGTATTTACAAAATGTTGCAGCGATTCATGATTCAATATAGTGGAGTGGATGCGGGGCAATTCACAATCAAGTATCAGATTTGGACAGCATTCAATCTCTATATTGGAATAAAACCCGTGTATACACTATCAATCTTTGACACACATTATCCTGATACAAATGTAGTATGTTTCAATTAAACTGCCGGCTACCAATTGGTTTTTGCTGGAAGGAAACGCTGGTTATATAAAAAAACCTGGCTACGAAACAGATAAATACATAATTATAGATGTTTTAGCCAAGCCCGATCAGAGGTTAAATATAGCTGAATAAACACACTATTGGCACATTTTCGACGGCCTTTTAAGCCTCTTTCACTGGCAGTGACACACAAATATTGAGTCGAGGAGCCCAGCATGTGTCACAGTGTGAGCAAGGTGTGGGCACTGCTGCAAGTGCCATACCTAGTTTATTACTTGAATGGACATTGCCTCCTTCAGCTAAGAGGAGCAGCTGTGCCTCGCGTTATGTCTGCATGGTTTGCTAGGCTCCTATTAATTAATATCTGGGCTGGAAACTAGTGAGCAGTTGAATAATTTGCCAATCCATCTGTCAGTGGAAGGAGAGCTATTAATGGCTTCACGTTACTCAACATTCAGGGGATTATTTTGGATGTAAAATTGAATACTGAAGCGAAAGATAACAACACAGTGAGGCAGAGTTAGAAAACATGAATACAGAAGTAGAGAATGCATAAATTAAACGCATGCAGAAAATAGCTACAGAATACATAAATGCAACAAATACAGAGAAGAGGTACACTAGAGTAACATATTTTAAGGACTGTATTTTAGAGGTGTGACAACAGTTGACAGAGACAGTGTGGGGGTTGTAAGGGGTTGTGGATCTGGAAGATATTCAGACAAAATATTAAAAAAAAATATCAAGCTGCAGAAATATTGCGATGGAAATAGTGTGATGCACAACAATTGTGTGCAAAAAAAATTGACAATAATATCGAGTGTAGGGTAAGTAATATTGATGATAACAATATCCATGTTGTTAATATTGATGTTAAAATATCTATGTTGGGTAAAATCATTAAACAAATATTGCTGTTAATAGTATAGTTTTTTATGTATTTTAGAATGCATTTTAATTGTACATATCTTAAATTGCTTTTATACCTCTTGTTAATGTTTTCTATTATAGTTTGCACATTTTTAGTTGTTATTGAATTGAATGTAATGGTTTATTTGCATTCTTAGTGCTGTCGCAGATTGCGTGTTTTATAGGGGTACAGGGTATGAAGTGAATTAATTATATTTAATTTTTAATAAATATGTAATATTTAATTTATAAATAATTATGGTAATTGAGTTATTAATGTTTTTTTAAGACACGTTTTAGGTGCACTTTATGGGGTTTTTAGGAGTGTAGCGTGGCAAGTAATTATTTAATAATTATTTAATAATGACTTTTTAATTATTTTTAATAATTTATTGAAAATCCTTTAGGCAAATTGTTTAATTATTATAATTGTTCTTTATATTTTTGTTGAGGGTTTTGGATGTTGTAGGGGGAAAGGGAGAAAAATAATTATAATAATTATAAATTAATGTTAATTATTAATAATTATTTAATTGATAATTATGTAAATTGTATATTTAAGATATTTTTTAAGTTATTTATCAAGTGTGGGTTGTTGGATTTGTAGTGGTTTTAATTCAATAACATTTACCTACTCTTTAATTATTTCATTGATGATTAAATATGTTAATTATGTAATTAAGATTTTTATATATATTAGTGGTGGGTTTTTGGGTTTGCAGAGATAAAGGGTGAGAACATAATTATATATAATTCTTATATTATTAGTTAATTTCTATTGTTTGTTTCATTGATAATTAATTATGTAAAATGTGTAAATATTATATTTTTTTAGTTATATTTTAGGTTTGTGTTGTTTAGTTTGCAGAGGTATAGGGTAGGAAGTTATTTACATAATGAATACATGTAAAAATAGTCATTAATTCATAAGAAATTGTTTATTTATTATGTTATGTGTTAATTGTGTAATACTTTTTATTTGTAAATACACTTATATGTGTTGGTTGTTATGATTGTGATGAGAATATAGTGTGATATTTTAATCATTTTACTATTATTTGTTTTAATTTAACATATTTATTAAACATTGTAAAACAAATGAAATTTTCAATTTTCGTTTAATACATACATATATATATATATATATATACATATATATATGTGTACACCTTTGTGGGGCAATCCGGGCTTTCCTTTAATTTTTCATGATACATCTTGCCTAATATTCTCAGATTCTGGCATTAGATTCTTGGGAGATGTATATGATCATCAGGGAATTATGGCATTTGAAAAAATGAAGCAATGTTATAAGTTACCTGAATTGGCTAGGTTTAAATACTATCAGAATAAAGACTATTTAGTGAAGAAATTAGAACTTACTATGGTATTAGATTCTACGCTATGGGACTGTATCTATAGAGAAGTAGACAAATCTATGATTAGTATGGGATATAAGATTCTTTCTGGCTTTAACACTAATGATATCGTTAAATTAACTGAGAAATGGAATAGAAAATTGGCCTTGATTGTACCATCTGATCTAATTACTTCATCTCTTAAAAGCTTAAATGTGTCAGTTCAATCCTCTAGTCTAAAACTGCAAATGTTTAAAACTGTATGTCAATTATACCATACTCCCGAGAGAATTCTTAAATGGACAACGAATAATAATTTTGGTGATCGTACGAAATGTCCTAAATGTGATCTGAGTGGTGCTGATATTGTCCACATGTTTTTTTCTTGCCCCATCTTAGTGAATATGGGGATGGAATAATTAAGGTGGTTTCTGATAGACTTGTTGAAACTATCTTATTATCAACCATTGATGTGCTGGTGGGTATTTGTGGGGGTATTAGCGCTTTCAGGGATCTGCTGAATATTTTAGTCACCTGTGCAAGACTTACTATTGCTAGAGCTTGGATTCAAAAAAATCCTCCTATGGTTATGGAATGGTGGAGCCTAGTTAAGGAAACATACAATATGGAGATTGCACTTGCTGCTTCAAGGGGTATACAGGCTAAACTAAAAGCTGACAGAATTTGGGGTTTGTTTATGTCTTAATAACAGTATCTGTCATTTTCTTTAATGTTTTTCTCTGGTTATGATACTTTTTTCTTTCCGTATGACCTCTCTTCTGTTTATGACTTATGGAATATTTAATGGAATATCTAATGTTTACTTATTGCTGTTACAGATATCGATTGATTTTGTAAATGATGGCTTTTTTTCCTTTCATGTGTCCATTTGATGCAAATAAAGATTTAAAAAAACAAACATATATATATATATATATATATATATATATATATATGTATATATATATATATATATATATATATATATTTATATATATGATATTAAACTAAAATTCTTATATTTCTGGATATTTAATATATTTGTTAAGATATTTTATTTGTTTGAAGGGAACTGCTCTCTCTCTACTGGAATGGGAATGGTTATTTCTACCCCTCCACAATCCAATGCTTTCCCTACTGTTGCACAGACTAGAATGGGAATAGTACATTTTTCCTCTCTGCAAGCCAACACTCTCCCTACTGTTGCACTAACTGAAGTGTGAATAGTAATTGTTAGCCCTCCTGAGTCTAACGCTTTCCCTACTGTTGCACAGACTGGAATTGGAATAGTAAATGTTACCCCTCCTAAATCTAAACCTTTCCCTACTGTAGCACTAACTGGAGTGGGAATAGTACATTTTACCCCTCTGCAATTCAATACTTTCACTACTGTTGCACAGACCAGAGAAGAAATAGTACATTTTACCCCTCCTGAGTCAAACGCTTTCCTTACTGTTGCACAGACTGGAGTGGGAATGGTATATTTTACCCCTCCTGACTCCATCACTTTCCCTATTGTTGCACAGATCGGAATGGGAATAGTATAAGTATTTTTCCTCCAATTTTATAGTTTTGTTTATATTATTTTTATTTTATAATGTGTGTAATATGTAATATATATTGTTTACTTTTTTATGTGTAATTAAATTGGTATGTTTTTTCAATTTCTTTTAGTTCATTTGTTATAGTTTTTAATTTATTGTGTTTATATATATATATATATATATATAGTTATTTATTTGTTATAATTTTAACTTTACAAAAAAATAATAAATGATAATCTACATTGAAATTATTATTGTAATAAAAGTTTTGAAATAAATATGTATAAATAAACATACACATATACATATATATGTATGTACTTTTTAAATAAGCATATATAACATTTATATGCATATTTAAATTATTTAAATATTCAATTCCGATGATATCACTGTTAAATCATAATATATATTTAATGTTTATTATTTTTAATTATATATATATATGTCAACACATAATATTTTTGTGATTAATCATAGTGCACAACGAAAAATGTTTCTGATGTTTTTGTCATTTGCATTCTAAGTATTGGAAAACAATATTTTGGTGCTCGATATTTTGTCTCGATAGTTGCATGACACGATATTTGTGGTTTTGATATTTTGTCAGTGAACCGATCTGGAAAAGCAGCAATTGTCTCCTAAGTAAGGTTTATAGTTATCATGTATCAGGGACATCCTATTTCTTCTGATTCATTTCTCCCGATGATATCCATGTCAGCAAAGCTGTGGTCCTCTGGCTATTTTGTAAACCTTTCCATATAATTTTGCACACTCTTTATAGATTGTCCGTTTCACTACGACTCAATCGTTGATTGCTATGTTCAACAGTAGGAGCTGCTCAATATTGGCCCCAAATTAGTAGGGGCTGTAACATGGACATATGTGCTTTGAGCACAACTGTGTAAATGTTTAAAAGCATTGTAGTGTTTAAAGAGCATATATGTGACTCAGAATTTCTCCTAGTTAGTGCATGGGCTGCACGCAGCACAGCATGTACAACAGAAGGAGTAAATGCTACTTCCTGTCTCCAAACTGTGATGTCTGCAGGTCATGCATGAACTAAGAGACATTCCAATATCAATGTACGTATGTTAGAATGTACAATTGTAGGGCGTTGTTTTGGTGCCAACTAGGATGGCGATGCTGCACTGAGCTCTGTGCAAGGTTGGGACTTTTCTTCACGGGTGGCTTGTGAAGGGAACATACGCTTCCATGGAAAAGTTTTGAAATGCAGCTCTTAAACTGCCAGTGAGTCAACCCGAATGCCTTTTTCGAGCAATTTCCAGCTCTTTATTACTAAACACTAGCACAGGGGAATTCCCTCAGTTGGATACCGAGACGGTGTCCACCATTTTGAATGGCGCTTCAAGAGCGCCTCTTCCGAAACCCTTTCCTCACAATGTTTCCTCACTAATGGTTCAAAGCTTCTACTTTCCATGACCTGTACTACTGTACATGCTTCCTGTTTACTGCATTTGTCACCCGTGGTCCTGTGGGATTTTTCTCAAGTAGAACTGCAGGAGCAATTGCTGAGCTGAATGTCATTTCACTAAGTTTTCTCAGCAAATCTTCTTTCTTTAACATTGTGCTTTTTTTTCTTCTTACCTCTATTTAATACTTTTTCTTCATAATAACTTTTATTTTTGTATACATACTGTTCCTCCTTAAGCTCTTTCTCAAATACATTTTCCTGCGCTGGGAATAAACTACTTGATATTGACATTCACTTGTCCTACATGCAGAACAACAGAGTACAGCCTTCCTGTGTACCATAAATCGTGCTTAATTCAAGCAAACGCTTTTGTGAAAAAAAATATATATATATTATATATATATATATATATATATATATATATATATATATATATATATATATATATATATATAAAATACAAGTACTGTGAACGTATATATCAACTCTTTGAATTTCTTTTAATTGTTTGGAAGTATGTGACTATTAGGAAAGAACACATTTATGTAGTATTTGTTGACTTATGTGCAGCATTTGACCTTACCCCTCGAGAGGAATTATGGAATATTGACTGCACACTATAATAAGACTCCACACTAATAATTATGCCCAAATAAGATGAGGGCAGAAAGGGGAACTAACTGAGTGTATTTGGGTAGACAGTGGAGTTCGCCAAGGTTGCATAATGGCACCCACCCTGTTCACCCTAAACATTAATGGGTTGATAGAGACATTAGATATTTGTACTGATGACCCCCCTTATGATCTCTGGCCAGAAGATATTGTCACTTTTATTTGCCAACAGTAACGTACTTGTCTCTAATTTCCATATGGGGCTGCAGAACATTTTGAACCAATTTTCACTTTCTTGTAGGGATTTTGGGGTGGAAATAAACGTAACAAAAAGTCTATTTATGACATTCACCCCACATAGGTCCTTTAAGGGTAAGATTAGGTCGGGAAATACATATCTGGAGCAGAGGAAACAATTTGATTAGATAGGGGTCAACCTTATTAATATTCTTTCATGGTCCCCACAAATAACTAAGAGCCAGGCAACACTACCGCATGTGGGGTGCGCAATTGCTAAAAGGCTGAAGAATTTGACCTGTAGACCCATTCTACCAGTTTTCTAATTTATAGGGCAAAAGGTATTGCAGCCACTTTGTATGGCGCTGAACTATGGGATGTAAAATACATAGTTGGCAAATTAGAACAATTTTATGAGGACAGTTCTTGCTCTGCCTCGCAACACGTCCTTAAGGTCTATTTGCTTCGATCTTGGTCTGAAAAATGTATCTCATCTGGCTGCATTTAGGCCTCTGGCTTTCTGGGTTAGATTATGGACCAACGAGTCTTCTCTTTCTCTACGAGAATCAGCTTCTGAGATCCCTGCCTCAGACCCAAAAGGAATAATACCCTAGTTTAAACATGTCAAGATATGGTTATACAGTGTGAAGATACCAGAACTATGGACTAACTCTGCAGTTATGTCGAAAAGGTCTTTCAACAGTTTAAAGAAGAGTTACTGGGACTATATTAACAACCAGTGGTTAGGAATATATGATGTTACATTGCATGCAATTAAAAGGCATGCTTTTACAACGCAGTCTTTACAATTCAACAATGCATGCCATTACAACACATCTTTTAAAACTACCCTGACAACGCATGCCATTACAACGCATACCATTACAATGCATACCATTGTAATGCATAATACTTTTAGGGCAACAGTACGGTAAGTTTTGGATAGTGTAGGGGTAAAAATTACTATTCCCACTCCAGCGGGTGCAACAGTAGGGTAAGTGTTGGGTAGTGTAGGCGTTAACATTTACTGAGTGTTGGATAGTGTAGGGGTAAAAATTGCTTTTCCCACTCCATTGAGTGCAACAGTAGGGAAAGTGTTGGATAGTTTAGGGGGAAAATTGCTATTCCCCTGTACCCCAAAACCCATACCCACCCTAATACTAAAAAAATCTCCATTACGAACGTTATAATGCATTGTAATGGCATGAGTTGTAATGGTATGCATTGTAATTGCATGCAATGTAAAGGCAGTTGCATTGTAACAGTTGAGTTGTAAAGGTAGGTCATTGTAATGACTGCATTGTAATGGATGTTTCCTGTGGTTAGTCCACTCCTGTTTCAGTGAGCTAACAAGTAGATTTCTGGACTACAAAGATAGACTGATCGGAGAGGGCTTTCTTACTTGTATAGAACCACCGGACGCAAGGCCTCTTTATTTAAAGTTCAAATATGGCATTCTTCCACTGAATGAGACCGGGAGCAGATGGGTGGGAAGTACTAGTTCCTCAAATTGTCTCGTTTATCCAAGTAAACCTGAATCTTTAACCCATTTTCTTGTATCAAATACATTGCCACCAGGAGTTTTTGGTTGATCCTGATGTGTCATATTCAATCTCTGAGGCACTTAAAGGAGGCTGTCAGATTCCTAAAGTGTGATACTACATCTTGGTTAGTGTTCGATGGATCAACATATTTGTTAAATGCCTGGCTGATGAGAAGTTCAATTAGTTTATCTGTATCAGGGTCATAACATGGCACTTGGATATATATATTTTAAATTTGTAAAGCAGAAAGCAGAAGGGGACCGCACAGCCCCCTCCCTGTGCCGATTTCATTTTATCGGAAAGAAATAGCATGTTTTTAGACATGAATAATGAAATTAGAATCGCCAGAGAAAAACTAAACATGCAAAAAAACTGTTACTAGTTTGTTGCAAAGAGAAATTAGAATTAGTGTAAGGCAGATTTTTTAAAAAGCTGATGTTCAAAATGTATGGAACTATGCAGAGAAATATGTACTTTCCTGCAATGACCTATATGTCCAAAGATTAAACATACTGCCAAAATGATAGCCTTTCAACTGATCACATTTGTTGATTATAGAAAACAAGGTGACAAGGAGGAGCTTGTTCTCGTTTTCGTTGCTTAGGGTCCTATTATGTGTCTGACAGTCCACAAACTGCCAGACTCACAGGGTGCAGCAGTGGTGGACTTCCAACTGCCCTTTTATGACCAGGGCGGTCCGGTCGCTCAGTGGCATGGGGGTCTTGAGGCACCAATATTCTTGACGAGGCCACTGCAGTCTGTCAAACATATTATGAGTTTCCTTACTGCCACACTTTTCATGCAATTGCGACCGCCATGAAAAGTGTGGTGGTGAGGAACCAAAGGGGACCCCACAGGGCCCCTTTGTGCCACTGCACCATGGGGTGCATGCAGGGGGGGGGGCCCTGTCTGCATGCACTGCCATATTCCTGCACGAAACAAAATACACAAACATTGTACATTTCAGTCCATGTAGGAACATGTCTTGATGTTCCCATTGCAGCAACTATTTTAAAGGCGCCTCCATGGGAATGCCAAAGAACTGCGCGCCAGCGACTTAAACAGTGGTAATCTGATGGGCGGTCTGTTTTGGCACTGTTGGAGTGGGGCAGCTGCGTGGTGGCACAGTTCCCGCACCACCAACATCATAATACAGCCTTTAGACTGCAGATATAATATGCACTGTGACATACCTTGCACTTTGGATGCTGGCCCTCGCAGAAGACATTATGATGTCTCAACTTAACTTATAATAACGTATACATCGTTTGCCAGTAAAACCTTCTAAATAGTCTCTTCTGCATACATTTATTATGGAATTTAACTATTTCATGAAACTTGATAAACTGTGCTTGAAAATACTTTTAATAACCTTTTCTAAGCAAATGCAATATCTATACAGTTTTGACATGACTAAATGTCACAGTTTGTGGTTTCCATCTGGTTTTACATATTGTGTAAAAACAGTGCCAGACTTAGCTGATATAATTCTAAGTGTCAAATCTTTCTTCCTTAATACCTTTCAAAATGATGGGGAAAAGTCGCTGTACTGTGAGTCAAGACACAGGGATATCATACTATTGAACTTTCGACCTTTTAAATGTCACTTCACAGATGCAGTAGTTAATATTAACTTCAATATAGGTCAGTATAATGGATGAACATGAAATAATAAGTATATCTGTGAGATGTTTTTCTCCAGGACAATAATTGTCACACTGTAGGATATAACATTTTCTTTACTGTGCTACTGCTACTGTCGGAATCGAAGTGTGTAAACACAGGGTCACTTGGAACTTTGGCTTTAATCGAGCGGCGAAATTAAATGCCCTGTAATCAGGTTACTAACATTTTTCTGCACCAACCTGTCATTAACATGTCCAGTAATTACTGGGTGATGCAGCTGCAGATGGCTCAATAATCCCATGAACCTTTCGTTAATTACTGGAGAGGTCTCAAGCAGCTTTGTGCTGCTGGAAAGATTGTGGTAAAGACCAGTGGACGCAGTATTTCTGCTGGTTGTGGCCGAATTACTGCCCACATCTAAATTCGGCAGAAAGGGCTGTCAGTCATAATATTAGCGGTTCAGCCTTTTCTGCTGTTTTTTCCAGCCCATTCTAAATAGATCAGAATCTCATGTGCACTGAAAAAGCCTGCAATTTCATAATTCTTCTTGTTGTGCACACCTGTTTTATGAAATGCAGGCACAGAAGAATCATTCCTCAACTTATTTACTTCACCAATTCCTACAACGGTAGATCTGCGTGAAAACTGGCAACAAGATCTGCCACAGCTCACGACTCCAAGTCCTTCATTACAATTTGGACAAACCTTTGTGAGATATTTACCAAATCTTATAAATGCCATTATCACAGGTTGAAATATTTAGTGGATGTCGTATATACCTCCTATTCTGAGTTTTTAATGTGGAAATGAGTCAAAGCGTGCTGAACTGGTTTTAGCCTGCCAAATCCACGTTTTCGTTTTTTTCTAGGGCTATTTTCCTCAACACATTTTAACAGGTTTGACTTGCTGGAATCTATCAAGGGACACCTATTGAGTGTTTGATAACTCATATAAAACTCGTAATTCCAAAAACTGTCCAAACTCCGATTTGCCCAAGGATCCGACTTGAACTCTGAACTTTGTAAACAGAGCATGTCATTTATTGTTCAATTTAGTAAAATTGATGTAAAATATTGGCTTTTTTGAATGAGGAGGATGGCAGAGTCAGAGTGCAACACTGGTTTCTCATCACAAAGCCTTCCTCTAGTCAGTTTTAAACTTGAGATAGGAAGAAAGGAACACAAGAAACTACAGCCCCTTAATTTAGGGCTCTTCAGACCAGGGTGAGGTGAAGAAATACTGGGGACATTTGTGCTTCTCCTTGAGACATCACAACCATGGAAAGCATTCTTAGCAGTAGTTTGAATAACCAGATTTCGATTCTGGTATTAAACGAAAATGCGCTCAGCTCGAGTACTATCCACATTTTGTCTAGAGCTGGGCAGAGCAACACATATTTGAGAATATCCAAGCCAAAACCTAGCCTGAGCCGAGACAGATTTCTGAGTGAGGTGCGCAAAATATGAGCTGAAACACCCTTTAAATCCTTCCTTTAGTGTTTGAACCCTGCAACAAAATATATTGTAAATAAAGGCAAGTATATAATAACAAGCATTGAAAATGTAATGGGTCTCTCATTTTTGGGAGTTCGATCTATTGGCATTGTAAACCGCAATGTTTTTATATATGCAATAGGTCTTGTATGTATTGGAGCTATAGGCAGTGCAAATGGCAATGTTTTTTACTTGTGTGTTATCGAGTGTATGTATGTGGTGTGTTGTGAAATGATGTAGGTTGGATTTGATTAGATAGTTGTGTAATCGTGTGGCATGGAATTTGTGTATTTGAATTATGTGGCATGGTGTGCTGTGGAATTATGTGGATAGCAATTATGTGGTATTGAGTGTACTTGAATTATGTGGTGTGGGATTGTGTTTTTTAGAGTGGAAATATGTGGTATAGTATTTTGTGTTGTGAAGTGGTATGTAGTGGGATTTAATGTACATCTCTCAGTTTGGGAGGTAGGAGAGTTTTGTCTGCAGCAGCCAATATCTCACAGTATATTATTTCAGTTAATATACCACAGGACCAAATCCCGTCTCTTAGCACTTTTTTAACTCCATATGAGTCTAAATATATTGTCCCCCGGATCACTAAATTAAAGGTGTCCTGTTCAATACCCCTGAAAATGTGTAGGGCCATTGTTTTAATCAAAGTACCGATTGATATGTTTACTTATCATTGTGTGCAACGATGCATCACAGAGCACGTCTACAGAAAGCGGTTAAGTGGGGATCTTAGGCTAGGGCCAATTCCACATCAACAACAACAAAATTGAGTTATGATCCAATACCAACCACCCCAGATACTCAACATCATTTAACACCAGGTTTTTGTCCCCACCTCCTAAAAATAAATCCAATCAAGCATATACCATATGCATAGGGGCGTAAAATCAGAAATCCTTACACTTTGGGTTGAAGTGCCTTTCAAACAGCTGAAACTGCCACTGCTGGGACCAATCAGGGAAATTTGTGGCAAGAGAAATAGTTTGGGATTAATGCACAGTTAATGCAAGGGAGGATGAGATCTGTCTCTCTCTCAATCGTGCACCATATTAAAGTCTCCTGCCCAAAGATGAGCTAGCAGAGGGCATAGGAGACAAAGACGACCTGAACCCACTAGAAACAACACCGGGTGGACATTGCGTGTACATGTGCTGGCAAGCACTAAGGATCTACCATCCAAAGTGCCCTCCAGAATCCTATATTGCTCCTCTAGGTTTATATACTGGAATCATGCAACAGATACAGAACTCTGGATGGTGTCCACACAAGTATGCCTTGAGTATGTTGAGTAAGTTGTTCACTAGAGTTGCCCAAGCCCTTTTCTCTTCAACTTAGCTAACTCCGGCGCAGTCATATGAGTCACGTTGGACTCCTGAAGCATGTAACCTGAATATTATGTCTCTTCAAGAGCGAAAAGACTAGATCCCTCTTGACCGAGGATCCCTGGCCCACGAAATACCGTGTAATTTATGCCATTGCATGAAAACTAGGGAAAGGTTACCCTACAGAGCTTGCATTCACTTCTGGCTCTACAAACTGGGACCAATCATAACATTTTAATTACATGGCACATGGACCACCTCCACATTCGTGGTGTCCCTGCTTCAATATCCATTATCAGTGCACCCCTATATCATGCTTACCGCACCAATCCATGGATTCAGAACAACTCCCCTCCCCTGTCCCGCCTATCCAATTCTGAAACAGAAACAAGTGTGCACAAAATGCAAGCTGAAGAACAAGGAAAACAAATACAGGGATTCTGGTGAAAATATATGGCATTATACATAACTCACGCATTGCTATCTGTATCTACATGAAACACTGTGCTCTTTCTAAATCACAACTTGTATACCCGGCAACTAATTGTCCCATGTCTACTCGGCTGCATTTACCTAGGTCGCACCACACAATGCAACTCCTTCCCTACTCTACAATTCACCAACTGCTATACCGGAAGTGCATCCATTAAGACACCTCACTTCTGCCTGGTCCGACCATATAGAAGAGTTTGTCTGTAAAGTGCTTCATGCTTCCAAGGGACAACAGCAGGTTGGGGATTAGTGTTGCAAGTTTACATGTTGTATGCCAATGGCGTGTGCTCCACACGAAGAAGCCTGTGAATCACTGCCACCGCCACTTCTCATGTGAGCTTGGTTGAGGCGGAAGTGCTTGTAAGACTGACCCAACTTACAATAGGGGAAACTATGATTGTTACCCCTGGCCCCGTGAGAGACAGAAACGAAAGGCTCCGCTCAACTTTCACTTTTTAAATGATATCACTGGACCTTGCAGGGTCCCGAGCAGACTTAAGGTAACAATTATTATAGCTACCGCCCACTGGTTGCCCCAATGGTTGAACTCACATAACCTATGGTGTAGTGTTTGAGATGTGCCAAATATTCAGAAAGGGAGGGGTATGTTTTTCTGCTCGGCTTTCCATGCCCCCTCAAAATGGAGTTTATTCGACGGAGCCTGTGTCTGAATCCTATTGTATATTGCTGTGTTTGAGTGAGGTCCAGCTATAAGAGGCAAGGTTACTGAAAGCATGCTTAATAAATGATGACAGCAAAACGGGCAAGCACCCCTCAGACAATTTAGATGTTCTGGGTGTATGACAACAAAATGACAAAGCACTGAAAAAAGAAACAAGCAAAGGATTACGGAAGGACGTGCTTGGAGCTGCAAATCAAAAGACCAAACAAACAAAGGACTGCAAAAAGACGCAGACTGACGCAGCGCTACTGAAATAAAACAGAAAAGATCATCTGTGAAGGGATGACCAACAAGAAGGAACCATGAACAAGATGTGACGGACAAACCTAAAGAACTTTGGGGCATATTCTCAAGGACTCTTTGATGATTTAGCAGCACTTTTCCGCCATGAAAGTGGTGATCGATTTATTGCCCTATTCACAAGCTTGCGCTAACAGCCAACACTTGCCAGTTTACCTGCGGTAGCTGCCGATAAAAATATTGCCAAGGCTGACAGCGACAACTAACGCTAATCATATGCAGAGTAGGCTTTCCAGTCCAAAAACTCAAGATAACACCACTTCCTGATATTCTCAACAACCAGCCAGATCTGCGTGGTGGGTCAAAAACAGGCGATAAGGACTAAAGATCTGCTTTTTTCTGGTCTTAAATAGAACTAAACTCTGCAGTATAAAGGGAGCCCCGCCCAGAGCCACATCTGAAGACCAACAGATGCCATGGAGCAACTAATCATGCAGCTCGGAGACCCAAGAGGGCAACAACACCCACCACCACCGCCCCCAGGATCACACCCCGGACTACCACTGAGGCAGTCCAGCACAAGACAGCAGACCTTCCAAAATGCACCAGCCTCAGAGACTTAACGCCAGAGGATGCCATTGCCCACCTCAGGCTCAAGAGGACAACCATCTTCCGCATTCCCACCCACATTGCCCACAGGCTGACGGTACCAACACAGCGGACAACCAACATCCCTCCGCAGACAAAGCTGCTGGCTGTCCTGCACTTGTTGGCCACTGGTACCCGCCAACCAACAACTGCCAGAGTCGTAGGATTCTCACAGACAGCCCTATCAAAGTTCCTCACACCTGTATTATATGCCATCATCAGCTTGATACCCCAGCACCTTCACTTCCCCCACACTGCGTAGGAACAGCTGGAGACCAAGCAAGGCTTTTACGCCATAGCTGGCTTCCCGCACGTGTTGGGGACAATTGACTGCATACATGTCCTACTTGTGCCCCCTGTCAACACAGCACACAATTACCACAACAGAAAGCACACGCATTCCATCAATATGCAGGCAATAGTGGACCACCGGGGACTGTTCACCAATGTTGTCGGCAACTTCCCCGGCAGTGTGCATGATTCCTACATTTTCCGACAGCCCATCATCAACCAGTGCTTCCAAGATGGCACCTATGGAAATGGACTGCTCGTTGGTAAGTACCAAAGGAACACACCACACACCTCAACTCCACAATCATACAACTCACAACTGTGGGAATGCACGCGTAACAAAATCGCATACAACATGCCAAACAGCATGCCCACCCACCAGACACGACAACACAAGTAACTGTGGCAACAGGGGCCAGACATGCAGACAAACCATCCACAATGGCATAGCCCCTCTGCCACACAATTGCAGAATATGGGGAGAGGTGGGAACCAAGAATGTGCGAATGAGGCAAGTGACCCATGAATAAGAATGTACAGAATGCCAAGTGTGGCCGTGATGTGCTGGACAATCTTGAGTATGCAGAGCACAGACATGTCCATGTGGACATATACTGCTGGCATTTGTAGTGTTGTGGACAGTTGATGCAACTATGTTACCTCAGGCAGTGAGAAAGACCTGTAAGCGTAAACATAGTGGGCTGGGCCGCCATATGTCTGTGTCCACCATATCCTGACCACAGGCCTACACACATTTGGCTGCCCACCTTCAACAGCCAACATCACAGTGTTGTTGTCAGGCTTGCTGATATGCACAGACAGGCATGACAATGGTGTGCCGTAGGAGTGCAAGTGATGCAACCGAGAAGTGCACACAAGTAAATAGGCTTGGGGGAAGGAGGAGCAGCTGTGAGGCTATGTAATACACAATGATCCTGCACATTCGCCAGAAGCAATACATGGCAAACATGAATCTCAAATGCTGCACAAATCATACGCCACAAGACTTGAAATTCTGCCAACACAGCATGCAGAACCACCAATTTACACAAATCTCACTTACCTCTCACAGGTGATCAAGGATATGCACTCTGCCCGTGGATGATGACACCCCTCCGAGGCCCGAACACCCCGGCCCAGAGGCAGTACAATGTGGCCCACAAACGCACCAGGATCATTGTTGAGTGCACATTTGGCGTGTTAAAGTCATGTTTCAGGTGCCTGGACATCACAGGTGGAAGACTCCTGTACAGCCAGGAAATAGTGTGCAAGATTATCATTGCATGTTGTGTATTGCACAACGTATGTGTACGCACCAATGCCCCATGGATACAGGTGCCAGATACACCGGACGATGATGAGGAAAACGAGGCAGGTGGACCACACCCCACTGCAGCTGCAGCAGGAATAAGCCCGAAGGGACACAATCATTAACACATGAGCGCTTCACATTGTGACTGTCCTTAGCAATCATGGAACAGTACAATATGACCACATGGACAGCATGTGCAAATAAATTCATTACAACACACAGTCCCTGTGTGTCTGTTAGTCCTCTGCATTAGCACATCACTCTGACTAATATGCGTTATAGAATTCCTATAGAATCCCAGGTTAGATGTGCAGGACATCTAACCTGGGATTCTATAGGAATTCTATAACACATATTAGCAAGCCCATTATCGCCGTTTTATCAGCAGTTTCCTGCCGATTGAACGACGATAATTTTAACGAGGTTCCTTACTAATATGCCCCCAAGCCTCTTACAAAGAATATAACCAAATCTTAATTGCAACAAATGCATGTTTATCCATTTATTCTATCTGTAATGCTTTAAAATAGAAGAACGTGTCACCTTTTAGTCTTCAGTATAATACATCCTGGGATTTTTAATGGCACATTCGTAGAGCTACAATCCAACTAGAAAGGCCTGGAAGGGCTGGGGTGTTAGTGTATTAGTCCAATGGGTGGCAGTATTGAGCATGGCGATTTGCAGCCAGCAACAACTAAAGCTAATTAAGTCATACATTCCACAGAAAATTGTCAATATACCAACATTGATGTAAGTATATAAATATATCAGCACCAACTTCATGGAACAACTCTCAATCAGTTCTAAACTAAACACGAAAGAGTAAATATACGTTTTTAATGCTGCACAAAAACCAACATGTTCGAATGATGTTTGAATCCTTATTAATTTTCAACTGCATTAACGATCCTCCAAAATGAATCATTGTTGCAATTTCAAACATTATTTTTGATGGCTCAGGTATATTCCATTATTCTCTTTTTTGGTTCACAACGTGTACTCCCCACTTGTATCAAGTTGCAGTAGCATGTTAGTGTTTATCATATTTTTCCCTTTTACTTGTTATGTTTTTTGATCTGTAGTTCTTTTACTGCCGTTTCTTATTTCAGATACATTCAATGTATCAGCATTTTGATATCTTTTACATTGATTTTGTGTCACAAATCTTATTTTATCCGTCCAGTGTAGAAAAGTCAGAGATTATAAAATGGAAGACCGAGTGGAATCGAGGAACAAAGATTGGTAGACAGAAAAGCGAAGGAAGGAAGGCCTGAAGAAAGCAAGTGTGAAAGAAAGGTTGAAATGGTGATAAGAAGAAATGATAAAGAATTGGATGGAAGATTAAGGCATTCGTATGTGTCCAGCAAAGAGCAGCACACATGCAAAGTTTGAAAAATGTGCAGAGTTTTAATACTTGCTCCACTTTTACTCATGCCTCCAGGAGATATCATTTTTAGGTGCAAATCCCAGTCCACAATATTAGTAAATAGAGATTTTCATCAAAACCCATAAGTGGTTGAAACTGAATGCCCATGTACCATCCAAAGGTACATCCCATTGACGCAAAGTAGAAAATAGCACTAATTTGCATTACTTAATGCAACAATTCCAAACATACCACAACAATTTTTGCAGGGTGTGAGTCACTTTTGTGATCTAGACCCCCATAAAGAGTTAGGAAATCTGTGCCTCAGTGTCTCTCTTATGTGCTTGTTACTTTCTCCCAGGGCTAGATGCGTCGCTCTTGCAAGGGGGCGCAAGGGTGATGAACAACCTAAGTGAGATTTATCACGTTGCACAAGGCTACCTTGCGTGGCCCCGCATGAAGTAGCAGCCCATCCCCTACCAAATTGGAGGGCAGATCGGAGGAGGGTGTTGGTGGTGTTGGGGGCTTCAAGGGCCCCAAAAAAATAAACAAATTAAAAAAATAACTTACCTTGAAATGCAGCCATCGCTGCCCGCCACATCACGCTCTTCTTTCTTCTGCGCACATGCTCCCAGACTGCACTGAGGCCAATCCTGATGCTTGATAAAAGCAGTGTTAGGATTGGCCTGAGCCCTGGCAACTTGTGCTCCCAGGCATACTGGGAGCCTGTGCCTGCTCTGTCCAGCCTCAGCAACGCAGCTGGGGCTGGAGATCTTCAATGTGCATGAGGGTTTGGCCAGCTTGAGACGGCTGGCCAAACCCTCATCCGCATTGAAGGGAGTGCACCACCACTCCCCCCACCAGCAGTGTCATCCCCTGGACCCAACGACCCAACCCTAAGACTCTCCAGAATGTGTCAAAATGCTACGCCTCCCCAAGTGAGGCATAACAAGGAGAAATGTCTTTATTTCTCCTTGTTCTTTCTACATGTGCTGCATTCTGCAGCCCAAATACAACAGGGAAAATGCCTTTGAAGAATGGTTTTGTGCAGGAATGTGTCCCTTCCTCTACAAACACAATCCTGCCTACAACGCAGACATGCGTGCATCATGGTCTAAGGGTGCCGGCGTTGGCGCTAAGCTGCTGTTAGTGCAAAAGTGCAGGGATGATTTTTTTGTTGTTATGAAATATAGATTTTCACAGTTATATTAACACTTCATACAGCACATGATGATCTCCCAGTTTAATCTAGGGTTTTCGTCCCTTCCTCCACCTCCCTTGACTCGAATGCCCCCGCCCTCCCCTCCCCCCGCACCACTAAACCAGTCTGGTCAGCGAGGATCTTAGTACGGCAAATAAATATTTGTTAATAGGCATTGGTACATTGTCAGATACAAGAATCAGGGAAAAACCAAAGGTGGTGATGGACGGAGCGTTGACAATGCAAACACTCACCCCCAGTCAACTGATCTGGGTTTAATCCATCACCGTTCTTTAGCTCACTCCGCCACCCCAGTTCAGACATGGCCATATGCAAATCAGTCTGACCCTGTGCCTCATGGGAACAGTCCAGCCCAAACTGCCAAACCATGTCTTCCCTGGACCGGAATCAAGCTTCCCAGGACCGGTTCCTGGCATTACAGCCGTATCCAGCCGAGCTTGCTTGAAGGGGTCATAAACAGACATATGAAACATAATTCATACATTATAACTACACGCAGAACCATGGTCACCATGCGGAACATAAATATAGTTTTTCATGTGGAAAAAAGGAGGATGTGGCTGTATTATATGGTATGGCTGTGTAGCCTTACCGTGTATTACATGTGCAAGAATTCTCTTGGGTCCTCTCAGGCTCATTTGAACAACCTCAAGTTCAACCCTGGGTAGCTATAGCTTCGAGCAGCATGGCTTGTATGGAGGAACTTAGTGTAAAGCGTTTACCAATTGCAAACATTGAAAAAAGAACGCCACACAACACAAAAAAAATAGGACAGCAATTCATGAAAATAGACAATATCTCTAGAGACTTTGATGAGCAAAATCCACAGTAGCGTTCTGAAGATACAGATTGTTAAAGGTGTTATCACTTTTAAATTCAACTGCAAACAAGCACTGTTCAATAATGTTTTGTGAACTTTACAAAATTTTGTGAAAGTTAGTTCAGCTACTCTGACCCAGCTTGGGCAACCATATCCGACACTATTAAGGTCTGGGGGGCACTGACAGGTTTTCAGTCCAGTTAAAAATTTTATGTCACGACCACCGAAGACTTTAATGGAATGGTCATGGTGCTGAGGATATAGGATGAAAAGATCTCAAGGATGATCCGGGTGCGGAGAGGTCGAGAGGATTTATTCAGGTAGAAGTGCATTCCTATTAGTAAAGCTAACTCCAACCACTGTGGTATGTTTTAAATCCAGAGATTGTGCTTCCCCAGGCCAAACACTCTCAAAATATACTGCCTACTAGCATTGATGACATGTGATTCCTATACCTTAGAATGCTGACTGTCCTATGTAACATTTCCTATAGAAAGATTTACACAGTATGATTCTTGTGACTGTATAATCTGTGTGTGATGTAAAGTGCTCAGTCACCCTGGAAACCTTGCACCACTGACGACACCACCACGACCATGAACACCCACTCAAGAGTCCCCACGGACCCCTGCTCACCGCACATCTACCACAGAGCCGCTGCCGCCATAGCACCCGAACTGGGCCGGACCATCAATGCCTCCCTCTATTCCGGCATCTTGCCTGATGACTGGAAGCGGGCAGAGGACAAGCCCCTTCTCAAGAAACCCTCGACCGACCCGACGGACCTTAAGAACTACAGGCCCATCTCTCCCTTCCCTTCGCAGCCAAAGTCACCAAGAGATTCCTCAACACCCATCGAAGATAACCCAATCCTCGACCCCTCCCAGTCCATATTTCACAGCGACCACAGCACCAAGACTGTCCGCCTTGCTGCCACCGATGACATCCGCATGCTACTCGACCAAGGCCACACCACGGCCCTCATCCTACTAGACATCTTCGCAGCCTTTGACACTGTCTATTAACGGACTCTTGCAGCCAGACTCCACGATGCTGGTATACAGAGAAACATCCTCGAATGGATCCGCTCCTTTCTCTCTGGCAGAACCCAAAGGATCAGACTCGCTCCACTCCTCTCCGAACCTACTGAGATCAACTGCAGAGTACCCCAATGATCAACACTCAGCCCCACGCTCTTCAACATCTACATGGCCTCCCTCGCAGCCATCGCCAGACAGCATGGCCCCAGCATAGTATCTTACGCCGATGACACCCAGCTCATCCTCTCTCTCACGAAGAGCCCCGAAGACACCAGACTCAGTTTCCCAGAAGGAATTAAAGATGTTGCAGCCTGAATGAGCAACAGTTGCCTAAAACTGTACTCGTAGAATTCTGAGGTCCTCATCCTTGGACCATCTCCCACTGTGTGGGACAGCTCCTGGTGGTCCCTTGCCCTCGCAAACCCACCCACCCTGACAAACCAGGCCAGGAACCTCGGCATCATTCTAGACTCCTCCCTCACTTTATCCCGCCAAATCAACACCGTTGCTTCCACCTGTTTCAACTCCCTATGTATCCTCCGCAAGACCTTCAAGTGGATCCCCCCGAAATGCAGCAGGACCGTCACCCACGCACTCATAACCAGTAGACTGGACTACGGCAACGCCCTGTATGCCGGAATCATTAAAACCCCGCTGAACAAGCGCCAAACCATGCAGAACACCTCAGCCAGACTCGTCCTCGGAACCACACGACATGAGCACATGACCCAGCACCAACGAGACCTCCACTGACTCCCCATCGAGAAGAAAGTGACCTTCAAGCTACTCACCCACGCCTACAAATCCCTCCACTACATCGGACCCAAATACCTCAACGAAAGAGTCTCCTTCCATGTACCCAAAAGAAACCTCCGCTCCACTGACCTCGCCCTGGCAGAGACCACACACATCCAAACCAGAGCAGGCAGAAGAGCCTTCTCTTACATCACAGCAAAGACCTGGAACGAGTTCCCTGTCAGCATCAGATGCGTCCCCACCCTGCACACCTTCAGGAAGTACCTCAAAACCTAGCTCTTTGTCTAATCCAGAGTTGCATAAACGCCCCCCCAGCACCTTGAGACCCTCACGGGTGAGTAGCATGTTTTTATAAACCCCATATTTATTGACACACTGGTATGAGCAGTGATATAAAACAAATGTAATGCATGAGAGTGGGGCTATGGAGAGATGAGGGACAGTGCTAAAGGGTGAAAATGAAGGAATCCGCTGAGAAGGAGGTCAGGGGGCAATAATGATTGTGGCACTCGGTGCCACCAGCTCTAAAGCCAGCCCTGAACACAAGCCACCATATTTCTTTGAAACTGAGGCGCAGCTGCAGTTGACAGCATGTGACACACTTGAAACACAAATCCATGTAAAAAAAATGGTAGAATGCACACCTTCTAATAGAGTATATCGAGTATATAGAATGGAGAGCGTGCTATCCTGGACCATGCTCCGTCCATGCGATTTAATGTAACACTATAGCAGCTGTAGTCACTTGAAACACACCCAGAAATTTGCCCAGGAGAAGCCTGAGATTCCATGAGAAAAAGAGAGCCTCAGAGGGTCCGCTCTCTTCTACATGTGACATTACCAGCTAACAGAATGTACGGTTCTGCTGTTCATACTTTTATTTGATCGCATTCTTTTAAAATTGAATTAGTAGCCTTTATAGCTACCCATAAATGTTTTAGCGACTTTAATTTCTTATGAAAGCATTTTCATGTCCAAACTGTTCTCTGATGCAAGAGAAAAGGCAATTGCTATTAAGAATTGAAAACTAGAACAATTACACTTTATACTTTTTAATGTTACAAATTACCGATATGACTGCCTTGTATAGTAAATGATTATTGTTATTGCTACAAATAACAGTGCCAGGGTGACGTTGACACTTTCAATGCACCTCATTATAGTGATCTAAGGAAATTAGTTTATAGTTTACATACAACAGTGGTGCAGCCAGGATTTCTTAATAGCATACGACTACACCTTATTTTTAGAACCTTGGAAGGGACAGTAAAATCATGAGATATTAACGTTAATGCAGGGAGATTTGTAAGAAAAAAAACCCTATTCCAGTGAGAGAAGGAACACGCTTACAGGCATTAAGCGCTGTGTAAGCCACAGTAAAAGAGAAAATGTAATGGTGTCTTTTAAAGGAATTCTGGTTCCATTTTGTAAACAGCATACATTTGATAGAAATTGATCATTTGAAGGTGACATTCACAGGCAACAAGGTATTTCCACAAAAGAAGGTCCAATCTGTATTGGTAAAGCTCCAGAATAGCTTGAATTGTATCAGTATGGTGCATTTGATTGTTACAATTGTAGAAGCAAAACTAAGTGGCAGGTTTTCGGCTTCCTTTTATGTAGGACTATTTCAAGTTGTACGCAGGGTTCCGTGATAATATGTTCTCGTTTGTTCACCACAAATAAATACGAGGCTACGATCGGAACGCACTCATATCCGGAATGACAGCACTTTTATAAAAATAATGGTTTACGGTACATGGGCTCGTAAAAGGAAAATGTTAATTCATTTTTGCTCCCTGCGTTCTGATCACAAGTTGTGTAATGGAATACTACAGTGTAGAATTCACTAGAAGCCGGTGAAGGTCAAGCATTTGCTGTGAAACCTGGGGAACCTGGAGATTTGCAGGAAAAGACCGGTGACATTTTACCAGCTTGGCTGATGTGACTGGGCTGTTTCCCAGCTTCAGGATATCCTTTCATTAAGGGCAAGCTTCACGGTTTACCTTCGTTTTTTAGGACCATGATTCTCCCACAAAGATCACAAGTTACAAAAAACATTCTCAAAGTCGCATATGGCTTATCTTCACATTTTGCACCGCCAAAGTCCAGCTCCTAAGATGTCTACATAAGGAGGGCACACCACTTCCTCTGATATCTTCAGAAGGGAATGAAAAACAGGAGCTTTGCGGATTTTTTTTCCCTTTAAGTTCTGGAGCCTAGTGACTCACCTGCTAAGAGTCAGAGTCTGCCTCCAGGGTTGTTTGAGTGTGGTGTGGTCAGACTGACTTTGCTTCTGTAGCTATATACCAAAACTAGGTCTGTGCCTCCACCAGGATTTTGTGCCTAGTATATCTTGGTCGGTACTGAGTCTGTACTCAGACTCTTGTTTAGATGACAAAGCATCTGCCAAGCATTTACAGCTTGTCAGTCTTACATACCTAAAATGAAACTCAGGCGTGAAACATGCTGTCACTATGTATAATTTTTTTTTAAAGCACACTATTATTTTATGAAACGTACATTTGCACTCATAATTATTACATTGTTTTTATACTGCTGTCTTAAAGATCAAGATGTAAGTTTACTAAAACAGGACCTTGATTCCTTGTTGAATATATCTGTTTGTTCATTTCTCCTTCAAATCTAACTTTAACCAAAAACTCGGATTTCTGTAGTAGGTAACCAGGTATAATGTGTGAGAAGCAGATTGTAATCTCTTCTGATTTCTCCCTTTCCTTTTCAAGAAGGTCATTGTCCTAATATATAAATATGAAAGTAGACCTCCCTTTTTTTTGTCTTATTGTGTGTGCAATCTGTTCTCTGGTGCCTTTCTCATCTTGCTATGGTCCTAGCCAGTTCTCCGGTGAGTATTACTCACTATTTGGTGTCCCGCTATGGCTAAAGCCAAACTTCCTTCACCCCCACCTATGGTAATTTATTTATGGGGTGGTGGAAGAAGGAGATTGTTTGGCCAGAGGAGAATGAATTGTACATGCAGGATGTCATACTTTGGACACTGTTTATTGATGACCTCTTTATCCTATGGGATGGTGAAAAAACTACACTAGAGGAATTTATATGAAAATTAAACAAGAGCAACTTTACTATTCAGTTCACCACGGCCTATAACAATAAACACTTTGAATTCTTAGGATATCCAGTTGAACATGAAGAACAATAGCTTGATACCAACGATCCATAGAAAAACACCAACTAAAAATGCAATGCTGTATGCCATGGTGGACATCCAAAGACATTGAAGTGGAACATTCCATATGGCCAGCTGCTGAGAGCAAGTAGAATATGCTCCCCCGGAAGAGGATTTTGAGCTCAAAGCAGCAGCGGTGCGTCCATTGGGGCGTAGGGGCGTAGCCCCACTAAGCCCTGGACGCACCGTGCACTACACTAATTCAGTAATATTCTCGTACTATTAAATATTCTCTTCAACAGCGCAGCGCGGGATCATGTGACGTGACGTCAATGCCTCAATGGTATGGTGCGGTCGGAGGGGGCGGGAGGGGCAGGGCTGCTTGTCTGCTGCAGCTGCTTGAGTGACAGCAGCTGCAGCGGGCCAGCACTGTGCGCATGATACCCCCGGGCTGAGACTTGCCCGCGCATGCGCCGATGCCCTTAGGCATAGAGAAGGGGCTGGAGGTACGGCTTCAGCCGGGCCGGGTTTGAATGGCTGCCTAGGGCGAGCAGTCCATGTGCCACCCTAGCCAATCCTGGCGCTGCATGCAGCGCCAGGATTGGCTGGCCCACCGTGCAACATCCATTATTGGATGCTGCGCGTAGGTGGGCGGGGGCAGAGAGGCGCGACCCCGGGCAGGTGCCCGGAGGAGAAGCAAGCAGGCCCCGGTGTCGTGGGAGTGTCAGTGTGTTCCAGTCCTGGTGTGTTCTCCGTCGCTGCCTGTCTGGGTGAGTAGTCTGTCCCTTGAAGAACTTGGTAACAGGTTCTGTCAGAACAGTTGCTCTGGTACTGTGCATGTGGATAGGTCACAAATCCGGGTTTATTTGTGCAAATTTGTCAACGTCGCAAGTGGTAATGTCTTCATTTTCATCAAAGTCGCATCCCAATGTGTTCTAGGTTTTTAAGGATGTCTTCATTTAGCCTCAATAATTTCGTTTTTGGGAGCATTTTATTTGATTGTTTTGTGATTTTAGAAAACGTGTGGTCTGACATGCAGATTGGTTCAATTCTTGGTTGTTCCACTTTGTTTTAACAACTCCCTACTAACCAGAACAGACTATCAGGTGTATGGTTTGTAGGGAAAAGGTGATCTCATTTAGATAGTTGTTTTGTGAATTCCACCTGGTTTGACATTGGGTTGGAGTTGCACTTAAATCATAAGAGGAAAGTGGAGCTAGAGTCATCCAAAGAGTGTAACTAAGAAAGACAAAAGGAGGGAAGAGACAATTTTAAACTGTGCTTGCACATATGCAGTCTCTTTCTTCTGCAGATAGTTCAGTGTGCTCAGTTGCTCTCTTTGAAAAGTGTAGCAGCTCTGGAGCATTTACGATGGGATGCATAGGGGCCCATGAAGAGTATTGAAATTCAGGGTGGTTGTCCATATAGAACTGGGATGTATTTAATTTATAGGAGACTGTGAACCTAAATAAATAATTCCATATTCTCTCACTTTTATGATCCTCTCGTTTGTTACTAGTTCCCTTCTGAATTTTCATTCAATCAGAATTGTACCTTACCTTTGATTTATTGCCACCCTTGGCTCACTCTTTTGTCAGCAAAACATGCACAAAGTACAACTTTTAACTGCAAAGTATGTGGAGTGTAAGCTTTCAGCAGACCATAGGTCAAAGTGCAGTCACTTGGTTTCATAATCTTGGTGATTTCTTGGAATTTTTTTATTCTACATCCCAGACATGTGCTTCTTTGGGAGGGTATGCAATGATTTTGTTTCTTTCTTTATGCTGGCTTTCTTATTGCATGATAAGGAATGGGGGATGTTTTCTTATTATCATCCTGTGGCTGAACATCCAGTGACAGCCAGTAATTTGAGCAGGCTGAAGTTGGGGGGGGTGGTCAGGCCACACATGCACACACCAACTCACACTAAGCTGTCTACATGCACACTCACTCATATGCTTGCACACATACACACCATTCACAAGTACACACACACACCCATTCACAGCACACACAAGTACATATGCGTTAATACACACACACACCTAACATTAATGGGTTGCTGGTGGTGACATAAGGTGGTGGGAGGGAATTGTCATTGATTCCTTGATTATTGGGATTGTTGCCTCCGCTCATTTGCTGAACTTGTTATGGGTCAGTCAGTGAGTAGAGGTGGCAGTCCCTTACTTGCCCCAGAGTCAATGAGACTGCTTACCCCACCCCACTCTGTGATGAGACGTCACTTATCGACAGTCGGCCTAGGGCACTTTAGGGTTTAAAAGTGAAGCACCCAGGTCAGAGTCTACGTGTGACGTGCCTCCCCATCAGGAATGGGAGGACATCAAAGTGCTTGGCCATGCTGAGCAGGTCACACACACAAGGCTGTTAAATCTTCAGCCCAGCAAATTTCAATACAGGCAGCCAGACGCCTGAGCATTTAGCGCATGTACGGCACTTGGCTGCCTGACCCGAACATGAAAAGTTTGTCAGGCTGACTGTTGCTGTGCCTTACAGGCACTCTTCATGTTCGCAAAAAGAGCTGGGTGGGGGGGGGTGTCCCCTCCGCCCTTAAGGACGGGCTTTCTTTTCAGCAACCCAGGTGTAGTTGAACACGTTGCTGAAGTTCAGTGCTAGCAATATGGAGGCAATGATGCTGGTTCAAGATGCGTTTTAGGTCAGCCTCAGTCATTTCCCTCATTCAAGAACCTAGGTTCCTGCCTTGGTTTGCATTTGTTAAAGGAGTACCAAGTAAACTCTGTGGCCTCTGCATCTTTTCTTGAAATGAGGCTGTCCAAAAGTTTTTGCCAATGCCGCCGCTAGATTGCGCACTCCAGTGGTGGGGGTCTGTGATTATACCTAGACTGGATTGTGCCAACTCCAGTTATTTAGGATTACCAGACTGCTTAATGCAATTAATTCAGAACATGGTCGTCAGGCCTGTTAGCTAGCTACTTAAGTGTGATCTTGTCTCAGGACATTGTTGGGCATTACACTGTCTTCTGGAAAAACGACACATTAAGTTTAAAGTTCTTTGCATGGCTCGCCATGCCTTTTATGAATGAGAAAGGGCTGGCCTGTATTTAGGACAGACAAAGTATTTTTCAGCCCATTGCCAGTACATGACAGCTGGCAGTTGTGGAGGCCTCGTCTCACTGCAAATCTTTCTACATTTCTTTTATGTTTCCCAAATATATTTTGAACATATTGCTTTGCAAATTAGTAAGTAAATGCTTTTTTTTTTTTTTTTTTTAAGTAATAAATGCTTTATTGTACAGTTAATAAAAACCATTACAAATAGCTGTTGGCAGTAAAAGAAAATGATCAGTTAAAAGAAAACGGTTAAAAAGGTCAATCTAAAACCATGATAAAATAGGACAATGATCATCCAGCACTAAGTACAAGTACATTTCTGTTTTAGAAAAAAGATTGTGTATATGTCCGAGCGCTTGCTTTTGGCAAGTGGGTTATTTTATCCCCTCCGCTCCCCTTTTGAGGAAAGTATTTTAATGTTCTTGGACAATATGGGTCTCTTGCCCGGTCTGAGGGCTGGAGGCGGATGATGTTATATGGGTGATGTCAGTGTCCGCTTGTGCTCTCGTCGTTTTGAGCCTGGAATCTGCCAATCCGAGGTATTTTACCAGTCGGCAGGCCATTTGCATGTCGTCTCCTCTAAAGCAGCTCAAAACTGCTTCCCTGCACGACCTGATTCCTTTGTTTAAAAATAAGGGTCTCAGTAAGTTCTTCAGGTCTTGCTGCAGCTCTTTGCAGGTGGTTATGAGGTGTGTGATATTTTCCTCGTGCATTCCGCACAGGCGGCATTTTGCTGGTTTTGATGGTCGCAGCCACGGGGCCATGTGGCCAGCTGCTGGTAGCACTCCAAGTCATAGTTTTAAAAACGATTCTTTTGTTGTTTTGGAGAAACTGTTCACCAGGTACGCCTGTGGGGTAAGTTTGTTGTATGTTTGCACAGTCAGCCAGCCATGTGGTCTCTTAGCTAATGTAGCTTTGTCTTGCAGGAGGGATTCTTTCTTGTCGATTTTGTTTATAGTTTTTTTGAAACCTGACGGGCTCCCTTGGAGATCCCATAACTGCCTTGCCCCCAAGATGATTCATGGCGTCCTCCAGGAAATGTCTTGCTGGACAGTCACTTTTACTTTGTAGATCTTTCCAGAGGAGTGCGTTAAGGGTATTTTCTTCTCCTCTGCTTATTTTGTGCCAGGTCTTAAGGTAAGTTCCCTTTCGTGCAAGTTCTTCTTTGGCCAACCCAAATTCTAGGCGGATCTGCGCCGGTGAGATGTATTTCGGAAGACCGAACATGATCCGCATTGCTTTTGAGACTACTCTATTCAGAGTTCCCGTGTCCCTCCCTCTCATTGCTTCACTTCCATATGTGATAGATGGAATCAGCTTGGCTTGGATCACTTGTAGGAGGGGAGCGAGGTTTAGGCCAACGATTTTATTTTTGAGGTTCCTAAGTGATGCTGCTATCATTAGGCCTCTCCTCTTAATCTCCTCCAGTTGTGGTTTAAAGCTGCCCCTTTCGTCTATAATCACTCCCAGGTAACAATATTTGTTTGTGGTTTCCAGTTTGTTCGAGTCCAAGTACCATCTAAATGGTTAGTTTTTGCTTGCGATAATTAAGGGACATGATTTTTGTTTTACTATAGTTGATACAGAGTTTGTTAGCTTTGGAGTATTCCGCAGTGATATTGAGGAGCCGCTGTAGCCCAATCTGGGTCCGACTGATCAGCACCAGGTCATCGGCGTAGAATAGGCAGGAAAGCTGTTTGCCCCCTAATTTTGGAGCATGTGAGTTATTAGCGTTTAGTTTTGTGGAAAGATCTGCCATAAAGAGGTTGAAGAGGGTTGGCGCTAACACACAGCCTTGTTTTACTCCTGTGTAGGTTTGGATTTTCTTAGTTAGGAACTCTCCAGGACCTAGTTTGACCTGGACCCACGTGTCACTGTGCAGGAGAATTAGCTGATTCAGTAGATCATCTGGGATGTTCATTCTTATCAATTTTTTCCACAACAGGTTTCTGTCTACCCGGTCGAATGCAGCGCTATAGTCTATAAAACACAGATACAGGGGGTAGTTTCCCTCTTGGGTTGAATCGATCAGTAGTGACAGGGCTAGGATGTTGGTAGATGTCCCCATGTTTTTCCTGAAGCCGGTTTGGTTAAACGGGATTGTTGAGGTTTCTTCTACCCATAGAGTTAATTCCTGAAGTAGGAGGCCTGCATAGTACTTTGCCTCGTTGTCTAGAAGGGCTATTAGCCGATAACGTTTGGGATTTTTTCTATCTCCTTTTTTGTAAATTGGGGATATTATTGCCCCCCTCCATGATTGTGGGATTGTAGATGATTGCCAGATTTTCTAACATTGGTTTGAGGTTAGTTGCCCAATATTTTGGGTCCTGCTTAAATATTATTGGTGGTATTCCATTTGGACTAGGGGCTCCGTCTCTTCTACCTTTTGTGATCCTTTTAATTATTTGTTCCATCGTGATTATTACAGCTTCATTCGTTCTCAAGTATTCTTGGTGTAGGGACGGGTGTTCGTCCATCTTTCCTTTGTCGATGCCTGTTTCTTTCCCCCGTTCTTTAGTCTCACCAAAGTGAGTGCTGAAGTGGATTATCCAGTCATCTTCTGTCACTTGGGAATCAGTCCCTCGGTTTTTCCCATTGATCTGAGCGTTGATCTTTTGCCAGAACTGAGCACTGCGATTTGTTTTGGCGTCATGTAGGAGTTTTCCCCAAAATACCTCTTCCTCGTCCCTTTTTTGCTGCCATATTAATTTCTTGCGCTCTCCTTTTAGCTGTCTGAGCTCTTGGAGGAGGGACGGATCTGTTTTTACTCTTCCTAGAGTCCGATTAATCATTGTCGGTTAATCATTGTCTTCAGTGTTTTTAGCCTACTGGTGTTTCGGAAATTATTAGATCTTTTCTGTTTCGTGTTACAGCTATTTCTTGTTCGTGTTACAAGCTCTTTCCTCTGCGCATTAACTCTCATTTGTTTTACAAACACTTCCCAGCTTGTTATTGGGTTATGCGTGATGCGTTGAGCTTCGTTGAGTGAGCGTATCGCTTGCTCTATTCATTTTTCTGGGTTGGAGACTTTGCATTGTACCCGTCTTTCATTTGATGTAAAGTCTGTGCCTACGTTGTTCGAGCTGGGAGGTTTTAGTATCGCTGATGTGTTCATTACTGTTACCTGAGGCAGATGATCGCTGCAGTCAGTGAGACTGATTCTAAAGTCTACAACTCTATGGTATAGACTGCGAGATACAAAGGTAAAGTCAATGGTGGAACTTGCCTGGGTACTGTGAAGTGTTGCTGACTGCGGTTGATCCCCTGGAAATCTTCTGTTAAGTGCCCTAAGTCCTAGCTCCTCTAGTGTAGCCAGCAGGGTCCTTGTGGTTTTTGTGCTTCTGCCCCCCGAGGTGCGGTCTTGGCGATTAGGTTCCCAGGCGAACGGGTCCTCGTCGTATTTGGTGCCCGTGACTGCTTCGCTGAGCAAATTTAGATTAAAATCCCCTGAGATGATGATGTTATTCGTGAGCTCAGCCTTCACCAGTTTCACAAGTTCTTCCTTCAATTGTCGAACTCCCTTCTTTTTCTCCCTGGGGTGCAGATAGAGGTTTATAAAGATTATATCCTCATTTGGATCTTGTCCACGGAGTGACAGTCGTAGAGCTAACATTGCATTTGGGGCAGATAAGTTGTAGTCTAGCTGGTCTACTTTTAGTATCGCTGTTAATACGCTATAAGTGGCAAGGCCTCCTTTCTTGTGGCCGAAAAGTGAGCTCTGGGTAGGCGGTAGGAAGTTCAGTGTGTACCCTGACAGAATTGGAGGTGATTCAGTCCAAGTTTCTTGTAGGGCGATGATGTCGAATTTTGTCAGGTGATTGCCTAGGTCAGTGTCTGAAAACTTGTCGCCAGTGCCATTAATGTTCCATGAACATATACTTAGGATATTAAGTTTGTTGACTATATTTGTTTTTGTTTGTCATTGGCTTGTCTCTTTTGCATTTAGGGACTTTGCAAGCCAGCTCCAGTTGAGTGAAGCCCTCTTGTCATTAGTCAGTGATCTTGTTTCTTCCAGGGTCAAGTGCGATTGTCTCTCTGGCGTTTTGCTTCGAGCTCCTCTTAAGACAGTTCTTTTGAGAGTCGTCTCCTTGGGCTTTTTTGGGAGACTGTCATATAAGAAGGGCTCCGGGTATCTTATGGGCGAGAGAGTTTGAAGTTCTATACCCCAAGAGTCAAATCTTTCCTTTTCTTTTAGTATTCTCTCCGGGAATTCTCCTGTGGTCCATGTGGTTTTTGTCGACTCTACCCCGGGGTGGCTCCGAGATTCGATAATTTCGACGGATTCCAGGTCAGCCGATGTAATAGTTTTAAGGCTCTCTACTGTTTTTAATAGCCGCAAGATGTTTCCCCTGTTCAAGAAGTCCATTGAACCTGTAGGGTGGTATTCTGGATGGAATATTACGGTCGTTGTTGAACCGACTTGCCCACTCTCTCTTGACTTAGTGTTTTCTTTGTCAGCAGGTTTGGTTTCCCCTTGAATGGGGGTTGCCTTTGGTAAAGTTTTTTTGGGTTGGTCAGTTTTTGCGGTGCTTTCTCGCTGGTTGCGGCCTGAGAGATTTAGCCTTGTTGTAATGATCAACTTGGGGCTTCCTGGGATTTGTGTTTCGGCCCGGTTTTCAGGGCAGTTTTTGGTGAAATGTGCTGTACTTTGTTTTGTTCTTTCTTGTGTATCACTGTCAGATGAGACTGAGGTTTTTTGTCGGTTGTGCACCTTGTCGTTCTCCGCGGGCACTATATTTTTTCCCTCTTTTGGCGTGCTCAACATGTCTTTCTGGGTTTTGGGCGCAGGGCAAGTGGTTGAACCACTGGGTGGGGCAGGGCCAAATCCGGGTTTGTCCACTGGGCCAGTATTTTCGCAGTTGGTGGTCGTGGGGTTTGTTTCTTCCTTCTCCCTTGTTACACTTGCTTGTAGGGGGTTGACTTCTCTTTGATCACTGTTGCTGGCCTTACCCCAGGCTATGCACCCTGTCAATGTCCTTTGGTTTCTTCCCTTTCTTTACTGTTTTCTTCCCACTTTTCCTTGGGATGGTTGGTGAGAGGTTGCTCCCCCTTTTGGGTTACTTTTGTCTGAGTCTGGTATGGATGCTGCGGAGTTTTGCCTTCGACCGGTTTGATGACTACTGATGATCGGTGTCTTCATTTGAGTTATTTTATCCGTTGTCGGGTGTGAATTGGTAGGCGTTTTTGGGGCTCTTGCTGTATTGGTTGTGGATCATCTTGCCCGGTAGTTGTGTTTAATTGCTTAACCTCAGGTTGCTTGAGGGGATGGCTGTTTTTAACTACCGTCCTGAAATCAGATAGAAGGTTTCCCAGTGCTGTTGGTAGCGTTGCTAGTTTGTCCACTATGGTGATACAGGAGTAGTTAGATGCTATCAGCTGTGTCTCTGCTTGCGCCCTTTTTATCAGGTCATTCAGGTCTGCTAGCTTGCCGTCAATGTTTGCCAAGTATGTGGCCAGAGTGTTGAGGACAGAAAGTTGCAGATCCATCTTGTCAGATTGATACTGGATGGCGTTTACTGAAGATTGCATTGTCTGCAGGAGGGATGCCCAGATGTTTGCATTCTTCTTGGTTCTTTCTTTTTCCGGGCTGTCGCAGAAGCCGTTTCTTTGCTTTCCCTGCTCCGGTTCCACTGGGTGTAAAGCTACCAGATCTTCCCACTTTTCCGAAGTGAGGTACGAGGTGTTCAGGTTGAACGGCATGAGAATTATGGATCCTGTACTAGGCGGTGAAGACATATCTGGTTGAGTCCGAGTTTTTATGCCTGGGTGTTGTGGTGCTGGCTCTCCCCCCGCCTTTTTTGGGTTGATTTCTTCGAGTTGTTCCGGGTCAGTGCTGTGGGGGGGGGCTGCGACCATAGTCCCATTGCTCCTGAGTAGTTTTACCCTTTGCTTGTCAGGCCTTGTCAGCAACGTCTGCTATGCTTGGGCCGTGCTTGTTGCCTGGGGCAGGGGACGCTTGTGCCCCCGTTTCCATTTTCCATGTGTACTTGGGGGGTGATGATTCTTTTTGTCCCTCTTGTGCTTTTGTCGTTTGAGCTTTGTTTGTCCTGGCCCAGAGGGGTTCGTCCATGAGCCCCCTTTTTGTTGCTTGGTCTGCCATCGTGTCTGGGCCGCGACGAGCCTCCGGATTCCTTTTGGGTCCTGGGAATTCAACTGGAGTGCTGGAGGGTCGCATTTCTCTTCCTCCTTCCCATTATGGTTATCTCTTGATCTTGCTGGACTTCGGGGGGTTGTGTGGTTTATGTTGTGGCACTCCTTGATTCCTGTTGCTTCGTGGTTTGCAGTTCGATTCCCCCCCGGGTTCTCCGGATTCTCCGGGTTCTCCGTTGGGACCACCGTTGAGTCCTCCTTGTCTTCATTTTTTTGATTAATGTTCACGTCTTCCGTTATGGTGGCTTCTTGGTTCCCCCTCTCTGGTTTTCTTCTGTTCTCTAGTGCTATTTCTAGTTCCGATTGACTTTCCTGGGATCCCGGGGTTGGTTCTAGAGATCCCGGTGAGGCCCCTTTTTGTGAATTCTGGATATAACTCGCCTCTAATACTGCGCTTTCTGGCCCCTGCTCCGTGGGGGTTATCCTGTGTGTTTTGGTTGGGTTGAGTGGGCTTGGTAGATTGATTTTATTGGCATTGTTGTTCAGATAGAGGAGCGCACTGGGATCTTTAATAAATGCGAATTTTGTGTAGATTTTGGGTTGTACAGACGGTTTGCTACTAATTTGGCTATGTCGGTATCCATGCGCCTCCGCACCTCCCGGGCTGGCGAGTCTGGGGAGCAGGGGAGACAACTGAGAGGATTCTTCCTCTCCTTTTTTCTCTTCCCTGTCCCCCCTGATCTCCCAGCTTGCGTCACTCGTGTCCATCAGGTCCTTTTTTTTTGCTTCTTTGTTGTCTGCCTGGGCTTTCTCGTGAGATTCTGGGGTGCAGTGTTGTCCGTATTGTCCCTTTGCCTCCCCGGCCTCATCATGTATCCCCTTTGCTTTCTTTTTTGTTTCCTCGAATTTCCTTGGGTCCACTGGACTTGGTGTCTTGTCACGATTTGTCCTTCCCTGTTTTCCTCTTGTTGCCTTTGGTTGCCTCGTGGTGTGTCGCTTGACGGCCCTCTGCTCTCCTTTGTTTGCCTTTTGTTATCACCACCTTAGTCCCTTTGTTCTGTCTCTTTACCCCTTACACTTTGCCCTTTTATCCCCTTTATGCCTTGTGGGTAGGGTTGGGGCAAGTGGAAAGTTTGTGGCGCCAGTGGCAACGGTGGCGGTGGTTAGTGGTCAGTATGAGCCCCCGTCAGTGTCTGTGGCAGGCTTCGGTAGACACTGAGCCAGACCTTTTGGCTTAGGCTTAGGGTTAGGGTCTCGCCTGAGGTCTGCGAGTCACAGGGCGAGCTGCTAGTGCAAGCACTTGGCTGCAAATGCTGTATTATATTCTGCGGAGCTCTGTGTGTGGGGTTGTAAACTAACAGGAGTTGTAGTTGTAGTTTTGCGCTGATGGTGTGACTGCGCCCTCTGTTGAGTCCTACTCGAGTCCAGTTGGCCAGTTAGCTGCGATTTCCTGGATTGGTCACAGATGTAGCTGGTAGTTGCTAGCAGCTAGGTGCAGCTGGCAGCTGGTGGTTGATGACTCGCACGAAGAATAGCAGGTATTTTCTAGGTGGAGGCTGTCTTGTAGTTGCAGGCTGTCTGATCGGTCTAAGGCGAGCTGGCGCACTAAAGGGTCGAAGGGAAGTCACTGCAGTTGTGAGCGGTGCACGTGGGGAGGACCACAGGTCAGCACGACCTTGTCGAGCAGCCTTCTGGCCACCCCCCAGGCTCTTACTCAGCGGCCGCCTCTATCGGCAGCTGCGCTCGCATATGCTGAAATGCCCTTATGGAGCCCTGTGACGCCTTATGCCACCGCCGTGAGATGTCGTTTGACTTCCTCTCCTGCTCCAACCCCTTAACGGCTCTTCACCAGGTAAGGACGGGCCCAGAATGTAAACGGATGAGGTGGGAGGGGGGAGCGGGAGGACAAAGTGTGCAAGCTTCTGGGCCCCCACTCCTCCGACCCCAGACTGCAAGGATGCGGACCCAATCCCAAGGTACTGGGGCGGGGAGAGGAGAGGCGAAGTCAGGGAATCAGGGGGGAAACGAGCCCCCTCTCCTATGGACACTGAACACTGGAAGGGAGTCAGAGGTCGCAGACCGCCTGCCGGGCCACTGCACTGCAGTCAACTCCAGGTCCGGGGCAGGTCTGATGCAGTCCAAGTCCAATGCAGAGAAAAGGCAGGGGGAAGCGGGGGAAGCGAGGAGGAGGCTCACCAACTGCTGGCTTGCTGGCTTGATGGCTTGCTGTGTCCCAACCCCCATCCTTACCCACGGCCTCCACGCAAGTGCCGCAACGCCACCCACCAACAGGATCAGCCACAGGATCCGCTCTCTGCAAGCTGCAATCGGCGAAGGATGACTCCCGCCCCTCCGAGAGAGAGACACGTCCCCGTCCCACCGCGGGAGCAGCTCAGCAGCCCAGGTGAGCCAGGCGGGTCTGATGCGGGTCTGATGCCCGGGTCCGGTTCCTGCTCCGAGTCACGCTGTGTTTTTTTAATCCATGGCCCCCGACCCCAGCCCCGGCACGGCTCACGGCTCACGGAGCTCACGGGGGGCTCACGGGGGGACACGGGGGCACACGGGGGGAGTGCAAGAAACACCGGAGAGCAGTACGGCACCCGGCACTTCTGGCGTCTGTCGTCACTTCGAGGGCGGAGTCACTGAAGCAGATCAGACCCATGTATCTGACCAATCACGAGGAGGCACTCCTGGCAGGTGATGATAGGCCTTACAAACAACTACATGAAACAACATTTGTAGGTCTCACCCCTGCCACAAAAGAGGCCTGCAGAAAAATAAAGACCTTGCAGACAAGCCAGTTCCTTTGCCAGTTTGTACGACGCAGGCTGTCGGACACATTTGCTTGCTCAGGCTGTACGACTTGGTGTCTTGCTTGTTGGCCTGTTCTGTTACATCTCTCTGATGCTTGGATACTACACCTTAGGCTGCCCCACAGCACCCCCAGTGGCCTGTGCTGATTAATCTCTATAGGATAATTCCACATCTCGAAGTAGGCTGCAAACGTAATCTCTCCATAGGCTCCCAAGCTTCCTTCCATTGCCTGTCTTCTAAAGGAAGACCCTTTGATGCCTAGTGACGTAAACTTGTACAATGCAACATTTTGTCCAGAGTTGCCTCCTTCCTGGCCTGATTTACAGCAATATCCTCCAGCGGTAGTTCTGTTGGCCTTGTACACTATCAGGGCTCTATTTTGTTGTTTCTGCCCATCTTATCTTGTGTTTTTCTGCACTGTCCAAATCTCTGTTGCATTTTCTGTTCTAGACTTGTCCATTAGTAGCTGCAGGTTTGGTTTTCAGTAGTTTGTCGTATCTTCCTCCTTGTTTCACAGTCTTCTGTCTTCATTGGTCCTGTCCTTGGACAACCTTTGCCACTAATATTATCTTATCTCTTTGTCACCCACTCTCTGCTCTCTGGCACGGTCTTGTATTAGTTAAGGTTGGTTTGAAACATAGTGCAGCTCTTTGTCGCCCTGACTTCTCTCTATTATCCAGCAATGTTGATAGATGCTGAGCTGTCTTCATTAACATCATTTCACTCTCACCCCTACCTTCTCTCTATCAGCACTCCCTTTAAAATTGAGTTGAATGTCATTATCACACTTCTGTAAAGCCATCTTTGTTCCTTTCTGCCACACTGTATATCAGCAGTCACTGAGTTGGCTTTTAATCATATCACATTACTTCATTGGGGTTTCTTCTCGTTCACTGTTGGGTTGGCTTTTGATAGTCTTATACCGCCCTCTTTCCCCCCTCTTTTCTCTGGTGTGGTCCATCGGCAGCTGTTGGGTCAGCCTTTCATCGTGTCTTGTGTGGTCCTCCGTGCTCCCACTCCTCTCTGGTGTGGTCCATCGGCAGCTGTTGGGTCAGACTTTCATCGTGTCTTGTGTGGTCCTCCGTGCTCCCACTCTTCTCTGGATTGGTTCATTGACCGCTGTTGGGTAGGGTGTGTTGATTGAAAGACGGTGCAGAGCTCACTGGACTTTAAGGGCAGACACTATACCCTCATTTTGCACTCGCAAGTGTTTTCTGCACATAGCGGCCACCCACATACAGCCACCCACCCATACACAGAGCCACCTACACACACATAGAGCCACCTACACACACACACAGAGCCACCCACACAACCACAGAGCCACCCACACAACCACAGAGCCACCCACACAACCACAGAGCCACACACACAGACAGACAGAGCCACACACACAGCCAGACAGAACCACACACACAGCCAGACAGAGCCACACACACAGAGCCCAACACACACAGAGCCCAACACACACAGAGCCCCCACACACACAGAGCCCCACACACACACAGAGCCCTTCACACACAGACCCACACACACACAGACCCACACACACAGAGCCCCACACACACACAGAGCCCCCCACACACACAGAGCCCCACACACACACAGAGCCCCACACACACACAGAGCCCCACACACACACAGAGCCCCACACACACAAAGAGCCGTACACACACACAGAGCCCCCCCACACACACAGAGCCCCCCACACACACACACGCAGAGCCCCACACACACAGAGAGCCACACACAGGGAACAGGGGACAGGAAAGCAAGCACAACGAGGGAACAGGGGGCAGGAAAGCAAGCACAACGAGGGAACAGGGGGCAGGAAAGCAAGCAAAACGAGGGGGCCGTATTTTTGGGACAAGGCCACGACATATGAAGTAGATCACCTATGTTAACTTATCACAATCTCGCCAGCGCAGCGAGGCGCACTAGCACTAGGGTATTATTTGTGGAGTTTCGCCAGATGTATATACCAGTCCTACAGTAATTTAAAATGTGTTTCTTTGCCAGAAAAGTGTGGAGTGCCTCGTTTGCTCCCACCTTAGGTGTGAATATTGTTGATCGGAGATTTTCATGAAAGTCTTATAGTCTGAATTCAGCACCTGAGCGTAATAGGACAGAATGTATGAAGCTGTATACTGTATACTGAATAAGCAGCTACCTATGTTAAGCCATCTATTAATGTAATAACTGCACTTCCACAATTGCTTTATTAACCTTCCTGCTTTCTCAAATTTGCTTGAAAATGCACGATTTTTCTTCCTTTTTTTCAAAATTTTCTTGGGGAGGGTTATACCCCCAACCCCTCCTTTTGGGGTTCGGGCTCGCGACAGCAAGATTCACCCATCGTGGCTAATCCAAAAGTGTATTGGATGATGCGTTGGAAAGGGCTTTGAGTAAGAAAACTGAACTTTTACTATATGGGCAGCACCATAAGTTGATGGAAATGGACACTAAACCTGCTAATAAGTACAATCAAGCTCAGTCTGGCATTAGCAGAATCTTGAAAAAGAACTGGCACATTTTAAAACATGAACTACATGTAAAGAGTATTATTAGCTCTCAACCAAGAATTGCATATCACTGAAAACAACATCTCTAAGTGATATTTTAACACAGAGCTTTTATGGTCAAAATAAAAAAATAACTAGTTAACGGAGAGTGGCAAAGGTTTTAAAATGTGCAATAGGTTCAAAGCCATCAATATGGACAAGATTGAAAGAAGTACAAGACTTTTGAGTGGCTAACAATCACCATTTATCATAGAATTTCATGTAACACAGAGATTGTGATATGTATTTGAATGTGATTGTGGTAAGTGTTATGTGGGGAGCACAATCAAGTAGTTAAAAATGAGGATCCTAAAACATATAGGAGTGATCAGAAATGGCAGTAAAAGCTAACAAATTGCTAGCCATTTTATGAAACATCATCAGGATTCACTAATGGGACTAAAGTATTACAGCAGGAAACATATAAGAGCTCATCCTCATGGTGGGCGATAGAGAAAATGAATTAAGAAAACAGGAATTCAAATTGACCCTGACATTGGGGACGTGATGCGGTGGGGCCATAACACTGAAGCAGAACTTCATGCACACTTCTAGAATATGAATATCTAGTGGCGCCCCAGCATTTATCTTAATTTGCAACAGGTGTAGACTTTGATCTCTTTGTTGGATTTGCTCACAAAGGTCTATGTATTTTATGAATAGTTCATAACAATTACTTATAAATTACACATTTGTTTAAATTACATAAGGATATGTGGTAGCAAACCTCAGAGAAAAAAACAAGAATTGTAATGTAATCTCGTGACTCCAAATAAGTTGAACAGATTAGCTTTATTGAAAGCCCACCAGGGAGGCAAGTCATGCAGCAGCTAGTCTAGCCAGTCCAGTTGCAACTGCCTGGCTTGAACATCAACATTCCCCAAGACCCTTACCAACATTCTTTAAAAGGAATGCTGCAATTTAAAGGAGAAAATACAACACATCTCCCTTATTATAATAAAACAAGTGAAAAGAAACAAAGAAAAAACAAGATGGCTAAAAGTAAACTAAAAATAATGTAAGAGAGAACACAATGAGAAATAGAACACAAAACATTTAGCATGGTATGAAAATAGAACAATTAATCATTAATGAAACAATGAATCATTAACACAAGAGAAATCTTGTGAAAACAAAGATCAGTCATTTAACACAATAATCTTGTAAATACAAAGGAGGTCTTCTAATTCTAGTGCCGCGTGAAGAAGTGTTCCGCGACAAGTCATCAAAACAATTCCTTTTCATAAAATTGTCAGAACAAACCCAGTTACCATCCTCCTTCGCACAATGTGATAAACGATACATGCTCCATATATCACCCCCTTCAATCCTAACAACATTTCTCATGACTTCCACAATTCTTTTTGGTCCAAAATATTTTGATTCACCCTTTGGTGACCATACTGCTTTCTTTATAAAAACAAAATCATCAACCTTCCAAGATACTTTCTTAGCTCCTTTTATAAATTCAAATCTCCTTTTGTAATTGTTTTGGTAATTTTTAACTCCCCAATTATTTACAACACAACCTCTGTCTTTCACACTTAACCATAAAGGATTCAATTTTGAACCAGCCACCCTCCCCTTTAAACTTTTAAAAGGAGAAATGCCTGTCACACTGTTAGGAGTGTTCCTGTGTGGCCAACGTTTTTCTCTAAGAATAGGTTTGAGGGCAACCTTTAGTTCAAAAGCATTCTGGGCACAAGCTCTAATTAATCTATTCATGCTCTCAACTAGACCATTTGCCTGGGGAGCATAAAGTGCAGTCCTGTGATGAGTAATGGACGCATCTTTCCAAAAATTGGTCATCTCCTGTGATGTGAATTGTACCCCATTGTCAGACACAAGAACATCGGGAACCCCTTCACATGTAAAAGCATCTTTCAAAAACTCAATAACATTTTTACCTAAAACAGAACTCATACAACACGCAGATAACCATTTGAATGTATAGTCCACTAAGACAACAACAAATCTCTCAGAAGGCGCTAAATTATGAAAAGGACCAACAATATCCACCGCTAATCTCGACCAAGGACGTTCTGGTATAGCAACAGGAGAAAGTGGGGTGATTCTCACTTTCTTTGACTTATCATTTCCTGCACAAATGATGCAATCTTTGACAACAATCTCCACTTCATGATCTAATTCAGGCCACCAATATGACTCTCTAACTCTAGCTTTGGTAAGACTGCGTCCAAGATGTCCCTCATGAGCCAAATTTACTATATTTTCTCTCATTAACAAAGGAGGAACCAATCTATCACCACGAAACAACTCTCCTTGAGTAATGTGTAATTCGTCTCTAACATTCCAATAACCTCTTGCCACATCACTAACATCTTTTAACAACGGCCAACCATTTATGGTAAAATCCATGACTTCCACTCTAGCTAAATCCTTTGAAAAACAATCCTTCCACTCCTCATTTAACGCTGATTCTTTCACCCATGAAATACTATGCTGCACAAAATCTGAATCATGCACCGTGATCTTTTCCAAGGGTAACCTTGAAAGAAAATCTGCAGGTATATTCTTAAGACCTGGTAAGTATTCCACACAGAAATTGTATTCCATAAGTCCTTCAACCCACCTCTTGATCCTGGGAGTAGTGCACTCAACATTCCGACAAGCGAACAATTGTACAAGAGGCTTATGATCAGACCTTACAATAAATGGTAAGCCCCATAGATAGAACCTAAAGTGTTTAATGACCCAAAAACAAGCGAGCTTCTCTCTCTATCACTGAGTAACGCTCTTCAGCCCCCTTAAGTGACCTAGAAGCAAAACCTATTACTCTTTCACTGCCATCAACCATTTGAGAAAGCACAGCACCCAATCCCCGCAAACTTGCATCTGTAGTCAAAATTGTCCTCTTACTGACATCAAAATGTCCTAAGGTTGGCATTTTCGCAATTTCTGATTTGACAAATTCAAATGCCTTGGCACACTCGCTGTCCCAATTAAAGACAACACTCTTTTTTAAGAGAAATCTAATAGGTTGCATAACACTGGCAAAATTACAAATACATTTGGAGTAGTATTCGGCTAATCCATTGAACGATTTTACTTGGTCTTTATTACAAGGAGTTGGGGCTTGCATAATAGCTTCAGCCAAATCAACTTTAGGGCTAATACCCTCCCCCGAAATTGAATGACCAAGATATGATACAGAGTTGAGTCTAAACTTGCACTTTTCACAACTCAGGGTTAAACCACATTCAGCTTACTTTGATAATACTCTGAATAAGATTTCATCATGTCTGCTCCCATCTTTACCATATACTAAAATATCATCTTGAAAAAAGAGAACAGAATCAATACCTGATAATACATTTTTCATAACTCTCTGGAAACAAGCGGGAGCGCTAGCCAAACCAAAAGGCATTCTGATGAATCTGTAAGCACCTATCGGAGTAACAAAAGATGTAAGGTGTCTACAATCCTCATGAAGCATTATCTGATGATATGCAGCAGATAAATCCATGACACTAAACACATTAGCACCACCCACTTTTGTCAGAATCTCATTGATATTGGGTAGTGGTTGCCTATCAACCCATATCAAGTTATTTAAACTCCTCAGGTCCACACACATCCTAATTTTGCTTCCTTTGTCCTTGGGCACCAAAACAATTGGTGCGAGCCATTCTGAAGACTCTATTTCTTCTATCACCTCTAATTTTAACAGTCCCTCAATCTCCTCTTGAATTGGTTTCAACATGAGGTTAGGAACCTTCCTCACTTTGTGCACCACAGCTTTTGCATTGTTCTTCAGAATTATTTTATGTTTAAAATCTTGTAAAAGTCCAAGTTTTCCACTGAAAACTTCTGGAAATTTCTCACAGATATCAAGCGCCTCACTACCTTGAGAAATTAACATAACCTGTTCAGGGGCATTCGGGTTCAAAGTAATTCCAAGATCCCTTTGGTGACGCCAACCCAGAAGATTGTCTCCTCTTTTAGCAACATAAACTTTTCCTACAGTCTCTCTATCTTTAAAAAAATAGTTTGAATAGAGTAACCAACTAAATCAATCTTTTTACGCCCATAGCCGACAGGATTGATGTCAGGAGGCAAAAGTTCAATTTTGTCCATTCCAAAAGTCGAAAACCAAAATTCGTCACTTATTAAAGTAAACAAGGAACCAGAATCGGCTAGAACTGGTACAACCTTATTTGCAACACAAATGTTACAAGTTGGCATGGTTACAACATCAGAATCCACTTCCTTAACATCATTAACAGTAGATAAGTCAGTTATACAATGAATTGCATTCTGAGTACAGGCTTCTTCTTCATCTATAAAATTGACTTTGGTGTTCCTGCACATCCTAGCATAATGCCCCTTCTTGCCACAGTTTCTACAGGTGGTAGACCTTGCAAAACAATTTGGATAATTCGGGCCATGTCTTTCACTTCCACATCTGTTACATCTGAATTTACTGTCCCTGTTAAAATTAAAACTCTGTTTTTGTTTATCACTTTTAACCATATATTTTTCTTGTTTTGAGGGAACTTTACTAACAGCAGCCACATTTATTTCAGGTTGAAAGATATCCTTATTCTCTTCATTAATACACGAAACCGGATCAGTTTGATTGGGAGCTTTCCTTATTTCTTTCACCCAAGTAGAAGTATGTTCTTCACTCTCAACAATGAGTAAAGCTTCTTTCAAACTGGGGTTTTTTGATAATAATTTCTTTTGAATGTTCTGATCATTTGTGCAACGCACAAGCTGATCACGGATGAGAGAATCAGTTAGTTGTTCAAAATCGCAAGTTTGTGCAAGGGATTTAAGTGCAGCTATATAATTTCCAAAACGTTCAGCTTTTCTTTGAACACGCATGAAAAATGTATGTCTTTCCATGACAACATTAATGCGTGCATCAAAATGATTTTTTAAGAGCATAACACTCATTTCATAAAGATCACTGGGTTCTCCTGCTCCTCTCCCTATAGGTATAGGATCCAAACTATCGTAAATGTTTCTTCCTTCAATACCCAGATTGTTCAATAATACTGCCTGCTTCCTGACTGCCGAAAACCTTTCACCACCAATTGCTAATAAATAAGAGTCAAAAATTGGTTTCCATTTTTTCCATGGTAATATTGGTTCACCCTGTTCACTCAAAAATTGAGGTGGTTGGTTTATTCCAGTTGCTGCTGACATCCTGAAAGAAAATACAACTAAAACAAGCCAAAACAACAATCTAAAATAATTAAATAAAATAACAAGATAAATAAAATGAGGAAATGGTAACCAAATATAATTTCTAAACTTGTGACTGTTCCTATTACTAAAGATAATGTCTAGGAATCTATTCCTTTGAAATGTCAATTCTCTTGAAAAAGATATTCAGACTTGCCTCTTGACTCGATAATCATCAAATGACACAAATCAACTACTAGAAATGTGCTAGAAGAAACCTCGCATCTTAAAATCCTTAGATCACTAGAAGTGCTCAGTTTCCGTTTCTTGTTTATAATCCTGCTCAGCTTCTGTGTCTGATTTACGATCCTGATCGGCTTCCGTGACTTTCACGCTTGCTCACGTGATGATGACACACACCGCACAGAGATGCCGCTCCTCAGTGACAAGGAAAGAGAACACTCCGATGGCAGGACAGAACAGAAGCTTCAAAGATTCCAGTGGCTCTCACGAGCGGTAGGCAAACGTTTGGACAGCTTTTTTTAAAATATGCAGAATAAACAATTTTCACAGCTATGTTTCGAGACAGCGCTAAAAAAAATGTAAAAGAAATAGCGCAGAAGTCTCTGTAAGTCTCGTGTCTCCTCGCTTGTTATAACGCTCCAGACAAATAAATAAACAAACGATACCATGAACTCCGTAAGGTAAAGACACTCAAATAAATTTTTACGCTGGGTCCAAATATTCCTGGTGGGTCAGATCATCATCGTCGCCAGTAATGTAATCTCGTGACTCCAAATAAGTTGAACAGATTAGCTTTATTGAAAGCCCACCAGGGAGGCAAGTCATGCAGCAGCTAGTCTAGCCAGTCCAGGTTGCAACTGCCTGGCTTGAACATCAACATTCCCCAAGACCCTTACCAACATTCTTAAAAAGGAATGCTGCAATTTAAAGGACAAAACACAACAAATTGATATAACCCTATGTAGGTAATGGTGATCTTAATATGAAGGCATGGCAACACTTTTGATCCAGTTCTTGCATTTTAGTATGATGCATCTTGGGTTGATATTATTTTAAACAATTGATTATGAGCATGAATAATACAAGCCACCCATTCTTTTCAACTATTTATAAACGTTTTGTAGACATCTTGTACTTGAGAATGAGGAGTGCAATAATCTGAAATTCATAACATGTATTTGTACTGTGTGGTTAAACACCGGAAACTTTCCATGATATATAAAGTATATTGGATCTAATGAGTCATTTATGACTACTGAGGGACCAGAGATGCAATGAATTAAATACCATATCATGCTTTTGCACTTTATAGTCCATAAAAAACCACGGAACACTTTCTAGGATGAGGAGTGTATTGAGTTGAAAGATGGCAAAACATGATTGACTGGAAGTACAACATGAGTGCAATACATTACACATTATGATTATAAGCAAAATAACCGCTAACCCTTGCTAACTCTTTAAAAACTTGCTATAGATATATTGTACTTAAGAATGAGGAGTGTAATAACCTCAGCTTCATATTATCTATTTGTTATCTGTGGTTGACCACCAGACATTTTCCATGATGTAAAGTATATGGGAGTGGAAGTTGGCTATGATGTATTAAGTCATTATTGATCAGCTCGGGACCATGAGTGTAATTAATTAAATATCATATCATGCATTTGCACTTTATAGTTCATAAAAAGCATAAAGCACTGCACGCCCCCCCAGAGTCCATGGGGGCCCGCAACAGGCCCCCAAGCAGACTTCACATGCCTTTCCATGGTGGCAATGCCAGTTTGTGCATGGAAAGTTTTGGGGGTGATCCATCAAGTGGGGGCCCAAAAAAAACAGAGTGGTCAAGGGCCCAGGGAGTAAGTGTTGTGCATTTTTGGGGTGGGGGATATGCGCTACCCCTCTCCCCAGGCCACTTTTCAACCCAGGGACCCCATCCCCCAGAGTGCGAAGTATTTTTTCATGGGGGCACATGGTTCCACTTTCAGCCCCAGGGACCGCATTGCCTGGGGCCCAGTATATTTTTTAAGGGCAGAGGGCTGCGCAGCTCCCCTCCCTAAACCTCCAAAGGCCCTCGGGACCCTATTCCTTGGGCACGCAAAATTAGGTAAAAGTGAGCGCACTATGCAGCTCCCATTCCCCGGGGCCAGCTCCGTAGCTATGTACCAGGGAGGCATGTGTTTTCTCGCATTTGGCAGGCACATTTTTTAATCTCCTGCCAAGTGGGAGGAAATACCATGTTCACTTGCAGTGGGCAGGAGCTTTAAAAATGCTCCCACATGCTTGGAGCTGACTTTTGATCTGTTTCTCTACCCGCACTGAAGCAGGCAAATGCATGGAAACAGATCAAAAGGAGCAATGCTGGCTCCCGCTGTATTCAGCAGGCTGACTGGGGCTTATGGGGCCTTGGGGCTCCCCCTGTGGCCCCCATCAAAAATGTGGTGAGTGCCTTGGTTGTGCACCAGAGCACCCACCTTTATTGATGTGGGCCCCAAGGGATGGGGTCCTTGGGGCTGATAACGGCCTGGGGAGGGGGGCTACATGGACCCCCTAACCTTTTATTAAAAGCAGTGGCCCTGGAGGATGGGGTCCTCAGGGCCTAGTAAGGCTTGGGCAGGAGGGCCATGTGGCTCTCCTCCCCTTTAATAAAAAACAATGGCCCTGGGCTGGGGTACCCAGGGCCTAATAAGGCTTGTGGAGGAGGGCTGCATGGCCCCCCTTTGCTAATATTTCATGTGGTGGCATTGGAGGATTTTACCCCAAGGACTAACAAGGATCAGGAAAGGAGATCCCCCTGACGTCCCTCCCCTTTAATAAAAAAAGGCCCTGGGGATGGGGGTTGCTGAGGGGAGCCATATGACCCCCCTCTTTTCAAAAATATATATGGCCTCGGGAAAGGGGTCCTCAGGGCCTAATGAGGCTTGCTGAGGGGGCCCTCCTGGCCTCCTCCTGCTTTAAAATATATATGGCCCTGATTAGATTAGAAGAAAAGTATAAGAGAGAAATAGGACGATAAGAGTTGTCCAACGTAAATGCACGTATGAAAGTCCAAAGTCATGCGTGGCTGTCAGCAAATCTTACCTGACTAGGTCACGTGATTTTAGAGAGAGCAGGAACGGCCATCTTAAAGTGTCCGAAAGGAAAGTCTGAGCCTAATATATAAAAATATAGACCAGAAGATGGAACACTTATCCCAGTATTAGAACAGATAGTTACATGCAATAAGTAGACAAAAGTCGTATGGCAAGCTCATTGATCAAGCCTGCTTAATCTGAGTAAATCGGAAAAACATTCCAGATATCTCAGACCATAGGCGGTGAATCTGTTCCAAATATATGGGTCACAATAGGTCCCCGAACCTATTGTCACCTTCCACTGTCTCCACTGTTTCTTCCATTGTGATAGAACTGGCAACTGATGAGAGCGAGGTTATACTACTGGCAGAAGTCAGTTCTGAATTATCCTCCCTTGGTCTTTTACCCTCCCCAGCGATCTTGATATTATCATATTTGTGAGAAAAGATGTAAATTCTCCCATCCTTATAGTCCTTGTCATCTCTTTTTATTTTTTTGATCTTCTTGTCCCTTAAGTATATCTGATGGCCTTCTAGGATTCCATCTAGGATGGCATAATTTTTCTACACTATGTCCTTGAGTTCAGAGAGTTCAATTTCTTTTTCAAGTTCCTCAATTTCCCATTTTATTTATTTTTCTCCCTTTTTCTCTGCATTTTTTATAAGAATCGCATCATATTGTAGGAGGCATTGCGGAGGTTTCCCTCCCAATTCTCCAGTTGTTCTTGATCCAGGTCCTCAAAAGTAGGGAAAATTTAAATTCTGAGGCCCCGCGGTATTTTTTCATTCTCAATATATTTTTCCAGAGTGGTGCCATCCAACCACCTGGACATTTCATGTTTTTTAAGTTTTTCTAATTTTTGAATTTTAAATTTAAGGCCCTCTGTGTTTGGGACACTCTTGCTAACTGGTTTTAGATTTGTAGCAAAGAGGTCCTGTTTTAGCTCCTTACGTCTGTCTTTGAAACCAGGCATATTACGTTTTAATTAGATTATAGATACTTAATCTAAATATTTTCAAAACAAGAACCCAAATATAGAGCTGGTTAGTGCCAAGGAAGGGAATCAAAATGCTAAAAACAGAAAAGACTGCGGAGCCTTCTTGATGTCAGCACCTAACCCATAGTAACTCTAATTGTAAAGTTCCCCTTCTATCAGCATAGGGAAATGTGTGCACACAGATTGGCACCCACCATCACAGTGCTAGTTCCAACAGGAACTCGACAATATACACAAAGCACAGGTGCACCACACAGTATCAACAATAAAGCAAATTCAAATTCAAATGATATCAAGAGAAAAGCTCCTCAATTTTGAATTCTTTATTCCATGTGTAGTAGAAAAGACAGTACAACCGACACGTTTCGTCCCAACTTGGGACTTCTTCAGGGCTGTATTAAATAAATTAAAGCATGTAGATAAAACACTGGTAACAAATCTAATATAGTTCATCCAGCAGTACATACATAAATGTTACACAATTGGCCCTTCTTTAAATGATTCTATGGAATAATATATGAATTAGACACTTCTGTACCTGACCCCTGAAGTACATAGCTCCTGTATGTGCTGCTTGATGAACTATATTAGATTTGTTACTAGTGATTTTATCTACATGCTTGTCGCAATGCTTTTTAAAGTGTTGGACATTCTTTTAATTGTATGTTTATATGTTTGTATTTAATACAGCCCTGAAGAAGTCCCTAGTTGGGATGAAACACGTGGCTGTACTGTCTTTTCTACTACACATGGAATAAAGAAATCAAAATTGAGGAGCTTTTCTCTTGTTATCATTTGAATTTGAATTTGTTTTATTGTTAAAACTGTGTGGTGCACCTGTGCTTTTGTGTATAAAGAAAAGTAAAATAATTTGAGCATTTCATGGCAACTAAACCAACTGGTCTAATAAGAACCATGAAAGGAGCATGTAAGTGATTATAGTGAAATGTGAAAGAAAGGCAAGCATTCAGGCACAATCATCCCCCAGGCCCCAAACATTACGAATCAAGTTTAAAAATTAGTTGCAACACCCTCTTAGCCACCACATAAATCATTCATCACTCATCGTTTTACACATTGATGCAATGGTTACCTGTTCTAAGCATGGTGCACATTTGTCTATCGCATCTCTTTTCCCATGGAAAAATACACTCAGGGGCAGTGTTGTTTAATGATCTTTACTAGTAGCCCAGCTAGGAAATGAAAAAAAGAAGAATAGGGAAAGGAGGCATTGACTTCATGTCATTTAAGTTAATGGAGGCTTCTTGTGTACACACTGGTCCACTCCATACATGTAAATGGGGGCAGCATAAGCCAGACATCAAAGATATAAATGTTCTACTTACTTTTTTTCCAAAGGAATTTAGTGATGTATGCAAGTTCTGTTGTGTGCTACTCAGTCAGGGAAGTAGAGTGTGTCCTGAAACTCAAGGGGTTTTCCCAGAGATTCATCATCTAACACATTTGAGTCTGACCAATTGCCTTCCTCCTATGTTGTTTTAGTAACAGTGCAATCATTTGGTATGAAGTGTGTGCTCAGTTTAATCATGGTCAATCTCTCCACATTTTGAGGAGAGAAACTGGTTGTTCTGATACCAGATACTTTATTGCCAGCTTGCTTAGCTACAGGCATTGTCACGTCATGCCATACCAATAGACCAAGGTATTGTTATCCAGGTAGACCACTTTTGGGCCATCCAGATGGTATTGGACCATCCTCTGAATGCTCATTGGTGCTGCCACTAGGTCAAACTCTGTTGGCTATGGCTCGGCATTTGGCTTATGTCATGCCACTTGAAACCAAGCCATTGCAGGAGTTGGGTCTGAGTCTTGTTTTGCTGGAGTTGCTGTGATGATGGGGTTGACCGTGAGGCAACAGCACTGCCCTCTCATCCTAGGAGGTTGACCGCTCCACACAAGAGCTTCTGCCATGGCCTCAAACTTTCAGACATTCTTCTCCCAGGTTCTCTCACTTGATCAGCAATCCAAGTCTTGTAAAGAGAAACAACAACTTCTGAAAAAGTAAGGAAAGTAGTCAGCTTTTTTTTGTACAATGAATCAAGTATTGTGGCACATGTGCACTCTTTGCATGAAAAAATCATCTTTTTGCAGCCTTTGATTAACAGCCAAGCAAATGATTAAGCTCTGAACAAACTCATCTGCTTCTTCTTTCATACTGGTGACCTTCTGCGCCACCTTTTTCAACTGGTCCTGATGCAGGAATGAGATTGCTTGGCTCAGCATACTGTCCTCCTTGCTGACATCCTGTGTGAAAAATTTGAAAGGAAGTAGTATTTGTGTCAGAAACGTTACTAGCCCCCATTTGTCCACCTCCATTGTCATAATTTCCGAGTTGCATCCCCACATCTTTGAAGGACATAGTCAGTGATGGGTCTATAGTTCCCACACAGATGTTGCAGTACGAGATAGGTAAAATATCAATGTGTTGCAACCTCCTGTATGAGGTCTTTTACCTGTACTCTATTATCATGCTGAATGATCCTCAACTGCTTCCGGGATTTAAGAGTGACTGAAATGTGTGTATATTCTTCAGCAGGTGGCCAGTATGTGGCTGACTATGTCTTCTTTTTTGAGAAAGTCTTGTACAATCAGGTTGATGCAATGCACCAAACACAATAACAGGAAATAGCCTCGACTCCTATTGCCCTTGATTATACTACTGTCGTCTGTGGCACCAAATCCAATTCTGAGGTCAAAGCCATTCAAACACCTTGCTGTTAAGCACTTCCACAATGTTTAAAGCTGTATGGGAGTTCTCAAATGCAAACTTCGCTACTCTTGCATAATGCCAAATGCCCTTAAAATGTTCTTTAGTGCTCAGACCTGCATATACCTGTTGCATAAATCCTGCTATAGAGATCCAGTGTGCATATTGCATGACCCACACAATAGCGATACAGTGATACAGATGTAATCAAATGCTTGACAACTGGTTTGCATGTCTGTCATCAGGCGGATAGTCCGAGCAGTGCTCTGCTGCATATCATGGCCAACCAATTGCAGCATATCATGATAGAGCACTGAAACAGCAACTCTGGAAAAATAGGTCCAGCTTGGACCGATACATTTTGGGCAGTTGGTCACCACAAATTCTTAAAATTACAATCCTTTCACAAAAGAAAATGTGAGGAGCACCAGCGCTAACATGTCATCCAACTTTCCGTTATACAACTGTGCCATTTGGCGATTGCATTCAAAGGGCCCCACTTGGATGTGGTCTTTTGTGGTGCGGCAACCTTTGTAGAAAACCAGGAGGTGGTAGACTCAATATGCATCTTACTGGAATCACTGTATGTAGCGCTGTCTGAATCTGAGCCCTGTGTCATTTGGAGGTTGCTGTTGCAGGTGATGTTGGTGCTCAACAGGTTACACTGTTTGCTTCAGGTCTTCATTGTGTAATGCCATCATCCTATTCTTCCTCTTAATCACCTTCTTCTTCTATTGCTGTGAACTGAGCTGCTTCCCCGCTCTCATCACCACCACCACCAGCTATCTTTTTAAGGTACTCATATCAGCAGATTGTGTGATTTGTTTGAGACGGAACGTTTGGCCTCCACTACCATAGTACAAACTTAGCTTGAATTGCCAAATACTCGCATGGCAAATGGAACATGTTGCAATGTTAGCCTCCTGCTTTCTCACTAAATTGGAAAAGATAACTTTTTTAGTTTGCCACTGCCAATGCCTGAAGAACGGGAGATGGCAGGTGCATTGTTTGCCTCTCTGGAGGGTTTACTTCATCTGTGGTGGGGGGGTCTTACAAATTTGGTTACAAACAGTGATGGTGGAACCCATTCCTCTGAGCAGGATGAATAGGAGGGGTCTTTTCACCAACCACTGAGCCGCCCTCCATACTGACAATCACTGGCTCATTCTCACTTTTCTTTGACATAATTCTAAGGCTTTCAGGCACTTTCATGGTCTTGGCCAGGATCCAATCCATGTGCAGAATATCAGAAGCGTGGCTTGGAGAACAATGGTGGAGTACCATTTATTTTTGTTGCTGGAGATTGTGAAGCCAATGGTTGAAGAGCAGCATCTTGGTCAGCAGGAAGCTTAACCTCCTGTTCTGCTCCTAGTGCAGGGAGAAATGTTGCTGGCTGCAGGTCCCGTTGTCTACTTTTGTGTGATGATTGGGTACTTTGCAGCTGAGACAAATCCAGTTCAGACTCACTGCTCATTGCTATGACTGCAGTGGCTGCATCACTGAGAGACATAGGATTTAAATTACGTTTGGGTGTTGCAGTTGATGCAAAAGGGCAGCTCCGAGCCTTCTGCTGCCCAGTGGAGGGTGGCAATCAAATGGTGGAAATCTTCTTCTTCTCACTGGTCACTTTTGTGGCAGGAATGCCTGTTTTTTGGGGCTATCTTCAAGTTCTTGGGTCTGGAAGTTGCCAGTTATCTGCACAAGCAGGAGCAGAAGAGAATTCTGGTGGTATTACTGCTGCCCTTCTGTATGGCAGGACTCTGTGCAATGTCTCTTTTGCACCTTCAAGCAAACAAACATGAAAGAAATTCTGGCTGCCACTGCAGAAGGAGGGAGTGGGTACAGCTGACAGGACTGGCTGCAGTGCAAAGCGCCTGGTACCTTCAGCTAACATTCATGCCCTATCGTGAAATAGGCATGCTGGACTCTAAGGTAAGGGATAGCGCTATGCTCCACATGCATGTGAGCACTGCAGCCAGCATTACCCAAAACTCAAGGGCTGCTGAGAAGGGGTGAGGCGGGGTGAGTGCTGGGGTGGAGTTCAAAGGTAGCAACAAGAGAATACCCAGATAATTAAATAAATATTCCCTGCTATGAACCGGTGGCGTAATGTAACATGATGGGGCCCCTTGCAAAATCCTAATCTCTCTGCCTTCATTTCTGGTGTACCTTTAGTATTGACCCCTTTACTTTCATAATATATGTTCAGTGCCACTGGAAAAAAGTTATTGTGTGATTGTGCAGGTATAGTCTTTTCCAGTGAAATTTGATATATTTGATACACTCATCATACCAGCCATAATTTTCTGCATAATTTACAGATTTTGTAACAATACTATTTCTAGCTCAAAGGGATCAGAGGGTATTTAACTAGCTGTGTATGAGGCGCATTTCTGCACCACACCCTGTGAAATATGGTTATGGTTGCTCGCTGGGCGAAAAGTTGTGAAGGTAATCAATAATTTGAGCCACTACTGCATCTGGTTAAGCTTTTTATAATAATTATAGACTGATCACTGGTGGGGGCACCCCACATGTCCTTCAATTCTGCCTCAAAACAGCTGCAGTCAATGTATTATTTTTTTAAATATTCTCATTTAGCAAATGTGCTAATGCAGCTCACATATGTTGTGCAGACCGTCCCATTCACTGCCAAATGTTAATTCAGAAATTTGTCTTAAGAGGTATGCTCCTCACCAGATCCCAGTGTGTTCAAGAAAAGTGCGTCAGAGCGTTTCAAAGATCACGAGCCGCACACCTAAAAGACACTTTTACACATGGAGAGCAAGCAACTCCTTGTAGCCTCTCTATACATGCCATTGATCCTATCTATGACTGTTCTGTGGCTAGGATCCTGCAAAGAGCTGCGCTGTTTTCATTTACAAAGCTCCACTGAGGCCCTGCTTGTGTGCTATGAACAGGATTTTAGGTGTGGCCCAATACTCCGTCCGTGAAACTCCATGGAATTCCGCTGAGTTGTCAGGTGACTCTGTTGAATTCCACAGACAGAAACTCAACAAGCTCTGCCCAGCCCTACCTGAAACCCCAGTAGGCTAAATAATATGAGGCTGCCATCAGGTGTGTAAACTACACTTAGAGCAGAAACCTTGGCTTATGCATTTTGGCAGGAAGACCCAGGGATGAGGTATGTCACTATTCTCAGCTCATGAAAGGCCATTGGTGAGTATTCAGGAGCTTCATTACCCTGAAAGGGATCAGGATGAGCCCTACAAATACATAGTTAAGTGCGAAAGGAGAACTTGGGAAAAAAACCTTTATTATCATGGAGAATGGTAGCCAGTTTGTGACTAGCAAATTGGGAGAACCAGTTTGTTGTGGTTGGGGAGAAAGGAACTAATCACCACCCTAGTCACACTGCTGGCTGGGCTATCTGCCCCTTACATAGGCAGAAGGGTTCTGCCATGTTGGATTTTACTCAGAATAGTACACTGTTTAATAGTGTGCAGTAGGGAAAATAGGAGTTGCTGCAAAAATGGGAAGCCTTACATTTGGGAACTTTTTTTCTCAGTGGTGAGAGAATGTCCAGGAGTTTCCAATAGTGGCGTCTATTGACTCACTATTGGAACCTCTGAGCAAGTACGCAGACAGATTCCTCAAACCCTTAGTGCAAGCCCAAAAGTCCTACATAAAAGACACATCGGATATGATAGTGAAAACAGAAAGAATGAAGTTTGAAGGCGATATAGAAATTATGGTGACTCTAGACGTAGAGTCACTCTACACCAACATACCTCAAAGAGACACGATTGAAGTAATTAGGACACTCTTGAAAAACACAGAGATTAGAGGGGCTAATAAGGACTTTATACTACAATGTGTGTCCATGGTACTCTTAAATAATATTTTCGTTTTTAAAAAAGATCTATACATCCAGCGCAAGGGTACCAGTATGGGTGCAACTTGTGCACCGAGTTTGGCTTGTATCTATGTCAGCATGTTTGAAGAAAAGCACATCTATAATGAAGTTATCCCATACTATGAAAACATTAGAAACTGGGTAAGATTCATAGATGATATTTTCTTCATTTGGGCAGGAACAGAAAATGACAAAGAATTTCCTAAACTGGATTAACCTAGGTGATGAGAATTTGAAGTTCACTGCATCGTAGAGCAGCACCAAAGTGAACTTCTTAGATATCTGTATAAAGAATGAGGGGAATCAATTGAAGATGGAGCTTTTTAAAAAGGAATAAGACCGTAATACGGTACTGCATTATAAAAGTTACCACCCAAAAAGCCAAAAGGATAGTATACCTTTTGGCGAATTCCTTCGTTTAAGAAGGAATTGCACTACTATTAATGATTTCTACAAACATGCAGAGGAAATGAAACAAAAATTTCAAGAGAGAGGCTATCCCAAGAAATTAATAAACCATTCCCTAAAAAGAGCCCGGTATTATGACAGGGACAGTTTGTTAGAGAGGGATAGGAAAAAAAAGGATATGGAAAAGATTGTTATGGTGAGACAATTTTCTAATATTGCCAATCAGGTGAAAAACATAATCAACCCTAATTGGAAAATTATAAATGATGGGAAGGAAACAAGTCTACCACGTCCGATGTATGCTTACAGAAAGAACAAGAACTTACGATCAAGTCTGGTACATACCTATAGGGATGACATAGCAGAAACTCAAAGGACTGTTACAGGAGAGAAAGCAGTGGGAAACCACAAATGTGGATCCTGCAGTATATGTGAGTTATGTCTAGTAACAAGGGAAGTTGTTTTGAACTCATTCAAACATAACATCACCACGCTAAATAACTGCAGAAGTAAAAATGTAGTTTACTTGATCCTTTGCCCTTGTGGCATAGGATACATCGGAGAAACAGGTAGGGAGTTGAGACTTAGAATAGGAGAACATAAATCCGCCATAAAGACAAATAAGGAAAATGCCCCACTAGTCAATCACTGGAGAGAAAAAGGACATAGTGTGGGAGACATACAATGGGTGATTCTGGAAAAAATAAAGGAACTAACTAGGATGGGGGACAGTAAGAAAAGACGGAAATTACAAGAACAGTGGTATATGGTTAAGTTCAATACCATTAAATGTGGATTGAACTCGAAAGAGGACTGGGAAACCCTCATTTAAAACTGAGAAAGGAGAACAGGAATAATGATGCTAAACTATAAACCACTAATAACAATCGCAGAGATTGAAGATTACTTTTATAACTTACCAAGAGAATTATACACTGGGAATTATCTGGTAGGGAGTTTACCTAAATGAATAGTGATGTGGAGGTACAGGAGAACGAAGGAAATATCAACATAATAAGATCCACTTGAAGGACCCCCCCAAAAAAGTTACTATATTTCTAAATACCAGCAAAAAAAGATAACTACCATGATCATCTCTATTATTCTGAAACTAGGGAGTAAAACCAAAAACTGACTATAAATCGAGTCATCATTCCACCACTCGAAGGATATAGATGAATATAGAAATACACTTTTTTTAAACAAGATATGAGGTATGATCACCAGTCGGATAACTGCTCATAAAGCGAAAAGTGTTACAATATGTAGCATGGGCGTAAAATCCGTTCCGCTCGTGGATTTTGCGGATTTTCGGTAAATTCGCAATCCGCGAACTCTCGCGAACTTGCCGAAAATTCGTAAAATCCGTGCGAAGCGGATTTTTTGCTTGGTCGCACTTGCCAACTAGAATACTATACAATTTCGCGGGAGTAAACACTTGCGAACACGTAGATGCGGCGGGCAGCGACAATCTCGCAATTGCGAGATTGCAAAATTTGCAATTTCGCACAAGAAATCCACCAGCAGGCAGCATAAACCTTGAAAATTATGATTTTTATCAGAATAACTCCTCAGGTTGACATTTGCCTGCACTTTTTCTTTGCAAGGAGTCCATTTTGGGGGGTGGGGGTGGGAGGAAGGAAGTGCCCCACAGTTTCCAACTTCCTGTTCCTGTCCACCAGGCTCCTCCTAGTGCTTTCTTCATGTGCTGGTCACTTTGATTTGGATCTTGACCTGGAAGGATTACTTTTTGTGGATGCTGATGGATATTTGGATTTTTGCAAAACTGAAAGCACTCAGCAGGTGCAACAGTTCAATCTTATCATTAGTAACCATTCCCTGTAGTGCTTCCTGAGGGGCCCCTCCAGAGTTCATTTGCCTACTTGCAACTATTCTATGACCCTGCTCTGACCCTCACAGCAGGCTCAGAGAATAGCTACAAGTATACAACAAAGGTTCTGTTAAAAAAATTACACTGCAACAGAAAGCAATTACAGACAAAACTGAAAGCACTCAGCAGGTGCAAAAGTTCAATCTTATCATTAGTAACCATTCCCTGTAGTGCTTCCTGAGGGGCCCCTTCAGAGTTCAGTTGCCTACTTGCAACTATAGGCCACACAGGTCCTGTGAAAAAAAAGTGCACTGGAACAGAAAGCAAATTACAGATAAGGAAGCAGGTGCCAGCCAGACTGGAAGTTTAAATTCAGTGACACATTAATCAACCCCAAATTAATTCATGTCAGTTGAAGCAGGGCAGGTGTGCTTGCTTTTTTTCACCCCCATAATCTACAGTGATAAACCAACCAGAGGGTGGCAGTGATGTACCAGAGGGTGGCATGGGTGTACCAGAGGGTGGCAGTGGTGAAACAGAGGGTGCTGTGAACCTGTGATGATGAACCAGATGTAGAAACAACATAGTCGCGGCCGTTGCGAGCCGACAAGTAAGTTCGCAATTGCGAACTGGTACAGAACCCTCGCGAACTGGCAGAAATCCTTGCGAACACAAAAAAAATAAAAAATCTGCAAATTCGCGAGAGTTTGCGGATTTTGCGGATTGCGAATCCGTAAATACGCAAGTTCGCGGATTGCCAATTCGCAAAATCCGCCCATGCTTATGTAGTAGGCAAATGACACTAGATTAGATGTAGGGAGAAAAACGAAACATAGACCCCATTCCAACATGGCGGCGCTAGGAAACACGATAAAGGAAGGCTACACGCAGGTGCATATGCATGAAAGTTAAAAGAGTAGTAGACAACTATAAACAATATAATCCCGTGTTTTTAACTGCTTAAAATATGAAACGTGACATAATATTTAGTAGACGAAATGATATTAGACTAGAAGTAGGGAGAAAAAACGAAACATAGACCCCATTCTAAGATGGTGGCGCTAGAAAACATAATAAAGGAAGGTTATGCGCATACGCATATGCGCAAAAGTTTAAACAGCTGTAGACAATTATAAAGGATTAGTCACCCGATAAAAACGAGTAAACAGATAGCTGCATTAGAAAGGAAAAAACGAGGCAGAAGTACGGACCCACGAGAAATCAGGTTAGTGTACCCGGTGGTTGGGCAAACTGTAGCGGTGAAGGATATGTAGTAGTGAAGGTGGAGCGGTTTGAGGGGGAAACAAAGCTACCGCTTTCCCCATTGCTTCTGTGCGCAATGCTTTATCACGCAGTCAATTTTGAACCTAAACTAGTGGGGAATTAAGCTACTGCTTTCCCCACTACTTTCATTTACACTGCTTTCCCACGCAGCCGAATTTGAACTTTAACCAACTGGCGGCGGCAGAATGGTTAACGTATTCCCTGTATCTTTAAAAAAACGGTAACGATAAGGGAAAAAATAATGTGTATTTTATAAATACGATAAAAAATGCAAGGTACTATAAGCAAAATGGCAAGAGTAATGGGCTCCCTTCATGTGGAAGGGTACTAAGAAGTGATGGCAAAGTCATTTTAACGTAAAAATAAGCTACGGCTACCCCACGCAGTCGAACCTGATATTAAGCTAAGAGGGTGACGGAAGAAGGGTGAATGCATCCTCACTAAATAAGAGCAAGAACGTGGAAAAATATTAGTACTCCCTAGAACTACGATAAAATATACGACATAGTTTAAATAAAGCAGAATGACGGCACTACCAGTGTTATTAACACAAATATCAGCCCACAGAGCATATCCATTTCAAGAAAAGTGGAACTACGAAACTGTGAATAGCGCCTGACCACATTTTCCCTCGTTTTACAAGAATTTCAAAATACAAAGGTAAGAAGTAACCCAATTAGATAAGGACAGCCACATAACTGGTGGGGATGGTGATAATAAGTGGTATATTTTAATAAACCCATAATAGATTTTGGTAGCGGATACAAAGAAGTCCACAGCTCCCACAGAAAGAAAAAAAGGAAAAAAAAGAATAGCAAAATAAGACGTCCAGTCCGATTTATGTGCTCTACTCAAAGGTGAATCAAAATATAAATATAGGAAAAAAAGAGTAAGAAATAAAAGATATAGAAATGACATCTAAGGTTATGTATCCATATATCTAGGTTTACCCTGGATAAAAACAACAAGTGGATTGAAAGAAAAGTGAGACAGTAATATCAACCTGGGCCACATATATAATCTAAAGGTACATTTATTGTAGAAATTGTTAACTTGGGCAATGGTGAAAAAAAGAAAAAAATCTGAATACCCTCAATTTTCTACTCAGGTTAATCCTTTAACTAGAAATCGAATATCCTCGACAAAGCCCCATAGGAGAAGAGCTCACTCCGGGGTGGGATAGTAATCCCCTTTTTCCAGAATAAGACGAGTAAGTGGAATAGTATGAATGATGGTAGTGAAGGGTGGTTGCACTAGGCAAACAGACCAACACTAAAATGTAACGGAGGGAAAGGCAAGCTCTCTCACATGTAAAAAAAAGTTCGTCTGTAAATGTTGAAGTACACGAGAACTTTAGACGCATATATGCAACTGGAAAAATGAAACAAAAGCAACAAGATGCATTAGAATGTACTTATACATTAGACTAGTAAATAATGTGAATGAGGAGAGCATTTAGCATCTTCATTTTTTACTGATATGTATTTTTCTATATATACAGAAAGGATACCTAAATTGGAAACGGTGACCCCCTTGAACTGTCCTGTCCTGAAGAAGGTGTTACTATATCAGTGGTACAACACCGAAATGCGTCGACGCATTGAAAAATAGAATCCAAATAGAGCCCCAGGGAACAACAGATATACAAAAATTTGGATACTGTAGTTCCTTATAGAAAATACTGTAAGGCTATTGGATCAATATAATGTGTAGCGAGAACATTTGAAGCTATTGAGAGAAGGGGTATTGTGATTTCATAATTTACTGTGATTATATAATGTATTGTGATTAAGTGATAAATAGGTTATGTCTATATATATATATTTTTTTTTTTAAAGTTCGTTTTTTTGTGTCTAATGAGATATTGGGAACATTTATTTTAATGTGATATATTGTACATGTTTTTAACATTGTATGCTTTCAGAAGGTTTTTTCTGAAATTTTAATCAGTGATGTAAGGAAAGATTTCTCTTCATTTTATTGCAAAATAAAAAGAGTGTAAACGTTACATTTTAGTGTGGGTGTTTTATATAAAACATTTTCTTTTCTATTAAGACATTCTGGATGTATGAGATGCAGTAATATTGAGAATAGGATTGCTTTTCCAGGGATTTCCTTTGACTTTCAGGAGTTTCTCCCACCCACTGGCAAGTGAATCCTACAAAAGCAGAACACTTTCTGGACCTGTGGGAGGACCAACAAGCACTGGATCTTCTCTCTGTGGCCTGTGCAGCGACCTTTGGGGATTATCCTTGCTTTCCCCTTTTTTCACTGATTTCGTCTTGCCTTTTCCTGTTTTTTTAGTACCTTCTCCCTGCTTTTCCTTAATTTTCACTTCTTTCTTCTGGCTCCCCCCCCATTTTTTTAGTGCCTTCTCCTTGCTATTACCTCATTTTCATAGCTTTCTCAGTTTTTTCCCTCATGGCCACTCCTCCCTGCTGCCTTTTTCTCATCTCTGCCTAGCCCCCCCCACTGCCTGCAGGCCACTCTCTCTTCCCGGGACCTACTTAATGGAGGCGGCAGCGTGACCCCATTGAGCAGACCCCAAGCCCACCTCTACCTGTGCGGTGTCATCACTCTAGCGCCTGTCTTCTCCTTGCTTTTTACTCTGTTTTTTTTAGTGCCTTCTCATTGCTTTCCCCTTGTTTAAAAAAGAGCAGCTCCAGCATTTTGAGACCCTCACAGGTGATTTGCAGCACTTTTTAAATCCTTGATTGATTGATTGATTGAGCTGGTCCCACTTATATCCAGCACTAAAAAGTGGACTCCAATGGTCACTCATTTGACGTGCTATGTTTCTATAGGGTCACAATAAGCTACAAGAGGCCCTTTTTCTGGATTGGCTAGCTGGCCATTAGCAAATCGACCTGGGCTGGACCCTGAAGGAAGTACCTTCTGGAGTGGGTCCTTGTCTCTAAATGCTGTCCCTGAGGATACTTGGAAGAGACCATGATTAAATGCTCCAGAAAGTCTGAAAAGTTGAGACTTTTTGGGCTTCCATAACCTCCGGAGCTTCAGTCAGACCTTGCATCAATAGTTCCAGATTTCTAGAGGACATCATCAGATACAGCTTCAGGGTTTAGTGCTCTAGAGGACTTGAAGTCCAAAACAAAGAGCAAAGATAGAAATCATTACTGGGAGGGGGTGTGAAAAGTATCCAACTGACAGAAGGACTTCAGGGGTGCCTAATTTAATTGTATCACTCAGAGCATGTTTCATCATAAAATACAGCTTCACTGGGAACTTGTTTAGTAGATATCTGACTTGGGGAGGACTTCACTGAATGCTGCCCTCAGTCTTGCCTCACTGGAGGATTTCTCCCATTTCAGACACTTCATCAGAAGGTAAAACAACCACAAATAATGTGTTCTGGCTGGTATTTTGCATTTCCTGGTGCTTGTTGACCTAACACATTAAAAATCCATATCTCCAATTCCTATAAGCCAAATTAATTCATGTATGTGTAAGTTACTTAATAATTAAATGTTTCTAAATTGGTATTTTAAAATTGCTCTGATATCTCTTTGCTCACTTTTGCTTAAGTTAAGCTTCTTTTTTCTGTACCATTTCTACCAGGAGTCTAATCTACATATTAGAGTAAATACCATACTTTTTTCACCTGTTAACTTCTTGCAAATTTGGTATGCAGAAATTTAGTGAAGAATACAGACTTTATGGCACCAGTTAAGTGCCACACTTGGTGATCTCTATACAACTCAGAATTTTGACCTCTGAACAAGCAGGGCTGATGCATGGGTTAGAAACCCATAATAAGGGCTTATGTATCCACATATGTCCTCCACATCACAAGCCACTTACCTGGCTAAAACCATTGTAATATGTACTCCTACCTAACCAATCTAATTACAAAACCAAAACAGTCTGACAGCTAGCTATGCTCCTTTCAAATGGAGGCTTTTTGCACTTTCATTCTCCCCTTTTATAGCACCATCACAGCCATTGTACCCACCAGTGACTATGCTGCACACAGAGCTTGGTATCACATATCTTTATTCTTCTGTGTGTAACTGCAAACTCAGCATTCTAAAGCATCCTTCACTGCAATACACTCTATTCATTACATCTTATCTTTACAGAGTTCTTTGGGAGCCAAAAGGTTCTGTTGTTGTTAAGCCATAAGGCACTACGCCCTACATCTATAATACTCTCTTTCTTGGCAGAGAATGCTTGCTTCTCAAGGGAGGGGTAAAGCAGCAGCCTTAGGGAGCCATGTTATAATGGTCCCTTGTTATTACAAAATAAGCTCAAAATCTGCCATTTTTCATTGTGTGTTGATCAATCTTTCAGCCACATTATTCGTTGGCCAGAAGACCAGAACATTCTTGCAACTGTCTGGACTTAGACAGTTATGGGTCAAATCCCCATACCTGGGGCTCCACAGAGGCTGCACAAACCGCAACACTTTGCAACAGTGCCAGGACTACTCTGTTAGCAACCCCACTAAACTGCCAAATATTAGTTAAAATTGGCATTCCTCTTTCACCCCTTATGGTTTTCACAGCATCCCCAATTATCATGAAATATTTTGTTATTCACTGCACTCATTGGAAGCCTCAACCATTTATTTCAGGGTCCAAATCTCATAATTCACTGCTATGAAGTAGCAACAGTTGATAACATAACTTGTTACCCACTGTTGCTACATCAAAAAGGCCTTTCAACCCAGCCTGATAGGCTGTGGTGGCTCGCATAGGGCATGCTGTGGTGGGCTGGGGGAGGGGCGGGGTGTAGTAAACTCTGACATACGACACAACAAAGGAAAGTAATTATTACGTTCCTCCATTTCGCAGTATGTCGAAGTTTACTACCCCCCACCATGCCCCTCCCCCACACGCCCGCAGCTCACCCTATGCAACCCGCCACTGCTGATAAGGCTCTCTCAAAGCCAGTCCGAGCAGTGCTGCTTGCCTACTTTAAATAGAAGCAAAAAGCATAGCTGCAAGAGGGGAAGGAAGGTGGTGGGACTTGTTCAAGAATGACAGGTTGCTTTTTTATCTTTGGGATAGGGATACATAACGGAAGCCATGTTATGTATGACTACTAGCCATTACTGCTTTGCTACTGCGTAGCAGTTGAAAGAAGGGGCAGATGATTTTGAGGGCCACACATGACATAAAATTATACATAGGTATAAAGTAGGGGTGGGCGTAACCTGTGTAATCCAGTGTAATGTAATCATGCAGAATTGCTTAACAATTCCAGGAGATTATGCTTGCATTACGTGAGAAGAGCAATTCTGCAATAGTGCTATATTCACTAAGAAATAGCAGTAAATGCAACAGAACACAAATGGCAACACGAATAGGAAGCGGCTAATCACATTCATGAAATATGCTCTTGGGATAGGATTTCCCAGAACTTACTTCCAGCATTTAGTGCTATTTTCTTAGCACAAAACTGCACCTTTGCATCCCAAATGGAGGATGCTGTTTGCACTAATAAATGGAGCTAAATGAAGAGGAGCACGAATAGCAAGTGCAGCTCGCTAAATGTGCTCCCATCTTAGTTTTTTTTCTCCCTAAATGACTTGTGTAATTATCAGTAATTCCGCATCAAAGTGTAATGCAGAATGACCGAAATTACTCCTCCAGCATAAGGTAGGGGCTTATTACCAAGCAGCAGGGATAATTATCGCTGGCCGCCATCATCGTGAAAATGTTTATCGCCGGCTAGCTCTGATAATTATCGCCATGCTAGCCCTGTATTAACAACGCATAGCGCAATGGCGATAATTATCCCAGCGATAGCGATGTTTTCCATGGAACATCGCTAATTTTTCAGCAATGTTCCAATGAAAATGGCGATTACCTTGCTGATACGAACCTGTGGTCGTATCGGCATTATCCACCCCCAATGGTAAGTATGGCTAAGTCAGCATTTTAGCAGACGTTAGTTTTGGGCGAAAACCTCTAGTTTTTGGTGAAAACCACAGTTTTCGCCCAAAACTAACGTCTGCTAAAATGCGTGGGCCACCTTGTAAATATTGCGATGTACATTTAGCGATATTTTACAAGGTAATCTGTCATTAGAGATGCAAAGCGAGGCGTCGGGAAAACCGTTGCTAACATGCGCTGATGCATGTTAGCATCACCCTGTAAATAGGGTGATGAAAATATCACCGCCTTTTTAATGTTCCCCTTAGTCTTTATAATTCCGTGTATTCCACTGTTGAGGCAGCATTTCTGGTTCACATATTTTCTCTCGCAATAAATACGCATACAAAAGAAAACACAAAAGTGATCGAAACAGCTTAAAAGTAAACAAGTGACAATACAATACGACACCAGGGTACGATATCATCGTTTCCAGTGTGCCTGAACAACCCCAACATCACTTTACTGTTTAATGTTGGTGCATATCCATGGCTTATTTTTCAAATACAGTGGCAATGTTTTCTACTTTACCAGGTGACATCCATTTATTGAACACGTTTTCAAACGTTTTCTGGACAACCTCCAATTATAGGAACTTGGCTGCTTGGAACTCTAACAAATAACAATGGGGTATATTACCAACAACTAGCGTTAGTTTTTGTCTCTAACTTGTTTAGAGACAAAAATTATCGCCGCAAACCGGCGATTTTTATCGCAGATAAACCTTGCTATTAGCAAGGTTTATCGCAAATGCGATAAAAAACGGCCGCAATGCATGAATATCGCTGAAAAGTCAGCGATATTCATGCATTATCGAGCAAATGCTCTTAGCCATGTTATCCACCCCCCATTGGATAACATGGCTAAGAACTGCTCAGGGCAGGTGTTAGCTTTTGGAGATATTCGCGCTTAGCGCGAATATCTCCAAAAGTTGGTAATAGGAGATAGCGATGTTAGCGACTGTTTCCAGTCGCTAACATCTTGGCACGCCCACTTTGCATGTCATTAGTGATAAATATCACTGACATGCAAAGTGGGGCCCATGATGGTCGCTATCTCCTATTAGCTGTCGCTAACTGGTGTTAGCGACAGCTTGGTAATAGGGAGATAATTTTATCTCCGCTTTCTTGGCTTTTAAAGCCAAAAAAGCGGAGATAAAACCCCTTGATAATATACCCCAATGTTCATGGATGGTTAACGACCCAATGAACTACTCATCCAAATTATGCCAAACACAGAGTGTATTGTAAGAAGTGGAAACAAAGATGTATGTGGCTTTCTCATGCAAGATGATGCGTGCCAGAGGTATAAAGGACATTAATGTGAAAACATTTCCACTGTGGCATTCTCAAGCTGTGCTTTGACTAACCACCTTGGCTGCAGCAGCAATCAGGTGCTCCCAGCACAGAGAGATAATTTAATTTTCTAGCAGTGGGAATTCTGAGCCCGTGCACTCCACAGCACACACTGGGAGGAATGTTACATTTCTGCCAAGAGAAGTTGCTGAATGAAACAAAATGTCTTTCAATGAGGAGATTATTTTATAAATTCCAATAAGAGTTTTGCACGGGACAGTGTGAAATGAAGCATGAGATTTTTTCATAATTGTGTGTTACACGAAAAGTAAGTGATGTCATTACTTTTCTGAGACAGACAAAAATGTTATGACTGTCAATTGGATGGAGTTTTTTTAAATGTAAAGTGGACCATTGAGGCCAGCCTAGACCAGTGGTTCTTAACCCTTTGATGTCTGTAGACCCCCACTTAATCACTCCTGGAACCCGGGGACCCCCACTGAATCATTATTGGAATCTGAGTATCCCCATCGAATTATTATGTAAGTCAGCGACACTGGCCTAAGCATACACACAAAAAACAGAAACAAGCATTCATCAAACAAATACGCAAATGCTGAAATATTTAATTTAATTCACAAACAAATATAAAAAATAAAAAATTGTATGGGAAGGTTTATATTATATCTTGTTCAATGCACTTGCACTGCTCCCACAAATCAATCTGAGGATACCACCTACATTTTTAGTCTCCAATTTGACATTTTGCTTCTTTATTTATGCACACTTTATTAATCTGTTAACCCATTTTTTGCTTCAAAGGTTCCGCGCCAGTGCGGAACGTTCTATTAAGTAGGTGGGGCCGCGTCGGCCAACGGACGTGCGCAGCACTACCGAGGTAGTGCTCGCGACGGCCGTTGGCCGACAGAAGCAGCAAACAGCCAAATAATATTAAATTTTCTAAGTAGTTGTGGATCCCCTGAGTTGGCTTCCCCAGACCCCAAGGGGTCCCCGGCTCTACAGGTTAAGAACCACTGGCCTAGACTAGGCTCAAGTTTGTTTGACATAGACTATTGAACAAAAAACATTTTAAATGATAATCATTAAAAATATATAGAAACAGGATGTATGGGACTAACACAGGTTTGCATGTAGTTGCTGTACACAGATTCAAATGCACAATACACCAATCAGACTTCAAAGTTAACCACTTAGCTCCTGATGCTATTACAGCCCTTGTGCTGAGACTTTTTTCTGATGTTTAGAGCACTATGTACTTAACCCTTCATAACAGTTTTCCACAAATGGTATCCAGGCCAAATTTGTACCCTTTATGCGCCACATTGTGGGTTTTCCAAAGGTACAAAGATGCTGTGGATAGATTTCCCTGAAAGGAACTAGGAAAATAGTTCAAATATAGCATTTTTTTGGGGGGGAAATCGAAAGAAAAATGCTGTTGAATCATTAGTATTTTTTCCTATCAACAAAAGGTTTACTGTGCTACGATCAAAATCCTCCTAACTTTTATGAGCAACTAGAGTTGTAAAAAAAGCAAGCTTTTACCACCGTTTTTTGCATTTTTTAGGTTTCGTAACCTGGCGAGGGGCGAAGCCACTCCCAGATCGAAATCTGTTGTTTCTAATAGTGAGGTTAGGACAGCCTCTGTTTCCAATTGGCTAGCTCCATAAATGGAGGCTAGCCATTGGGAGGCAGAGGCTGTCAATCGCGTTTTCTCTCGAAAACGCGATTCGGGGGCGTTTCTGGTGCTTTTTTTAAGCCCCGCCCCTTTGTCCCGGGCCGCGCTGCGATTGGCTGCCGGCCCGGGACACCCCCGTGACGTCATTCCCGGGCCGCGCTGAGATTGGCTGGCCGGCCCGGGACCTGACTGCCTCTGCAATTTGTGTCTTCAAAAATCGGGAGATTGCCCCTTGTTTTTATCGTTTTCGGGACGCGCATGCCGCATTTAGAAGCTATTTGGGACATGCCAAGTTGAGCCACAGAAGTTAGCTTGTTTCCCTGCTTGACTGTGAAAACTTTCGTGGCTTCAAAAATCGGGAGTTTGCCGCTTGTTTAGCTTTTGTCGGTTCGTTGGGAATCTATTTCCTTCAGTCTTAGCTACAAAACCAATCTAACAAACCTAGAAGAATTAAAAAAGGACTACATTTACCTGCTGAGATCCTTCTAATGTGTTCAGAACTCGGAGAGAGTCGTGAATCTATAGTTGACGGTACAGAGCGGAATCCCGCCTCCTCCTGGAGCCCAGCTCTTACTTTGCCGACTCACCGTGTAATCTCATCCGATTCAATTACCAATACCCCGCCCACTATCATTCTAACCCGGCTCACGCACGACCCTTTGGCTGACCTCAGATTCGCTAATCTGGGCTGAAACACTTTCTTTCCTCTTTAGGGAGGCGGCCTCGTGCTGGGCCCGAGAACTGTAGTGGTAAGAGCTCGGCGCGGATAAATGTCCTACTTAAGAATTGTCCGGGCATCCTGCAGACAGCAATTAATTTAACCTGCCCTACCCCATCCACTGTAAATTGATGAAAATGTTGCTTTTGGACGCTGCTAACGCGTTAGCCCCTTGGAGCAGCGTTAGCATGGTCTGGGGGATTCCACTCACGGCCAGGCCAGCCCCCCCCCGCCTGAACCTCGCAGGGCCCACCCGAGGCATTCATGCTCACCAGCTGAAAGCAGCATCTTGAAGGAGAGCGCGCGGTGTCCTGCCCTGTGATTTGAAGCGACGCCCCGCCCCCCTCCATACCTATTAGCCAATTTCGCCTCCATGTCTCCGTTGTCGGTGGGTGACAAGGTGGTGGGCACTGTTGTGTCTGCTGGCGGTGTCGAGATACCACTAGGCTGGGCAGCGGCTTCAAGGCGCCACCCGTAGCAGGTGGTGTAGAAGCACCTGAAGCGCCGCCCTAGCGCCCGGTCAGCTTCTACCCGCTTCCCTGGTGTCTTGGGGTAGCTTTCTGTTGTCTGCCTGCTTGTGCGCACAGTCCAGGACGAAGATCTGCAGGTCTGCGGACGCACTGGCTGTTCCCTCGATCGAGTTTCTTCCCGCTGAGACCTCACGTCATCTCTTGTGCAGTCGCTTTCTCTATAGGTAGCACCACGAGTCCTAAAACAATCAGAGCCTCCAGGCGCCTCTCACTTGTGCACACCGACGGTCTCCAATCCAAGAGTGAGGTCGCTCGGGATGAGCCTGCAGGTTTGGGGTGCACCGCCCGTAGCCCGGCCGCCCTCCTTTGCCCGAGTGATTCTTTCCTGCTGTCACTCTGTCCGGTGTTGTGAGCGGCGTCGGTCCTCGGAGCAGCGCCGTCTCCCTGGTCTGGCACCTGTTGCTGCTCTCAGCTGCACGCGGCCGCCTTTGTGTTGTGTATGTGTATCTGTGTGTGTCTGCAAGTATGTATGTGTGTGTGCCTCTGACAGGTAGGTTATGGGTTGACAACCACCCGGCACTTAATTAATCAAGTGGGCGCTATGGTGATGCGCGGACTGATCCCTCCCCGACACTAGCGCGCTGCCCATTTTCTGCCCTCACATATTACGCAATTGTTTTTAAAGCGTTAGCTTGAGACTACGGGCACGCTGAACAGTTTCCTATGCTGGCGACAGACAGACAGCCGCTCCTCTCTATACCAAAGCAGGCGGTTCTTTTGCTCCCATCAGTCCGAGGGCGGTAGATAGCGCCCGGTGACAGATCGCCGCCTCCTTCAGCCCGGCGTGTTCAGAGCCTTCTCTCTTCCCTCACACTTTGAAGGTGCCTGCTCCGGGCGCAGTGGCTGCGCTGCTCCTGCGCGGTGCTTGCGCTGTCCCTCTGCCTGCACCTCCATGGAGCTGCGATCTGGCTCGGCGCGAAGCTTGCGAGCCTTTGGGGTGCGACGAGAGGCGCCCCGCAATTCCGGCTCGTGAGCTGCTGTCTGAGCTCCCAGCGCCCCCACTTGGGTATAGGCTTAAGAAGTTCCCGCCCCCGCGGGGATGTCATATATGATAATGAGGGGGCGATGCCGCTGGGAATCCCCTGTTGGGGAGACCCCCTCTCTCCCTGGTAGGCCTGGCATCCGCTGCATGCCCAGGTTTAGCCCAATCAGGCAGCGACCTCCCACCCGCCTCGCTTCTCTCTATGTAGCGCTTCTCCTCCGTCTCTCTGCAGTCATTCACTGGCGCTCCCCGTAGCAATACAGGCCCCACGTTCAGCCCTAGTCCAATGGATCTAAGTGAGCTAGGGCAGACTCAGGGGCCCCTCACCACATTGCGTCTCTTTTGCCCTTTCTTTCCTCTCACGTCTTCTCTTCACCTCATACTCTCCCTCTTCTAGGCTCCCATCTTCTCTGTTTTGCTGCTTTCCCTTTCGACCCCCTCTTCTTTCTTCTCACCCCTGTATCTATGCCATATGCGCCTCCCTCCTTTACTGTGTCTCCTGACTCGTTTCTCTATTCCGTGTCTTTTCTTTATCCATTCCTTTGCTCACACATCCCTCTTTCCTTTATCCCCCTCATATCACGCATTTATATGTATCTGCAATAAAATTCCACCTCCTTTCTTCTCAGCCCACTCACATCTCAGCCTATTTCCATCGCCTAGTTGATTGTCACCTCATTTGATTGCTCCCCCTTTCACCCTCTCTGCGCCTCTCTCCATCTCAGCTTCTCTATCAGACCATTTCCCCGAGTCTGTGGTGGGTACTGTGTGTGTGGCGGGAGGGAGGGAGGGAGGGGGGGGTTGTTATTGGAAGTCGGCAAATAGGCCAGAACTTTTTTGAGGAGGGGGCTCAGTCCAACTAATGGAGGTGTCGCTTTAAATTCAAACTATGGGGCCAATACCAGAAAATAGTGATAATTCAGCATTTTAAACACACTGAATGCAGCTCATAACATTGCAGCAAACCTGTTTTGAGGGATTTGACCATATTCATAGGCTACTAACACATCTTTAACAAGCATTTGCAATGCAACAGGTCTCGCGTTTACATGAGTTTGAGCTAATGGCATTGTAAATGACAATGCCTTTTATTTATGTTTTGTTTTTTGAAACGTAAATAAAACTCTTTGTCATTTACAATGCCAATAGCTTAAACTCGCGTAAATGCGAAACCTATTGCATTGCAAATGCTTGTTTAATATTATTTTGTCAATTTTTACTATTTTTTGTTGCGTCTTTTTTGAGGTAGGATTAGGGGAGAACCCAAGAGTGAATCTGAAAAGCTATCCGTTTCTGAAAGCTAGACAACATTCCCAATTCAGCAAGGGGTCTGTTGTGCAGGTCGACCAGAAAATAATGCTTGAAATACAAATATTTTTAAAATAAGTTGAAAAATGTAGAAATAGGTGACAATGTTTCTGTCTGTGATTTAGTACTCTGATGTTCGATTTCCAAAAGTAAAGTACCATTATGTGTGCCAACTGTTTTGTATACAATTTTTGATGGATGTCCAAACCCACATAATACTCAGACCCAAATAGTTTACAAAATCTCAGACAATCAAGAAATAAGTGGTTAACAGCAGTGGCTGCTCAGCAAATTGCTTGCAGATTCACTGTCAGACGGATAAGGAATTACAGTTTTCATTTACCACCTGAGGCTGCAGAAGAGATTCGCACGCATGGCAGGCCTTAAAATGCGTTTAAAATAATTAACCAGCATCATCAATGGGGTCTTCCCGCCCCGCTGCGGGACGGGGCGTGCTACGACTAGCGACTACGCTGGAGCACTTAGATATTGTAAGTGCTATGTGAAGTGTATTGAGTGAGTGTGAGTAGGGTCAGGAGTGATATGGAAAAGTGAGATTTAAAATAATACCTGGCCTTATGAAAGCAAAAAATTATTTATTAGTCATAGGCTGGTATCGTTAAAAATAGTGTGGCAGAGACAATTTATCTTAACAATGGGCTAGTTCTCCTCATGTTGTCAACATGTTTCGAGGTTGGCTGCCTCTTCGTCAGGATGGGGTCAGATCCCTCTGTCACTCACTAAGGTTGGCAACAATGTGTGCTATGTGTATACACAAGTGAATAGAATATAGATTATAATACAACTGCAATATGGCATTTAATTTTGAACAGTTATAGCCCTGTCAGTATTTCTGACTTCCGTGGTGTGAGTCACACCACGGAAGCCGCGGATGAGGGAGGATGCGAGGACTGCTCGTGAACTAATGGAAGTTCCATGTAAACCCTTTTCCAGACCGGCTCATGGGGCACTGACTCCTAATTATTCCAGCCCACGACTCAGAAATACTGACTGATATGCGCGATATACTCTGGCTCACAGGAAACCTTCTAGAGGTGGACCTTGTTGTATATTTATACCATTAACTGGAGGAGGGTGCGCCCACCTGAGTGCTTTCTAGCACTACCTCTTCACTCCCCCCTTTTGATTCTTTGCTAGGGAAAGATAGCCATCTGTGGACAGAACAATGGTGGCCAGGAGTGTAGGGACCTGCACCCTCGCCCAAGGAAGTTGTGAAAATTCTGGGTGTCTGGGTGGACAGCTGTCTGTCCTTTGAAACCCAAACCAAGCAGTTGAAGGGGCCTGTTTTGGGCTTCTGTGTGGAATCAAGCCCCTGTTAGGGTTCTTTAATCCACAAACCCGCCAGATCGTTATCCAAGCGATGATCCTATCTAGACTGGATTTTTGTAACTCTCTTTATTTAGGTGCAAATAAAGCCAGAATACAGTGCTTTCAGAGGGTATAAAATGCAGCAGCACAATCTATTCTTTCTCTGCCCAAATTTTATTTGGTATCAAAACATCTACCCAAATTACATTGGCTGCCAATCGTAAAGAGAATATATTTTAAGACCCTATGCTTTGCTCATAAAATTCTCACTAAGCAAGCCCCTTCTTTCCTTTCTGGACTACTTGTGCCATACTTACCAAGACGCATGTTTTGATCGGCAGATCTGCGCTTAGCATGCATCTTCGGAGTCAACAGACCATGGGCCAGGGGCAGCTCTTTCAAAGCGCTGGCTGCGACACTTTGGAACTCATTACCTGTGTCCATCAGAATTATATCCAACCATCTGGCCTATGGAAAGGCCATACAAACCTGGCTCTTCCTAAACTAATTTTACAGTCTCCATGCTCAAAATCCAGCAACACCTATATCCTGGATCTTTTAGCGCCGGGATGCCCCGATGCTCGGTCAGCCATGCACTGTATGAATCCTCGAACATAACAAAACATAAAATAAGGAGAACGTCAATAGGTTGCACACTGCATTTAAGGGCCTCATTACGATGGCGGTCGGAAAGCATTCCAACCGACTTGGTCTCTGACTGGTTTCCAATCGGATTGGATTACTGGAGTCTGGTCGACTGATTACAATGTGCCCAAACGCCGTTCAGTAGGACTCCCTCTGACTTCAATAGGAGCCTGTGTTCTGACCAACAACATAGGCTCCCATTGAAAAATGGGGTGGTTGAAGAAAACCTTGCACCCTGTGGCAGGCACCCCATGGTGCCTGCCACACTGTGCATGTTTGGTAAGAGGGGACCCATGGGTATGCCCACGTGCCCCATTCGGAGGGTTCCGGGTGAAGGAGGCATGCTACAGGCCCACAAAGTCGGTTTACGACAGCTGATCCATGTTGCAACAACTGATTCGGAAAGGCTGTCCGAATCTGACATCGTAAATCTTCGGTCAGAAACGTGGTCCGTAGACCTGGTCCAACCGACTCGGTTCTCTAAATGCTGTTCAGAACGGTGTCGGAAACGAGTCGGAAAGTCTGAAAGCTTTCCGAACATCGTAATCGGTCGGTCGGAAGAGTTTCCGAGTCGGTCAGAAAGGTGGGTTTTGAATCAGATTGGAACAATCCGAATCCCATTCGGAGCCTTTCTAACCGACATCATAGGATTTACCATGATAATGCATCATATATGAACGGACGTGAAATCCACCCTAGCATCATTGCACTGTTTGCACATGCTCAAGCAGTATGAAAAAGCAACTACAGTAAATTTTGCAAATAATAATCAAATTATAGTCAATGAGGAGGCCTGCATAAAAACCAAAGATGTGGCCAATATAAAGCACAGGCAAATAAGAAAGCTCTGGCCTTTATAAGGTAAAGCATGCAAACACAGGCATGCACAAATGCTGTCGTTGTGCAAACTGGTAATAGTGCATCGCAGTGTATTGTATTATTCTCTATATAGCTCTAACTATCCATGAATAAGTGCTGAGGAGCTTTCAAGCTAATTAGCATACCACAGTTAGTTGTTAGTCCTATATGGAGGTACAGTTATCCATTTGATTTCAGTTTAGAGACATGCGATTTAAAAAAGGTATCTCATATAAGTTTGTATAATTGTCATCAGTCTGGTATGGAGTTTGGATATGTGTACAGACAGGTTCATTTCAGTATTAGGAACATTGTTATGGAAGCCCTTTTTGGGTGAGTAGCATGCTACCCATAGGTACCCGATGGTAGTTGTTAGTCACATACAGAGGTAAGCCATAATAATGTTATTCCAGTTTACGGACATGTTTCTCATTTTAATTTGAGTAGTTGGTGTTATTCATACATGGAGGTTGGTTAAATGTGAAGATAGGTTAATCCCCTACCAGGAACACAGTCATAGGTATTGACTGACAATGCTGTTTGCCCTGAGGTTGATATGCCGATCCATGCTAATTATTTACTACATTTGGTTAGATTGCTGCATTATAACAACAGTATTTAGCTTTCATCATGAGTGTGCTCTGATGGGTGAGAGGTTGATTGCAATGTAAGGTGTAGCGTGATATATAATTTGCACTGAACATGCAATGACCATGCTGTTGTATATGAGATAATGACCTATAAACTCTTTTTGGTTATACAATTTTATTTGTGATTCACCCAGTAGCATCATCTGACTTATAACCTATACCACTGACAGGTGTAGTAATGCTGGAGTGTTTGAGAGACTGGCTTCATGAGCCTCCTTAATCGAAAGTCATTCCACTTATCTTTGCTGGAAGTGAATTTTATAATTTGGCTGCTTGGACAAAGAAGGATGAACTTTTGATTTTTTCCTTTGTGATATGATAGGTTGTGTTGCTTATCTGGATTGCTTTCTCCTTTTTTTGTGTTTTTCTTTACATTAATTTGCAGGAAAACTCGACCATTCCAATGTACTGCTTTGTGTGATGCAGAGAACTTTACAAGTAGCTCTTTAAGTGCCACAGAAGAGATGCGGTTTCTACAAGTAGGAGTTGTTTTACCACTGCATTCTGAATAAGTTAGCTACCTCTGATTTCTGAAATTAGCACCCAGTGAATTAGCATAATCCAGTATGACATGATGATAAAAGTAGTTGACTTGACTTTCTGAGTAAATCTCATATATTGGAAAAGATGTTGAGGACTCTTCATTGTATAGAATGTCAGTTGATTTTGCTGCTTGATTTGCCTCCTGGATCGAAGAAAAGACCATGGGTCAGATTTATAAAATACTCACACAAGCAGCGTAGCAGCCAAAAATGCTGGGCTGTGTGACAGGGAGGGTGCCATATCGACAGAGATTTACACTCTCCTCCCCTCTCCCTAGCGTTGGTCAACGAAGTTTTGCCCTGGAAAGTAAATGACAAAAAAAACATTCTGTGCTGGTTTGCGTAATTTTTGTGAAGCAACAAAGCAACACATTTTGGTAGACCTGCCACCAAGTACCTTAAATACCTAGGCTTCTTTCTCTTATTTTGAGGTTGATAGTGGAGTTCCTAATTCCTCAGGTCAGGAATTTAATGGGTCAAGGGGTTTCAGTCTCCACATGTCAAGATCTTGGTTTTTGAGGCATTGAGTTTGAGGCTGTTTGTTAATATCCAAATGTTATTGAATTTCAAGCAGCCTACAGTCTTGAGGTTTGAATGATTTGATGAGCTCTGATTATGTCATCAATGATGACATTTAACACATTATGAGGGATGTACTACGTAATGTCATAAGCAGTGCATGGCAGGGGCCCAATTTACGTTTAGCTCAGTAGAATATGACTGGTGAATTTCACTGGGGTTTTTTGTTTAACATTATAGTTTTTATTTTATTGCAAGGTGTAGCTATAATCCCACTATAACCTTTGTTTTTTCAGTACATTTCGATGTTTTTTTATGTAAGCTAAGATCTTTGGGCCATCCTGTCGGGAACGGGATCGCCTAACTAGCTGTCGGCGGTCAACCATTGGGATTAGGATACGACCATCTTCAAGGCAGTCCCAACCTGTATATTTTGTATTGCGATGAATGCTGCGGACTGCGCACACACCGCAGTCCAAAATAAAAACATTGCACATATCCCTGCACCATGAGACAGGCCAATATCAGAGAGTCAAGGGGGAAGGAGGGCCTGCCATGGCCCCCAAGTCACTTTCCGGCTGCCTTTTCATAGCGGGTTCACCAACATGAAACGGTCTGCGGAAATGGACTTTGTAATCCCTACGGTAGTGCCTGAGCAGGCACTGCCACTTTTGTAGGGATTGCAGTCCGGATGCGTGGCAGTCGGTCTCTCCGCCCGCCCTCATCGGCCCACCATCATAATGCTACAAGGAAAGGGGTCCCAGTGCGCTTCTTAATGAACACAGAAATACTTGAAGCTGTTCTATGTAAAACTAATTACACGATTTTCATGAGTTTCATGAGTTTTTCTCTTGCCACAACAATGTGCCCAGAGAAAGGCGTGGGAAGAGGGGGGTAGGTAAGTGGATTGTGAGGATTGGGGTTAAGTGAAAAGTTTCAAAGGTCACATGTGGTCACAAAAATGAATAGTTGACATCACATAAGCATGTTTTTAGAGCCACATACACAACATTTGTAGACCTATCTCATATGATAAAACACAGTAACAATAATATGTTGTTCATGGGTAGGTATAGAAATAAAAGTCGACGTTTCGACCCCCGGTTGGCGTAGGTTGAGTTCCACCTTACTATGGTGGAACCTTCTCCTATTGCGATGGCGACAGAATGTGCTTATCACCAACATGATGACTGTAGAAGTGTCAAAAATCATAGTGTGATGTACACAGTGTGCGATGAAATCCGACTATATTTGGTCTGGAGGCACTGTAAATCAAAGTGGCATAGACCGATGAACAGCGAATCACAAATTAATTTGGTCACTTTTTACATTTTAATTTAAATTGCGTATCAAAATGCATTAAGAATAACTTTAGGAGTTGAAATGACTACATATTCTGAATGATTCATCTGATGAACTTTGTATGGAACAATCATGAACAACGTGGAGAAATGTTAAAGTTGCACATTTCAAAATGGCGCATGTGGCGTTGATAATGTTTTTGTCCCTTTTCTACTGTGAGATGCACTGGGAACATTTAAAAATCATGGCGGCTTCCTGGTGTGTTGACAAACACCGAGGAAGGCAGGTCGCCGAAACGCGTTTGTTTGACTCGAATAAAAGAGCTAAATTGCTTGCAGCGTCGGGCTTTGTAATATCTTTGTAAATATGCCCATAAGTGTAACACAGCCTTTAATGATTGCTCTACAACTTTTCCTACTCCTAGATAATAAGAAGTCGTTCAAAGCATACCTAGGCCTGCTCATGAAAAATGCAGCTTTACCTTCACATAAGTTTTTTTAATTGTAGCCTGTAGGGGCAGTGCTTTTTTTCCAATTCCTAGCAAGTCAAACTGTTGTAGCACTGTGAGCTACATGGCACAATTTAGGGGGTAATGTAGCTAAAAAGTATGTTTGCCTACATGCTAAAGCACTTTTCCTTGCCACATGTTACTGCAGTAGAATTTTGAATATAAATGGTTGATGCAAAAACATGCTGCTGCCCACAGATGACATTTATCTTCCACTCTTCCATTGTAGCGGACATTCGGACTCTTGGACACCCCAAAACAGAATCCCCTCTAGACCCCATCCACCTTCGGTCTTGCATTTAGTATCTAGAATGGTAGCTAAAAAGCGTACAGTATTGCTTAATAGAGTTTTAATATCAGGTCATTTTCCATTGAAATGTAAACCAGCATCAATCTGCCCGTTGTTCAAAAGGTCTACCTTGGATCCTATTGACCTGAAAAATTATAGACCTATCTCCAGATTACCTTTGCCAGCTATGATTTTGAAGAAAGCACCTACTACAGATATCACAACCTTTATTGATACCCATTATATCTTCGACTCCTCGCAACATGGCCTTAGGTCATCCCATTGTACAGGGTCAGCACTGCTAGTTGTCACCGAGGAGAGTCATAGACAGGTGGACTCAGGTGGTAGGGCTGCACTGATTCTTCTCAACCACTCTGCTGCGTTTGATACAGTGAGTCATTCACTGTTAATCAGCCGGCTATAGGGGATCAGGGTTTGAGAAGCAGCCCTTGCCATTCTCAGTTCCTTCCTGTCAGGAAGCAAACTTAGTGTGACCCTTGGTGACTTTACTTCAGACCCTTTTACTTTGTAATGTCGGGCACCTCAGGGCTCCTTTCTATTACCCATACAGTTTAATATCTATGTCGCGCCATTGGCTAAACTTATTAGATCTTATGGCTTTGCTGTTGTGTCATAATCAAATGACACACAAATTGTGGTGTATATTTCTTCTGATGTTCATACTGTAGCCTCCACTTTAAGGATTTTTGTCCAACATTGTGACCTGGATGCAAGAAAACTGTTCATAATTGAATTCTGGAAAAAACTGAAGTTATACTTTTTGGTTCTAACAACTCTTTAGAATTCATCTTGGTGGCTTCCCGCTTTAGGCACCCTGCCCTGTACAGTACAAAAAGTGAAAAAATATTGGGGTGTGGTTTGATGAACAGTTTTGTTTCTCTGACAAAATAAACAAGGTTACATCATCTTGTTTCCGCCTTCTTATGAAACTGAGGAAGGATTTTCCTTTTATTCCTATAGATATTCAGAAGTTGGTTACAGTTGCATTAGTCCTTTTGTGAATTGACTACTGCAATTCCCTTTATTTGGGTATACAGAAAAGGCTGCTGCTGAAACTTCAGTCTCTTCAAAACGTGGCCACACTACTGCTGTTGAAGATTCCTAAGTGCAATCCTATTTCAAGGGCAACAGTGACCTTTACTGGTTGCTAGTGGCTGACAGGGTCACATTTAAGACCCTGTGTATTTTCCACAAAGCTTTGAACCATGGACGGGAAACATCCTTTACAACGCGGTGTTTACACCGCGGGGCCTTTACGACGCAGCCATTACAACGCAAGTCGTTTCTACGACTTTCGTTGGATGGCTCTCTTGCTCAAGGATTAGTTTAATTTTCTATTCCAACACCTTCCCTATTGTTACGTGGGCTGGAGTTGGAATAGAACATTAAAATAATCCACAATCCAGCGCCCTCCAACGCAAGTCGTTGTAACGACTTGCGTTGTGATAACTGCGTTGTAATGGTAGCGCGGTGTAAACACCGCGTCGTAATGACATACATCACCGTGGACGTGTCATGTCACAGCCTCGCTCACCGCCCTGCCCGCAGCCTCCTGCGCATGCCCTCGTTCTTGAGATTACGTTGGAGAGCTGGAACGTCCTTGGCGTTCTTCTCCCGATGTCTTCAGCATTTTTGTCTTCCGGGGTACAGCTTCTCTTCCAGGCAGCTTTCCCTTACGCTATACTTTCTGTTCCTACACAAGAAAACAAATACAAAGAGAAGTATATAAAGAATCATAGTTCCCAGTCTATGGTAGGATGATATATATACCTAAGCATTAGTTTGAAACATATATACTTATCTGATTCTTCACTTCTTCAGCAGTGTGGAGCTAGGTCTCTGCCTTTACTTATTTGCTGCTTCTACTCTTCTGCTGCAAAAATAAGAGAATGGTATCAGTTACTTATTAGTGAATATACTTGGTTATCATATCATTATCCAGCACCTTTTTGTGCAACATTTTTTCTCTTCTTTTATCCTGTCTAGGAAAATACGTTTTTAGTTTTTTCCTAGTTTCTCAGGATAATTTACATTTTTATAGGCCTAATTCATCCAGATGGTGGTCTCTGTTAAGGTTGCTATGTTTCACACTTATCATTGTTTAATGCTTACCATTTGCAGTACTAAAGTTTAATGTACATACTTCTACCTATTAGGTACCACTGTGTCAGTTTCAAGTTCTAGTTGTTCATATCTTCCCTTTACTATCAACAGAAAATTCAACAGGTTTTACTCATACATAAGTCACACTTTCAATATAAGCACTCTTGTAGTTCTAGGGTCATACTCACCTTTTGTATTTTTACCCATTAGGAACACATGTGACTTCACACTGGATGAACCATTGGATTCTACTCCTTCTCCCTTGCCTTGTTTTGTTTTCCCCTCTTCCCCACCTTCTCCTCTTTTGATTTGACTTTGTTGGGTGAGGGAAGTTGGGATCCAGCTTCTGTTCCTTTCACTTTGCCCCTGCGGAAACAACAGATGAGTCTCACTGGAGGTCCTGCTTTTTTCAGCAGTCTTTTTCTTGGCATGTACTAAATCGGAATTTAAGATCTGGCACTGCAAAACTAGTAACTATTCCTAAGATCAGGAAAGCATGACTGGGAGGGAGAAATTTCTATTTTCTGGCTTGCAAGCTGTGGAACTCCTTGCCCTTGCTTTGAAATTGCAGTCTAACCTATCCTTCTTTAGAAAACTTCTGAAGACATGGTTCTTTTCCATTCATTCTCGCTAGATTGGTCTTTCTGTTCTTTTGTCCTCTAGCTGTAATGCTTATCACTATGGTGCCTCGGCAAATGTGTACTTGATAACAGTTTACTTACTTACTTGCAGTTTTTCTACAAACTTACAATGGTCTTACCAGTAAGTTAAATGACCCAGGTAGTTTAAACCATTTGCTGTACTATTTTAGGGACTAAACATACACACTGTGTCACTTAATGGCTGTTTCACAGTGTACAGAATGATGATACCAGTAAATAGGACCTGTAAAATGTAACAAATATAGTCTGAGACTTCGGAGAAAAGGCGGAATTCTTATAGTAGTTATCAGGCCTGTCTTCTTGTCACCCCATACATATGAAACCAAAGGTGAAACTCTAAGCCTCAGGATACATAGTGCTGTCAGTCATTTGTTTTATCTTTATACTGCTAGTCAATGCTAGAAAACATATAATGGAGTTGGCGACACTGTATTGAAATTATAGAATTATAGTGCCTACTATGTGGTGATAAAAGCAGTTAAATCAAAAGCTTGAGAAGACACAATTCAAATACCATATCAGTGTGATCTATTCTATGAAGACGAGGGTTTTGTTGAAGTTTGCTCAATGTTGCAAGCGAAACAATATGGATGACTTAAATGAATATGTGAAAATGTCAGGTAAGAGAATAAGAACTAACATCAGAGATGGTTTAAGGCATGGGCAGAGTGGCCATTTGCACAGGGACCCCACCAGCCAAGGGCCCATCTGGGAAGGTGAATTTCTCTCTTTCATCTCTGCCTATTAGAGTAAGTAAGTAATCTTTATTGCATGATTAATTAAAATCTTTGCAAAATCGTACATTAAAAATTAGGTCACATATTATATTTCTATATTTATACCTCTCTCCCCATTTCCACCTTTGACGCTGTCTCTGTAAGCAGAGTCATATTAAGGATTTTTGGGTTCCATGGTAAGATAGATTTCAAATGTTTTCGTGCCTTTCAGGGGCCCCAAAGTATCCTCAAGATGAAATTGACTACTTTACTTTGAGACCTGAATTTTCACTTGGAAGGCCACACCAACCCCACCTCAAGAGCACTCATTAAACAACTTGCAATCCTGGACCTCACCCAACAGGTAAAGGGACCTAATCACATCACCAGACACCTTCTGGACCAACTTCAGCAACATCTGAGTCAATGGAACCACACCAGTCCCCTAGACATACCATGCCCATGCCAAGTTCAGCATTCCCGTCCTGATCCAATGTACATACATCACCATCAGACCAGCATACCGACAATGGGACTGCATCACTGGCAAGGACTGAAACACCACTCTCGAACCCTCCTACCCAAACACAGCAAAAGCCTCCCCAAATCCATCATGAGAATTTCAACAATTGGATCAGCTCCTGTGCCAATTCTCCGGTGCCGATTAAAGACAGCAATACAATGAGATCTAGACCCCAAAGAAGTTGTTACACCGGGGGAACTCACACTGAGGAAATATCAAATAATCTAGACCACCTAACGTTTTGCTCTGGCAGACCTCATGGATGCCAGCACCAACAGGAGCAAAGAAATCTTTGTCATTGTGAAACAGTTCAATTCTCCAACGGCCCCCTCCAACTCGATCACTCCCTGGCTGGACCTCAGCAACAATCTTCCTCAGTTCCCCAGCAACAAAATCACTGACATTTACAGCAACTTCAGTCCACAACTGAACCCCACAGACCTAGCCAAATGCCCATCAGTCTTATCCAAAGAACCTGTGCTAACCACTTGGCCCAACATCACCCCTAAAGAAACCGCAACCATCATGAAATCCATCCAGTCAGGGGCCCCCTTATACTTCTGCCTTGACTATGCCTGCAGGGGACTGAAACCCATTAGCACCATGCTTTCATCCATTCTGAATGCCTCCACAGCTTCAGCTACCTTCCCAGATGCCTGAAGCACACAACTGTCCTCCCATTGCTGATGAAAGCTTCTGAGGCCCCTTTAAAGCTCGCCAACGACATACCGGTCTCCAATCTACCATTCCAAGTCAATGTTTTAGAGAAAATCCTCACCGAATACCTCATTCACAGCTAAGTTCTTGACACCACACAGTCTGGTTTTTCAGACCCTACCACAGCATGGAAACTGCCCTCATCACTGCCACGGATGGCATCTACATGATAGGATCAACAAAAAACTCCCCATAAGGCTGCAGACCATTTGGCAGCCAGAAACACTGTCAACCTCCCATGGCACACTTACATCACATGACATCACACTTGAGGGAGCTTCACTTGCTCCCTATTCACAAAGGAGCACAATCCATCTCCTCACCCACACTTTCAAAATACTACATAATACTGGTCCACCATATTGCAACAATCACATCTGCTTTCACAAACCTTCCAGACACCTCTACTCGTCCGGACTCCTATTTGCCCAAATCCTACACATATGGAAACCAGATGCGGCGGTTTGGCCTTGTATGACATCACTCCTAAAGCATGGACCGACCTGCCTCTATACAAAAGAGCCTCCTCCTCACTTCTTGAATTCCATAAGAAGCTGAAGATATGACTTTCCGAGGAGTCCCACTAGGCTCTGGGAGTTCCAAGACTCACACCTACTCAATGCCAGGATACCTTCCTGGGTTATAGAGCACTCTACAAATCTGCATCTGCCAGGACACTGTCAGTCCCAGATCATTACCACATTTTATCTTTATATCTTCTTTGAAACATTCACAGTTCCCTGGCACAACCCACGAAGGAACTAAATACTGGGAAACTATGGGATCATTCACAAAACATTATGAAGCTATACATGTAGGTGTACACCCTTAACATTTGGTTGAAGATCAATGTATTCTCTTGGGAAATGTAAACAGTTTCAGTCTTTAAGGTGTATTAACTAGCATACGTACTCACACATGTGTATGTGAACATATATACATATAAGTAAGTGCTTGCCAAAAGTGCCATTTCACTTGATAACTCTTTTGTTTTCCACAGGGAAACATTTTTCTCACCTTACTCCTGTCTTTAACAAAAGAAAGTCTCCCACTGTTCTCAGGATAGATCAGTACACAAAAATGTGTTAATTCCTCAAAACGTGCAAGTTTATAAGCATATGCAATCTTGTTAGGGCATCCCTTCCTTGGAATACTCAGTCCTCACCCATTGAAGAAGATTTACACACCTCATTATAAAGCATACAGTTACAATAACATATGTGGGCACATGCATTCACCCGTGTAATGTAACATTTGGTGAATACAAAACATGCATTTTCACTCATGTATCAAACCTTTGGCACATATAAGTTTAATTTATATTTTTAATGGCTCCATGGATTCGGATCAACATCTTAATTATATAGAAATATTTACCTACGAGACAAATACAATTGTCCTTCAACAAGTGAAGCTTTATTCAAACAGTATTGTTAGATTTCGACTCAGTGAAGCCTTTACCTGCAGAAGTCCAAAGTTGTGGATTGAGCCTTTCTGTCTCCTAGGAGATTCTGAACAGGAGAAGCAGCTTCCAACTCCCTGGCCAGCAAACCTTGTCTGAGGTCGCTGGGACCTAAGCTGGTCTGCTAGTGGTTGGCATATGCGTACACTGATTGGTGGTTGTATCTGGTGTTTCTATTGGGTTAGGGTTAATATCCTCATTGGTTGGGTATTTGAGGGTTCTGATTGTGTTTTCGGTCTGTCATTCAATCATTGTAGGGTTGGGACTAGGGCTAGGGTTAGACCTTTAATTGGAAGTAGCTATTTAGGGCTTCTGGTGTGATTGGTTGTTGGACCAGTTGTGGGACTAAGAGTAGGGTTAGGCTTTCTATTGGAAGTAGGGACTAGGGCTACCTGTACCATTGGCTGCTTGGACTTGGGTTGGGACTAGTGGTAGGGCTAAGTCCTATATTGGACGTAGAGATCAGGGTTTTTTAACTGATTGGGTGCTTGACCTCGGGCTAAGATTGGCTGCAATGTCCTGGTCTCCTATTGGTTCTAGATGTTAGGGCTAGTGTTGTGATTGGATAGTGTTAGGGCTAGGGTTCCCATTGGCTGAAGGGGTCACCTGATTACTAGCGCTACAAAAAAGGCCAGGCTTAGGGCGTCTCAGGCCGGGGGTTGAGGCTAAGGGCGGAGAGGACAAGGGTAGTTGCTTGTTTGAGCCTGTTAAGGGCGGAGAGGACAAGGGTAGTTGCCTGTTTGAGCCTGTTAAGGGCGGAGAGGACAAGGGTAGTTGCCTGTTTGAGCCTGTTCAAGACTGGTAGGGACTAGGGCCAGAAATGCTGCCCTTTTTGTCATTTAACAATACCCAGGCCACACCATCAACAACCACAAACAGAGCAACACACTCACACCAAATATACACCACACACAACACTGTGCACAGATTAATGGACCAGCATGCACTACCATCCCAACCAAACCACATCTACGCACCCTACTATCCCAACTACCACACATATCCACCATCACCCACAAACAGTACACAACTCTATCCTATACCACTAACCAATACACTCATCACTAACACAACGCCAATCAACACCATACATAACTACATCCCACTCAGACACACTCTCCCTGCTGTAATTACACCTAACAGTCCACCTTTTATCACTAACAAACATATAATGATCCTTCCATCAGTTGTCCAACAAACACCCTCCTCTCCCTTCTACCATAATAACACTAACACACAACACACACACTGCACACCACCACACTTTGCAACTCTTGAAACAAACCAGTCTAAGATAAACACTCTCACCTCTACTTCATTCCCTCCTGCACACAACATACACTCTACTCATAAACACATCACAACCCCCTCTACGTCACAACCTCCTCTCACAAACAATACTACACAACTAAATCAGGTGCATGAAACATATACACCAGCACCCCTTTTCACCACACCTCAAAAGCAAAACATATCACGCACACCAGCACAACAAGATCTTCAGAGCGCAACACCTCATAATACTTACCATCACAAAATACATACATATACCCACCTTTCAAAACACACAAAGGAACAAACTCCAATGCCAAGCTTTCACTCTTCCACCACACCTAACACAGATACAGCAATACAGCACCTCTCTTCTAACCGCCTCTCATCCATTGGACAATTTAGAACATTACGACATGACCCACATGCTGCACCACCTCCCCTGACTCATACACCTTCCGCCTTTAACACACGCAAAAAATGTAAGCAACATGCCACACCTCACAACTTTGCTTCTTCAAGTCTACCTCACAACAATGTTACACCACAAAAGCAACACAGCACTCCAACTCATTCTCAAACACCATCTCCAACACATACACATGCAGACCCATTAAAATGTCTTCTTAGCATGCTGGATGAGGAACACGATAAAGAACAGCTACACGATTGCTAACCTAATACAGCTAATACCAGCACTAAAAACACACCTGCTACACACCCACACAATACTGATCACTCTTCTACAAAACAAAGTCCCACTATCACCAAAGGCCACTCTCTACACTGTCTACTATTAAATGCTCAATCCCTCTCTAAAAACAATCATCACATCTACGACCTTCTCACCGATGCAAAACCAGACATACTATTCATAACGGAATCATGGTTGGGAGAGGATATGGCTCCAGTCCTGCATGAAGCCATTCCTCTAGGCTATCAAATAATCACCCAAAATGGTATAGCCAAAAAAGGAGGTGGTCTAGCTGTTGTATTCAGGCAAACAATACATATCACTAAAGTTGACAACATCTCCATAAAGAATTGTGAGGCTCTTCTAACAAGATGTAATCCTACACCGTCTTCCACCTGTAACTTCCTGCTCCTTTACAGACCTCCACCTAGCAAGGCAACATTCCGAGACGCACTTCTAGACACAGTTTCAAACCTGATAACAATACACTCCAACCTATGCGGTCTGGGTGACCTTAACATTTGGTTTGATAAACTGATATTACCCATCCAAAAACAATAATCACCGGCCTAGATACATTGAACCTGCATCAGATTGTCCCCAATCCGACACACACCGCTGGACATATCCTAGATGTCATTTTTGGTAATACTGAACAAGTTACCTTTCAAACTATAACTCCAGTCACATGGTCAGACCACCACTTGCTTGCTTTCCAACATTAAACAACGCTAAGCGACTCACCTAAAACTACCTTACATCCATCCACCTATCGGCCATGGAACAAACTCAATTTGGAACACTTGGAAACACAACTAACATCCAGTATAAATCTGGAAACCATAAATTCTGTTCAGAATCTATATGAGTGGCTACAGGAAGCTTTTGACATCCTGATACCACTCAAAACCACACAACAGAACAAAAGTAAAAAAGCGCCTTGGAGAAACATAGAAATAAAAGACATAAAACAACAAATTACCTGGCTCAAAACAAACGCCAAACAAGATAAACTTCGCCTACAAAAAATTAACAGATTTTATAAGTCGGCTATCAAAAAAGCTAAGAAAAGGTACTATTCAGACAGAATTCAAAACGCTAAATGTGCAAATAAAGAATTCTATAAAATACTCAATGAATTTCAAAAACCAAATTACCTAGAAGGAACTCATCCTGTTACTCAAGATTTCACAGATAAACTGGCAAATCATTACACGGACAAAGCAGACACGTTGGACTCGTACTTACAACAGAAACAAAGCACCAGCATTAAACCTTGTACAAAACAACTATCTAAGAATGCTCTAATCAAGCCTCTCCGTTCCTTCCAACATGTCTCACATGATGAATTTATGGACCTGGTCAAAGCAAGCAGGCCTGCCAACAGCCCTTCTGACCACTGTCCACCACAAACTTTCAAGACAATTCTTTTAACAACCTCTGCTGCCATTCCAGTAAGAAGAATCATCAACGATTCCTTAACTACTGGAATATTTCCAGAAGAACTCAAAAAGTCATACATACGCCCTTTACTGAATGCCCATGTTAGATGTCTTCACATCTAACATGGGCTTCGATTGGAATTCATAGAGCATATTATCAAGCCCATTATCACCGCTTTATCGGCAGTTTCCTGCCGATAAAAGCGGCGATAATGTAACGCATAGACTTGATAATATGCCCCATGAATTCCTATTCACATTCTTTCCACAGCTTTGCATTCCTATACCTGTGAATGATAAATCGGGCAGCAATAGTATGTGGAGCTTGACAAGAACATGTTTGGGAGCAAGTGATTTTTGGGCCTGTAATAGCACAAATGGATTTGAAAAACCTACCTACTAAATGAGTTCCACAAGAATCTACAGACTGTTCCATGGTGTCAGCATCAATGTTCCCTCATATTATTGTTCTCTGTGTGTGGCAGTGAATGGTCTCTGTGCACTGCAGCCAAGGCCATTTGCATCCAAAACATGTAACAACTCACTAAGCAAGTGAGTGAGCTTCCAGCATCAGTGGCATTTTCCAGAAGTGAGATCACTCACCCTTTATCCCAAGATTACACCACACAAAGGACCCCTTGTCTGACCATTAGCCCTTCAGAAGCCATAGATTGATTAATCAGTAGGGGAAGGAAGGGCCAGAGGTGAACACAACAGAAAGTTAATAGATTTCTTTGTAAGTATTGTATTGCAATTTCATTTATATAGTGCTTACTAGCACTAACAAATTGTTGAAGTGCTTTGCACCAAGCAGCACACTGCTCTGAAACTGAAGGTAAGTGGTTAATTCATTGATTACGGGTCATTGTTGGTACAGAGTTTAGTCTAGTTCTCTCACGTAAACCATTCCCCATCTACATGTCCACTCCAGTGTGTTTGAGGTTGATTAAAATGAGTATCAGGTAGGTATGATCATTAGTGGGTGGTATGTGAGTTCATGCAGATGGTTGGGGGGATTAGCAGATGAGTGAGAGAAGATCAGATATTGCTAGGTTGCACGGTCTGACTTTCAAACAAAGACACGTTGTGATCTTTGAGATGAGGTGAGGGCAATTTGAATAAATACAATAAAAGAAATAAAGATAAGTATGCACATGACTTAGAGAAGGCTGTACTCAGAGAGGAGAGAAGTTTGGACGTGCATTGATAATTGATACATTCATAAATAACCCCCTTAGATTCTGAAGTGGTTATGGTGCTTTTATTCCACCTTTTCCTATTTCAATTAAGTACAATCACGATCAACATTTACTTCATGTCCTACAGAGATATACTGCACAATGCAATTCAACACAGAAATAATAATGACATATTAGACATTTCACAAACACATCAAAGGCAAAGAAATGCTTACAAATAACACAATATGACAGAGGACAACAGGCCAGTCGATATTTGTAAGGGAGTGCAACTGATTATTGTTTTTTCAAGAATGCGACAAGCCAATACAGCTAGACCACACAATGATTACAGTAGGCTAAATTTCCTGTTTGTATACAGTGTTATTCCATGAACTAGTAGTGGCTACTGCTAGCTGGGTGGGGTCGACGCGTTTCAGAACCCTATTCAGTTTCAGGGTTCTCCTCTGGACCAGGACGTGGTCACACACTACAAGACATAATGAGGGAATGTTATTGAGTTGTGGATCCCTGCGTTCAAGAAGTTATACCTTTGTCTAGTAACACAGCAGATTCTTACAAGTTATGATAGAGGAATCCGTGTAAGAATTAGTGGGCGTATAATACAGCATGGAGTCACGGGATTAGAAAGATTTTCTAAAAGGTAGAAAAAATGAGCTGTGATTCAAAGTATGTTAGAGGTGCACTCAATTTAAATTGCCACAAGTGGCTACAAGGCCAATTGTGCTGATGCTTGATGGTGAAAAATAAACCAGTACTTGCATCATGTATGTAGCTTTTGGCGCTCAACGGCCGTTAATAATTTCTCATTCAAGGGATGAAGGCGAGTGTTCGGATATGCATACCTGGTGGGAATAATATAGGCCCTAATTATTTAAGTACAAGCAAACTTAGATTGTGGCTAGATTTTAGCGTTCAATTAAGGCGATAGAATCTTATTTGTGGCACATCGATCATCAGTGGGACGCCATACTGGTTGTGAAGACTCTTGGGTTTTGCCTCAATGGGCTGATGTGATAATAAACTGTTGAGAAACAGAGTGGCTAATTAATGTGTTGTGCCAATTTTCAAAAAATTAAATACACAACTGCTTGCATTAAATGAAATAGCATGACTCACTTTTGTTTAAGGTGCAGCGCCAGCGTATTTGAGGACGTTTTATTATTAACAGTTGGTCAAATTCCACTCCTAGTGATAGTAAAAAGGGACACCGTGTCAAAAAAAGGGTGTTTCGTGGGCGTGGCTAGCAGCCGAGGAGCATGGCCTCAACCTAGAGAGGCTCCGCACTCCCTAACGTGAGCCCAGTCAATCCGATTAGTTCTCCGTAATACTTCTGGCCCCTGGATGTAGGGAAGGGCAGAGGAAGGTGTCCGGTAGCGAATTATTGCTCTTTGGAAGCTGTGAAGGGCTCCCCGAGACAGCGGCAGGGTGTGACTTATCGAGGCCTGGTGTAGTGACGGTGGCCGGGACCTCGAGTTTGGTGGCTGTTCCAAGGTGTAGAACTGAAGCCTGAATCGTGAGGGTGCAGGAGAACCGGTTGATGGTGCGCTCCGTCCCTCCGAGGCACGGCATACAATGGTGCCTGTTCACGGAGCGCAGGAGCTGCCAGGTGGGTGCTGGTGCACTCTTTAAGCACAGCCCGTGATCACTGCATGCTTCCCGTGATGACCGGGATGGGGATAGCTGCTCGTGTCTCAGGCCGCCATATTCTGACTGCATGCTGCTGATCCGTCAAAGATGTGCATCAAAAGCTGTGGCGACAAAGTCATGAATGCCTGGCATTTCTAATATTTCGACCCAAGCTACTGGACGTTGCTCTAGTTAATTATACTGGGCTGCCTCAGACGCCATTGGGGACATTCATTATTTTATAAGCTGTGCTTAGACCCTCCATGTGTTCACAAGCCTACTTATATATCGCAATGCACGCTGCCTCGCCTATTTATGGGATTTGAGGGCCGAAGGCTCTGCTGCAGACCTGACAGAAGAGGCATACTTACCTGTGGCACATTTGAACTCCAGAACGGTACAGCTGATATCCCGGATAATTCTGGACACCTATACTGTCCGCATCCTGTTGGGAAGTGGAGAGCAGTGGGGGAGCGCGCCATTTTGCCCCTTTGCCTTTAACGCACTTGAGCAATTTTGGTGACGCGTCCATTTAGTAAAGCTGACGGAGGACTTGGGGAGCGTGGTTTTGTGAAAGCCGACAGGCCGCATGAGCAAAGTGTGCCCTCAGGCAGGCGGTGGTGATTAGCAGCCCTTGCCCGCACAGGACAAATACCTAAAGTGCCAACATGAGCAACAGGAATGCAAAGGGCGCTAACCAGTCAAAACTGGAAAAATGTGCCTATACGAAATCACAGGTGGAGACACAAGACAAAGATGTCCCATCCTCAAACGGTGCAAGCGGGGGTGTCTCACAGGAGGTGACCTTACAGGATATTATGACCACCCTGAACAAGGTGGTTTCACGTATTGGGACTCTTGCGGTTGATCTTGCCCTTATCCGTGCTGACTTTAACAAGATGTCCACCAAAGTGTCGGAGGTTGAAACCACAACGGCGGTCCTATCGTCCGACACCTCCATCCTTAAAAAGCAGGTGAAACAGCTGGAGGCAGACAACAAACTTCTGGCAGCTAAACTGAAGGATCAGGAGGGGCGCTCAAGGCGGTACAACATCCGCCTTATTGGCGTGCCAGAGATGACAGGCGGCCCGGCCATGGATCTCTTTGTGGAGGAATTTGATCACGACTCATCTTCAACCACGTGGATTGTCCAATTTCTTCTCAGTTGAGAGGGCGCACTGGGTCCCTGGTGGGAGACCAAAGCCAGGGGCCAGGCTGCGGCCCATTCTGGCCTGTATCTTTAATTTCAGAGACAGGGATCCGAATAGACAATGCCACTATTACAACTTTTCCAGACTACACTGCAGCAGTCATGAAACAACACAGAGGATTTCTCGACGTTAAAAAGGCTCTTTGGGACCATGAGATAAAGTATTCAATGCTGTTCCCTGTCAAGCTGTGAGTTGAAGCTGAGGGTAAGGCGTGGTTCTTTTCGACGCCTGAAGAGGTGTAGAAATGGCTGGATGGATGGCGCAAGGCCACACGAACAGGCCGCACAGGAATTCGTGATGCAAGGCGCGACAACCACCAGACGGAAATGGAACAAGAGTGAGCACTGGGCTTGGACGAGGCGCAAACTGCTATGTGGCGACCATGAGGATACTTGTACTCCTGGTACCTTTAAATTGTTCCTAGCAGAGACAACTATACCGCTAAAATTCTAATCTGCTCCTGGTCAGGTATTTTTTTTATGTAAACTGCCGGTGGGGCCCAACATGATGATACTGTTTAGCCCTTTCAGCTGTTAGTTTCCTTTGTTTTTTTGTTTTTTTGACAAGAACTCTGGAGGGGCAAAGGGTTTATAAAGTTTTGTAGGGTGGGGGGCTCTGGGGGGGGTGGAGGTCATTTTCTTTCACCCCCGTCGTTTAGAACTGGGAAAGGGTAATAAGCGCTCTGCTTTGTTGGGAATCCGTCAAGCAGGGAGGCAGGAATATGGTTGGGAGGGGGGAAGTTGCTGAGAGTTGATTTGGGGTTTAATGTTTCTTTCAAATGGGCGAGAACAATGGAATGTATACTTGTTACAGTTTGTTGGGCATACTGCATTAATGCTGGTTTGTAGTACTACACTATTTATGGTATCAGGAACAATGCGACACATCCTAAGGTTGATTTGTGTGACCCTCTGAGGTCCCCGGTGACTCCATTTTTGTTGCTCACCTTGAATGTGCATGGACTGGGTGATAAGATAAAAAGGGGCTTGGTGTTGCAGTATTTGAGGCGATGTGCGCCAGCAGTGGCCTTTTTACAGGAGACGCGCTTGGTGGGTTCAGCGTGTAGGGCCATGGATCGCTGGAGATTTAAAATGGTAGAGCACTCAGAGTTCTCGTCTGGTTCTAGGAGTGTGGGCATTTTAGGGCGTATACAATTCCCATTGATCACACATCAAACCTGGACAGATGAGTAGGGTCGAATTGCAGCATAATGTGTCGGTGGGAAGGGAGGTGCTTTAATATTGTGTCAGTGTACATTCCCCTGGCCCTTCAGGCTGTGGCCTTCCTGGCGCTTAGTGCATTCATACTGGGTCTTCCGGAGGGAGAGCTGATTCTCGGGGGTGATTTTAATACAGTGGTGGATGGAACCAGGGACCGCTATCCCCCCAGAAAAGACGTAACAAGCAATTCCCGCATGGAGGGATTTATAGATGCCCTGGGCCTTACAGACCCATGGAGGTATAGACACCCCACCTCGCAGCACTACACCTTCCAATCTGGAGTACACCACAGTCTTTCTCGCATAGATTACTTCCTCATTTCCGCTGAAAGCCTTCCCAATGTGACAGATGTAGAGATTCGTCCCCAAGGCATTTCTGATCCTTCGCCTGTCTCCCTGACCTACACAACACATACTAAGGTGCGAAAGCACATATACATCATCAACCCAGGATACTTACATGTCCCCAAGATACGGAAAGACATAGTAGCGGTCACAAGACATTACTTCCAAGAGAATGTGTTATCGGTGCAATCTCCCACGATTCTGTGGGAAGCATACAAGACGGTAGTGCAAGGACAGGCTGTTGCATCCATAACTGGTCATAAACGTACAGCGCAGGTGGAGTTGGATACCTTGGAGTCCGACCTGGCGGAAGCTACTGATCGACACGCTGAAAATCCCTCCCCAGCAACATCACAGGCCCTACGCCTTAAACAGTGTGAACTTAGGGAACACCAACGTGCAGCGGTTAGAACAAGGCTGCAAGCTACCCGCCACAAGATATATGAGGTGGGGGATAAAGCAGGTAAACTTCTAGCGTGGCTGGACAGGCAGGAGAGAGCACACAGGACAATAGCGCAGCTGCGTACACCATCAGGTACTGTAGTGACCGCTCCGCAGGGTATTTGGAGCAAGTGTATACCTCACACTCGCGCATAATGACAGAGGAGCCTCTGACCTACATCAAGGATATTAAAATGCCTGCCTTATTGGCGGAGACAGCCCTCTTACTGGAGGCTGACCCCACGGTTGATGAACTGCAGGTGGCCATCTATTCCCTGCAGTCAGGAAAGGCGGTAGGGCCGAACGGTATACCTGTCGAGCTATATAAAAGGACATCTGATCTAACTGCCCCATATCTTTTAAAAATGTTCTCTGAATGTTTGAAGGTGGGGGAGCTACCACGGGATCAGCGAGTGGCCACCATAGTAATGATCCCGAAGCCTGGTAAACCCCGAGGAATTCTTGATGCTCAAATGGCATTCGACATGGTGGAATGGCATTACTTATTTACGGTCCTCCGGCCTTTTGGCTTCGGACCGAAATTCTGCACATGGGTGCAGTTGTTGTACTCACACCCCCTGGCACACGTGGTGGCCAACAGATATGTCTCCGGGGACTTCCCACTCTCACGTGGCACACGCCAGGGCTGGCCACTGTCCCCTTTGCTGTTTGCCCTGGCACTGGAGCCCTTGGCAGCATGGATCCAATGGGACCCCATGGTTCGGGGACTTAAATGGACAATGACCTGGGGAGACCGCATCTCTTTATATGCGGATGATGTGTTGCTATACCTCACCTCCCCTAAGCTCTCCATCTTAGTGCTTTTAAACATTTGTGAAATCTTCAGCCATGTGTCGCTATACCATCAATTGGTCTAAATCAATCTTGTTCATTTTGCGCGGCCCATCCCCATCGCTCCCAGAGGATTGCCCACTAAAAATCACAGAAGATTCCTTCAAATATTTGGGCATTCATGTAACCCCCAGGTCGGAGGAATTTCTCCAGAAAAATCTTCTGCCCCCCTGGAACGGTTTACATGTGACGTGGCGCACTGGCATAGCCTGCCGCTGACCTTGCTGGGCAAGGCAGCCCTTTTTAAAATGATGACACTCCCACGGTTTTAATATGTTTTGGAGAACACTCCATTTGTTGTGCCATTAAAATACTTCAAGATCATAGCGGCGACTGTTTCCGATTTGCTCTGAGGACACAAGCCAGCACGCATAGCACAGGGAAAATTGAGAAGGGGCTGGTACGATGGCGGAATAGCTCTTCCGGATATGCAATGGTACTCCTTGGGGCCCAATTAAAAATAATCAATCTGTGGATACAAATGCCTCATACGGAGCCAGCGTTTCAGGCGGACAGACAGGTATTGGGTGAAGCAGGTACTATTTCTGTGTTATACGATAAAAGTAGATCATCCTCCCTCATTGGCCCTACGGTGCTCACGGTCCATATAAGGTATGCAGCGCAGGTACGACTAAAATGCAATGATACTATCACCCAGATTACACCGCTTTGCTCTGCGCTGCAGCTTGGATGGCTTAGAAAAAGCAAGGGATTCCGGGGGTGGGACCTGATAGGTATTTCCACAGTGGGGGATCAATGGAAGAGAGGTGAAATGGTCTCATTCGAGCAGCTTAAGATCCAATATGAGCTAGCACCCACTGAGCTGTTTTGATACCTGCAAATTAGACATGCATTATATTTGGTTCTCTCGCCCGGTACCAACATACCGGAGGCCACCCCCTTAGAGAACAGGCTTCTGACTGAACAAATGCCCAAAAAGGCTACCTCCATCACTTATCGTAAGCTAATCAATAACATGCCGGACCCGATGCTGACGCTTAGACGCAAGTGGTCCACTGACCTGGGGGATATTGACGATGCAGATTGGCAGACAGCACTGTCGTCCCCACGAGAAGTAGCCATACCATCAAGACTTTGTTTAGTGCAATTAAAGATACTTCACCGTACATATTATACCAGGGTGACCCTCTACACACTAGGGAGGGCTACACATCGGTTTTGCCTAAGGGACTGCGGAGGGAGGGGACCTTTTTTTACACCATATGGCAATGCCCCCAAATTGCAACCTATTGGGTCCAGGTGATGCGTGCCATGTCACAGGTTGTGGGGGTGTCACTTGTACCGGAACCTAGGTGGTGTCTCCTGAATTTGTGGGAACCAAATGATCTTTCCCATTCAGCTCAAGATTGGGTTAAGCTGGGGATAATGTTTGCCAAACGGATTGTTGCCAGGAAATGGGGATCCGTGGAGTTGCCAACGCTTAGAGACTGGTGAAAGATATGGATGAGGCTACGATGGCGGAAAGGACGGTATACACACACCGTGGATGACCCCACAAATGGGAGACGGTGTGGGGAGCATGGTATAAGTTCAGGGGCTGTCTCTGTGACCCACCCATGCAGGACATGGACGATGTGTCCGAGTGAAGGGGAGGACGGGGTGGTGGAGTTACGCACTGTGCCAGCAGAATCGACTAGTATCTGTCATGTGTTAGCAATGTGTGTACTGTCGCCAGCATTTGTTATGATACACAGTGTTAAATGTAGATACCATGTGATTTTACTATGCCCTGATTTCCTTTTAACAATAAAAAGTTTAAAAGAAGGATGTTTTGCTGATGTTCTCAAACTTCTGTCACACTCTGTAACATTCTAATGGTCTTGCCTTAGTCTGCAGGTTAGTATCCAGCGTTTCTCTCTCGTCTTGTATTAACGGCATTACAGAAATGCGAGAGTGGGTGTTGCCACTCGAACGCGGAGACTTATGAGTTCAGGACCTATGAGGAGTCACTAATCTCCATGCTTTGCATTTCGGTAGTTGTAGTGTATTAGCAAGCAGTATTGTGCATTTTTTTTTTAGACTAAGAGTCTACGTGTGTAGCCTATCTGCCTCTATTAATGTTACGTTGTGCTCCTGGAAGGAGCTGCTGATATCTAAGCTTTAAATTTATGTCGTTTTTTATCAACAGTTGATAAATTAGGGACCTGCACTTAGCATTTTGTAAAGAAGACAATTTTAATTTACTTGCAACGTATGTATAAAGCCAGCAAAATGTCATGGGCACTCTTGATGTGTGGTGATGGGAGGCAAGTGGTTACAAATGGCTTGAGTAAAATCACAATCTGTTAATTTCTGACATTTCGTTAAGTCCTTTGGAGGCAGTGTTAAAGCACATGATTAGATGGGCTTCCCTTTGAGTGCACCTTTATGAGTAGCTGTTTGAATCACAGCTCATTTTTTCTATCTTTTAGAAAAAATTTCCCATCCTGGGACTCCATGCGGTATTTTCCGCCCACTAATACTTACATGGATTCCTCTATGATAACTGGTAAGAATCTGCTGTGTTACTAGACAAAGCTATAACTTCTTAAACGCAGGGATCCACAACTCAATAACATTCCCTCATTATATCTTGTAGTGTGTGACCACCTCCTGGTCCTGTGGAGAACCCTGAAACTGAATAGGGTTCTGAAATGCGTCAACCCCACCCAGCTATCAGTTGCCACTACTAGTTCATGGAATAACACTGTATAGAAACAGGAAATTTAGCCTGCTGTAATCATTGTGTGGTCTAGCTGTATATGGCATGTCGCATTCTTGAAAAAACAATAATCAGTTGCACTGCCTTACAAATATGGACTGGTCTGTTGTCCTCTGTCATATAGTATTATTTGTAATTATTTGTGTGCCTTTGATGTTTTTGTGAAATGTCTAATATGTCGTTATTATTTCTGTGTTGAATTGCATTGTGCAGTAGTTTTCTCTAAGACATGAAGTAAATGTCGATCGGGTTTGTACTTAATTAAAATAAGAAAAGGTGGAATAAAAGCACTATAACCACTTCAGAATCTAAGATGGTTATTTAGGAATGTATCAATTATCAATGCACGTCCAAACTACTCTCTTTTTTCCTAGTAATATTGTGGCCTAGTTTGGACGCAAGTATAGGCCCAACCCCCTGTTATAACAAGTACTCAGAGAGGAGGCATGCAGAAGATGAAAAGCGAAATGGTCATTTAAAGGGTCAAAAAGAGAGATGCAAGATTTTAAGCACAAAAGTAGACATTTGTGATACTTGCACTCCAAGAATGCAAAACTGTAGCAAGAAGCATCATTATTTGCATGTGGGATAGTGCTATAGTAAGTAATTCTTATAGACTGTGGAATCAAGAACATAGTTAGCCTGCTGGTGGGCTAATCCTAGACCACTGCTTGAATATGGAACAACTGATCAGCCCTGGGATTCAAAGCATAAAGTAATAGCTGCAAGCATATATAGGGAGGTTGCAAGTACTTTCGGCTATGCTAGAATTATGCTGTACCATCATGATAAAAGCAACGTGAGAAAATATACAGGTTAAATCATGCAAACATCGAAAGGAGATTCTGCAAATGATAGAGTTATATCTTTTGATGTTTACCCTTAATAGTTGCATCACAAATGTTTTAAGTAAGCACGGAAGAAAAGCATTTGGATGCCCATGGTTTAGCATGGCACAGAATGGTGGTGAGAATAGCTTCCCCGGCAGTGAGTGCATTGCATTGCTCCTTAGCTGGAGGAAGGAGAACAGTGCACCGAAGTAAAGAAGGAGATACAGACTACCATTCAAAATTCAATGACACCTTTTAATAAGGAGATTCATATTAGTCTACCTGAGCACTGACATTCTGTGGCTAGCAAGAAGGAGAGATACAGTTTGTTTTTCAAGTGAGGACGTTTCTAGGTTAAGTCTGTCCTTTGTCTGTCCCTGGTTGCTGCTAGTTGCCAGATGACAACAGCCTGGTGATGAGGTCTCACACTCTTTGCCCCCTGGGTGCTAAAGCTTGGCGCCAGTCCCAGTGCTACAAGCTGTGAGAACCATCGCTTTGGAGGAAGGATGTTTCTCGAGGGCAGCCTGAGAAAGACAGTAGAAGCTCCAACCTATCACAGGGCTCATGTAGGAAATGAAGCATTGGGTGCCAAAGAAAAGGCATGTGGTTTGACGTGCAGGATTTAATTTCTTCTCCTGAGAGTGATATCATTTACATGAACATGTCCATGTAAATTTCGTGCCTGTGCACTGCGAGTGGAGATGCACAGATTTTCTGCATTACCAAACCTGTGAAAAACTTCCTTGAGTTATTGCTGATTGAGCAGCTGGCCCCTGCCTTACCTGATTTCATGGGTCCTTGTTTAGGGAGAACATTTATATTAGTTTAACATCAGTACTAATAGGGTGGGGCAGATGGCATAGTGTACCTTGCAATTTGTAAACTCTGCTGGAGTATTCATCATCTCATAGGGTGTAAACATTGAACTGCTTTTGAATACATGCCCCTTAGGACAAAACCTAAAAGGTGAAAGGTGACTGCACCCTTGCACTTGCAGGGTCAGATAAGTTTACTGCCGTTACCTCAGAAGATAGCCTGACAAATTAACATACCTCCTGCAGAGATATGCATGTAAACACTAACTTCAAGGTTTTAAAGTGTCAGGTTGACTCAGAATGTTGTCCTCAAGGAGTTAAAATGAGTGCCCTAGGTTAGGTTTGGTGATGGTAACATCACTTGTTAGCACCAAAAGCATTCTCATTTTTAGTATGCACTACATAGTCTGTATTATTATCACATTGCCAGCTGCAGCAGAAACCCTACAAAAACGTTTGTAATCCACTCACTTTAGCAAACTTGTCCCAAATCAAATGTAAATATATCAGCTAGCTCTGTTTTGTTTATGGTATATCTGTGTGCTTAACATTTGCTTACCTTGTAGTAAAAGCAGGTTGCGAAACAACACTGGGTAAATTACACACAACTGACACAAACACACACAATAGAGCTCTTTGGAACATACTGTTCTGACTTGTACGTGAGGAGAGTATTGCCAGGGGAGTCACTGACACAATATCGACTACAGAAATATGGACGTAAAAAATATCAGAGGTGAAATATCGATGTCAATAATATCGAAGTCCTATCTACATTATGGTAAGTACGAAAATATCGAGAAAAAAATATTGTTCTCAAAAATATCGTTTTTAAAAATATCGTTTTTTAAATGTTTAAAAAATAATGTAAAATAAAGTCAATAATACCTATAATTAAAAGAAACACAGATGAGAATATTTTAATATGTTTAAAATTATAACTGATACATATAATGTAAAAATAAATTAAACATATACATATAAAATATAATATATATACTTACCTAATAATATTTATAAATAATTATTGTAATGACTTATAAATTGTTAAAAAACATTTTATAAATTATAAATACATACATACACATACAACAATAATATAAATACAAATATAAAAAAATATATATAACAAATAAAAAAATATTACACTACATTAACTGAAACAGTAAATATTATATAGCGTAGGGGTAAAAATTATGATTCCCATTCCAGAGAGTGCAAAACTAGGGAAAGTGTTGGATAGCATAAGGGTAAAAATTACTATTCCTACTCCAGAGAGTGCAACAGTAGGGAAAGTGTTGGATAGCGTAGGAGTAAAAATTACTATTCCAACTCGAAAGAGTGCAACAGTAGGAAAAATGTTGGATAGCGTAGGGGTAAAAATTACTATTCCAACTCCAGAGAGTGCAAAAGTAGGAAAAGTAGTGGATAGTGTAGGGGTAAAAATTACTATTCCCACTCCAGAGAGTGCAACAGTAGGGAAATTGTTGCGTAGCGTAGGAGTAAAAATTACTATTCCAACTCCAGAGAGTGCAACAGTACGGAAAGCGTTTGATCGCGTAGGGGCAAAAATTACTATTCCAACTCCAGAGAGTGCAACAGTAGGGAAAGTGTTGGATAGCGTAGGGGTAAAAACTACTATTCTAACTCCAGAGAGTGCAACAATAGGGAAAGTGTTGGATAGCGTAGGGGTAAAAATTATTATTCCAACTCCAGATAGTGCAACAGTAGGGAAAATGTTGGATAGCATGGGGGTAAAAATTTCTATTCCCACTCCAGAGACTGCAACAGTAGGGAAAGTGTTGGATAGCGTAGAGGTAAAAATGACTACTCCAACTCCAGAGATTGCAACAGTAGGGAAAGTGTTGGATAGCATAGGGATAAAAATGACTAGTGCTTTATGTTCTTAAGGAATGAACAGTCATCTAAAATGTTTTTAAAAGTGTGAGGATAATTCGTATTTATAGTTATATTGGCATAAACTCTTACGCCAGTGTATATAGACACTCTCTCTTTCACACTATTAAAGGCACACAGCCCTCTGTTTTAAAACCTGTCCAAGAAAACCTGTCCAAGAGGTTGAAAAATAATTGATCGAATTGCATATTATATATATCTCTTCTGAACAAGTCTTTTGACAAAACGCGTGATGAACATTTATTAAATACAGCGACTGAATATACCTAAGACTCCGAGTGTGCATTACTTGAAGGAATTGGAATATATATATATATATATATATATATATATATATATATATATATATATATATATATATATATATATATATATATATATATATATATATTGCAGATTAGAGGTCACTCACCCTTCCACTGAAAAATGGCAGTTGTTTCCTTGTGGGAGACACAAAGTCCAGACTGTCACCATGGGCTGAAAGAGAAATGGTATTGGTGACTCTCTAGCACTTTGTATCAAGCAAAACTAAAATGATGCATGGAAAACTATGGAAACACAGCAGCTAGAAAAAAACAAAAAAGTAGTACGGTAAAAATGTAGAAGTAAAACATGCGAGATGTACAATGGACTGAACAGCTGACATGGATTAGTTTCAGGGTTTAAAAGTGCTCCTAAAGCTGTTAAGGGCATCTACATAGTAGGAGGACGTGGGCTGAAGAGCTCCCTCTCCAACCCTGAAAAACAGCTGACTATCCTGTAAATTACTGGACCCGAGAAGCTAGGTCGGCTACCCTGGCGCTGCGGAGCTCCTGTGGGTCAAGCGGCTGTAATTTAAAATCCCCATACCTGCTGTGGGCTGCCGGATTCTTTGCTGACTCTGGACAGCCGCCGAGGAGAGGAGGCAATGGGCGGAGTTGCGGATGTTTAATGGCGGCCTCAGTGGCACTAGCGGATTGAATGACGTTCCAGGCGCTGCAGAAAGGACACCACCAGGAAGTTTCGGCAGCGACTCCTGACCGGAGGTGACAGTGCTGGCAGCTGAAGCAGGCTTTTTTGCAGCCGTGCCACATCACTATTCACTGCGGACAAGATGGCGGATGTGTCCGGACGAGCCCGGCCGTGACGTGCGGCTGAATTTAGTCGGGTGGCGCTCCGGTAGGGGAACGAGCAAGCGATATCAGCGCTGTGTTATTAGGGGACTGCGGGCGCTTCGCCCCCCCCCCTCTCCTCCCATCTGGGAAATGATCACGCACGGGAAAACCTGCACGCTGTGGGGCATATCATTGGAGCTGGAGGGGGAACTCTCCTGGTACAGCTTTCTCTGCAGCTGCATATGGAGGCCGACCCTCTGCAGGGAATTGTGCTGGAGCGTTTTTTGACCGAGCTGCCCCAGCTTTGGAGAGATATATGTGGACAATCAGGCACTACAGGAAGTACTGGTGCATAGTGGGCCTATGAGCTTATACATCCCTGCCTGCCCTGTTCACTGGCTATATGAATTGAGCGCTGGGACACTCTCTGCCTATAGCCTGCCTTGGATGTGAAGAGGGGCACATGATTATGTAAGAGGTGCACTGGAGCTTTACTGCGGGGGCTAATCTGATAGTTGATGTGGTAGCAGAGCCTGATGACATCCCTGTTGGGGACCACCGGGGGCGTGCAGTGCAGATCGGATGAAGCTGAATACTTGCGACCTATGGACTTGGTATCCCTAGAGGTACTTTGGGCGCTCTGTTGATCTGTGCCTCACTGGCTGAGTAGGTGATGAGTGCTCTTGCCCCCGAGACCCCCAAGAGGCCATCCTGCAGCAAAGACGGATAGGTGGACGCCGAGGTACGATGGGTCCCAACAGAAAGAAGCAAGCAGACACCGCTGCGGATGGTGCGACGCTGCCCACATTTGACAGTGATCCCTCTAACTCTTCAGACAATGACGTGATACCTCCTACGGGTAAAGAACCCCACGATGCTAAGCGGGACCTAATATTGAAAGAAATCCGAGACTCGCAAACAGCGCTGGAGGCACGCATGGGCACGATGTCCACCACTCTTATTTTAATACAGGCGGATCACAAAAAGCTGGCCGACAAGGTCAAATTGAGTAAACTGGCGCTAGATGATCTCATACCCCAACAGACTGTGCACTCCACTCAACTTGAACAATTCCAATGACAACTGAAGGGCCTGCAGGACATGGTGGATGACGCGTCGCAATAACGTTCGCATACTTGGAATACCGGAACTCAGCAAAGGATCCAACCCTGCACAGTTTGTGGAGGACTGGCTGAGAGACCATGTAGCAAAGGAGGGCCTAACCCCCTATACAGCGTGGAGAGGGAGCACTGGGTGCCTTCCAGACCCCCTCGGCTGGGCGTGCTGCCTCGCCAGTTGATAGCATGCATATTGCACTACAAGGACCGTGACACTATCCTGCGAGCTGCCAGAGAGAACTTGGCTGTGCACTTCGAGAACAGGACAATTTCACTTTACCTGGATGTTACTCCTTCAGTCCAGAAAGCTAGAGCTGTGTTTCTGGGGGTGAAAAAAAGTCTACGGGACCGCAATATGAAATACGCACTACTCTTCCCGGCTAGACAGAAGGTTGTCTATGATCAGAAATCGTATTTGATTTTTAAAATCCTGAGGAAGTGGCAGACTGGCTTGAAATTACTTTTACACCAGAGACTTCCTGGACTTCTCTGCCATCGGGACAACTGTGAAGAGCCCCCCGTGATGTGAATGACTGGACTTCCCCGATCGGGTCATGGCAATACCATGGTTACTATGGACTCTGGCACAACCTCGGAACAGATTAAGACCAGGGAGAAGGACGCTCTCCTTACAGCGGAGGCCCTGGCGGCTCATGATGCCCAGGCTGCAGCGTCCTCGGAACATTCATCTGATGCTGACACGGTGCGCTCTGAATCTGACACTAACATTATGCTGTTTTCCTCGATTACGGCCCAAGTTGCAAGAGACTTCTGATATTGTGATCCGGAATGCCCGGGAGTGATAATGTATACAAGGACTATGCACTGTGTATGTTGCTGCTGATGACTGCTTTGTGGGTCCAGGGTACATATGCTTTATAGCGAAGTGTGTTAATGTAACCAAGATATACTTGAGTGTATATTATGTTGGTTTCACGAACTGAAACAGCTCTGGCCTCTACCACCCAAGCAACTGCGATGACGCAATTCTTGATTGTTGTCCATGTTGGACTTTTGTTCTTTGTTTGGTGCTCTGTTATTCTATGGGGGAACATAGTATTGGGGAGTTATTATGTGCTGGCATGCTCGGCTTTTCAGCAACTTCTATCTATAGGGTTTCGGTCTCCACAGGTTGCACTGCCAATACTTTTTCTGCACCGCGATGGCATTACATAATACATACACCTACTGCACATGGAACGTGAGGGGATTAGGCTCCATTCATAAAAGACACTGAGTTCTAGCACAGCTTACCAGTAGGAAGGTTGCTATAGCTTATTTACAAGAAACACATCTTAATGTCGAAAAGGCAGCTAAATTGCACAAAAAATGGAGAGGGCAACTATTCGCCACAACATATTCAGCCTTTTCCAGGAGGGCCGCGGTGTGGATACAGAGTACTGTCCTTTTCAAGATCATAGAGCAGAAGATAGATGTACACGGTAGCTATGTACTGCTTCATGGCTTATTGGATAGGACACATGTGGTCATGGGCTGTATATATGCACCAACCACTGACCAGGATAAATATCTAACTACACAAGGCGCAGCCTTGGAAGAGATGACCGCATATCCCTGGGTGATAGGGGGCGACTTCAACGCTGTGTTAGATATTGACTTAGACAGGTCTCATCCCCGTTACATGCCACCGAAAGCAAGAAACAAGCAGAGGCGCTTAGGGGCTGGGCAGAGGGCTGGGAATTGCATGATGCATGGCAACCGAAGCAGATCAGGCATAGAGAATATTCCTTTTATTCACCACCACACAGACTACACACTCGAATTGGCCGATTCCTCTGTTCTGGCGCCCTGTTAGGGTTCATTACTTCAGTGCTCCATATGGGGAAAACTCTGTCAGATCATAACCCAGTGGAGTTGACTGTGCAGTGGGGCAAGGTTACAACTCTGATACCGACTTGGAAACTACAACCTGAGATGTTAGAAGATCAGGTCTTTCGCACCAACCTTTCAGAGGCGATCGCCCATTATTTCTCGGAGAATATGGGGACTGCTAGCTCCCGACAAATAGAATGGGATACCTTCAAAACTGTCATCAAGGGAGTGGCAAGCAGTGCTAAGACAGGAGTGCGACTCGACCTTATTGAGAGACTTACGGAGGCGGAGAGTAGATTCGCTGCACTGGAGTGGGAGGCTGCAGGGACGAATGAACAATTGATAACATTTCAGGAGGCTAACATCCAATACGCGGAGATCCTAGAGGAGTTACGTGTTGTGGATTACCGGTTATACACGCAAAAACAACATGCATAAGCTGACAGGTCAGGGCCACTACTAGCACGGTTGGTCCGAAAGGCACCCCTGCCCACACCGATATTAGAAATTCGAAACAGCGCAGATGTAGTGGTGAACACGCAATTAGTCATTAATACCTCATTTAGGGACTATTATGAACATCTCTATGGTCCAATGCCCGGACTTACTGACACTGACTTTGAACCATTCTTTGAGGGTCTATGCATACCCCAACTTACACAACGCCAACGTGATGACCTACTATGACCAATAACGGGGGCAGAAATAGGACAGGCGATTAAGGCTTTGCCATGTAATAGGAGTCCAGGGAACGATGGACTGCCGGCCAAATTTTACGCAATGTACAGTGATTTGCTAACTCCTCATTTGCAATACCTTTATCACGACTCATTGGAGGGAGGCGGGCTCCCCGCTACTACATTGCAAGCGTTGGTGGTTTCGCTATTAAAGCCTGGGAGGGATGCTTTGCTTATTTCGAGCTATAGACCCTTATCACTCCTCAACACGGACTATGAAATCCTGAGTATGTTGTTGGCCACTCGCCTTAACCAGTTTATTCCTGCACTAAAACACCCCGATCATTGTGGATTTGTGCATGGTCGGAGCACAGCACTCAATATCAGACGGCTACACCAAGTTATGTTAGGCACAAGCGCCAAGAGAGATATGGAGGGTTGCATCTCCCTTGACCTGAGGCAGGCGTTTGACTCCCTAGATTGGGGATATATGTTCTATGCTCTTGCACGCTTTGGCATACCTGCGGAATACATAGTATGGGTGTGCTTATTATACACGAACCCTACGGCGCGAGCACGCACAGGTCCGCACATCTCGGAACAATATATAGTGGCTCGGTGACAAGACAGGGCTGCTCCTTGTCACCGCTTTTGTTCATCCTGGCGCTGGAGCCACTCCTACACAGACTCTGCACTTTCGCGGTCTACCGGGGTATTATGCATGGTCGAACATCCCACACTGTCTCGGCATCTGTGGATGATCTCATACTGTACATTAGGATATGGGCTCTGATCCACATCCGATGCCCTCCATTTTTGAGTCGTTCCAAGGACTTTCTGGCCATCAATGCAGCCAAGTCGTACGTGTATTTCTTTGATAATACTGAGAGGAACGGATACTTTCGGTTCGGTCCCTGGGCCTTCCAAATAGCACCTGACAACTTTAAATACCTCGGTATACAAATTTATCGCAATGCCTGCTGGATGGCAACCTAGGGCGTGCAATTGCAGCTCTCAAATCCCAAGTCCAGTTCTGGGTCTCACTGCCCCTATCAGTGACAGGCAGAGAGGCCATCACGAAAATGGTGTTATTACCGCAGCTCCTTTACTTTTTACCAACCTACCGTTACTTGTCCCCATGAGATCCTTTAAAGTCTTGAATTCTCTAGTGATGAAGCTAATATGGGGACAGGGCGCAGACGTATTAGTCTGGCGAAATTCCAACTTCACGCGAAGCAGGGCGGGATGGGGGCGCCTGACCTGCGTGTGTAATGCTATGCTAGCCGGTTGCAGTGGCTGGCGTACTGGCTTGCGGGACGCACTCTAAATGAGCTGGATATGACATCGCGAGATAGGAATAAGGGGAGCATCCACGGACTCTTACTACCACACGCCCCTCTGCTGACATTGACACCTCACTTATTGAAATTAGCTATTGCTTACTGGCAGAGTGCGGTGCGGTAAACTGGACAGATGGCCCCATATGCCCCCACCATCCCCACACGTGCCGGACTAACCTCTAACCGTGCCCTACACCCGTGGACTGCGGCGGGTGTTACTACAGTAGGGGACTTTTTTACAGAGGGAGTACTAATGTCGCATGAGACGTTTGTATGCATACATGGGGCCCCTGATACATTGTGTCTATTACAACCACATATTTCCAGATATATTCACATCACATGGTCGACCAAAGGTACAGAACCACCCACGAACACACTGCTTACCATGCTGTACCTAATGGGCAATAGGGGCTCGACTGACAAAATAGCTAAGCCACGGGATTCGAGCGGAGAGAGTGATCTCATTATGGCCACTTCTTGACAAGTGGGAAAGGGATGTGGGCCATGCATTTAAAGACAAGGAATTGTATACTATATTGGGGTTCCCCAAAAAGGTCTCTCGTAATCACAAATTTAAATGTATCCAATTGATGTTACTACACAGGGCGTACTTCACTCCACACAGACTAAGCGCTATGTTCCCGGGGGCAAATGATGAATGCCCGCTCTGCCACGCACCTAACGCAGGGTTGATACACATGGTATGGGCTTGCCCCAGGCTGGGACATTATTGGGTGACAGTATGCAAAATATTGTCGGCGGTGGCTCCGGTACGTCAGAACGACACATTGGAATACTGTATACTTGGTCTAGGTCCCCGCAACAAGAAAGGGAGTTCGACCTCACGATTTGCTAATCTTGCACTCCTTTTAGCCAAGAGAGTCATAACCACACGATGGAAGGCCACTAGAGGACCGTCCTTACAGGAATGGCATGCAGAAATGCTTAGGTGGGGTAAAGCGGAGGAGACGGAACTAAAGAGGGAGAAATATAGAGGCCTACGGAAAACACCAATCTCACTGAGCTGGTACACAATGCTAGAAGACTACACTGCAATAGATATCCTGTCCTATTAGGGTCTGTTGGGCTTAAAATATGTGGATCAGGACTGAGGATACAGGACACCTTGACACCCCATGTTGTCTGTGTGCTGAGATGGGTATATTGGCAGCACTGTCCAGTTCAGCTACAACAGACTTGGAACCGAGAAACACACACTTATGGATATAATTGATATGCGAATGCTACTGAGGAATATTGAGGGCCGAGCATGCGGGGAGGGGAGGGAGGCTGGGTAACTATGTTTTGTTAAGTTGTTTTTTATCTGCGTTGAATCCTGATAGCCTTACCAAATCGTCAACTGTTTTGCTAAACTTATGCTGTAAACAAGACTGCTGGGAATGTTCTTTATTGGCATACCGCTAGAAAATTATTTTTAATGCTATTAGTTCACTATGTGCTGCCATACAGGGACACTTATGGATGCTAGACACTGTTGATGTATCTTAACCTATGATGGTTGTAAACATGTACTACTGTATCGCGTGATTATATGTCCTTTGATTGCCTGACGATGTTTGGCTCCTTGTTCTGTAAAATCAATAACAATTTTTTTTTATTTTAAAGGGCATATACATAGTCATGCACTTCAACGAGCAGATGGCACTACAAACAACTGCCTTCATCCTAAGTGGCACTTTCCCATCCAAGAGGCCCCAGCACAGTTGTTATAGAGGAGAAAGAGTGCTGCTCCTAGAACAACAGAAACCTTTGGTGCGCACACGAAGAGAAAGCTTTGTTCAGAGATAATCATTCAAAAAGCTTGGGAAGTTTTTCTTTTTATATCTACAAGGAACATAGATCAGCAGTAGAAGTAGTTGTCAGACTTCCATGATTTGTATGTTATTCCTCTATGGCCCCTCTTCCATATCTTCACTCTGTTCTGTTTAACTTAATCACCTTTTCATTCTTTAGCAACTTTTCATTGCTGCCTTTGCAGTAGTTTACAAAACATGAGCTCTGCAGTTCGTCCCATTTTGTGTAAACACTAATTAAAATTAAATGTAAATGCAGAGTTTAATGATTTTCCTCTCAAGCTTTACTAGGATAGTCTTCCAGTCTCTCTGTATCGCTATAACTTCAGAGTGAGATGTCTTGGTTCCATGGGACATTGCACAACTAGCACCCTGTGAGCAATAGAGAGTATTAGCATGGCCTTATTACTGATGAAAGACAGCTTCACTTGTCTTTGATCCCTATAATCCATGATACACTGACGCTAGATTCACAAGGCGGAATAGTGATAGATAGCTGCTATTCAGCAGAAGTCAGGTCGGTGGAAGCTGCAACTACCAGCTAAAAGGAATCTTAACTCTGATAGATCACATATTGGGAAGTGACCAAATGTACCAAGAATCAGTAGAGTGACTTGGTTATATGCTAAAAGCTCATATTATAATCTGACAACCTCAGGAAATCGTCCAGCACATTTCATACAATTGTAAATGTAAATGTAAATGTAAATGTAGTATACTTGTAAAGCGCACAGCTGCCCCAGCAACGGGGCGTCCCGGCGCTGTATAACTCTGGGGAACCCGTCCTGGCTTTCCCTGTGGGATGGTCCCTTGCTGTGAGTCCCCAAGGTGGAGCCAGGCATCCCCGGAATTGATGGGGCCGTTGTGGATATTAGGCAAGCTAATGCCCAGAGTTGCCGAGTGGAACCCCTGATTAGAGTAAGCACCGAAGCGAGAATTATCTAGTCTGCTGACCAAGGTCCACGACCCTGCCGCGTCGGGAATTGAACCCTGGTCCCAGGCTGACTTCTGCTCTCAGGCCTGCCGCCTCTAACCAGTGAGCCAATTTGCAGCATGATAAGAAAAGAACAGCAATAGGATGACTGTGCACAACATTAACAGGGGGTATATATATAAACAACCTTGATGCCAAAACCAGGAAATCCAAATGTCTAAGACTGAACATTGTGATGTCAAAAATATCATGAGACGTAATATTGAAGGTAAGAATATCATTTTGTGTGCAGTTAATAACATTTATTTTTCAAATATAGTTGTATATAATATTGCTTTATTTAATATAGCTGTATAGATATAATTCTTTATTAGTTTGATAAATATTAGTTGCATTTATTTTGTTTTAGTATAATTAGTAAGTTTTTATATGAATTATGTTATATGAATTTAGAAACTGTTAATTTACTAATACATCTGATGGATCTGTAGGGCATGAGGGTGGGAAGAATTTTCAAATGTAAATTACTGTTTTTAATTTATAATTTTGTATCTATTTGATGTTTTTAATTGATAATTAACTATGTAAATACGTTATTTGATTAATTGTTATTTTCATTATAATTTGATTTTTAACTATTAATTGGTTGATCGGTTTATTTAATTATTAAATTGTGTTCATTTTATATTGAATATTGTTTCAATTGTAATATTTCAATAGTAATATTTTTAAATGTTTCTATTATTAATATTTTGTTATTAATTTTAACTGTTTATTGGTGTTTGTTACTTAGGGTAATGAGAGGGAAGTTCAACCTTTTTATTTTTTAAATAGTAGCGTAAAGCTAGTATTTTTTATTTCTACACACTTTTGTTCTACATTTGATGAATACATTGACTACTTTAAATATGTGTTAGACTTGGCTTTTTCAGTGGGTTCACCCCCAGACTTTTTGCTTTTTGGCCTCCTGTTTTTGACCTTATTTTGTTGGCTTTAGGACTCTGGACACTTTACCACTACTATTCAGTGCTAAAGTACATATTCTCGCCATGTAAATTGCATTTATGGATTTGTGTTTCCATGATTGGTGCATTTGATTTACCACTAAGTCCCTAGTAATGTGCACCGGTGTGACCAGGACCTGTAAACCAAATGCTGCTAATGGGCCTGCAGCACTGGTTGTGCCACCCACACCATCAGCCTTTCAAAGGGTTCTCAGACCTGCCACTACAGTATCTGCATGCAGTTTCTACTGCCATGTCGACCTGGCTAGTGCACCCACTTGCCAGGCCCTAACCTTCCCTTTTCTCAAACATAAGACACCCCTAAGGTAGGGTCAAGGTACCCCGGTGGTCAGGGTGCAGTGTGTGGGAAAGGTAGGACATGTACAGGTGTTTGTTAACATGGAAGCTGCCTTGTAACACTTTTACAAACGTAGCTTGCCAGGGGAATCTGGGAGAAAAGTGGAGTTTAGTATGCCTTAACCCCGAATTTAAAGATCCATCTTTTACTGAAGATGATTTTTATGTTGTGTGATTGAAAATTTCACTTTTAGAAAGTGTGCGTTTTCTTGCTTAACCCCTTCAGTGCTAATGACAAGGGTAACTCGTCATGGAGTTTCCATTGATTTCAATGGAAATTACATGGACCTCCTAGCACACCCCTTAGCATCCAAGTGGTTAAGCAGCCTGTGTGCCTCAGCCTTTTGTGTATTCCCTGTCTTGGTTTAGAGTGACAGGAGCTGGAGATGTGTATTCCCAGCAGACAGACACAAGAGGGGGGTTGAGGTGTGTCTTCCCTTTTCGGGCTGACTCATAGCCAGGCTGAATTGGCCTTGCTGCATTTAGAGCATTTAGAGTAGTGGAAGGAGTTGTTGCTTTCACCTGAATGGACTGTGGCTGCTTCTCACAAAGCTGTCCCCACCTCCTGTAGTGAACCTGGCCTGAGCCAGGCTGAACTGGTTTATGTGTGCCAGAGGAACTTAGTTTGTACCAACTTCTAAGGAAAATGTGGAATAAATATTGGGGCCCTGACCTCAGAACTTCAGAACTCTTTTGGATCAAGAAACCTGCCAGTAAGAAGAGCTGGACAAGCTGTGAAGAGAGACTACCACCTTGATGTGTGCTTTGCTGTGTTGGCCAGCAGTGCCTGCTTCTGTCTTGGGCAGTGAAAGGACTAGACTGGACTTTCTGCATCTTATTTTCCTGAGTGTCTCCGAGGGCTTGAGGTAGAGCTTTGCCCCTGTTCAAGAAGTCTTAGGAACAGCAAAGACTTCAAGTTCATCTCCTACCAGCCCCAGGATCTGTGTGTTTTGGACTGCAACAGAAGAAAAAGCAACTCGGCGCACCTCTGCCAGCTCTGTAAACTGCAGGGACCACATCGGGCATCACCGCATCTCGCACCACAACCCTTGTCTCACCGATGATGCTGTCCGATGTCACCACCGAGCTACTGCTTGCACTGTGACCTGTGGGCCCCGCACTGCCTTGCTTCACTCCACCACCCTGGTATCCCCAATGACGCTGCTCCATGTCAATGACACTGCTGCCTGCACCATGGTTTGGGGGCACTACTCGCAAGTTACTGGATGCACCTCCCTGTCCCATAATGCAGCATTGGCCCACCGACATTGGCGCCATTGATTCCGGGTTTGTCCTCCAATGACACTGCTGCGTGCACTGTGACCTTCCAGCAAAGCGATGAGCCCCATCCAAGTTTGCACCTCAGCCCTGATCTAACCAGCGCAGTTGGAGGACCGTCACAAAGCCGCTGCCTGTACTGTGACCTGAAGGCCTCGCACGCCGCTCTGCTGCCCTTCACACCACAGCCCCGATGCCCGCTGATGCCAGCACACCTGACCTTAACTGCACGGAGTTCGACGTGCAACATGTGTGACTTCAAGCACCTGGCAACTCCTGCACTGACCTCCAGAACTGATGACTGCCGACACTGGCTCTTCTGGATTCAATGCAAAGTTCCCGACACCCTGCATTTCTAAAGGTACTGTTTTGTGGGTCTTCCCGACACTGTAGATGGCCCGCAACACCATAGTCAGCCAGAACTGTTGGATCTGTGTGTTCACAATGCTTTGATAGCCCCGGATAGAGCTATCGACTTCAAGGAAAAGTCTATTTTTGCTTTATTAGTATTTTCAATAACTGTATTTTAGGTTCTGATCATTTTGGTCTAGTTTTACACAGGTATATGTTGGCTATATTCTGTCTTATATTTGGCCTTTTGTAGTGTTTTCACTGTATTACTGTATGGTATTTGCAAATGCTTTACAAACTGCCTCTGAGATAAGCCTGACTGCTCATGTCAAGCTACTAAGGGGATGAGCAGGGGTTATTTTAGAAGTTAAACTCCCTTATACTGACTAGAAAGAAGGGTCTATACTTGGACAGGTTAACAACCTGCCAACTAGAGACCTCCATTTCTAACAATATGCTTTCATTATTTTTAGTTTATATTTAGATTATTCATTTAAAAAAACATGTAGGAAATGGGATATTAATTTTAACCCCTCCAAAGTCCAATGCATCCCTTACTTCTACTTACATTGGAGTGGGAATATAAAATTTGACCCCTCTAATGTTAAACATTTTTCTTAATTTTGCTCATACTGGAGAAGGGAATAGTGAAACTGGCCACTACAAAATACAACGGTGTTAGACCTTGGCATGCTTTCCCTCTAGCCTTTTGCCCTCAGACATCCTGTTTTTGTTGACTTTGTTGTTGCTTGCCTAAGGACTCTGCACCCTTTACCTCTGCTAACCAGTGCTAAAGTGCTTTTGCTCGCTGCTAAAAACATGGTAACATTGGCTTACACCCAATTGGCATATTTAATTTACATATACCTCCCTAGTAAAGTGCAATACATGTGCTCAGGGACCTGTAAATTAAATGCTACTAATGGCCTGCAGCACTGATTGTGCCACCCGCGTTAGTATCACTTTAACTTGTCTCAGACCTGCCATTGCAGAACCTGTGTGTGCAGTTTTAATGTGCCATGTCGATCTGGAAAAAGAAACCTTTTGCCAGGCTCAAACCTTCTTTCTAATACATATGTCACCCCTAAAATAGGTCCTAGAAAGCCCCAAGGGCAGGGTGCTGTTTATTTAAAAGATCGAACATGTAATTTTAAGTTTTACATGTCCTGGCAGTGAAAAACACTCAAATTAAATTGTTCACTTCTGCAAGGCCTAGCTCTCCCATAGGATAACATTGTAGTTGACTTACTACATTTTATAAATGTATTTTCCAAATGGGAACAGAACACAGGTTTACATTTGGTGTCTCTGGAATCCTAATTTATAATCCTTACTTAGGGTGAAGTTGGATTTTAAAATACAATTCTGAAAATGCCACGTTTAGAAAGTTGGCATTTTCCTGCCTTAGTCATCTGGTCTCTACATCCTGTCACTGGTAACATGACTGGGTGTAGTTGGCAACAGGGTTTTCTGTATTCCTCCTAGACAGCCACACACATTAGGAGCTTAGTTGTGACTGGATGGCTATCAGTGGCCAGTTGGGAGGAAGGAGCTTGACCCAGCCTCACTTATACCTGCCACCACACAAAGGGCGGCTTACCCTCTGTAGTTAGTCTGGAGCCAGAACAGAGAAGACAGGGCATCTGTGTGCTTCAAAATTCATGGCTCCGGAAGCTTCTCCCCAATTCAGAGGCACAATTGTGTTTAAATGAAGGACCTCAGTCCACCACTTCAGTGCACTCCTGGACCTGTGGCTCCTCTACCAGGAAGAAGGACTGCTGTGCTGCTGAAAGGAATGCCACTCTGCTGGGCTGCTTCTCTGAAGGAATTGCTGCAATGCTGTCTGCTGCCCTCTTGCCTGGGTGAGAAAAACTAGACCTACATCCCTTGAACCCAGAACCAGATTGTATCTGAAGAAGGGCTGGTTGGCTGGCCTCCTGGTCTCCCTATCTGAAGACTCAGGAACATAACATGCTACCAGAAATGTTGCATCTGCACCTGGACTCTGCAATCTGTGAGTCTACCCTGCCAAGTGGTGCCACCTCAGTCCTGAAACCTTGGAAGGGGTATTGCGGTGCTTTGCCAGCCTCTATCGTTTCAGTAGAACCAGGCATCTCCTCTTCTGCATCGCGTAACCCAGAGCAGAACCAATGCATCTCAGTGTCTGCATGGATTGGACCTATTGCAGAGGCTGGCATCACCAACACAGCCCGCATCGCTTTCGGAACCGTCACTGCATGATGCATCCTCAGCAAAGGTCCTCCAATCTCTCATTTATGGCAGCCTCAATGACAATGATGGACTCTGCAATGGGGCTCACCCCCTAGTCAACCAGTAACCCAATTTCTAACAAACACTTTTCATAATTTTGCTGTTGTAAGCTCCGAGCTACCGTAGAAATGGGTGAAACTTATAAGTCTTTAAATGATGATCTTCTGTCTCATTTTTCCAATATGTGCTAATGATAGTTATGTCATACTGAATCACAGTTCTGCTCATTTTTTATGCATGAAATGGGTGTAACAAACCCTGGTTTTTGGGGTGTAGGAGACTTTTCATTTTCTGCCACAAACTCTGCCCGAATATTTTGAGATTTGTTCTCCTTAGGATGATGTGAGTATTCCTTATTAGTATGACATTAAGATGTTAAAGAGACTGTTCTGATTATTAGGTTTTCAATGATTATCAATTTCTGTCTATGTATTCCATATCCAGTTGTTTAAGGCATCTACTGAATTTTCCTGTACCACCTTTTTAAGATTTTTAGCCAAACTCTAACTTTTTTTTATCTAGTACTCAGTTATTGTTTGGTCCTAGTCACTATTGAATAACTCTGCTAATTTGCTGGGCTTTAATGTCTTGGAGGGGGGTGTCTCTTATCACAAAATCGGGGGTGCTCGAGCCGAACCAACAGAGGTAAAGTTTAGGGTGATCAAAATATTGGGCTATGGTGAATTATTGGTGTTCAGACTACAACAATAATAGTAAATATGACCGCTTCAAAGTCCAACACTTTCTCTACTTTTACTTACATTTGAGTGGGATTAATACATTTGACCCCTTTGAAGTCCAATGGTTGGACTATTGTTGCTCAAATTGGAATGGGAATAGTAAAAGTAATCCCCCCCAAAGGCCAACATTTTCCCTGCTGTGAATCACTTTGGAGTGGGCATAGTAAACTTGACCCCTCCAAAGTCTATCACTTTTCCTAGTTTTGCTTACATTGAAGTGGAAATAGTAAATCTAGCCTCTCCAAAGGTCAGCCCTTTCCCTTCTGTTGCGTACAGTAGAATGGGAATAGATAATCTAACCTCTCCTGCGACCACCACTTTCTCTACGTTGAAGAGGGAATTATAAATCTAGTACAACTTTTGCTTAGATTGGATTGGAAATAGTAAATTGGACCAGCTCAAAGTCTAACCCTTTCCCTATGTTTGCTTATGTTCGAGAGAGAACAATAACTGTAATCCTTCCAAACACCAACACTTTCACTAGTCTTAAGTTGGAATTGTAAATGCGAAATCTCCAAAGTCCTATACTTATGCTACTGTTGTTTAGATTGGACAGTGGATAGAAAATCTGAACCCTCCAAAGTCCAAAACTTCCTTTACTGTTGCTCAGATTGAAGTGGGAATAGTACAACTAATGCCCACACCTTCCCTACGTTTGTTAATATAGGAATTAGAATAGCAAACCTGAACTCTTTAAAGTCCAACTGTTTCCCTACTTTTGGAAACAATGGAGTGTTAAATGTAAATCTAACATCTAACAATTTCTCAACGTTTACATAGATTGGAAATAGTAAATCTATCCCCTCAACAGTCAAAAGCTTTCCATACAGTTGTACAGACAAAAATAATGGAAAAAGTAAATCTGACCCCTCCAAAGTCCAACACTTTTCTTACTTTTGATTAAATTTGATTGGGAATAGCAACACTTACCATCACGTTCCCTACTGTTGTAGTTCAACAAGTTCCATAATGGTGCTCAGATTGAAGTGGGAATAGTCAATATGACCCCTACAAGTTCCAACACTTTCCTTACTTTTGCTACCTTTGGCATGGGAATGGTAAATGCAACCTCTCCAAACTCCAAAACGTTCTCTACTGTTGCTCAGATTGGAGTGGGCATGTTGTATCAGATCACTTCATTCACTAATTTTCCAAATGTTTGTTTACATTGTAGTGGAAATAGTATATCTGACCTCTCCAAAGTCCAACATTGTCCCTACATTTGCCAATGCTAAAGAGGGAATATTAGTTCTAATCACCCCAAAATCCACCACTGTTCCTTCTGTTGCTTACATTGGAGTCTGATTGGTAAATCTGACCTCACCAAAGTACAACACATTCTCTACTTTTGCTTAAACTGGAAAAGGAAAAGTAAATCCAACTGCTTAAATGTCCATCACTTTCCCTAATTTTGTTTTTGTTGGAGAGCCAATAGTAAATGTGACTCCTTCGAAATTAATCACTTTACCACCCATTGCTTAATTAAGAGGGGGAATAGTATGCTTGACCCTTCCAAATACTAACCCTTTTCCAACTGATCCTGAGATTGGAGTTGAAATAGTAAACATGACTCCTCCAAGGTCCAACATGTTCCCTAATGTTGCTCAGATTCGAGTGGGAATAGTCAAGCTGACCCCTACAAATTCCAACACTTTCCTTACTTTTGCTAACTTTGGAATAGGAATAGTAAATGCAACAGCTCCAAAGCCCAACACTTTCCCTACTGTTGCTCAGATTGGAGTGGGTATACAAAACCTGACCACTAAAAAGTCCTTCGCTTTCCCTACTTTTGCTTAAGTTGGAGTAGTAATACTAAGTCCGAACTTTCTATGTTATTGCTGTACTTGGAATGCAAATAGTAAATGCAAGTGAGAGAAAAGCAACACTTTCCCTATTGTATATTAGACTGAAGAGTGACTCGTGAGTCTGGTCCTTCCGAAATCCAGAACTTTCCCTCCTGTTGCTTATGTTGGTGTGGAAATAGTAAAGCTGACCTCTCCAAAATCCAACACTTTCAATACTTTTGGTTTTATTGAAGTCAGAATAATAAATCTGCCTCCTCCCAAGTGCACTGATTTCTAGTACTTTTACTTTCCTTGGAGTTGAAAGAGTAAATCTGTCCAAAATCCAATTTCTTTTCCTACTTTTGCTGGAAAGGGAATAGTAAATAAGACCTCACCAAAGTCCAACTACTTCTCTACTTTTGTTTAAATGGGATAGTAAATATTAGATCTAACCTCTCCAAAGTCCAACAATTTCCTTACTTTTGCTTGTGCTGGAGTGGTAATAATAAATGTGACTCCTCCATAGTCTAACACTTTCACTACCTCAGCTTACTTTCGAGTGTGAATATTAAACTTGACCCCTCCAAAGTGTAACACTTCCGCTACTGTTGCTCATATTGGAGGCTAATAAATCTAACCCTTCCAAAGTCCATCAATTTCCCTACTTTAGTTTAATTTGGAGTTGGAATAGTAAATCCGATGACTCCAAAGTTGAATACTTTGCCTACTGTTGCTTAGATTAGAGTAGGAATAGTAAACCTGAGCATTCCACCAAAGTCCAACACTTTCCCTAATTTGTCTGAGATTGGAGACGGAATAGTCATTATGACCCCTACGAATTCCAACATTTTCCCAACTTCTGCAAACTTTGGAATAAAAATAGAAAAGTTTACCTTTCCAAAACCCAACACTTTCTTTACTTTTGCTACTTTTGGTTATGTTGGAGTGGAACTAATAAATTTGACCTTTCCAATGTCCAACGCTATCCTTCCTGTTGCTCAGATTGGAGTGTGAATAGTACATTTCACCTCACTAAAGTCCAAAACGTTTCCTACTGTTGCTAAAACAGGAGTTAGAATAGTAAATCTGACTCCTTCAAAGTACACTTCCTGGACTATTGCTTAGATATGATCGATAACATTTATTTACATTTTCTAAAGTTTTTACTTTTTTTAAATATTGTTTTATTTTATGCATAATTTGTTTGGGATACTGTTGTTTTTTAATTGTATTTCATTTTATATATGTCTTTACGGCAGTAGTGCAGCTGAAACCAATGGAAGAAACCGGAACCATTTCTCCAACAACATAAACTGCAATGCTGTATCACAAACAGCACACTCACGATGTTGCCACTGTGGGATTTATTAGCGAAGGTGGGACGCAATACACCCCATGCATTTCGGCAAACACCTTGCTCAGGGGTGTCGGCATCTTCATTCCTACAACTCATATATGTGACATACAAGTGCAAGTTACTAACAAAAATATGAAACAAACTGTACTTTAAGATGCAGTATTGCAGATCCCATATTGGGATGGTCAATAATTACAAAATGTACAATAGATCGTAAAGGAACATATAATGCAGCCAAATAATAGTGGGAAATAACTTAATAGCCTCCTTAAGAGAAAAATAATAATACATCGTGTAAATACAAATAGCAGAAATCAAATTCAAAAATAAACAATGTCACATGTGTAACACAATTGCATAACATCCGATCCGATCTATAAATCCGACTGATAAAACATTTATGTCTGTTACGTAACATTTACTAATTTCTGAATAACATTGTGCCAGTTTCCCAATGCATAATTAGGTCAGCGTAATAAACTGTATATTCAGTATATTCCAAAAAAAGCCCTATTTCTGCTCAAGTGGGAAAATGGGAAAAAAAACATTACGAACAAATTAAAGATAGTAAATGTCAATCGAATACCAATTGTATTTCGTTCCTCCCTCGTAATTTCTTCCTCCCCTGCATGAACTGCTCTAAACCATTTGCATTCACATCTACAGTGCATATCGAAAATACAGTGACTCAAGTGACTATGGAAATGGGCATCCAATATTTCTTTCTTCCTCCCCTCAAGAAAATGTTCCCAGCTGTCATCTCAATCAAACATTGCACACCTGTTTAGTCTTTCTTTTTTTTAAAACTTTATTCGGATAGAGAAAACATATCCATAAAAGTACAAAAATATCAAGCATATTGTACATAATAAAAGCCATTAAAATGTTACAAGGAGAATACATAAAAAGCAATATAGCAAGACCAGTTTTATACATTTAAAAATAGATATCTTTAAGGAGCAAAATACTAGGAGCGTAACATGTAAGTACTAGAACTAAGAAGGCATACACACTATGGTCTCTAATATTGTTAGATGACAGTACAGCAAATCCTTATGTGTATAGTTTAATCATAATCTTTACGATATTTAATGCAGGATTTTAAAAAAACAGGCTATGGGTTTGATAGAGAATTCTGTGTCCAAACATTGTAAGGCTAAAATTGCCAGACAACAGCGACGCAAACCCATATATTTTAATAAAGGTATAATCCATTGTCTCCATGGATGTTCGTAAAGACTACAAAAAAAGGTAACGTGCAGAAGTGATTGCTCAGACTGCTCGTCGCAAGGGCAGGGAGGAAGGTTGGCAGACCAGTCATTTTTCTTGGGGAATGTTATTATTCGATGAAAAATATTGAAACGCAACCGTGTCAGTAAATACTTCTCATAGTCTGTAATAGAAAGTAGGAGATAGGGTTGAATCCCAAAAGAACTCTGAACTGCTAAAAGATGGACATTTGAGGCCTTTGAGATCTCTTTAGTCAGTCGGAGCTCACGAAGGTGTGATAAACATACATTTTTCAGATTTAGTCGTGATATTTCCACAATAGATTCTGGATGGGAAAAATAGGATTCAAGATTTATATCTCTCAAAAAATTACAGACATATGCCAACCATATTATGCTCTTCCAATTTTCTAAGGCTAAACAGTCAATGATCAAAGAGCGAGTCAGTTTACATTCGTTTGTTTGCCAAATACGCTGCCATAATAGGATTGGTTGGATAGCAATGATGTCAGATAAATAGTCCAAACCTAGTTCCAGATGGCAGCCATAAGTCGGGGAACTTTTAGGGACAGCCAAAAGGTATCTCAAGTAGCGATTTTCCACCTTTTGAATGCTATCGGTGGCGACGAACACCCATATCCCTGCTCCATATAATGCCACAGAACAGCATTTTGCTTGGTATATCTGGAGCATCTCCCGTGGAGGGCGCTGGCCCAGATTCCGGGCAAATGTTATCAAAGCTTTAGTGGTTCTGAGGAAAGACAATTTTCTTGTTTTGTATAGCTGGTCGCCAGTTTGATTTATTGTCGATCAGAATTCCCAAATAGGGGTATGTGTTTGTACAATCTAGCTTAGTATTATCAATAAAGATATCCTTTGATTGCCTTGTACTTTTTCCCACATGCATAATAAAAGTTTTCTTTATGTTGACCTTAAGATCTAAACTTGCCATAAAGTGGCAATATCTATTTAGAAGGGATTGCAGCTGACGGGGAGTCCGTGCCATGATGACCGAGTCATCCCTGTATTGCAGCGCGGGAATAGGGCAGCGGTCAATAATGGCAAGGTCCTGGCTTCCTTCTAACATTGCTACCTCCAGTCCATTTGTGTAGAGATTGAAGAGGAAGGGAGCCAGGTCACAGCCCTGTCTGATTCCCTTCACCACAGCTAATGATTTGGTAAGCTCCCCACCAGGACCATATCGTACCCTAGCTGATGCATCTGAGTAAAGGTTTTGCATAAAGTAAACTAATGGGGGATCAACACATATACTAAGGGGGGTTTGCCACAACTTGCCATGGGAGACACAGTCGAACGCAGCCGACAGGTCGACGTAGGCCAGATGCAGCTTTCCCTTCTTTGCCCCCATAGATTTACCCATTAATAGGGCGAGGTTTAATGCCTGTTCTACAGTCCCCAAACCCTCACGGAACTCGTACTGTAGATCTGACAGTATTTGATTGTTTGCAGCCCAGCTTTGAAGTCTTTGAAGGACTAGGCGCCCTGCAACCTTTCCGGTTGCGTCCAGTAAAGAGATGGGTCTATAACAGGCGGGATTATTACGATCCCCTTTTTTAAATATGAGGTTTTCCAAGAATTAATTGGGCCTACTTTAATTGCCGCTTTGAAAACCCTAGTAAGGATTGGGGACCATAGATCTAAATTATGTTTGAAGATATTCACTGGAACCCCATCAGGGCCTGGAGCTTTCCCGCATTTAGATGACATCAGGGCAGTAACTACTTCCTCATGGGCAAAGCTAAGGTTACTTATGTCTGGTGGATCAGTATGTTCCAAAGTGAGCCCGTCTGCATATCGAAAATACAGTGACTCAAATGACTATGGAAATGGGCATCCAATATGTCTTTCTTCCTCCCCTCAAGAAAATGTTCCCAGCTGTCACCTCAATCAAACAATGCACACCTGTTTAGTCACCTCTTAAACTGCTTCGTTCTTAGCACTCACCAGCTATTTAGTATGGAGCTTAACGAAGAAACTAACTGGTCCCGTGTTTAGGACTTGGAAGATTAGTAATGAGAGGCAGACACAAACCGGAAGAGCATCTTAAATGTATTACTGTCATTTGCAAGCTTGACTCCTGAGAGATCAGGTGCCAAACTTCATTATCAAATAAATTGACAAGCATTGGATGTCACAGTTAATGGTATATGCTTGATGTGCAGCCAGTGGCCATAGGGCCCGATTCACAAAGGTAAAGAGCTAGACGAAAGTCTTAACTTTACGACTTCTGGTATTCACACCAGGCATTTACTACTCGTAAATGCCCTGTGTGAATACCGAAAGTCGTAAAGTTAGAATTTCGTCTCACTTTAGCTTTGTGAATGGAGCCTATTGTTTCTATGTCCACCTTTGGTACGACGTAGCCTTTATAGTAAGTCCACCGGTTCAATGATATGCTTCTCACATAGACCCCAAAGAATGTGGTTAGTTCTTTGCTTATCCATAAAGGTGCAGGGGTGACATTTCGTCACACTGGAATGATACTCTTTCTTGACTTAACCCTTTCCGTGCTCATGACGAGTTCAGCTCGTCATGTTGCACGGTGGTCGTGTGGTCATGACGAGCTGGACTCGTCATGCTGCCACGGCGCCGCCCACGGGCGGTGAATTCCCGGCCTGTGCGGGTATTCTAAAGGAGTGGGCGGAGTCATAACCAGAGAAAGGAATAATCCCAGGACAGGGAGCACTAGTACTTAAAAATGGAGAAATGGGAAAAAAGAAAAAAAAAATCTTTTTTAAGAAACCCCTCACTCACTGACCTGGTCGGTGACATGCTTCATCATCGGGGTCCACCCAAGTGACCGAGTGCCACTTGGGTGTGCTACGACGCCTGCAACTGCAGCGGACCACATTTTTATTCACACTTTGATACTATTTGGCCAATAAAACCATTAGAAGTATCTCACTTGTTTTTAACCGTGTTACACTGGCCCCAGAATAAAATTACTCGAGGGAGCACATGCTGTACACTTTTTAAAACACCACGATTTCTTTTTCACAAATTCACTCACAAAAAAACCCAGCTCCACTGCAGTTGCAGGCGTCGTAGCACACCCAAGTGGCACTCGGTCACTTGGGTGGACCCCGATGATGAAGCATGTCACCGATCAGGTCGGTGAGTGAGGGGTTTCTTAAAAAAGAAAAATTATTTTTTCTTTTTTCACATTTCTCCGTTTTTTAGTAGGAACCCACTGAAGACCCTTACTCTCCTTTTGGTATAAACAGAGTCATAACCAGTCCAGCTCATCATGAGCATAGCTCCGCTGTGCAACATGATGAGCTGGACCCGTCATGAGTACCGCGGCGCTGTGCACGGTCCCTCCCCCTGCATCGCGGGGGAATTAGCCCAGCGTGAAAGGGGTTATTGAGCTGTCATGACGCCTTAGAATTTCCAGGACATGTGGAAACACTGAGGGGTATATTCACACAAACGTGTGATAACTACTGCAAGAGTAGCGTAACGCAACATTCACCATCACACTCTATCGTGGGAAAATAACCCTGTGTCAACTTCGATTTCACAACACGGCGGTAGAATGCGATAGACTGCCTAAACCGCGGACAACGTCCGCGATACAACCACCTCGATGGTGACAAAAACACAAACCACAACACCAAAAACCCTGTGATGAGCCAAAGCGCGATGATGAAACCAGCGATAAGCAGCGCCAGGCCTGCAACACACCTGGCAGGTGGGAATAATCAACATAAATGTAGAAAAAAAACACAAACACAAACTGACCAACATCCTAGCACCAAGGAGGGTGCTGGATCAGGCGCAGAGGATGAACACAACCCCACGCGCACCCTGGACGACCAGCCCGGGACCTCGGGGACAGGGAAGGGCAAGGATATGAAGAAGAGGAAGACGAGCTTTAGTCCGCAAGCGAACAGGATCATAGTCACGGAGGTGATGGAACACCATCAACAACTGTTTGTCACCTCCGTGTTATTGGTCACTAAAAATGGAAAATGGCGGAACATCGTGGACAAGGTGAATGCCGTCTGGGAGCTTAAGAGGACAATGGATGAGGTCAAGAGGCGATGAAATGACATCAAGCGGAGGACCAAGGAAAAACTCTTCGTCAACTGGGAAGTAGCAATGCAGACTGGAGGTGGGGGCCCAGCGCCACAGCTCGAGCTGGATGACACAGAGGAGCTGGTATCGACAGTCATCAGTGTGGAGACTGTGGCCGGAGTCGGGGGATCGGACACTGTTCAACAGGACACAACACAACCGCAACAGGGTGAGTGACCACCAGGTACTGCGGGGATGGGTGGAGTTGGACACAATGGCACACATGCACAATAAAGCAGAACACAGTGCACACCCACATTGACTCTTGGTCCTCGCCCAGATCCACAGACCGTCACAATGTACAATGCCATGCTGTCTTAATGTCAACATGTACTGTGCGGCTACATACATGTGGACACATTGTAATACACCATCTCCACTTCACATCGCAGGGGCACCATCAACACCTCCTGCAGAGCAGTCCCAGCCAATCTTTACTGATGACAAGGAGAAGAACACCACCATCGACACCCAAGTCATCCAAGACTTTGTTGACCTCAACCAAAACTCACCTCCAGGATCAGGGCAGGCCAGCTGCATAAACAAGACCCCACCCACTACCCAAAGCACCCAGCAGGAGACACCCACAGTCCCGGTACCCCCCGAAGACCCCTAGGTGACTTAGGGTGCACTGAGTCATTGGCACCTTGAGCTGCTGAGCGGGTGTGCAGCCTGCGATGATGGCCTGTCCTGGTGGTCCGTACTGCTCAGGATTTGTGTGCCTTGCTGGACCGCAGTGCAGGCCATACTAGTGGCCTGTGCGGGCCTACCGCCATGTGGCCCCGCTTTTGGGGTCACAGAGTTAGTGACACCCATTGGGCTGAGCGGCTCTGCAGGCTGCAATGTTGCCGGGTGCCCTGGTATGTCCTATGCCATTGTGTAATCAAGTCCCAGCACCATGCATGTGACCTGGTGACCTGGGCAACATGGATGCATGGTGTGGATGGAACCATGTCTGCGGGCCCAGGGCTTGTGGCTTGCAGCACGTGGTGGGAGCAGCAGTCTACAAGCCGGTGGCAGAAGGTGAGCATTGTCGCCCGGGTGTGCATGCGCAGGCATGCTCCAATGGGCCGCGGGAGGGCCTAGGATGCCACTGGCTGTGTGTGCATGGGCGGGCGGGCCACGTTGTCTTGTGCAAGTGGGTGTTCTGTGGCAATTATGTCCCTGGTCTCTGGTTCGGTTGACGGCTCTGTCTCAGATGTGTGACCTGGTGTACAGCTCTACGTACAGGCAAGTGGTTGGAGACACACCGGTGGCAGCAGGTGAGCAGTGTGGCCTGGGTTTGCTGGGGCAGCTCTCTCTCTCTCTCTCTCTCTCCCCCTCTCTTCTTCTCTCTCTCTCTCTCTCTCTCCCCTCTTCTTCTCTATCTCTCGCCCCCTCTCTTCTCTTCTCTTCTCTTTTCTCTCTCTCTCTCTCTCCCCCTCTCTTCTTCTCTTTCTCTCTCTCCCCTTCTCTTCTTCTCTCTCTCTCTCTCTCCTTCGCTCTCTCTCTGTCCTTTATGTGCACAGGACACACCTCTCATCATGTTTTTTGTCTTGGAGGCTGTGACCTATGGATTGTGTTGAGGGGAGCCGCCATGTTTCTTCATTTAATTTCAGTGTTGTTTCAATACATTTTCAATGTTTGCTTCGAAAGTGAATGTGTGATGCTCACTTCTGTGACGACAAATGCATGTCACCAGTTGTGATTGTGCGACATCAGGCGGATTATTTCGTACATGTTTAGGTTTATCTGATGTGGCATGTCTTTGCCGGGGGATGCCCTGGGAGGTGGTCCTGGGGGTGGTGGGGGTGGGTGTTGTGACCCTCTTGGGTATACGGCCTGCATGATCAGTTGCTCCATGGCATCTGTTGCCCTTCCGATGATGCCCTGGGCTGTGCTCCCTTTTGTGGTGCAGGCTGTGGTCCGACTTTACACCAGGTCAGAGCAGCTGTAAAAAGCCTGCTGCTAACACGCCTTATTGCATGTTTTGTGTTCTTATCGCCGAGTTGGCTGGTCGTTGTGAATGTTGAGGTGTGGTGTTTTTGTGGCTTTAGGCATGGGAACGCCTACTCTGCATCTCATTAGTGATAGTTGCAGGGGTCCTCTGTGGTGATGCTTTTTGTGGCTGCTATCGCTGTTAAACTGATGCTGTGGGCTGTTAGCATCAGCTTGTGAATGGTGGGGTAAATGTATCACGACTTTAGTTGTGATAAAGTGCAGTTCATTCTCCTTGTGAATATGCCCCTAAGTTATACTCACTTGGGAATTGATAGATTACTCCATCATCAACATCCACTTCTCTTTCATGTAACAGTAAAACCTGCTCAGTTGGACATTTGATGTGCATGTCTCCCTTATACTTCCTTAAGCTTATTCATACTGAGAGAGCACAAATCTGAAAAATGTATAAGTGCACCATATTTACAAGCACGTAGTTAGTTTAAATATATTATGCACAAGAGTGTCTTATATACAGTAGTGAAATGTATAGAGTGTTCAAGTAGGGTAACAATAATCATAGCAATGTGAAGACTAATGTAGAAATGCTATAATGAATATGAAAACCTCACGTTCTCATGTTAAAGTGATCATGTAAGAGGAAAATAGAACCTTGCAAACCAGTTGAATGTGTAGGCCTTATGGCAACTCACAGTAAATCTAAACGTGCTGCTAAAATAATGTGAGGTGGGGTTGACATTGTTCATTTAAATGTATTATCGAATTTAGTATTGAAATATATGCTTTATAGATGTGTTGTATTTTAGAAACGTGTGTTAGTTAAGAATACTGTTTAAATCAAGTTAAATGTTTTCAGAGTGCAGGGACCCGCTTCATGTAAATCAAGTAGGCCCGAACAGATAATGTTGTTCCTTTGATCTGCAATGTGCTCGTTAGAGAAGAAGTCGAGAGGCGCCAAGTACTGTGCTTTCCATATGTTTTACGACCTATAGATATGGTGGAGCTTGGAATTTGAGGCCCACTGTAGGACGGCCTGTATGCAGGTGCGAGGGGTCTTAATCAGTTGAAATGAATGGGGCTTTGTTCAGTGGCGCTTGGCGCAGGCCTGTAGGAGTCTTCAGGAATTTCAGGGGGTACCGGCACGCTGGAGAAGAAGCCTGGGAACCAAGGTCAACTTTAACGAGGGTCTTGAAGAGTACCATCATGGAGTCTACCGCCAAATTTGATACCACGTGAGGGGCGTCCCGAGGGGCGTTCCTATTGGAAATGTGATTTTGTATTAGGGAAAGCGACCCGGGAGGAGAGCAGAGCAGATGATATTGGAAGCCTAAGAGAGCGGTTGGGTAGGCAGATAGGCTGATCACAAGAGACCGATTTACAGAAGAGAGAAGGAGAAGTGCGTGATCTTCTTAGGAAGTCACCACGGCTGACACCTTTTGGGGTAAAGATCTTGTTAAGTAGGGATGTCACTTAGTCTAGTGCAGGGACAGACTAACCTGAATTTTCTTTTCTGTAATGACTCTTAAGTTGCAACTTGTATCCATTTTGGCAACACTAATGATTTTCGAACTTGTACTTATTATTCTGTTTTGTAGACTCAGACTATTCAAAGAATTTATGTTCATAGTGATACCCGTATACCTTTTAAACCTTATCTTGAGAAGTTTGTATCTTCAGTTATCTTTGGCTTTATATTAAATCTTTAAACTTTATCACTGGTCAGTGGTTATTTAGAGTGGTGTAAGTTCTTAATTGACTAACCTAGTAGTAGATTATCTTTTACTCAATGACAGGTACCAACGATCCAGTGCGACTTGATTTGGGATCTGGTAAGGTAACTAGAAACCAGAAACCCCGCGTTAACAGTTGGTAGCAGATTAAGATGGTTATCTTCTTGAGGAAGGTAATCTAGAGAGGTTAGATTACCCCAAGGCCCCTAGACATCGAGAGACGAGCAGCGGAAGAATCGTGCGCCGAAGGTACAGACGGGGCGAGGAAAGCAGCAGTATCGGAGGAGAGTGAGTATAACAAGGGTCATGCGTCAACAGATTGCGGTGTTTTGTGTTGTAATTGTTGTGTAATGTCTTGCGGAGTTGAATGCCTGTAGCGTGATTGTGAGAAGGTTGTGAGCGCGCGCAACCTGGTGAACTGGTCACCTGGTAAACGGGTGAACCGGTGAATCTTAAGTTCAGGCCAGAGCTTAAGTGGTTTTGGGTGTATCGAACATCCAGAGTAGTTGTCGACCATAGTACGGAAGTCATGAGGTACCATTGACCGCCGTGGGACCGAGATAGGGGGAGTGTAAGAGTGAGCGTATGAGTAACGGACGCTGGTCGAAAGTTACTGTGTGTGAGTAACCTATCAGAGAAGGCGATTGTCTGGAAGTAAACGGAAAGACATTTCGTCAAGTTAAGGGGACAACTACAGAAAGACTGTGGGTGTACAGTCAAGAAAGGTGATCGCTTGGACAGAAGTAATCATTTTTCAGAGTATGAATGGGATGCACGCATGACCGAGGAGACGAGCAGAAGAAGGAGGGGAACTGCTGCGAAGGGGGACGAGTGACGTCAGAAAGAGCTGCGCTGAGATAGGGTGGAGAGTGAAGAGCCGCGACGCGATAGGACGGTTGGTGTGACGTCGGCAAGAGCCGCGACGCGATTGGGTGGCTGGTGCGACGTCAGCGAGAAGTCGCGGTCGGATAGGCCAGTTAGCGAGAACAGCGCGGTGATTGGTAGATTGTCATTAGGAAGTAAACAAACGCGGAGAAAAGAGAAATCATGAAGTGCTTTAAGTGTTTGAAAGGGATTTTTAAAAGAAAAAGAAGCGAACATTATTACAGGGAAGAGGCACCGCCGGAGGGTACACCAGCTCATTATATGGCAGCGAATGTGGGGCTGCATACAATATTGTGGATTGGGGCTTGGAATAAGCTTACGGAAGGAAATGAGGAAATGCAGTTCCCGAAGTACGGGACGTTTAAGTTAGAGGTGTTACATCGGCTAAAAGCAACCATGTCCTCATTGAAACCCTCACCTAGACCAACCCAGTTTGAGGCCCTTAATGCATGGATCAGGGCGGCACACGATAGAAATTTGAACAGGCATCAACAAAGATTGACTCGATCGGTAAGAGCAGTGCGAGATTCTAAATGGGATGAAGAAGCAAAGAGATGGAGGGTACAGGCTATCGAGGTAGAGAAGTTGTATCCAATGAGGGAGGTGGTAGGTGGGAAGAACCTCATGGAAGAGGATGAGGAGAGCGAGTCGGAGGACAATGTGATAAACAGATTGTTGATAGACAGACCACCTCCGAGAGTTGGGGAAATTGGAGATAGAGGGCTCGCAAGGGAAGATGGGACTGCCATAGAGGGGTTTACACCACTCCCTATATCGGAATGGACACCTATCAAAGGCGAGGAGACACCTCAAAATAACACAGTACAGAGTGTAGTGGGAAGGTTTGTGGTACAAAAGACGCCAAACACCGAAAAGGTTGAGTCTTTTGGATTACCGGATGCTCTTCAAGTACCTGTTACCATAGGACCTATAGTGTCGATTTACAATCCAGATCATGGGAAAGGAGAAGAGCAGGCACGGTTAGATAGAGAAAGGATAGAGATGGAAAGGAGGAATAACACGACAAATGCATGGAAGCAATTGCCAGGATCGGTAACGTGGAACACCCCATTTGATACGACTGTGGGTCCCAACACAGGACAGGGAGGTCAGAGAGGACCGATGGACCTGAGGGGACAACGGCCAAAACCCTATACGGAATTAAGAGCTGACTTGAGAGAATGGGATGGGTCCGCAGTAACCCCGAGTAATAGGTTAAGAACAGAACCCGAGTGGGAAAGCCAAGGTAACGGGAGTGTATCTCATTGCGGGGCTAGCGAAAGCAGTCAGGGCCGAGAAGGTCAAAGTCAGGAGAATAGAGGAGTTACATGTCCTATGAATGAGAGGGAACAACAGGAGCAGAATGGTAGGAGTATAGAGTGTGGGGAGATGTCTCGTCTCATGCAAACCGAGGGAGACCGAAGAACACAAGAGTACAGGGATAAGTTTAGGTGCACTCATCACGCACCTGGGGAAAGAGTACAGCACTGGCAAGGAGGGGACAGTGAAAGGTCACGTCATATATCGAGTGATCTGAGGTCACAGATGCATGAGGAAGAAGGAGGGAGTAACGGAATATCTTACCATGTATCCCGTGAAACTAGACAGGATTGGGAACGCGGGGCTATGAGGCGCGAAGGAGTGTTTCACCATCCACCCCGAGAAGATGGAAGGGCATGGGACCTAGAGAGATGGGAGCATGGGAGGACTCCCCATAACTCACCAGTGCTTAGGCGCAGGACTAGGAGCTGGGATGGGAGAGATGCGGAAGGAGCACCTGGAGCCGAAGTACTAAAAGCTGCAATAAAGGTTAAAAGGCTTGATGTCTCCAGTCTAAAATCCGATCTAGACGAGATTATAGAAGGGACGGTGCCTTTAGAAAGGATTGATTTGTACGAACAAGATGAGCTGCTGTTCATAGCGAAGGATACTACTAGGAAGGCTAGAGCGATTCATGAGAAACTGACTAATTTGGCAGACAGGTATGCCGTAGATTTATCTAGGACAAGGGCATTGCAGAGTAACCACAGATTGCAGTACTCAGACCAAGACCTAGATGAGAAGAGAACTACTGGATTAAAAACACACATAAGAGAGTTGGTATCAGGAATAAGAGTGTGGAGAGAACTGGACAAATGGGAGGAAAGGTGGTTGAAAAAGGGCACAGTTAGACGAAGTACAAATGTGATGACCCCTGAGGGAAGGGTAATGCAGATGGAGGCATTCCCTTTGCGAGAGATATCAAATGGGAACTATGTACATGTACCATGGAGTAGGGGAGATTTGGCTGCATTTACCAACTCGTTTCCGAAACTGAGGGAAAACCCAGTTGAGTGGTATAAGCAGGTAGAAAGGTTTGTAAAGATCTCCAAAGTATTGTGGATTGATTTGAACACCTTGTTCGACATTGTGGTTCCAGGGGATTTGTGGGTAACGTGCAAGATTAGTGTCCAGTGGCCAAATGCAGAGCCTGAGAGGAATGCTAGAACTAATGGACCATCGGACAGTGTCATGGAGAAGTACGAAAGGGTAATAGCCTGGTTAAAGGATAAAGTGCCTCCACAAGATATAGATTGGGTAAAAATAGACCGAACAAGGCAGGAACCCAAAGAGACAGTTCACGAGTTTTATGAGAGATTACTGAAAATATTCAAACAGTATAGTGGACTCGATGTAATGGATCCCAAAGACATAGGGCAGTTTGTGTCAAAGTTCGTTTTGGGGCTGAGACCAGATATTTGTTTGATGATTCAACAACATTTAATCTGTTGGCAAAACAAACCACTAGATGAGATCCTGCGATATGCGAGATACTGCAGTGACGAAATAGATTCTAAAGCAAAGAATCTAAAGGAGAAGTTGATGGTAGTGCAGATGCAGTCAGCAGGGAAGGGTGGACAACAGAAGCAGGGGATGGGACGAAAGCCAAATGGTCAGAACAAGGATAATGAAGAAGGCCAGAGACCTAGGGTAGACTTTGCCACTTTAAAGAAAATGACAAAGTGCCATTTGTGTCACCAGGTGGGACATTGGCGACGCGAGTGTCCCTTTAACCCTGAAAATGGAGAGCTGGAATTAGAGGAGCAAGTTCAAGAGGTTCCAGCTCAAAAGGCAACAGTCCCAGGAAGCAAGGGGGTCAAAGGGGGGACTTCGGCTCCGAGAGCTCAGTTCCCACAGGCCCCGAAAATAGCGTCAGGGGGAAAGGTCTTTAAACAAATGCCTCTCTTTATCGAGGAAGAAAAGTGTTATTATATTGACCCATTGACAGGACAGCGTGTGAGTAGGGACGAAGACTGTACCCTAGGGGCAGTCCTAGAGGTGGATCAAAGGGGGCCATTTGTTGAGGCTGAAGTGGCAGGATGTCCTACAACGTTCTTGGTGGATACTGGAGCTACTCGATCAACGTTGAGATCAGTGGTGGTTCCAGATTTACCGATGTCAGGGGAAACAATTCAAGTGGTAGGAGTTGCAAACAAAAGGATGACTAGTCCTCTGACTGAACCAGTGTCGGTGAAAATAGGAAACCATATGAATGAACATCAGTTTGTGGTATGTGATTCGAGTCCGGTATGTCTGTTAGGAAGGGATCTGTTGTGCAAATTGAACTGCACAATATACTGCACCCCGCAAGGGGTGGAGGTACAGACTACAGATGATGACGCTACCTTTAAGGTAGCCAATTCCAAATCTTGCATAGAACTATATCCTACTCTGACTGTGGAAGATCTTCCCCAGGACCTGCGAGATGCAGTGGCGTCAGAAGTATGGGATTTCACGGGTGAGGAAATAGGATTGATTAAAGGGGTAGAACCAGTAAAAATCATGGTAAAGCCAAGTGCCGAGTTTCCCAGAACACCGCAATACAAATTGTCCCAGGAAACGATTGCAGGAATAAAGCCTGTGATCGAGTCAATGATGCGATCAAATCCAAGTCGCAATTGGAAGTGCAAAAAGCTAGAAATAACTACAAATCTGTCCAAAGGACCTCAAAAATTGCGTGGGAGGAAGAGAAATGGGCGGAATTGTTGTTAGCCGCAAGATCACGCGATACTGTAGCCTTTTGGAGGTTGGTAGCAAATGGGAATAATGTAGGAAGGGTGGTAAAGGACACCTTTCTAGATGAGCAAACTTGGGTAACCCATTTTACTAACTTGTATAGGAAATATGATGATCCTCACGTAGCACCCGAAACAGTAAGTTATGAAACTCCAGCGGATCCGCTTGTTTTTACCTTGGGGGAAACAGAGCTGGCTATAAGCCAAGTAAAAACCGGGAAAGCTCCAGGTTTGGACAAAATCCCTGGGGATCTTTATAAACATGAGCCAAAAATATGGGCACCCTATATCAATCATCTGTGCAATAAATTATCATATAGCTTAGAATTTCCTGAAAGTTGGAAGGGAGCTGAAATTGTTTTAATATATAAAAAGGGAGACAGGAAGGATCCCTGTAATTATCGTCCGATAAACTTAATGGACATCCTTCAGAAAATTTACTCACGCCATATTTTAGTACGAGTGAGTAATTGGTTGGATGAAAATTTATTTTTGACTAAATTTCAAGCCGGGTTTAGAACTAAAGTCAGCACTATAGACCAGTGTTTTAGATTCTGCTGCCTCTATTGGAAGTACGTAAAGATAAAAAAGGGCCATCTATATGTTGCCTTTGTTGACTTAAGGGCAGCATTCGATTTGGTCCCACGTGATCTTCTGTGGAAAACGCTGGGTGCAGTGGGCATGCCAAACAATATAGTAGCCCAGATTATAAAATTACATGAAGGGAACTTTGCAAGAATTAGATGGGGCCCAAATGGCGAATTATCACGAAAAATTCCTATTGAACGCGGAGTTCGCCAAGGCTGCGTCCTGGCCCCCACGCTTTTTTCTATTTTTGTGAACGATATTCCCTCATACTTAGAAAGATGCAAAAATGACGCACCTAAATTGAACGGCGAAAGGGTAGCATCTCTATTATTTGCTGACGATACAATTCTGATATCCCAAACAAAAAATGGCTTGCAGATTTTATTGAATACTTTTAATGACTATTGTAGTCAAAAGGGGCTAGAGATTAATGTAAAGAAAACGAAATACATGGCCCTAAACCCAACCAAACCAGATAAGGGGTGTCTAACCCTAAAAGGAATAAAGTTGGAATCGGTTCCTCATTTTTCATATCTAGGGGTGACACTAGATTCCAACTTCACCTGGAAAGCACAATTGGAAAAAAGCAAATTACTATTTGCTCAGAATGTTAAACCAATACTTAGAGAGCAAAGTTTAAGCACCAGTAAAGCGGTGTTTCCAGTAATGGAACTTTTTAAATTCAAAGTCCAATCATCAGTGCTCTACGGTGCAGAACTATGGGGGTCGGGGTCCAAGGAGACCTTTAGCCTCCAAGATAATAACTTCTTGCGAAGCTTGGTAAGGGTACCGAGAGGAACACCATTAGTACCCCTGCAATTGGACCTTAATTTTAAAAGAACAGACCACCACGTTCTTATTAGACCACTTATGCTATGGGTAAGATTGTGGCATGTCCCTGAACTCCAGGCATATAGAGAAGGGCTGATAGAGATCATGGCGCTGGACAGCCAGAAAAAAATCCCATGGCTTAGACATGTTAGTACTTGGTTTAACAACATAGGTCTGAAACATTTTTGGGAGAACCCGGAACTGTTACCATCTAACCCCAAATTAGTCCTGAAAAGAGCCTTTTGGTCCTATGTAGCAAATATGACTGTAAATAGCACAACCAGCGGTTCACTAGTTTCAAAATTTCTAACTTTTAAGGATGAACCCTTTTACGAGACCTTTATGGACGAAATAGAGCCCCCACTTGCCAAAACATTATTTTTAAAGTTTAGATATGGTAACCTTTTAATAAAATCAACTTTGGCTCGTTGGGCAAGGAACCGTGATCCATCTTCCGAGGCATTGGACGAAGTTTGCTCATTTTGTGAAAATAATCAAATAGAGAATGAGCAGCATATTCTTTTCTTCTGTCCCTTGTATGGTCAAGAAAGAAAAAGATGGATCAAACCAATATGCCTACTGTTAGGCATGAGGTCCTGCCCTCAGGCTCTGAGAATCTTAACTACAAACACTTCGCAACAGATAACATTTAGTGTTAGTAGATTTTTACTTTCTATTTGTTACCGCAGGAAAAAAATGGGCCAACAGCTGTAACTGAGTTTCCTTTATCTATGTATTTGAATTATGGACTTGAATTTGCTTCCGAAAGCTCCATTTAACTAAATTTGCTTTCAGAATTACTGGGGTGTCCTCCAGTCTCATATGATTTTATTGTCATGCTCCAAGTATCTTCCAACATGTGTTGCACAGTTATTTACAATGTGTTTAATATTGTAACCGAATATGTATACTTTTATTGAATTGTAATGCTTATATTGTTCTTTTATGGCGTAAAGCCGAAATAAAGATTTGAATGAGTCAATGATTCAGCAGGGAATACTAAAAGAAATCATGGGAAGTCCTTGTAACTCCCCGATTATGGGTTTGCAGAAACCTAGTGGGAAATTTAGAATAGTTCAGGACCTCTGGAAAATTAACAATATAGTTGTTTCATGTTGTCCAGTGGTACCGAATCCATCAGTGATACTGTTTCAGATACCATGCCAAGCAGAATGGTTCACAGTGATAGATCTTTGCCAGGCTTTCTTTTCAATCCCATTGGATGAAGAGAGCAGGTACCTTTTCGCTTTTAAAATGGAAGATCGCGTCTTAACATGGTGTCGAATCCCACAAGGATTCACAGACAGTCCATCAATCTTCAACCAGTTGTTGAAGAAGAATCTCGAAAATCTAGTACTGCCGCAGAATTCGGTTCTGGTTCAGTACATAGATGACCTACTTGTTGCGTCAGAAACTGAGGAAGCTTGTAAAATAGATTCCATTGCCTTATTGAACCACTTAGCTGAAAATGGACATAAGGTATCTCCGAGCAAGTTGCAGTACTGTCTGACCGAAGTGCAGTATTTGGGACACCGGTTAGAAAAGGGAAAACGTAAGGTGTCTCCAGACAGGATTGAGGCGATAATGAAAATGAATGCGCCTACGACTCAGAGAGAAGTTAGGATGTTTCTAGGAATGGTTGGTTATTGTCGACAGTGGATAGTTAACTTTTCACTGAAAGCAAAACCCTTACAGAAACTGACGCACAAGGAGGTGAGTGATCCGGTACCATGGGACGATGAATGCCTAGTGGCATTCCTGCAGCTGAGAGACGATTTGTGTCGTGCTCCGGCTCTGGGGATGCCCGATTACGAGAAGTCTTTTTCACTTTACTGCTGTGAGAGAGAGGGATGTGCTTTGTCAGTCTTGGCACAGACCCATGGAAATGCCCGTAGACCAGTTGCCTACTTTTCGGCTACACTAGATCCGGTAGCCGCAGTGTTGCCCGGATGTCTCAAATCCGTTGCTGCAACGGGTGTCAGCATTGAGAGGTGTGAAAGTATTGTGATGGGACACCAGTTAGTGGTGTATGTACCACATTCTGTAGAATTGTTAATGACCAGGACCAAGACGCAGCATCTGACCAATAGCAGGCTCACGCGCTACGAGCAAGTTATCCTTGCTGCGGAGAACGTGACCCTTAAGAGATGCTCTGTTTTGAATCCTGCTACATTGATGCCACTACCTACTGTAATAGAAGGCGAAGAATTTGAAGACCACGATTGCCTTGATGTGACTGAACTATGCACGAAGCCCAGACCAGATATTGTGGATGAGCCGTTGTTTGACCCTGATGAGATTTACTTTGTTGATGGCTCATGTTTAAGAGATGATACTGGTCGGTTGAGAGCAGCTTATGCTGTTTGCACCATTACTGGAGTTGTGGAAGCCGCTTGCCTGGAAGGAGTACATTCCGCACAGGTAGCAGAAATCATTGCCCTAACTCGTGCCTGTATAGCAGGAAACGGAAAGAGAGTCACCATATACACTGACAGCCAATATGGTTTCGGTGTGGTTCACGATTTCGGGCAATTGTGGTCTCAGAGAGGTTACATGACCTCTTCTGGTTCGCCCATTCGAAATGGAGAATTTGTGCGGCTGTTGTTGGAAGCATTGCAAGGTCCAGCCGCCATTGCGATTGTAAAGTGTGTAGCTCATACTAAGAATACAGATTTCGTGTCACAAGGTAACCGATATGCTGATGAAGTCGCCCGCTATTGTGCGGAGCAGGACTATTCCTTCTCAAAGATAGAAATAGATGGGGCGGAAGAGAAGACAGAATTGAGTATGATGTTGGAAACTGTAGACACTTGGGAGAATTTAAGAGTGATGCAGGAGAACGCACCTGAAGCAGAGAAAAAGGCATGGGAGATAGCAGGTTGCGTGAGAAGCGAGATGGATTTTTGGATATCAGCAGATGGGAGGACTGTGTTACCTGAGGAACTAGCAAATCCCATGGCAAGGCAAATACATGGTCCAGTACACCTAGGAAGAGACGCTATGCTGAGAGTGTTTAGGCAGACTTGGTATTGCCCTAAATTTAGGATAGCAGCAGAATCAGTATGTAAGCGATGTGTTACCTGCCAACAATTAAACATAGGGAAAAGAACACCAGTTACACTGAGTCACACTGGGAGGTCTGGGGGGCCTTTCAATAGAATGCAATTGGACTTTATTGAAATGCCAAAAATCAACCGCCTTCGGTATGTTTTGGTGGTTGTATGCATATTTTCCAGGTGGGTTGAAGCATACCCTACACGCAGGTGCGATACACTCACAGTAGCCAAACTGTTGCTCAGGGAGTTGATACCACGCTTCGGGGTGCCTGCCTCTCTGGAATCGGACAGAGGAAAACATTTTAACAGCGAAATTGTGAAGATGTTGTGCTCTGCATTAAAGATCGATCAAAAACTGCATTGTAGTTATCGACCAGAAGCCTCAGGGATTGTGGAACAAGTAAATGGCACTCTGAAGAGTCGAATAGCTAAAGTCTGTTCATCCACATCTTTGAGTTGGCCAGGTGCTCTTCCTTTAGTGCTCATGAGTATGCGCAGCACACCTGACAGGAGGACAGGTCTCTCTCCACATGAGATTCTGATGGGGAGGGCCATGAGACTTCCTACAGTTCCAACTGCTGCCCTATTGAATATCACAGATGATCTGATCTTGGATTATTGTAAGGGACTGTCTGACGCCATCCATTCTGTGTCCCTTCAGGTGCAGGCGGCTGAAGTTCCATCATCAAGGAATCTGTGTCATGATCTGAGTCCAGGGGATTGGGTGCTGGTCAAGAAGCACGTCCGGAAGAACTGCCTAGATGTACGTTGGCGTGGGCCCTTTCAGGTAATCCTGATCACGAATACCGCGGTGAAGTGCGGAGGGCTGCCCAATTGGATCCATGCATCCCATACTCGGAGAGTTCCAGCACCTCTAAAAGAAACAGCTCCTCTCCCAGACGAAAGTCCAGCAGTGGAAGAAGAATCCCAAGAGGGGACCAGTCAAGCTGTGGGGGTGTCGGAAGAAGTTGGGAACGCATCTGATCCAGAAGAGGAAGGAAGGCAGGACGGCAGTGAGACCGAAGACGCAACTGAAGGAGAGAGCTGCAGTGAATACGACTCAGACACAGATCAGTACCAGAGCGAACAAGAATCGAGTGTGAGGACGAGAAATAGGAGAGCAAGGCGTGGAGCAGCCACCTGGCCAGAAAGAAAGAGGAGGTTGAGCTTGAGGTCTGCTCGAGAAGAAACGCTTGCTCCTATATCCGAAGACTCAGATCCGGAAGAAGATACTCAGGACCAAGCCCAGGAGGGTCTCCGGAGATCAAGGAGGGTGCGAGTGCCTAGCAGAAGGTACTCTACTCCTGGTTGGACCTACCTCGTTGCAGATGTCCGTGGGACACAGAACCGGGAGGGTCAGGGAAGTGAACCTGATCAGAACTGATCCGATCATCACAGTGCAAATAAGGTTCCTGCTACCAGGAGCGGAGACCGAAAGGTTGCTGACACTCAACATCGTCTATCCTCCTCTCCTGAGCGGAATAAGAAAATTGATTTTAGAGACAGTTGATTTTCCGGTTTGCTGTTCACGATATCCAGTATTGGAGGGAACTCTTCTTCGACTGGAAATGCTTGAGCGAGTAGTGGAACTTCTTGGAACACTCATAGTTTTAGATTGATAGAAGACTTTTGAAAAGAACTTTGTAAATATTGCTACAAGATAACCTAGCGCCGAGTGGAAGAAGAAAAATGGTAGGGGCTTCCTTTTAGAGGATGGAGAAGGGCTAGGGTTGTCTATTTTTACAGGACTCTAGAACTGTTTTGCGGAGTAAATTGTCAACTTCCAGGTGTTCAAAAGAGAAACGCTGTTCAAAAGAGAGACTTTGTTCGGAGAGAAGGAAACTGGTGCTAGAAGAACACCCAAAACTACACTGTTTGAAGACATGGAGGCCGGCAACCCGAACCGCAGGGCAAAATGTATAGTTGGCACACTTTTAGGGGTGGTGATTTCACTTATAGTTCTAGTGGTTACTGTCTCATACATAGTGGGACATGAGAGAGATGCAACTGCAGTCAAGGAAGTCAAGGGAGTGTCAACACAGAGAACAATCACTGTTAATCAGAAGGGAAACATCAATGATAAAGACAAAGCTTTGTTAGACGCGGAAATTAAAAGGTTACATACAGATGAATCACAGGGGAACTTCAGGTCAAATGCTTATGCCAAATTGCTTTACGAATACATTGATGTCATGGAGGCGAAGAATTGCTACGTTTGTATGCAATTACCAGCTTCGGTGGATGAGGGTATCAGATACCACCATCTTCCATTGACATATGGAATCACATGTAGTTTGTTGTTAAGCATATTCTATGGACGAGATGGGTTCGAGTATTATTTCTCGAATTTTGACTCGACATTGCCAGAGGTCCCAAATTACAAGCATCTGAACAAGTGGGACTATTACAAGAGCGAAGACAGATTACAGAAATGGTTCATTCCATGGAAGACGTTAGATACTTCACATGCCCGAAGAAATAATCTGACTTGTCAAGTGTCAGAAATTGAGAAAAAGTTTATAGGGCAGGTAGATACTAGATACAGGCGGCAGAAGATTCTAAAGGCTTCAGGACAATGGGAAACAGATTGGACCAAGGAAGAAAGGATACACCAAAGAAAGGGTAGCTTTGGTCCAATTGCTTTAGACAAAGAGAAATGGGGGGAACTGTGCATTCACAGGAGTTACTCCTATTATGAGAATCTGTATGTAGGTCAAGTCAGTTGTGAACATGCTTTCCAATTGGAGTACTACTCCAAAGATTTTTTGAAAGAGATGCAAGCAATTCCAAATATATATTTTGTATGTGGAAGAAATGCATATGTGAAGCTACCAGATAATTGGTACGGTTCATGCTATCTAGCAATTGTCTTCCCCAAAATATATCATGTTGAGAATTTAGAAACGACAAAGAGAGGAATACCATCAAGAGGGAAGAGAGGGTTAGGTGCTGAAGAAGTAATTGGGGATGTATTTGGTGCTGCATTCCCTATCTTGGGAGTAATACTGAATGACATCAAAATTAGAAGATTGGCTACAGTCGTAGATAGGTTATCTGCCAGTACTGCTAGATCATTAATGCTGGTGGAGGGTGAGATGCAATCGATAAGGGCAATGGTTCTTCAGAACCGACTTGCTCTAGACGTTCTGTTAGCTAGAGAGGGAGGAGTTTGTAAGGCTTTGAAGGTCCAGGAATGCTGCACTTACATTCCAGGCAATTCAAAACCTTTAGAAAAGTATATACGAAACATCACTGCAATTCACCACGAAATTGAGGATCTGACAAAGATAAACGTGTGGGAAAAAGTAGGTCATGGAATGGGTAAAGTTGGAGGTTGGTTTGCCAACCTAGGAAAGGGTATCGTTTGGTACATACTGAAACCCATCATCATAATTGTGATTTGTGTAATCACTTTGTGGGGATTGGTGCGTTTGTATCAATGGTATAAAGCAAACAGGTTGCAGAGATCTATGAGAGAACAGGAGAAAAGGTTGACAGCGATGCAAGATACACAATATAAGAGTCTGAAGGCATTGGAGACAATGAAAAGAAGTGGTACTGCCATGACTTCACTTTGAAGAGTCCTACATTTTAGAGATGATGTCTTGATGGTGATGACTCCTGAAAGTCATCAAAGGGGGGACTGAGAGAGCACAAATCTGAAAAATGTATAAGTGCACCATATTTACAAGCACGTAGTTAGTTTAAATATATTATGCACAAGAGTGTCTTATATACAGTAGTGAAATGTATAGAGTGTTCAAGTAGGGTAACAATAATTATAGCAATGTGAAGACTAATGTAGAAATGCTGTAATGAATATGAAAACCTCACGTTCTCATGTTAAAGTGATCATGTAAGAGGAAAATAGAACCTTGCAAACCAGTTGAATGTGTAGGCCTTATGGCAACTCACAGTAAATCTAAACGTGCTGCTAAAATAATGTGAGGTGGGGTTGACATTGTTCATTTAAATGTATTATCGAATTTAGTATTGAAATATATGCTTTATAGATGTGTTGTATTTTAGAAACGTGTGTTAGTTAAGAATACTGTTTAAATCAAGTTAAATGTTTTCAGAGTGCAGGGACCCGCTTCATGTAAATCAAGTAGGCCCGAACAGATAATGTCGTTCCTTTGATCTGCAATGTGCTCGTTAGAGAAGAAGTCGAGAGGCGCCAAGTACTGTGCTTTCCATATGTTTTAAGACCTATAGATATGGTGGAGCTTGGAATTTGAGGCCCACTGTAGGACGGCCTGTATGCAGGTGCGAGGGGTCTTAATCAGTTGAAATGAATGGGGCTTTGTTCAGTGGCGCTTGGCGCAGGCCTGTAGGAGTCTTCAGGAATTTCAGGGGGTACCGGCGCGCTGGAGAAGAAGCCTGGGAACCAAGGTCAACTTTAACGAGGGTCTTGAAGAGTACCATCATGGAGTCTACCGCCAAATTTGATACCACGTGAGGGGCGTCCCGAGGGGCGTTCCTATTGGAAATGTGATTTTGTATTAGGGAAAGCGACCCGGGAGGAGAGCAGAGCAGATGATATTGGAAGCCTAAGAGAGCGGTTGGGTAGGCAGATAGGCTGATCACAAGAGACCGATTTACAGAAGAGACAAGGAGAAGTGCGTGATCTTCTTAGGAAGTCACCACGGCTGACACCTTTTGGGGTAAAGATCTTGTTAAGTAGGGATGTCACTTAGTCTAGTGCAGGGACAGACTAACCTGAATTTTCTTTTCTGTAATGACTCTTAAGTTGCAACTTGTATCCATTTTGGCAACACTAATGATTTTCGAACTTGTACTTATTATTCTGTTTTGTAGACTCAGACTATTCAAAGAATTTATGTTCATAGTGATACCCGTATACCTTTTAAACCTTATCTTGAGAAGTTTGTATCTTCAGTTATCTTTGGCTTTATATTAAATCTTTAAACTTTATCACTGGTCAGTGGTTATTTAGAGTGGTGTAAGTTCTTAATTGACTAACCTAGTAGTAGATTATCTTTTACTCAATGACAGGTACCAACGATCCAGTGCGACTTGATTTGGGATCTGGTAAGGTAACTAGAAGCCAGAAACCCCGCGTTAACAATACCCTTCCTTACAACATAAACCATAGCCACAGCAGAACAGCACCATTTCTTTAGCACTATGTTCAAATTTAGCTTCACCTTACAATGTGACCTCACTATTCGCATGGAAGGACCAGTCAGAAGCACACAGTTTGTCACTATTCCACATTCTTTACACTTGTCTTTCATTCAATAGTAAAACAGGAATGTTAATTGAAACTGGAATCATCACTCTAATAAACCGATATAATTGATAAATGTTTCCTTCTCAACAGACTGCACTAAAATACTTTACATATTTGCTCCTTACTGTCCAGAATGTAATGACTATTTTTGACATTGTTCAGGTAACCTTTGGTAGAATGGTCTTGAGTAAGTAAGTTCTACACAAGGTCTATGTAGTGAAGATCGCATCGTTAAACGGGAATCAATAAAGACACATTGATGCTCTGGCATATGGGCCTCAAGCCCTCAAACCCGCTCCCCAAAATGCTCCTTTCACCCTCTTTGACCCTTGACCCCTTTTGTATTAAAAGCACACCACTGCTACTGAAACCACGATTTGGTAAATGTTTTGTTCATAATCTATAATACTTGTAGCACAAAAAATCATTTTGACCAAGTAATCACTTTAGAAGTCACGAGTTTCATAAATGCACTTCGATCAGATACCGTAATAATAACCTGTTTGATTGTATATAGCACTGCACTTCTATCATTTATAATCACTGCAAGTTAGAGCTGTTCCTAGTACTCCGTTTACTGGTAGTTGAGAGTTAGAAATTCATGTAAAACCAGATCACACTATTTTAGTTGACCTGGCAGCATGGAATCCTTGGGGTAGGGTCCCTTTCCTAACACGTTGCACCCACTGAGAAGAGACAATAAAGGTGTTTGTGCCAACACTTGCAGTTTCAGTGCTGAGATTGTGTCAATTGTTGGCGCAAAAATATATTTTGCGCAAAGACGTTCACCACCACTTTCATTTGCATCACTGAGTTTAAAGTGCTGTGAGTTAAGTGTACTTTTAATGTGCTGTGATTTGGGTGTAGTGTTTAAACTAATATTTACTTTCTAGAGACGATGGCATGGTTTCTAAACATTTCAATGACTACTTCGTTGAGTTCATCCTGGGCGACACAGCATAGAACATTTTGCTTTCATTCCCCTTTGCCAAGAACATATCTACGCCTCCTCGGCGGCATACCAAGCAGCCACTTACCACGATGCATCATTCATGAATCAGTTGGCAATGAAACACGAAAGAATGTATGTGCAACAGGAACAGAAGATATTGGCTCATTGCTATGCCATTCTGTGAGCTGCAGCCTGCTGCTAACATAACCTATGATGGCAGAAATGAGTTTACACGAATGGTGCATATATGAATGTTTCCCACCATACCTTCAACTGCGGAGCTGTCGCAATCAGTAGCAGGAGAAATGTATCCGAAAATAATCTTTACATTAAATTGCATTGATGTAGCCCTTACTATTCCTGACGAGGCATTGACGGAAATGAATCACAAGGGTAGTGAGATGGCTTTTGCATGACATTTTGTAGCTGTGGTGTATTTATGAGGTTTTTTTCATCCAAATGGCAGGCCAAATTTGGCATATGAATCACCTGTTTTGGAGTGTCCCATCAGTGAGTCTCATGATCTGTGAGTGCACTCAGAGATAATGTTCTCTATTCATTACTGCTGCTCTAGGTGCCTGGGCCTATCCATCGAGGAGTGCAGGACAACAACTATTACTTCATGCGAAGAGAACGTGATCATCAGTTTAAAACATATCCACTTACATGTGGGAGGCAATGAAAGAGGCACTCTGGGGCAATATGATCGCTTTTTTTCTGTGGTGCAGACAGTGACATTTTAAGGATTTATTGGGGCTGCGGGTATATCAAATATTCCCACATTGTTAAGAAAAACGTTACATTTATTAACTATTTCTACTTGTTAATTAGATCAATATTATATGTTAAGCTTTCAGAAATGGATGCACTCAAAAGCAACCAAGAGCTCAAGCTGTGTGGCATACACCAGCCACGTTGTACAAATGAAATCTTTGATAAAGCTACTTCTTTTTGTACATGAAACTCAATACTAACCACCCTGTCTCTTTATAGTAAGGGTGATTTGGCGAATGTTTAGCAGACTAATTAATAATGCTAAAATAAAACATAGCCATATAATACTTGACATTGTAGCTTTAATGACTGGATCTTCATAATCAAAAATAAATCCTCCTTCACAACTGGCTTTCTGTCTGCAATACTGAAAGCACTGCTCGGAAGAATTTCAACATTACATTAGGAAAAATATGGCAATGTAGTCCTTGATTCTCTTCCCCTTCCTTGTCTCCTTTGTCCTTGCCTTGTCTCTCCTCTTTCTGTGTGCATATTTCTCTAGTTAGACAGTGACCTCCAATTGTTTAGTAAGAGAAATCGAAGTGGTATGAAGCAGAGGAAAGAAGGCGAGTAATGAAAATAGTACAGTATGAGAAGTAAGTAGGGAGAGGAACAAGATAATACAGAAATGGGATAGCGAGATGGGTGAGATAGGAATGAACGTAAAGAAGGGAGATGCTGGTGAAGTAGCCTGAAAAAGATACATGAAGGTGGAAATAGGAAGAGGCAGGTAGGGAAAGAGAGGTGGGTGGTCGTTAATGTTCAAAGTAAGCTGGAGAGAGATAAATGGGGAGAAAAGGAAAGTAAAGAAAGGAGTTCACTGTTGTGTGCCATAGTCACCGAGGTATGAAACAAGAGAGACGACTTTGAGACAGGTAGAGGCAGACAGGGGGGTGAGATAGTGGTAGAATTATAGAGAGGAGTAAGGTAGAGTGAGCTGTGAGTCAGAGGGAGACAGATGGGAAGCTGAGATATATAGAGAGAGGTAATGTAGAGAGATGTAGAAAGAGAGAAAGGAAGAGAGAATAAAGTGAGGTAGAGATGGAAGGTTGTTAGACCTGTCAGCCTTAGGGTGGTCTTCCCCCAAACATTTTGACTTACTCCTCCATTTTTGCAGGTCTCATTTTTGTTGGCCATTAGGACTCTGTGCACTTTACCAGTGCTAACCAGTGCTAACGTTTGTATGCTCACTCCCTTAAACATGATAACACTGGTTTACACCCAATTGGCACATTTAATCCACCACATCAAAAACTCAGCAAAGACTGCCTTCCTTAACCTGAAACTTCTCCACAAAATTAAACCATTAATCCCTACCAAAGACCTCCAACAAGCTACACAAGCACTGGTGCTATCCAGACTAGACTATGGTAACACAACACTAACCAGCAGTGGTAAAGCCCACCTAGCTCCCCTCAAAACAACCCTCAACGCGGCAGCCAGAATGGTCACCGCAATCAGGAAATATGATCACATCTCACCAGCCCCAAGAGAACTAAAATGGCTCCCTGTAAAACAGCAGGCCACAGGCCCGGACTGGCCGTTGTGGGCACCGGGCAATCCCCCGGTCGGCCGCAAGGGTGGGGGGCGGTTTTGGGCCCTGGGGGCCGTTTTTGTTGCAGAGCCGGTTTTGCAGCATAGCTGCAAAATCGGCCCTGTAACAAAATCGGCTGAAAAGCGGCCCTGGCAAAGCGCTCGCCCCCTCCCGCCCGGGGGGCGGGGGGAGGCGGCCGAGCACTTTACCAGGGCCGGTTTTGGTTCCCAGTCCGGCCCTGGCGGGCCAACTTCAAAACTGCCTGCCTCAAGCACAATCCCCTACACACAGGAAAACCGGACTACCTGGCTGCCAAACTAAAGAGGGCTGTCCAAACAAGGAACCTCAGGAGCTCCAGCTCCCTCCTTCTCATCCCCATGAAAGTATGCAAACAAAAAACCGCGGCCAGATTATTCGCCGGAAATGCGCCCAAAATCTGGAACTTCATCCCAGCAGATATCAGGAACACCCCGTCCTTCAAAAAATTCATAAAACTCCTAAAAGCCCTCCTCCTCAACCGCTCCTTCCCAAATGGATAGCTGCCACCTACAGGCCAACCCTGATCCAGCTGATGTTTGACTCTGCATCGTACTGATCCACTAAAGTCCGCCACCAGACAAATAGGTCCAGAAGGCGAAGCTGCTGCTAAACTCTTGCACTACCTCAAGGATGCATTCAATAAAGCTACCTCAGGACCCATCTACTACCTCATGAATCCAGAATCTCTATGTTTAAGACTCCTCTACTATCGTAATTGTTAAATCTCACTGTTGTAAAGCGCACTGATACCCTCAGGTCAGGGCAGCGCTATTTAAAATTCCTATTATAAAATAAAATAAAAAATAAATACTACATGTATCCAGGGTCTGTAAACTAAATGCAACAAGTGGGCTTGCAGCCGTCTTGAAGAAGAAGCCTTGAAGAAGAATCTTTACTGTGTTTAGTTATTTAAAACCATTACAACAATACACAATGAATGTCACAAATTATTTACAACTTCAACTGCCGCAGTCATTGTGCCACCTAATTAAGTAGCCTTTTAAACATGTCTCAGGCCTGCCATTGCAGTGTGTTCGGTTTTACTCTGCTATTTGAATCTGGCAAAATAAACCTCCGGCTAGGCATATATCTTCCTTTTAATTCATGTAAGTCACCCTAGATTTGACTCTAAACAGCCCATAAGGCAGTGGCCAGTGTATTTGAAAAATTTGGACATGTACTTTTAACTTTTACATATCATGGTAATGAAAAACACTTAAATGTGTTTTTTCACACTGTAAGTCCTACCTCGCCCTTATGATAACACTGGGTTACCTTATTATAAACAAGTGATAACTTTCAAATGGGAGAAAATGGGAATGTTGAGCTTGGCGTGTGAAGAATTGTCATTTAAAACCCTCTGGTAAAGTTGGATTTTATGCACAACTCAGAATGTGCCACTGTATGAAAGGTAAAAGAACAAACGATGGACGGAAAGCTGCACAATACAAACATTCACCCCCAGTCACAGATCTGTTTTAAGCATACATTTTTTCTCCCTATGCCACCCTAGTTAGGACCTAGTCATATGCAAATCAGTCTCAATCCGGCACCTCATAGGAACAGTCCAGCCCGAGTTGCCAGTTTCGTCTCCTTCTTTAAAGCTTGCACCACGTATAACTATTAGACTCTAAGACCCAACTCTTCAGTACACCTCTGGACCTGTGTAAGACACGGATCAACTGCTGTGTTGCTCTGCTGGAAGAACTGATACTCCAATGTCCTGCTGCCTGAGTGAAAAGGACTTGCATTTTGATCCCAGGACTACCAGAGTGACTCCAAGGACTAGTTGTCTGCCTTCCTGGTCAGAGCCCCAGGTACAGAAAAGGCTCCAAACGCCCTGAAACTAGCAATTGGACTAAATTTTCTGTAAATCCTACCACCCAAGTGGTGCCACCCGAGTCCTGGACCCTTGAAGGTGGGCATGAAGGTTCTCTACCAGCCCACCTTTGGTCCTCTGGGCAGAACTAATGCATCCCCTTAAAGCCTCAGTGGAATTGCTACTGCATGACGTATCCCTGATGCAGGACCTCAGATCGCAGCCCGCAGCTTCCTCAGAACTACAGAAGCACGATGCATCATTCAAACAGGCCTTCACATTGGAAGCCCCTTGCCGACAGCATCCTTGATGCAGAACTTTGAATCGCAGCCCTGCCAGTTTCTCAGAACTGCAGTCTGATCCATCCTTGATAAAGGACTTTGCATCGCAAGCCCTTCATCCGTGGCACCCTCAAATATGATACATGACTCCACAATGCAGCCTGTAGCTTCCTTGGATCTGCAGCTGCGCTATGCATCCTCAACGTAGGATCTCACAATGCTCTGCAACCAGGATTTAAGTTACTTTGTTTAGCAGACCTAACTTGGTCTCGGTCCCTGCCCCATACTCCATCTCGGTCGGCTTGAACTTGTGACTTTGTCCCAGTCCGGCCTAACCAGATAACCACAGTTGGAGCTCTGTGCTTTTAGGCACTATTTTCACTTGAATCTTTACAATTGCATATCTCCAGTTCAAATGATTGGATTTGTGTTGATTTGATATCAAATAAGTTATTACATTTTGCTCTATTTTTCTAAAATGGAGAGGAATTTTCCTTGCGTTATGTTATCAATGTAATGCTGTTTGCATACATACTTTACACATTGCCTTTAAGTTAAGCCTGACTGCTTTATGCCAAGCTACCAGAGGGTTGAGCACAGGTTAATTTGGGGTTTGCTTGTGTTTTACCCTGATTGAGATTGAGGGTTGTTGCTTGAGTATGGTTACACTCCCCTCAACCAGTCACTCAATTTCCTACAATAGGCTAACCAGAAAAGGAATCGGTGAGTGATGAGAGAGGCATGTGAATTATAAATAGAGAAAGGGCCAGAAGTATAGCAACAGAGCAAGCGAGACCGAAGTGAGTTATAGATAGAAAAGTTATGAGGAGGGAACAGAAAAAAAGACAGAGGGGATCAGTAGCACAGGTAAAGGATGGTGAGGCTCAATACAATGATTAGGGATTGAGAGTAAATGAGATTTGGGTGATATATACATAAATGGAGAGAGAAATAAGGGATGAGGTTGACAGAGAATATTTTGAGAGAGAGGTGAAGTAGATGGAGGCGAGGCACAAACAGGTTAGAAGGAAAAAGCAGTGAGGTGCAGCATGATGCTTGGGGTACAGAAACAATGATGGAAGGCTGAAATATAGAGGTAGTCACAGAGAATGGTGTAGGGAGGAGATGTGATGTGATAAAGGGTTAGAGAGAAGTGAGGTAGAGATGAATTATACATGGAAGAGATAGAGAGATTTGAGATGTAGAGACAAGTAAGGACAGAGAGAGGGGTGAACAGAGAAGCAAGCATGGATGAATCTTGGAGAGCTCAACATCAAGCAGCCATACATTATATCTGTCTCTCACTATATAGTGGCTAAAGCCTTGGATTTTATTAGCAACTAAAATTCTTAGGAATGCGGAAGTAGTTCAAATATGGAATTGTTTTTGAGACCACATTGCAATACATTTGGTAATAAAGATTCCCGAAGTTAATATTGTAACATATAAAATGAGGTTAATTAAGTCAATAACAACCAATCAGGAATAGGTAGGAATATATTATCAGATCATATTAATCTTTGGAGAGAAATGCAGGATCACCTATGCCACGATACATATGGAAACCTTTTAAAGCTACAGTTACAAGAGAAGTATTGCACTAGGTGTGTCTTAAGTAGTAGCTAAATAGAGAAGCACAAAGCAAGATTAGCTGAGGCTGAACTAGCATTTAAACAGCATGAACAAAACTGCAAAAAGGAAAGAATTGATGGAAAAACATAAGTAAAAACATTCAGAAGGAAATATTCTGAGATCGCAAATGATTAGTCAGCAAGTATATGAAGGGAGGCTATATGCAGGAAAGCTAATGGCATGGAAAACTAAAATCAGAAGAACAAAGAACAAAATTGTTCACAACCCTGACAAAGGAAGAAATGAGAGAGATTTGTCATGTTAGCCATAACAAGTATTTTATTGCTAGAGAAGAGTATTTACCACAGTTAAAAATTCTTAGGGACCTATTACGATACCGTGCAGATCGCCCCACCATCCTCGCATGAATGACCCTCCGCGTTTTCTGGGTGGAAAAGGGGTCCAACGTATTAGCATGCAGGCAGAGATGTGCCTTTCCGTGGCGGCATTGCTGCCATGGAAAGGAATGCGGTCTTCGCCTTTGGGGGCCTGGAACGGGCCCCCAGGAAGTTGGGGGGAGGGTGGAGGGTGCACATGGGGGACACCTATGGTACCCCCCTGCACTAGCATGGACAAAGTGGCAGGCACCGCGTGGTGCGTGTCACCCCTTGCATGGCAATGCATGATGTGCATTCCCAGCATTGTGGCGGGCGGTGCTGTGAGCACTGCCCGCAACAATGCTGGGAATAGGGGAAGCCACCGTCACGGTGGTGGTGACATCCTGATTGTAGGTGCAGGACCGCAGCACAACTTGCGGACGGTCCCGCATTCCGTTACAGTGGCGGGCGGACTTTGTCCGACTGTCATCGTAATGGACCCCTTAGTCTTACCTCTGAGAATGCCACCACTGTATCACATTTCTTTTCAGCAGAAGAAATCCAGGAAGTGATATGCAGTTAAACAAATTGTAAAGATACTGAGGGAAATGGATTCCTGCCAGAAAGGTATAAGACTTTTATGGAGGAACTGAAGGCACCATCATATTTTATTTTTTAAATATTATCTTAAGTGAGATGGAGAATGGTATTTTAGTTAGCTTTCTAAAACCTGGAAAACCCCGCAAGATTCAAATTCATATTGCCCAATTGCACTGCTAGCAAAACATACAGTCTTCAGAGTAGCTGATCTCATCCTCCTGTATCAATGGCCTTATTCCATTAAGACAGCTGTTTGTCAATCAACATTTTGTGGTCAGAGGCACTGATGTTTTGACTCCAAAAATGTTCTACCACCTTTAATTTTTCAAGATGCAGAAAAGACATTACACTTTGTGAAGTGGTATTTTTTTTTATTACAACCATGGTGGATTTTTCTTCCCAAGTCAAGATGTTGATTACAGTCCTACATGCAGATTCATCAGCATCCTATCGTACTAACAATAAATCAACTAAAATGCTGACAATTCCACTAAGACCTTGTCAGGGATGTCCTATGTCTCCCATCTTCGTCTTGTTATGTATTGAATCACTGCCTGATTGTATTAAGACAATAACACCAAATTAGAGCAGAAAGCCAGGTTCTCTGTGATTAAATCTATACATGGAAAATCTCGCTATGTTTGCTCTATGCCTTTCTGCGGAGGAAGATATATAAAAAAAAAACGTTGACTTTAATTAGGAACTATACTGCTGAGGTACATATAGGTGAATGCAGTTGAAACTGAAATATCTCTATTTAATGTGGATGGCCAAGTCATTCCACATTCACTACAGAATGGTTATATTAAGAACCTGCAGAGGTATTTAGGTATTATGGTTTTGGAAAATGATAGTAATCTCTTTGACCTAAACTGCAATCTGCTTATCAAGTAGATAAAAGCACTAGTGTAAAAGGGGATATGTTTACCACTTTCAATAGGAGAAATTGTGTTGTTAATACAAATTAATGCGACTACTCATGTAATATTTCTTTCCTACCTTTCCTTAAATAATAAATATCAATTATTTAAGCAAGTGGATGTCCTATTTATCAGCTTTGTTTGAGGTAATAGCAACCCAAAACATGTTTTAAGAAATTGTATTTCCTTTTAGAAAAAGGGATACTCAAATTACTGGATTTGAGATCATACTTCTTGTAAGAAAAAGGGGGCGTTGGATTACTGAATTTGAGATCATACTACAATGTGACAAATGCCTTCGCTTGCATTTGATTTTTAGCAAATCATCAAAGCATTTCTTCGATTTTTTTTTACCAACCATATATTAAAGTATGATTGTACTCAACTACCATATAGTTTTGGAACAATTCACAATTCAAATTTTTGGTAAATGTCTATCTAAAGAGGCATTTAGTCTAATGGTTGTAGTTGATTGGGTTATGGAGATTTGTATATTGGGTTATTCAAGGGAGATTCATATTGATCATAATCATATAAAGAATGCAAGAACATGGGGGATAGTATAAGTTTTTTAACCATCTGATTATTAGCAGATTTTGAGAGTTTCATTTTGCAGATTGAGAAAAAATCACGGTATTATTTTGTAAAATATTTGCAGAAAAAGACTTCTTGAAGAGAATCGGACAATGAGTTAAATATATTAGGAATACTCGAAACATACCGGATCAACTTGCTCCCCCAGATGTACCAGAGTACGCTGCTATTTACTTTATCACAATTGAACATTCCTACACAAATGTATTAATGATATGCCTAGCCCGTGCCCAAGGTAAAGGTTGGGTGACTGGATGAATAACGTAAGGGCATGGTCAGCTTTAGAGAATTAATGGAGCATAGTGTTTTCTCAGATAGATGAGTTTCTTGGAGTCAAGATTCACCAGGATCCCTTTAGGCCATTATTTGTCAGTGTCAGACGTGTCAAATAGATCTCTCAAGAAGCACATATGTGGTAGCTCACAGTTATGATGGTAGCCAGATCTTTATTATGAGTTTGTGGAAGTTTTAAAACCACCAAATTTGAAAATATTTGCCAAAAGAACTGGAGCACAACAAACGTTTGATAAAATGTGGGTATGGTTTGCAATACACAATAGTTTTGCTTACTAGAAGATTTATGAGGATGTTTGATGCCTTTTTGTAGATTAATGGATTTAAGAAATCATTCATGATATGATTTATTGAGTGCAGATTTTATAGAGTTTTGGAAATCAATTTTTTCTTATCTTTCTTTTTGTTGTACATGTCTATCCTTTTTAAAGAACCCTTAAAAGAGAAAGGTAAAAGAGAGGCAGGGGCAAGAAAAATTGTCAATTATTGTGTGTTTCTGGGTGTGTGTGTCTATTCACTGGAAAAAGAAAAAGATTAAAGTGACATCATAGTTAGTAGCAACATGACAATTTAAACTTAGAAAACCATTGAAATTCACTGGTTATAGTTTACTAAGCCAATCAGCTATTTTAGCCCGACCATGCCCAATGTTGTCAATAATATTGGAAAGATATCAGTGATGTAATCAATGATATAGTTGAACATGTCATGAATGATGTAATCTGTGAGGTCACAAGCTGAGGATGGTGGGGGCACATGTTTTAGTTAGTTCAGTAAACTATCACTGGTGAATTTCAGTGTTTTTTTAGGTTAAAATGTTACATTTTAACTGGCAAATTAAATTAACTATAACATCACTTCAACCTTGTTTTTTTTTCAATTAATTTCTGAGGGCTTTTTCAAATGTAAATTAAGGTAATATTACAATTCCTACTATAACTTTGCTTTAACCTCTGTTTTTTTGCAGTGAATTTCTAATGTCTATTAACATAAAGTAAGATCTTATTACCATACCCAACTCCCAGCCGGTGGCCAAAGCCCTGCCACGGACCCCCATCCCATTTTTTTCTGTAATTCAATTTTCCAGTCCATAGAGTGTCCTATAGGAGTCCTGCGAGATCACTGCAACCTCACATCAATTTTGTACAGTTTGGACATGGGGGAAGTCCCTATGCCTTCCCCGCCTCCACCACAAGGGCTGGGGGTTAGGGCATCATTACCCCACCCCCTTACCTTTGTTTTCAAAATCTTTGCAGGACAGAGGACCAAGTCCCTGAGTCTTAAAATGGCCACCACAACATTTATTTTAATGTTATGGCCAGTCAATCAATACACACTCTCTGAAAAAGACCCCTCAGCCAATCAGAAATGCTTGATTTTTGTTATTTCAGCCTAAATCTCCAGAAATCTTTATATTTTAAAGCTTAATTTATCAAAAATCACTGAATGGACTTACACCAAATAAGAGAAAGCATGCTTTCTGGGTAAGGATCTAGCTTTCTATAAAATTTAATGTCATTCAGTTCAGTGTTTTTGGCTGTAGCATTGTCTACAAATCTTTATGGAAAGTGCATAGAGAAATTGAATTTCAGGAGCGCCCTTTTTCTCTGTCCCCAAATGATGGATCACCTCAAAACTTTCTAGGAAGTAGCTGAGGGGATGAACTTTTTTTGGGAACATATCGAGAGGATTTGTCAAACAGCGCCAAAGATATTAACAAAAAAAAAAATCTATTTCCTATGAAAAGTAAGTCCTAACTATAACTACTCAGTGGCGACAGTGGTCATTTATATATCAACAACTGTCTTTGTGTATTTGTGAATGTATACACAAATGAATTACCCTGGAAGCAAATGTGCTTGTGTTTATGTTTTTGTGGAGAGACCCTACTAATGCACAGGCTATCAATCAATCAATCAATCAATCATAACACTTGTATAGCGCACTACTCACCCGGGAGGGTCTCAAGGCGCTTGGGGGAAGGGGTCCGCTACTGTTCAAACAGCCAGGTCTTGAGTTGTCTCCTGAATGCGAGATGGTCCTGGGTCAGCCGGAGGTGGATGGGGAGGGAGTTCCATGTCTTGGCCACCAGGTAGGAGAACGATCTGCCTCCGGCGGTGGCTCTTCGGATGCGTGGTACGGCGGCGAGGGTGAGGCTAGTAGATCGTAGCTGGCGGGTGGGCGTGTAGAAGGTCAGGCGGTCGTTGAGGTACTTGGGGCCCAGGTTGGGGAGAGACTTGTGTGCGTGGGTGAGGAGCCTGAACGTGATCCTCTTGTTGACGGGGAGCCAGTGCAGGTCCCTCAGGTGGCCGGAGATGTGGCTGCGTTGGGGGATGTCCAGGATCAGTCGGGCGGATGCGTTCTGGATGCGTTGGAGTCTTTTCTGTAGCTTGGCTGTGGTTCCGGCATAGAGGGTGTTTCCGTAGTCCAGTCGGCTGGTGACGAGTGCCTGGGTGACCGTCTTCCTGGTTTCGGTCGGGATCCATCGGAAGATCTTGCGGAGCATGCAAAGGGTGTGAAAGCATGATGAGGAGACGGCGTTGACTTGTCTGGTCATCGAGAGGGAGGAGTTCAGGATGAAGCCCAGGTTGCGTGCGTGGTCTGTTGGCTTGGTAGTGGTGCCCAGGGCAGGGGGCCACCAGGAGTCGTCCCAGGCGGAGGGTGATGGTCCCAGGATGAGGACTTCCGTCTTGTCTGAATTCAGGATCAGGCGGCTGTTCTTCATCCACTCGGCGACGTCTTTCATCCCTTCGTGTAGGCTGGTTCTGGCGGTGTTGGGGTCTCTGGTGAGGGAGAGGATCAGCTGGGTGTCGTCAGCGTAGGAGATGATGTTGAGGTTGTGTTGGCGTGCGATGGCTGCAAGAGGTCTCATGTAGACGTTGAAGAGGGTGGGGCTGAGTGATGATCCTTGTGGTACGCCGCAGATGACTTCGGTGGCCTCGGATCGAAACGTGGGGAGGCGGACTCTATGAGTTCTTCCGGCGAGGAACGAGATGATCCACTCCAGTGCCTTCTCTTGGATGCCGATGTTGCTGAGGCGTTGAACTAGGGTGCGGTGGCAGACAGTGTCGAACGCTGCAGAGAGGTCCAGGAGGATGAGTGCCTCTGTTTCCCCGTTGTCGAGCAGGGCTCGGATGTCGTCGGTGGCTGCGATGAGGGCGGTCTCGGTGCTGTGGTTGGCTCTGAAACCGGACTGCGAGGCGTCGAGGGATCCGTTCGTCTCGAGGAAGGCGGCAAGCTGTCTGTTGACGATCTTCTCGATGACTTTCGCAGGAAAGGGGAGGAGCGAGATGGGGCGGAAGTTCTTGAGGTCGGTGGGGTCCGCAGTTGGTTTCTTCAGTAGGGCGCTGAGCTCGGCATGCTTCCAGCTCTCTGGGAAGGTGGCAGTGTTGAAGGAGGTGTTGATGATGTTCCGGAGTTGGGGTGCGATGGTGGAGTCGGCCTTGTTGAAGACGTGGTGGGGGCAGGGGTCGGTCGGAGACCTGGAGTGGAAGGTGTTCATTGTGCGGGCTGTGTCTTCGGTGGTCACCGTGGTCCAGGTGCGGAGGGTGGCGGTGGGTGGCGTTGGTTCAACGGTTGGGTGCGTGGATGGAGCGCCGAAGCTGTTGTGGATGTCAGCGATCTTGCGGTGGAAGAACGAGGCGAGAGAGTCGCAGAGATCTTGTGAAGGAGTGATGTTGTTGTTGCCGGTGCTGGGGTTGGAGAACTCCTTGACGATGCTGAAGAGTTCCTTGCTGTCGTGGGCATTGTTGTCCAGTCGTTCCTTCAGTGATTTCTTCTTGGTGGTGCGGATAAGCTGGTGGTGCTTGCGGGTGGCGTGTTTGAGGGCGGTCATGTTGTCAGTGGTCTGGTCGTGGAGCCAGGCTTTCTCGAGGGTGCGGCAGGTCTTCTTGGAGTCCTTGAGTTCATCGGTGAACCAGGAGCCCTTCTTGCTTCTGGGTCTGCTGGGAGGGTTCTTCAGCGGTGCGAGGTCGTCGGCGCAGGCGGTCAGCCACTGCGTGAAGTTGCGGGCTGCTTCGTTGGGGTCCGTTGTGCTGGCGGGTGGGTTCTGGCTGAGGGAGGTGGTGAGCTGGTCGGCGGTGATCTTGCTCCAGCTCCTGTGAGGAACCTGTTGCGGTTGGTGGTGGGTCGTGGTTCTTCTGAAGTTGAAGTGGACGCAGCTGTGGTTGGTCCAGTGGAGTCCGGTGGAGTGGCTGAAGGTGATGTGCTTGCTGGATGAGAAGATGGGATCAAGCGTGTGGCCGGCGTAGTGGGTGGGGGTGTTGACCAGTTGCTTGAGTCCGAGGTTGGCGAGGTTGTCCAGCAGGGCGGCGGTGTTGCGGTCCTTGTTGTTCTCCAGGTGGAAGTTTAGGTCCCCATGGAGGATGTAGTCGGCGGAGGGGAGGGCGTGCGGGCTGATGAAGTCTGTGATGTCTTCGCTGAATTGTGTGCGTGGTCCCGGGGGTCTGTAGATGAGGGTGCCTCTGAGGGTTGTCTTTGGGTCGGTGTGTATCTGGAAGTGGAGGTGCTCGGCGGTGGCGAAGGTGTCGTTGGAGTCGGTCGTGATGCGGATGGTGTTCTTGTGGACGATGGCGATGCCTCCTCCGGTCTGGTTGATGCGGTCCCTCCTGATGATCTTGTACCCGTCCGGGATGGCGATGTCGGGGGCTGAGGAGACGTTCATCCAGGTTTCCGTGAGGAAGGCGATGTCTGGTGATGTTGTGTCGAGGAGGTTCCAGAGTTCCACGGTGTGTCTGTGGACGGAGCGGGTGTTGAGCAGGATGCACTTGAGGTGGTTGCTGCTGGTGCTTGGCTTGGCGGGTGCGGTGCAGGTCCGGATGCAGAAGAAGTTGCAGGATCGGCAGCGGAAGGGTCCGTGGGTGCGTCGCGGGGTGGCTCGGTAGCATCCGGGGATTCTGCCGATGTTGAGTGCGTTGAGTGTGGCGGCGGCGTAATCCGGCGGGTGGGCTGGCATCTGCGGGGGCCAGGGGTTCTGGCTCTGGGTGCGGTCCAGGCGCAGACAGGCGCAGACGGGCTAGCCTTTGGCACGCCTTCGGCGCACAATCGGCGCGCCCGCTGCACGTGCGTGGAGGCGTCATAAGAAGGGAGCCGGGAGGGAGGGTCTGCTGGGTGGCGGAAGCGGGGGGACCAATCGGCTGGCGGGGGGCAGGGCTGCAGGGAGTCAGCGGCGGCGGGTAAGTCAAGTGCGGGCGGGCGGGCGGCTCAGTGGCGGCTGGGTAGCCTGCAGGAAGCAGGTAGCAGGAGGAGCGCGGGGGCGCGGGGGCGACCAGGCCTAGGCAAGGCTCAGTGGTCGCTCCCGAAGATAAGGTAGAGTCCCCTTAAGAAGGGAGCCGGGAGGGAGGGTCCGCTGGGTGGCGGGAGCGGGGGGACCAATCGGCTGGCGGGGGGCGGGGCCGCAGGGAGGCAGCAGCGGCGGGAAAGTCGAGTGCGGGCGGGCGGGCGGCTCAGCGGCGGCTGGGTAGCCTGCAGGAAGCAGGTAGCAGGAGGAGCGCGGGGGCGCGGGGGCGACCAGGCCTAGGCAAGGCTCAGTGGTCGCTCCCGAAGAGAAGGTAGAGTCCCCTTAAGAAGGGAGCTGGGAGGGAGGGTCCGCTGGGTGGCGGGAGCGGGGGGACCATTCGGCCGGCGGGGGGCGGGGCCGCAGGGAGGCAGCGGCGGCGGGAAAGTCGAGTGCGGGCGGGCGGCTCAGCGGTGGCTGGGTCGCCTGCAGGAAGCAGGTAGCAGGAGGAGCGTGGGGGCGACCAGGCCTAGGCAAGGCTCAGTGGTCGCTATGCATCAGTATGTCCATTATTCATTACATTCCTATCACTCATATTTTTTAGTGCCACCTCCTTCCCAAAAATTGGAATTTTGGGGAATATTCTGACTATACCTTTGAGAAATTTCCTATCCTGAACCTATGGTCTCAATTTTGGCAAAATGTATTTTATGGCTGGCTTAAAACGTATTTTGGGTATTTTGTAATGACAGTGGCATACTTTCACTCTCTAGTGGGGATTCATGGCAACATATTTCCTATCATAGGCTTTCTAGTGGTACAACCTTAGTATAGACCAGGCATTCTGTCGCCACTGTATCACTTTCTCGATAGTGACCCATCCTGCCATATTATGGGCATCCCTGGCAACATCTTGGTCATCCCTGGCAGAACATTAGCTCATGGTTGACAAATTGTGGGCCTTTTTGGTGGTATTATGGCTATGCCTGACAAAACAGTGGTACATCCCATTCTGACTATCCACGTCATAATTGTGCTAATTCTTGATGCAAAGTGGGCATTCTTGGTGAGACTCTTGCTATACCGGCAAAGAGAGTCATCTTTGAACATATTGAATTCGTTTTTGGTACTCTTCAGGGGATCTATGGAAAAAGTGGTGCATTTCCAGTCTAACACATTGCTAGTGCATTATACTCCATGGCACTTGTAATACGTTGGATGGGACGTATGGGAAGTATTCCAGCCACCAACTCAAAAGAAGGCCCTCAGTTCTTTTAATGAATGAGTGATGTGCTTTGTTGGTGATTAGTCACTGTGCTGCAATGAGGACTAATTTGATTGGTTTTAATGGTGAATCTGAGAGATCTGAGTGTAGTGCATTGGCTTTTTCGATAGGTGATAAGATGAGGGCCTGGAATGTGTACGAGAGGTTCACAGAAGGAAAGAAAACCTTGATTGTATGTGTTTTTTTATGCTGCAAAGTTTTTTTTTGCTTGTGCTTCCTGATATGATCCGTGACGGGTCATGTCACTACATTGCCTCTCTAAATGGCTGCAGCAGTCACCACAAAACCAGTTAATATTCAGTTTGGAAATCTAAATGTTGTTGTGGAAGTTTGAGTTGAGATAAAGCTCAGCCTAGCTGTACAGCTTCCCTGGTGAGTAGCTCCGTCAGGGCTAAGGGGCAGATTTACAAGGTCTGGCGCATCTCTGCAAATCACCAGGGATGCGCCAGAACACTTGCGACAAGCAAAACCACCCGTGCGCCACCACTGATGCGCCGCATTTACAATGCGGCATGCCGTGGTGCACGGATGGACAGATGCGTGTCGCATTCCCCGGCGTAAAGGCAGTGCATTGCTGGAGTCGCATCGCAAGCGCGAAGCAGCTCCAGCAAGGCTCGGGGGCACCCTATGCCTAACATGCTGAGTCACTCCTTACGCCTGCTTCAAGCAGGCGCAGGGTTTTGACGCAGCATGGCCATAAAAGTGACTCAGTGAAATCTTGTAGGTGTCCCTTTTACGAGGCGTACCTGCGAGGAAACGCCCATCCTGCGCCGGAACGCCCACATGAAACCTGACGCAGGTTTCATGTGGCGCAGGGATTTACAACGTGATGCATCTCCCTAGATGCGTCACGTTCTAAATACGGTGCAACATGGCGCATGGTTTGCGCCGCCGCTGCGTCACAGAAGTGAGGCAGCGCCGGCGTAAATGTGTCGCAAGGGGCTTGTAAATCTGCCCCTAAGTGGTTTTTAATTTCTGTGTCATTACTTCTAGACTTGCTTTACTATGTAAATGCAGAAACACACATACCTAATAAGGTAAGCAACACATGACTCAACTACTCACAGCTAACTGAAACTGCTTGAGATTTTTGTCACTTGCAAATGTATAGCACATGTATAGCCGAGTGCGCACGAACAGTTGACCAGTACAAAGTATGGGATTAGACAAGCTTTCTCTGCACGCTCTGAGCTTAAACCACGTATTTCATGTGACCCAATTAACGGGAAACACGCACGTCCTGGAAACACGTCTATTGTGAAGACAAGTGTGATCAGCAGCCAAGGTGTCTGATGAATCACTACAAAGGTGTGATATGAAGTCAGGTTGGATTCATCAGCATCCTGCATTAACATAACTTGCTTAATACACTTCCCTCTAAGTCTGCTGGGTGGTGTGGGGGCTGCTGGAAGGGGATGTTGGCAATAGGCAAGTGTGCAGGCCGCATGCTTGACTTGAAATCCCACTGTACGTGGCAGAAACATAAATGACGTTTCAGAAGGATAAATGTAAGAATGAGAGACTACTTGTAGTATACTTTTTAACTGTCCAGTTTGACAATGCTCAGATATCAATGGGGTTATATTTTGGAAGCTGCTGGGATCCAATGAGCTATGATTGGAAAATAAATCATCTGCTCTCTTCTACCTGCAGGCATCGTTTTGTTTTGTTGCTGTAAAAGATCACGACATATTGGTGGTGAACAAGGAATGTTGGGCCATATGTAATAAAGGGTTTTACCCATTGGAAAATGTGTTGATACATATAGCCCGTTAGTCCTACAAACGTGTCACTTCCTGTACATAAAGAAACCTTTTTAAAAATGCAATTTTGTAACTTACATGTGTGCTGCATGAAGCAGCACCCTTGAAAGTTACAAAATGGCATTTTAGGATTGTTTATGTGCAGGAAGGGACACCTTCCTACAAATAACCAAACCTCCCCTGCGCACAGCCTGCATTGGTGCTAAGTTGTGAAACTTAGCGCCATCGCATGGGGACATGCAAAGCAGCACCGCATTCTTGTAAATATGGTGCAGCCTTGCGTTTCCGAAGTGTGGGGGCGTGTCATTAAGCCCAGGAGGCTAACGACACGCTCCGATACTTCGTCGTACATATGGCCAACAGTATTTTCAGATTCTTTTTAAGAATGGGCTCTTCTCACTTTATTTTGGGAGCTTTCCACTTTAATGTTCACTGGCGTATTTTAGCAGTGTGCTTGCTTTATGATAGAGTCCTGTTTTTCATAAAACTGGTATATATGTAGCTTGCTGATTTAAAATCGAGACAGTCAACCTGACAAACTCAAAACTACAACTTCACAAAAAGAATTTGAAATGCCAATCATTTTTCTCTTGTATAAACACAATGCAAGAAGAGCTCAACATGTACAGATAGTGGGCGTCAGCATTGAAGTTTACTTATGTAACTAACAGGTCAAGGAAACGTATCAGCCGTGCATGTTTCCCAAAGGCAAAAGACAGCTACAGTACCACATAGGTAGAAGCAGTGCATGCGTTGTTACATATACACATACTCACTCACAGAATAGCGGCACCATGTGAACAGATGGTGCAAGCTTCACTCTGTATGTAATTGTGTGTGATACGACAGATTGTGTAGCCTTGTATGTGTGTGTGTTAATGTTCGACTAGTCTAAACTTAAAAGAGGTGGTGTACTGTTTACTAAAGGGAAGAGATGTGCATGAAGTGTACGGAAGAAGAAAAGGTTGAGAAAGGAGAGTATGATGCAGAGATGAGCTTGCAGTAGAGAGCAAATGATTAAGTAAAATGGAGGCTAGGCAAAGAAAGAAGGACCGCACAGCTTCTAAAGGAGCGAATGAAGAAACACACCAGATAAGAGAATAATGTGGTAGCATTCCTGTGGCAAAACAGAACATGGAGGCACACTTTCTGCAGGAGACAGAAAGACAGTGTGAATCCAGATGTAGGAATGTCGGCTGTGGATGTGTAGAGGAAGCAGAAAAGCAGTATATCTGCTACAGAAAGTGTTGTAACAGTGTGTGTGTGTCTGTGTGAATGTGTGTGGGAAACAACATGGTATCATATTAATTGCTTAAAGAAACATAATACATCTGCAGGGCAATCTGAGGAAGAATGTGGGCTGCAAGTACTCTGAGTGCATTTAAATCATTGTAAAGAAGGTCACATGTTCAAACTTTTAGGATGCTGTTAAATTGCCCCAACATTGACAGAACACAAATGTAATAAAATGGATTATTTGTTGGAGTAGATGGTAGCCACTACACCTAACAATGTCACTATCCTTGCTGGTCCAGCAAAGGTTTCAGTATTTTAAACTTCATCTCAACCCCTGCTATCTATGGCACAGACCAGACAGGCTTAACTTAAGAAAATGTTTAAAGCATTTAGAAGTACCAAAACAGATAAAAGGCAAAAACACAATAAAATAAAAATCCTACCGATCTATAAACATAGAGAATATTTTAATGAAGAAAAGCATACAAATCGCAAACATCCAAGGAGGGGAATCAGAAATATATATATATATTTTTTAACGTTTTAAATAAAAAATTGTTCCAAAAACCTCTAAGTGCCAACCACAGGCTAGTAGACATGCTAGACTGGAGCAAAATAAAAAGTTAAAGTCAACTGTGATTGATCGCTAACTGGATTCAGGGTCCAGGTTTGTCCTGGTGGAGTTTACCATCTGATTTAGAAAGAGAAAAAGTTGACGCTGACAAGTTGTCGGCTCGGCAAGCTGCCTCCTGTATCCAAAATGGGGCTCAACAAAGGCAGGATGCTGATGCGAAGGGGTGCAGTTGCGTACGAAGGTGGTAAGGCTCACAGTGAGGGAAGTAGGAAGTCTGCACCCAGGGAGGCTTTGCTGTTGATCGGATGCTGCTCGGCATAAGTGTTTGCGAAGCCCTCTATATTCAAACGTAGAAATTTCTGGAAGTTAGACTCCTTTCAGCAGGACAAACTAGCAAATTGAAGCTCACCAGCGATGAGACTTGGACGACTGTGTTTTGATGATGACCTGGGTCTGCATCTGTTCTCAAGGTACAAAGTTGCAAAACGTTTGTAAGTCCCAGCTTTTGCAGTTTGGGCAGGAGGAGTACACTCTAACACCAGCCAAGAGTTGCAAGACCTCAGGAACAGCTCTGGGGTCAGGACTCATTCCAACAGAAGCCACCAGCAGGGCTCCAGGGCCAGTTAGATTCAAACGGGTCAGCTAGGCTCTTTCCGGAAAATGGGCTTCTTGCAGCATTTGAGTCCCTGTAGCATAACAATGTCCAATGTTTTGTGCTGGTTATAAGTGGAAATAGCTCCAGCCCTAATGTGCTCCTCACAGGTCTCAACATCAGGTGCAGTCCTTCTTCTGCCTTCCACAGGCCCAGCGGTGTTCTGAAGAAGGTACCAAGGAGCACCATTTTCATGCCTGGCACATAGCCGATTGGTAGGGGATGACTTTTGGCCCCTCCCTAACCAATAGGGTTACCCTAGGTCCCTGGGGTAAGCCTACCCACTTTTGCAGCAGTTTCTGTGCCCCTACTGAAAACAATCCCAGAGTGCCACTCTCTACCTAAATCCAACATGGCAGTACATTTCTTCCTTTGTGCAGGTCTCCTGTGCCCATTCTAGAGGTGTGGCTAGAGGAATGAAGCAAGTCCTTCCCTGCAGTCACTCAAAACTAGTTATGGGGGCAGCTCTTCTCCCACTGAGATAGGTGCCTGGATGATTACAATGATAATAGAGGGGGAAAGCTTAGGTGTGAGCTACATCTGCCTGTGACAGACCAGGCTCCCCTGAAAATAATTATGTTCCTGGGCACTGCCAAGTTGGTCATACTGTTCGAGGAACAGGGCACATTTCACCCTCAAGCCCTTCGTCTTAGCTCTGGGAACCAATTCACAACTAATCAAGAAGCTATTCAGCTTTGGAGGGACAGTTGGAAGCTCATGTTAATGGGTTTCTTGTTGCAAATCTGTCTTTACCAATTAATTTGATTTGTAATTGTGATTGTATGTTAAAAAGGCCAAAAATATATTTTTTGTTTGTTTCCTCTATGGAGATAACTTTATTAAATTATACCAATGCTTTCCTATTGAACAATAAACCCTGCTAGAGTGAAAATAGCTTATGGCACTGTCACAGTAAGGACAGTTTTAACATTGACCTTTTACTAGTGGTGTGCGTAAACTCCACTCCGCTGGCGGAGCTCACAGAGTTTTGCCACTCTGCGCATATTATAGCAAAAACATGATTTATAGTTACTAATTGGATTGCCCTATTGTAGATCTGTATGTGGGTCAATGCTTATCCCCCTTAATACCAGCTTCGGGTCAACTTGATGAGTGCAATTCTGGGGGATGCCCGTCCCATAGGAGCATTCGTATTGCACTATGTATTGAGTTAAAGTATGCCTCAGGAGCTGGGAATGGTATGTTCTGCAAAATGTAAAGAAATCGCGGCCGCGCCATCATTTTAAATAAAACCGCCCTACCCAAAAGGGACAGGGGAAGGCCCACCAGTGTCGGACAACATTTTGTAGTTGAGTCAAAGGGCCTTGTAGATTTCTGGCTTGAAACGTGGCTGGGTCTGTAGTTGCCTACACGCCCAGATATCCAAATCCCTCAGTCACTATCTGTGCCCCACATTCCGGGGGAAGGGGGGCCTTTGGCTGCAGAGAACAAATACCACTGAGTTTGATCAGTTAATTGTGTACCCTGAGGATCTACTAAAAGTTTTGAAAATGTTTAATATTCTTGTGCTGGAATGATGAGAGGAAACATACAGGTGGACATCATCTGCATACAGCAATATTTTGTCTTCCCAGTCCTCAGTCCAGTGAAGACCTCTTATTATTGGGTCCCTACGGATCCTGGTTGCCACTGGCTCCAACATCAGTGGGAATATTAAGGGGGATAGCGGGCAACCCTGCCTCATGCCCCTACGCAGAGGGAATGTTCTTGATGTCTTTCCATTGACCACCACCTCCGCTAGTGGCCTATTGTACAGGACACCTGATCAAGGACAGGAAGCGCAGTCCAAAACCCACTCGTCTAAGCACCTGAAACATAGGGTCATTCAATGGTGTCAAAAGCCATGCGCATGTCCAGGGATAGAACCGCTGCATCCTCCCGGACCTTAGGGGCGCATCCCAAAACCCTGTGTAACCGTCTGAGGTTTAAAGGGGTGTGACGTCCTGTCATAAAGCCAGATTGACCCGGATGGACTAAGGAGGTGAGCATTGGAAGCAATCTTAAGGCTAATAATTGTGCTAGGATTTTTGCCTCACCGTTGAGTAGTGAAATGGGTCGGTATGAGGCGCATTGGTCTCTAGGCTTACCTTCTGTGTGGATCACTACAATGGTTCCTAGTCTTTGATCGGTTTGGAGCTTGCCCTGTGTTCTGCTTTCCTTATACATCGTCAGGGGATGTGGAACAATTGTGGGTGCTGTGAGCGTATACAATTCCATAGGGATACAGTTTAGGCCCAACACCTTGCCCGAATTTAGGGCTCTGAGAACCTGCATTACCTCTACATCAGTAATTTCAGCATCTAGAAACTGCTTTGATTCCAACGTCAAGACTGGGAGGCGAATATTTGCCAGGAACTCGTAGCCCTCGTTCCCGAGGAGTAAATTGCTGAGTAATGATCTACGAAGGCTCCGGGAATCTCCACGAATCTTGGCGGACCGCCCCAGTATCCAGACTGTTGGATGCCACCTACTGGTTTGCTCTCTCCTTCTGGTCAAGCCATGCAAGCCGCTTTCCTGTTTTATTGCTAATACCATACACTAGGTGTTATGTCACCCAATCTTTATAGGCTTGTTGTTTAATTTGTAATGTATGTTGCAGGCTATCACTTTCCCTTTCTACTTTCTTAAGTTCGAGGTCAAGGATGTCTTGCTCGAGCTCAGTCACTTTTGCTCTCTTCTCCTCCCGCTTGTGTCCTGAAATTAGTGAAAGGGTCTGGCCCCTGACCACCGCCTTATACGCCTCCCAAAGTACCTATGCTGATGTAACTGAATGTGTGTTTTCCTGGAAATAGTGTTCAGTGGCTTCAATAAGTCCCTTTATGATTTTCAACACCTTCACATACCAGGGATGTATCGCGACTCGGCCCACTCTAAACGGTGTACCACCCTATACCTCATCCATAGGGGGAATGATCTGAGATCCCCCTTGTTAGATGTTTCACATCTGTAAAGTAAGGGAGATGTGAAGCAAGAGAGATTAAAAAGTCAATTCGGGAGCGGCTTCCAAGTACCCCTAAGTGGAAAGTATATTCCCACATGTTGAGATTCAGATGAGAGAAACGCCATCAGCCATGTTTGGTTGGGGTTTGGGGCCTTGGCTGGTAAGCGGTCCAGACACTCACATCCCGTCATGTTAAAATTGCCCCCCATAAAGAGGCATCCCTTGGAAGTTCCAGCATCAGGGCCCCCAAGTCTGCCAAAGTCAAGTCTTTCATAGTCAGAGGGATGTTTATCGAAAGGCTATTCATCACCCCTCCTGCCCAGGTCCCAGAGAGTGCTGTATACCTTCCCAGTCTATCAGACCAAGTCTTTTCAATTATCAGGGGGAAGTTTTTCTTTAGAAGTATCCCCATGCTCCCGGATCCTGACGTGTACCCTGCATGTATTTTCATTTCATAACCCCATCCGTTTACAGCATTACAGCTGTTTCCCATGAGGTGGGTTGCTTGCATCAATACCACATCTGGGAGTGCCTTTTGATGTGTTGCAATGTGTTGATATTATTGCCTAACCCATTTACATTCCAGGTCATTACCTTAAGGTCCATGGAAAGTTGCCCGGTCATGCAGCCGCTAGTTTTTGTGCTATTTTAGTCCTGCTTTTTAACTTTATTGGATCTGTACCCCCATGAGTCCCTGTCAAAGGGTTAGTGTAAACTACTATGTTCGAATCACGTTCATAGATACTACCTGCTCTGCTTGTTAAACTTGAAAAGATCCATAGCAAACATGCTATAACATTTGAAAATGCCCCCTCCCTCCCCTCCACTGATCCATCCCTCACCCTGCATCCCTGCCTGATAAAGCCCCAATTGTCTGCCCCCCAACTCAGCAGAGTTGTTGTTGACCCTTCCCAACTTAAACATAGGAAACGTGTGCTTGCCATACAACTCTCCCCTCCTCCCCCAATTGTTTCTGAGCTGTGTCCCTCCATAGGGAAAGGTAGATTGTATGCATTCCGAGAGTATTACTTGTCCCTAGTTTCAGACCCATAGGCCTTTAAGTCTTCCCATCTTTCTGCCACTATTTCATGAGCGGAGACAGTTGGGCCACTGAATTTGTGAACTTTTGAGTCCTGCCTTTGGAATTAAACTTCCCACCCCATCCTCCTGTTGGGTGGGCTCCTGGCACCTTCGCTGTTCCTCTGAAACTTCCACATTGAGCCTTCTCCCCACTGAGATCCCGACGGTCCTCCAGCCGTCCAGCCATTCACACACTGCCTCTGGTGTCGTAAAGAACCAAATCTTCCCTTCTGCTTCGACCCATAGATGTGCCAGTCAGAGCATTGAATACTTCCCTCCTTTGTCTCTGAGTGCTACGTCTCATCCCCTGAGTCTCAAGGGTAAAGTCCGGAAAGGTGAAGGTGAAGGTGTTTTCGAATAAAATTGGTGGGGCAATGCGGGCATTTTGAAGTATCACATCCCGGTTTCTGTAGTTAAAGAGACGTGCTATGATGGGCCTGGGTGGTGCTCCTGGCTTGGGCCCTATCAATGGAAAAGAATTTTGATAGCCCCTTTGGTTGGAAGAGATTTTCAACAAATAGATCGGTCGCCTGTCCCCCTGTGTGTTCTAGGATCCCAAGAATTCTGACGTTGCTGCGCTGCGACCGCTCTTCTTTCAGTTTGGTCTCTAGACTGGAGGTAAGTGCTTGCATTTCCTTCATTGGGCCTTGAGTAGTGAAGTATCCTGAAGTAAGGTTTTGGTGGTGTTTTCGACTTCTTGCACTCTCACGATCATATTGTGCAAGTCTGCTCGAATCAGCTTCACTTCTGTTGAGACTGAATCTTGTCAGTGCTGTTTGCACCCCTTGGATTGCGGCCATGAAGTCATGGAGGGGTAGAGGATCCTCATTAGAGGGTGACATGGAGTCAGGGGACGGATGTTCCTGAAGATTTTCCTTAGCCTCAGTGCCTTTTGGGAGAGTAAAGTTGTCCAGTTTTGTCTGGTGACTAGCCTCTGATGAGTATGTGCTTTGAGTTTGTGTGGACACAGAGGAAACCTCTGCTGCCAGCCAGGCGTCACCAAGGTAATCCCTGCGGCCTGTCAGGTCGTCCCTCCGTGGCCCAGTTCAGGCCTCTACTTTCCACCGGGTATTATGATCACTCTTCATTTCCTGCTCCCCCCCAGAGGCTCGTGAAACAGTCCACGCCCCTTGAAGGCTGTGATGTGGTTGGGGAGTAACCTTTATATGCCGTTGGTAGCTTCCTGATCTATTAGTGGTGCATCGCCTCAGTCTCCGGTACGCCTCAATGATTCAGCTTTTTGTCTCCCGGTGACGGCCTCTGCCATCCCTGATTCACTTCAGCCTAGGCCATTTCTCGGTCACCATCGATCATTTTATGTCCTCCCTGGCCATCCTTTTGCCCGACTGGCCTGTTTTCCTGAAGCCGGTCTCTTGCTGTTGGGTCGTGCACAGTGTGTGGTGGTCACCAGAGCGCCGGTCCTGCAGTCGATTTGTCAGAGGACTACTGATCTCACTCAGACGTTTCTGCCCAGCTGTCCCCGCTGCTTCCTTTGGTTCATGCCTTCTTTCATCTGGCACTGACTTAGGAGACCGTTGTTGCTCTGAAATTGAGGCCAGGGCTCCAATAGGAAGACAGGCCGCACTCCCATAGCACACCTGAGCAGCCCAGGAACTGCCTGGTAACACCCTCAGCAGCTGCTCTCAGTTTTCCACTACCCCTTTTCACCTTCTGCTGTGAGTTTTAATTGGATATATAGCAGATCTCGGGGGGATGTAGAGGGTCGAGTTGAGGAGCCACTTCAAGCAGCAGCCATCATTGCTTGTTGGCAAGCCACGCCCCTTTGCCCTCTGTTTTTAACATGGTAGCATTGGCTTATCGACAACTGGCATATTTAGTTCACTTACAAGTCCCTAGAAAAGTGCACTACATGTGCCAAGGCTTGTACATTAACTACTAGCGGACCTGCAGCACTGATTGTGCCACCCACTTCATTAGCAATTTAACCCCTTCGATGCTGATGACGGAGCGCTTCCGTCATCAGCATCGGTTGGACTGTGCTGATGACGGAGCCGCTCCGTCATGAGCACATCCACTGGGGGGAGCCCTGGTGCTTCCTCCCTGGGGCATCGATCTTGTCCCCCACAAACAGGGATGGCAGCGGAAGAGTTTCCGCAGCCACCCCGAGCCCCCCCACGCTTCTCCATGACGTCAGCGCGCACAGCACGCGCCAAGGTCATCAGGAAGCGCTGGAAGTGCTGGAAACCATTTGTTTCCAGCGCGTCCAGGGACAGGAGGTAGATTTGGGACTCCGGTGGGGCAGGGGGGAATTTGTTTGTGCCTTGAGGCATCGGGGGGTGGAAATAGTGTTTCCTCTCCTCTGATGTCCCAATGCAGGGCATTCCTGGTGCACAATCGCGCAAAGCGTCGCGATCGTGCACCAGGAATGCCCCCACTAGACACCAGGAATGTTTTTTTTACAGAAAAGGAAGCGACCCCTTGGGCAAGGGTCGCTTCCTGGGGGGCATATATTAATTCAGACTTGCCATTTTTAGGCCGATTCTGGACCCGGGGGGGCAGAAAAGCCCACTAGTGCCAGGGATTATTTATTTATCAAAATCGGAAGCGACCCCTTGAGCAAGGGTCTCTTCCTTGGGCCCTAAATTATGAACAAGTAGATTCTGCCCCCTCTGGGCAGATTGGTTTATTTGTTTGGCCTTTCTGCCACCAGGGGGGCAGAAAACCCCACTATACACCAGGGAATTACTTTTTTTTTTAAAAGTACCCGCGACAGGCAAGGGCCCAAAACATTTTGAGGCAACATCGACATTGCCTATCAAAAAAATGTTTTGGGCCCTTGCCTGTCGCGGGTACTTGGTCCTCCCACACAAGAGAGGCACCATTTTTATCGGGAGACGTGGGGGAACGCTGGGTGGTAGGAAATGTGTGTGAGCCCGGTGATTCCACACTTTCCCACACAAAAATGTGTGAAAAAAAACTTTTGCAGCTAAAATTGAGGTTTGCAAGGGATTCTGGGTAATGGAACGTTGGAGGATCCTTGCCAGCCATACCTCCTTAGAAGCCTCTGGGTGTCTACTTTTCAGAAATGTGTGGGTTTGGTGGGATTCCGTAGATGGCCGGCGAGCACGGGGCCAAAAACCCAGGTCATCCCCCTTGTAAAAGGAGGTGGTTTTGAGATTGGCAATTTTGATGTCGCCTTACTATGTTTTGGGCCCTTGCCTGTTGCGGGTACTTGCGCCTCCCAAACAAGTGACCATTCCGGGTTTCTTGAACTTTTGGAGCCTAATCAGACGCGACTTTGACACGGTGTCGGTTCCACTGCATCCGATGATCCTTCACGGTTGCTAGAGAGCCCGTAATTTACTGCCTGCTAAATTTGAAGAGGACTGTGATTCGAATCCTCTGACAGGACAGCATTGTGATGATGTTTGCTGTATGATGAACAATCGGTCATCCCTTTTGGAATATTAAGTTTTGATACGTGGACTCAAGACCACTGACCAAACCTGCTTACTGTCCATCCTCACACAAGCAGGAACTTGCCCACTTCACCCCCCTTGTCCTGAAGAAGACCCGCTCTGTAAGGGTTACTGTCCCTACCCGGTTTGGGTCGAAACGTAGACTACTTACCTCCGCATTTCCAGCTTCTAACCCTAGCCAGATTAACACAGCTGTACATAGAAGTCTGGACATCAAAGATTGTTGGTTTTTGTTTACCATAATATGTGGCCCCTGTTTGGGGTGCCACTGTGACACCGAACAATTTGTTTTGTTAAAATATAATGATCTGTTTGCCATGAATATCACCCTTCCCTTCACTGCACAACACCCCCCCATCACTCATGTGGGCACGAAAATGTTTGATCTCTTTGATGTACAATTGGTATAACTAATAAGAAGTTTTTGAGTACCCAGTGAATAAAACATGGTACTTTGATTCATTCTCTGTTCGTAATTTGATTTTGTAAAGTTAATGATTTTTCTGTTTCTACTTGTCTGGGACCCCTTTGTCCATCCCAAACAAGTGAGGCAGCATTTTTATTGGGAGACCTGGGGAAATGCTGGGAAAAAGGAAATGTGTGTGAGCCCGGTGATGCCACACTTTCCCACACGAAAATGTGTGAAAAATAGATTTTTTCAGCTAAAATTGAGGTTTGCAAGGGATTCTGGGTAGGAAAACATTGGGGGATCCACGCAAGCCATACCTCCTTGGAAGCCCCTGAGTGTCTACTTTCCAGAAATGTATAGGTTTGGTAGGTTTCCATAGGTGCCGACAGAGCTAGGGTTCAAAAACTAGAGCTAGGCACTTTGCCAAAAAAGGGTCATTTTTCACTGCAAAATTGAGGTGTGACCACGTTGCGTTTTGCGCCGTTTCCTGTCGCAGGCACTGGGCCGACCCACACAAGTGGGGTACCAATTTTTCTTGGAAGACTTTGGAAAAAGCGGGGTGGAAGAAAATTTGTGGATACACGCAGATTCCAGAACTTTCCACCACAGAAATGTGGAGAAAATTTGTGTTTTTTTACAATTCTTTAGGTTTGCAAGAGTTTATGGGTAACAGAACCTGGTGGAAGGCAGTCAAGTCACCCCTTCCTGGATTTTCTAGAGTGTCTAGTTTTCAAAAATGTATAGGTTTCCCTAGGTGCCGGCAGAGCTAGGGTTAAAAAACTACAGCTAGGCACTTTGCCAAAAAAGGGTAATTTTTCACTGCAAAATTGAGGTGCAACCATGTTGTGTTTTGCGCCGTTTCCTGCCGCAGGCACTAGGCTGACCCGCACAAGTGAGGCACCATTTTTCTCAAAAGACTTTGGGGAATGCAGGGTGGGTGGAAATGTGTGGATCCACGCAGATTCCAGAACTTTCCATCAAAGAAATGTGGGACAAATGTGTTTTTTTGGACAATTTTTTAGGTTTGCAAGGGATTCTGGGTAACAGAACCTGGTGGGAGGCAGTCAAGTCACCCCATACTGGTTTTCCCTGTGTGTCTAGTTTTCAAAAATGTATAGGTTTGCTAGGTTTCCCTAGGTGCAGGCAGAGCTAGGGTACAAAAGCTACAGCAATGCACTTTGCCAAAAAAGGATAATTTTTCACTGCAAGATTGAGGTGTGACCACGTTGCGTTTTGCGCCGTTTCCTGTCGCGAGCATTAGGCCAACCCACACAAGTGGGGTACAATTTTTCTCGTGAGACTTTGGGAAACGCAGAGTGGGTAGAAATGTGTAGATCCACGCAGATTCCAAAACGTTCCACCACAGAAATGAGGTGAAAATGTGGCTTTCTTGACATTTCTTTAGGTTTGCAAGGGATTCTGGGTAACAGAACATGGTGGCAGGCAGTCAAATAAACCTATCCTGGATATCCCTGAGTGTCTAGTTGAAAAAATGTATGGGTTTGCTAGGTTTCCCTAGGTGCCGGCAGCGCTAGGGTGAAAAAACGACAGCTTCACACTTCACAAAAAAAGGGTAATTTTTCATTGTGAAAATGTGGTGTGTTCACGTTGGATTTTGAACCCTTTCCGGTTGTGGACACTATGCCTAACCACACAAGTGAGGTACCAATTTTACCACGAGACTTAGGGTAATTCAGATTTGTAAAGCAACTGTTATTACCTGTTGAGTTTTGATGCATTTCTGCCTTCAAAATGAAAGACATTGTGTAAAAAAGAAGTCATTTTGAAAAATGACCAATAGTTCTCATGCTAGTATGAGTATTCCCAATGTTGAAAATGTGCAAATATGTACTGTTTCTAAACTCTATAATTTGTACCCATTTCAGAAATACATAGGTGTCTTTCATACCGATTGTTCCATGCAAAATTTTCGCACAATAATTGCTATATACCCGGTACATAAGGAAAAGCCATTGCAAATTGCTACACAGTTTTTGACTGTGGGTTCGTCTGCTTCTTAGTGAACCTACAAGTCATATATATTCCCACAACTAGAAAGGTCCAGCGGATGCAACGGTATATTGCTTTCAAAGAGCTGTCATAATTACAAGAAGTTACAGGTGAAAACGTTGACACAAAAGGCTGTTTATTTCAACTAATTTTCAATGTTTCCAATATTTAACTGTTAGTTTCCATAAAGAAACCTTGATGGATCTACACAAATGACCCCTTTCTGAATTGAGAATGTTGTATACTTTTCCAAAATGTAGAGCTTTCCAGGATCCAATATTGCTTTCATACTCATTTTTACCATTAACTGGAAGGAGGTTGAAAGCACTAAAAATAGCAAAAATAGTCTATGTCCCAGAAAAATGGCAAAACTGTGTAAGAAATGTTGGTTCTCTGACAAAAAACTGTCATCCCCGAAAATCTGGGAAAATGGTGATTTCAGCCCCACAAACATTTTTTTGATAACATATGCAGGGAAAAACCAAGAGGCTTTCATTTGTAGCCCGTTTTTCCAATTTTCTGAAAAAAACAAACATGTTACTGTATTTTGGCTATTTTCTAGGACCCCTCGAAGGGAATCCACAAACCCTGGGTACCTTTAAAATCCCCATGATGTTGGAAGAAAAGGACACAAAATTGGCGTGGATACCTTATGTGGTCAAAATGTTACAGGGGCCTAAGCGCACATTACCCCAAATAGCCAAAAAAAGGCTTAGCACAGGAGGGGAAAATGCCTAGCAGCGAAGGGGTTAAGCATGGCTCCGTCCTGCCACTGTATAGCCTGTGTGTGATGTTTTAAACTGCCTTTCTAGGTAGCCCACTTGCTGGGCCCAAACCTTTCTTTTCAATACATATAAGAAAGCCCCATGGTAGGCCCTGGACAGCCCCTAGGGCAGGGTGCAATATATTTAAAGGTTGGACATGCACTTTTAAGTTTTCCATGTCCAGGTAGTGAAAAACTCTGCAAATCATTTTTCACTACTGCAAGGCCTATCTCTCCAATAGGTTAACATAGGGATTACCTTATTAAATTTTATAAGTGTAATTTCCAATTGGGAAAAAATACATATTTCAAGTTTGTCATCTCTGGAGTTACAATTTAAAATCACAACTTATGATGAAGTTGGATTGTAAGTAGTATGTCTGACAATGTCACTTTAAGAAAGTTGGTATTTTCCTACTTCAAACACAAATGGGGCTGCTCCTAGTGAGGTGACCTACAGGTGCTTAGAAATGAGTAGTCAATGTGGACATCTCTCAAAAAGTGAAGGAATGGCCTCACACTCCCCCTGGAGTCATGCTTCATCATTGGCTGTCTTCGCCCTCTAAAAAATTGGTTTGATGGAGGGAGGGCATAGACCTGACAACAGGGATGCACTTCTAAACTCAGTGGGGGCCCGTGAGTGGTGAAAGTGATTTATACACCATTACAGTTGTAAAAAAAATAATTTTAATAAACCATGCAACTGTATGGTATTAAAAGCCCTTATACTAGAATGGTGGTCAATATTTGGACAGTGTGCCCACCTCTGCCAACTAAAGACCCCATTTTTAACATTGGTTATCAGTAATGAGGATAGGGCTTGTGTTTGTGTAGTGCCTTACAGTCATTTGATGTACCATTGACATATAAGACACATTTGAATTAATTGTCTCTGATACTCATTTGCATTTTAAATTTGTCAATTCCCCCTGATTGGTATTTTTGATTTTTCCTAAAATCATGTCTCTGATTGGAAGTCCCATAGCTGCAGCTGCCATCATGGAGTTTGAGGTGGGTAAGCTGCAGAAGTATACTATGACCCAGCTCAAGAATTTTTGCAATAGGTTTAAGGTTTCTACCAAAAAGGTGGAGCTGTAGAGGGATCTGAGGGCCTAAGTAGAATATAGGGCTGCATCAATTTAGACCACCAAGCAGGAGGAGGAGGAGGAAGAGATAAAGGATGATAAGGAGCTGGACCAGCATTCAGTGGGGAATATGGGACTGCCTGTGGACCAGGGGGCCAACAGCCTGAAAAGAGAGGTTCCCACCAGGGCAGGGAGCAGAGTTTCATCCAAAAGCATGACCCCAGAGCAGCTGGAAAGCAGGAGCGGGGAGAGGAAGTTCAGATTGGAACTGGCCAAACTCAAGAGGAGGAAAAGAAAAAGAGTTTGGTCGTGGAAGAGGAGGAAAATAAAACAAGCTTGGCTATGAAGGAGAAAATATTGGCTATGGAGGAGAAGAAAATGACTCAGGAACTATCCTTGACAGAGCTGAACATCAAAGCCAGGAGTTCTGAGTCCAGCCAAGATGGTGGCAGCATTTCTTCAGTATCCTCTTACAGGAGGATCCACATACCCAAGGATTTGGTGTCTGATTTTGTGGTGGGAGACAACATAGACAGATGGTTTTAGGCCTATGAGATTGCTCTACAGATGCACAAGGTCCCTGAGGAGAATTGGGGAGCTAGTATGTGGAGGCACATTCCTTGTAGGGGGAGGGACACTCTCCTGGCCCTGGAGGGGAGTAACATGATGAGGCATCCAACATGAAGGAGGCCCTAATCAGGAAGTTTGGTGTGACCCCGGAGAAATACAGACAGAAAGTCAGGGATAGTCATAAACTTTCCAAACAGTAATGGATGTATTGTGAATTCCCTTTGCAAGGCACTAGATGGTTGGGTGAAGGGCAGTGAGGTAAAGGTCTACCAGGGGCTGCATAACTTTGATTTCTAGAGAGCAGATGTTCAGTCTTTGTTTTTAGAGACATGCACCAATACCTTTTAAATAAAAGGGTCAGTGAACTCAGGAGGAAGACCTCTGGATCAGCACCATTTTCTTAAAGAAGGTACCTGTCAGTGAGCCCAGGAGGTTTAGGCTCCTCTCAGCATACTGAGGAGGAGGTCAAGGGAGACATGGACAGGTCCCAGGCTAAGAGGGGATCAAGGGATCCTATAGCACTTCTGAGAAACACAAATGATGATATAATAGGCAGAGGCCCAGGTCACCCCATTTCCAACCCAGCAGCTTTAATTGTTCCTAGCTAGGACACAAGCAGGGGACTCTCTCTGTCCTAAGAAAGTACCCTCCGGTGGTACCTCTACAGGGGTGTCCAAAGTGGCCTTTGTGGTAAGTAGTCTCCAGGGGCAGGTCATTGACCATGCCATGCTCTCCCTTAGTTGAGAAGAGGCTTTAGAGGATGAGCTGCATATCCCTGAGGGTGGGAGTCATCACGTCCACCAGATGACAGTGAATGGGGTCCCAATCACTGCTCTGAGAGACATCGGGGCTAGCCGGACCATGGATGTGGAAAGGTTTGGTTCCCCATAGCAGTAAACTGTCCAGGTGTGTCGGGCAACTCCAGTACATGGGCAGGACTTATTCTTCTCTATGCCCTGGTATCCCTAGAGTGGGATGAGGAGGTAATCCAGAGGAGGGTCATAGTTAGTCTCCCGATGCCCAGAGACAGCAATATGAGGAATGAATGGCTCCCGGGGTCAGGTGAACCTTGAAGGGCGGCCACCACCGGCGCCCTAAAAATTCAGTTTTCTGGGTTACCACTCCCAAGCAGAAGGCACAGGACCCCAGATGAAGAAACAGGGTGTGGGAGAGCCCACCACTGTATCCCGTTAGCCTCGGAGGGCTGACCCTGGGCTGAGTGACCTGTCTCAGGATACCACCCCGGAAATGGTGGGAGGTGAAGTGGAGAAAGGGTATAATGTACCTGGGGCAACTGCCCCCCACTTTGAGAAACCACAGAGGTTAGAAACCCCTGAATGACCTGGGCCTGGGACTGGTTCTGGACACTAACAGCTGTCAGCGACCTCTGTTATTTGCTGCCATTATGGACATAGTTTTCCCAGGGTTGGGGCCAGAAGTTAGACACAAAGGGTGGAAAGGGCCACATCACTTTGTTGGCGATGGTGGTACTGTCTGCCTACTGGGATACATCTGTGAGCACAGTAAACTTAGGTGCTACACTGATGGGGTCCATAGATGTGGAGAAGGGTTCCCCATGGGTCATTTCAGTGGTGACAGAGGGATCCAACTGAGTTCAGCGAGGCATAGAACTGACAAGTGCCCTTCAGTAGTGGGCCACTGCCCATCTTCTATTGCCAAAGCAGGGAAGTACATCAAGGAATTGAGTAGCTTATCCTTGTTTTAGCCTTGGGGGAGACCATGTTAGACCTAGCACTTTCTGCCGGGTCATCCCCAAACTTTTTGCCTTCATCCTTCCCTTTTTGCTGAATTAATATCTGTTGGCTTTAGGGCTCTGGGCACTTTGCCACTGGTAAGCAGTGCATGTTCTCTCTGCTTTAAACATGGTAACATTGGCTTATCCATAATTGGCATATTTAATTTACTTATAAGTCCATAGTAAATTACACTACATGTACTCAAGGCCTGGTACTTAAATGCTACTACTAGGCTTGCAGCAGGAATTGTGCCACCCACTTCATTAGCCCTTTAAACATGGTGAAGGCCTGCCACTGCAGAGCCTGTGTGTGCAGTTTTAAACTGCCATGTCGACCAGGCAAGGTAACCAACTTGTCAGGCCCAAAACCTCCGTTTTATTACATATAAGTAACTCCTAAGATAGGCCCTGATCAGCCCCAATGGCAGAGAGCAGTGTATTTAAGACGTTGAACATGTACGTTTTAGTTTTACATGTCCAGGTAGTGAAAAAATCTTAAATCTGTGTTTCATTCCTGCAAGGCCTATCCCTCCCATAAGTTAACATTGGGATCCATCATTACATTTTTTTGGTGTAAATTCTAATTAGAAAAAGATAGATATTTCATTATTGGTGTCTCTGGACTGAAAATTTTAAATTACAACTTATGGTAAAGTCAGATTTTAAGTTCTAAGTCTAAAAATTCTCTCCTTCATGGCTGCGAGAATGTGGAACTCTCTCCCTTATGCTCTGAAAGCATCTCCTTCAGAAAATTATATTAGAAGCAAACTTGGCTCTTCCGCTATCCACTCTAATAACCCCCTCAGGTTGCGTGTTTCCTATGTCTCTCCTCATCTAAATCTAGGTCCTAGGGTGGGGACACACTGTTGTGGTATAACCAAGCACTCTACATTTGCATTATTATAATAAAATTTTTGTTTTAGAAAGTTGCCATTTTCTTAACTTAAGCATTTTGTGCCCCTACCTGTCTCTGTCTCTGTAACATGTCTGTGGTGGGTGACAGCTGGGCTTTGTGCATTCCGTCTAAGCAGCCACACATAAAGGGAGCTGAGGTGTGCCTGTGGGCCATTCGTTTCATGATGGCCCATTACCAGCCTGATGGGAATTTCTGAGCTAGATGAGAGAAAGAAGCGGACAGTTGTGATATTGGAATATGGATTTAAAAACAAAAGACAAGAGATGTTTGACAAAAGAAGAACATTTGGTTTAATTAAACACTTCCACCGGGAGCAGAGTTTGAGGACTGTCTCAAAGTGCAATCAATTTGAACTGGGTTTTATTAATTTCTTTAAGTATCATAAGGTACTTCCATTGATTTGTTATAAATGTGGGACTTATCTGTGGATTCATAAATAGGGACCCTGATAACAAATGCAGATGGGCCTCTGCCTACCGTAGACAAAATGGGGACCAGTGCGTAATATGCCCAGATGACCGTCATGAGGGATGCATGATCACTGTGTGTGCTGTGTGGTCCTGACTACATGTGACATCTGACTTTATAGTGTTTTGGGAATGCGCGGTTCGCTCTGGCTATATTTGTTTTAGTGGGGCAAATCTCCCTGGACCATAATGGTGTCGCTGCGCTTATCTGGTGGAATAACCTGAGTTTCCTGTTCGTGCATTTGTCTGCCTGCTACCTGCCACCTCACATATCACCTGTCTAACAGGTCTAGGTCGCTGAGCCAGACTGATCATGTATTACTGAGTCTGGGTTGATGGGGTATTCATGACAGACAAATTTGATAATAGTGATGCGACTTTGTTCTTTTATGTGAATGTATCATTAAAAACATTGGTATTGTTTCTGTCAATATTAACATTCCCCCCGTAGTTGAATGTTCAACTAAATTATGTTACCCTTACTTCATGACAATCATGTTATTGGGGTCTTGTTGTTCTTCAGTTTTGACTATTACTATTTGCTAGTTATTTGCATTCTACCCAATTTGAGGACTGCATTTCTACAGCAGGAAACCCCAAGAAACCACACAAAAACAATAGGAATATGAAAACTGACAAAAATGGCAAGCACAGACTGGTCAACCACTGTGGGAGCCAGGAGAACCAGGAGAACCCGTTCATATACCACTCCTGCTCAGGGACACCTCCCTCCTGTCTCTTTGTAAAAAGTGCAATGCTTGGATCAGGGGTGGGCTTAGTGGGGGTAGCGGGGCTACACTGAGTGCCACGGAGACAGAACCAATCTCCACACACTCTACGTAGCTCCGCTATGCACAGCCCGCCTCCCGTCCACACTATTAAAACGTTCAAAAAGAACAATTTAAAACACCTTACCTTATCGACAGCATCCCCGGGCTTCCCTCTTCCACCATCGCACCTTCTTCTTAAAAACTGCGCATGTGTGGTCCTCCGTGCATGCACATTCCTCGTGAGAAATGCGTATGCGCAGTTTTCAAAAAGAAGTCACGATGGACAAAGAGGGAAGCCCGGGGACACCGCCGATAAGGTAAGGTAAATTGTTCTTTTTTAACATTTTAGTAGTGCAGGCAGGAGGCGGGTGGGAGGCCAACTCCGCTCCACCGCAAGTGTGCGGAGATTTGCCTCCTCTGCACATTCCGCCTACCCCTAGCTTGGATGGCAAACATCAGAGTCCTGTTATCCAGGTCATTGCCTGGAATAAATGTGCAGCAATACACACCGACCTTGGCACACAATCCTACATCCATTGCCGTCATTAGGTCCAACACATATCGATGTTGCATCACCATGAGATAGATGGCTCTCACTCTTCCTTGATCGCATTAAGGTCGAGCTTGGTTCTGTTCATCATTTTGAGCATCTCCCAATTGGTAATTTGTACCCAGCAGGTGTTCGATTTCGTCTGCACAGTGAAGAAGCATAGGGACACTCCTGCATTTACTTGTGTGTCAGAAAACAGTCTGAATTCTTGTGGAATGTCCTTGTACTGAGCCCAGCCAAAATAGTCTGCAGTTCTTTTTTCTTGAGCCTGATGCAACTGAGTCGTTTTCTTCTTTAGCGGAAGTTAGTGCAACTCTAACAGATCTTCTCCGGAAAAGGTCTCTAGGGGCCAGAGGCCAAGCCATTCAGGGAAGACCTGAGTGTAGGCACACTTGTCACATTGCCAGTAGATGTACATAGGAATGGAGGTGTCCCATTGCATGTTCGGAATGTGCAGCATTATGTCACAGTTTTCATTTGTTCCCAGTGAAATGATTCTGTTACCTTTGAAACACAAGGAATACAGTGTAAGTTTCTGTACAATTAGGGGTTGCTGTTTCCCTTCTAACCATGTATATCTATTGACCTTAGTATCCCAGATTTCCGCACATGGGGTATTCATGCTCTTGTTCAACCCTCCCTTACGAGACTCCTTTACCTTGGTATCATCAAGGTGGGTGGCCCTACATGTCTGGGGTCAATTTGTTATTAAAGAAGACAGCCCCAGAAATGCTAAAAACCACCCTGGGACCACAGATGGAAGCAGGAGCAGACGTGTCGGTGCATTGATGGGGTGGTTATTCTACCTCCAAGAATTTTTTCTCTGGAAATACTCGGGGCAAATCAGTATCCTCCGCTACAGTGCCCATCCTGCACATCCTTTCTAGCTCAGTTTGAGTATCCCTAGGCTCTATGGAAAGGTACAATGCTCTGGGATTTGTCTCGTATCATGTGAGATTCACTACTACTCTATGAGGTTCTACTCTGTTGGGTTGTATCTTGGTCCTAATCCTACAAAGGTATAGGTGGAGAAGGCATTTTCCATTTTCGGTGGCTACCTTTTGGGACAAGTAAAGCCTGTCTGCACCTACTGCATGTGATATCAGTGAACAGACGTAACATGACCTGGCTGGTGTCTTGAAGTACACAGCGGTCATGTACTGATACCATGTGTTGTGTAAGAGGGCGCTGTCTATTGCGTGTGGAATGCTAGCCCTGGGTTTGGTGTAATTATAAGTAATGTAGGAGAGGTCCCTATGCAAGAACTGTGATAGCTTCAAGGTGGACTCTACTAGACTAGGCAGTTATTTGGTGATGAACAGATGCAACAACACCCATAGTAAACAGAGGGTACATAGAAATGCAACAATACATATATTATTGAATATTGTAGGCATTGGGGTGAATCCAGGGGAGATTTATGTAGTCCTCTGGTGATTGGGCATATTGACTTGAAAATTTGAAACAAAACAAAACAAAAAATTCAAGATACAGTTCGTAGTTCTTGATTTGCGCACTGTAGATCTCGTCAGAGAGTAGATGTGGTCACTGAAAAGGTGGTGCACTAGGCTATTTGAATGCCGACCCATTGAATAAAAGCTGTGTTCATTGGTTAGGTAAGAACACAGTGCATTGTTGCATGTGCCATCATCTATCGTTTTCTTCAGAGTTCCTGTACCTTTCTTTAAGGGTAAGCTCTCCACATTCAATTCACACAATTTCTTTTTGGAGGCACTGGAAGGTGGCCTTCGTTGCGGTATCTGTTTTCAATGGGACAGGTTAAAAAGTGGGATGCATTAATTTTTATGGGTTATTGGGCCTCTCCTCTCTCCGTGACTGAAAATATATTTTTTATGAAGTGAACTTCATGAGCATGTGGAAGATCTCAGTTATTAAGTAGGGCTCTGTGGGTGATGCCAGCCAGCCGATATCCTATCTCTCCTAGTGAGTGCCTGGGGGTGCTTATTGGAGCAGGCGGTGTCTTTTGACCTACACGTGTGCAGTGCGATGTACAGAGAGGGTATGTGTCACAATTGAATGCTGTTAGCAATCGCAATGTACCCTGAGGCCAAATGTATACCTCTCTAGTCCCAGCTTGCCGCATACAATGTGACCCTCTCTAGGGACGCAAAGTATCTTGACTACAACTTTTTCTACAAACTTCTATTTAGGCTTGCTTTGGGCTTCTTTCTATCAGTCTTTTGGGCAATCCTGTATATCTCCTTTGATCTTCTATCACAATTGTCGTAAACTTGAGTGGGTTGGAGAGCTGTTCTGCAGCCCCTTGGTACTTCTGATAATGCAGTGTCCAAGATTGGGCTTACGGCTCTCCAGATGGTGTTTGTAAGGGCTTGTGTGTTGGCTGATTGCTAGGCCTGATACAGGGTCGAGGACATTATTGTGTACTAAACTCGCACGGAGCTGTGATGGACTCTTGCGGACTCCCTTCTCTACGGCACCACTCTTTCTCTTAGACCATGTCTTTTTCAGGGTGTTTGGACCTGTGGTTCCTGGTTGTGGCTGGGGACTTCCAACCTGCAACATGCTTGTGTTGTTGGTTCGAAGCGACATGACCCAGTAAAAAGACTAAGGACATTTGGATGATTTGAGCGTAAGGAAGAAAAATTGCTGCATGGAGAGTTCGGGGTTTTAGGCCAAGAATTTGTTGAGACTCTCCTAATGTTGGTAATGGACTGGGATAGCTGGTTGTTCTGCAAACCCCCCCTCAACTAACTCAGTGTCATGCAGCTCTTCACAACCTGTCAGATCTTGTGTGCGTGCTGTGGAGGTTATGGGGTCTTCACTATTTCAAGTGTACAAGAAACCTGGCTCTCGACACTGGAGGACGGCCTTGTTTTAGAACTGATAGGGGGCCTCAATTGAGCTGGAGGCTTCTGGTTTTTGAACGCGCTTTTGGGGCTACGTCCCATGATGGAATTTTAGGTCCCAGGGTGGGTGACTGAGAAAGGAATCCCTTTGAATTGGTGATCTGAAATCGCCCCAACTGGGACTGGTCCTGAGACAGAATATTGAGTTGGAAATGTTGATTTACACAAATATCGAGTTGGAAATATCGTGATTCAGAAATATCGACAGCAAGAATATTGTGGTCAAGAATATTGAATTTAAGGTAAGGAATATTGTTTTTAAAATTATAGAAGTCATCATTATTGTTTGCAGAAATATAGATGTTTAGAATATGAATTTTTAAAAATATTGTCATGTATATCAGTTTATATTTTAAATGTATGTGATTTATGTTTTTTTTGTAAAAGTATTGTTTATGTTTTTTAATAAATGTGTTAAATTGATAGTAGATATGAATTTTATTTTAATGCATTTTTTTGTTCCATAGCAGGTTGTGGGTTTATAGGAGAATAGGTGGGAAGTAATGTAATTATAATGAGTTAATGATTATTTTTTATTTATTAAATTTACTTTTATAACGTTCATTGTGGGAAGTAATGTACTTGTTATTAATTGGTTTTTAATTAATATGAACTAATTAATTATGGTAACTGTTTAATTATTTTTAGATGCAGGTTGTGGGGTTTATAAGGGTAAAGGGTAGGAAGTAAAATGTTTTGCTTATTTAATAATTAGTTGGTATTTTATATTAACTAATTGATTGAAAATTAACTATGGATATTGTTTTATTAATTTTAGGTGCCCGTTGTGGGTTTTATAGGGGTAAAGGGTGGGAAGTAATTTCTGTCTAATTAATTAATAATTAGTTGTTCATTTACATTAACTAATTAATTGAAAATTAATTATGGTAATTGTGTGATTTTCTTTAGTTGTGGGTAGTGGGGCTTATGGGGCGAATGGTGGGAAGTAATTTATTTTTATAAAGTAATAATTAGTTCTTAATTAATATTAATTAATTGATAGAAAATTCATTATGGAAATTGTGTAATTAAATTTAGGTATGGTTTGTGGGGTTTAAAGGGTTAAAGGATGGGAAGAAATTTATGTTAAATTAATTAATAATTAGTTGTTAATTAATAATAATTAATAAATTAATAGAAAATTAAATATGGAATTTTTGTAAGTAATTTTAGGTATGGGTTGTGGGGTTTATAGGTTTAAAGGGTGGGTAGTAATTTGTGTTTAATTTATTAACAATGAGTTGATTATTAATATTAATTAATTTCTTTATGTTTAATTAGCGTATTTGTTTATAATTTTTTGTTTGTGGTTTTTTTTCACTATAGGAGTAATGTGTCGGGAGTAAATTATTTAACTTACTTCGTAATAGTAGTCAAATGCTGTATGTTTTAAAATTGAAAATACTTTTTAATTCTGTAATTAATTTTTTTACAGTTTAATTTTAGTTGTGGGGTGGGGGATTATAGGGGTAAAGTGTGGGGAGTTGAATAATTTTTATCAGTTTTAATTTGTTTTTTAATTAATATTATTTATTTGATTGGTAATTAATTATGTTAGTTGAGGACATACATTTTAATTTTAATTTAGATGTGGGTTGTGAATTGTGTGGTGTTATAGGGTAGGACAAAAAAAAGTAAATGTATGTAATAAATAATGTTTTGGTTTCCAAATCATTTTTAATTAAAAATATTTGTTTGGAAATATTTTTTTATTTTATTTAAGACAATATTTGTAGGGATTTTTTATGTGTATTTAACATTATAAAATCTATTTTTGAAAATATTACCATTAAATAAATATTTGTATTTCAATTTTTAACATATTTATATATTTTTTAATTTATTTTGTTTTAAAAATATTTTTATTGTTGTTAAAACTTTGTTTGTTTTTATTTTTGAACTGCCTGAAGTGAGAATATTGTTACTCCTCGGCAATCCAACACTTTTCCTACTGTTGCACTCACCGGAGTGGGAATAGTAATTTTTACTCCTCCACTGTCCAACACTTTCGCTACTGGTGCACTCACTGGAGTGGGAATAGTAATTTCTCCCCCTCCGCTATGCAACACTTTCCCTACTGTTGCATTCTCTGGAGTTGGAATAGTATTGTTTACCCCTCCGCTATCCAACACTTTCCCTACTGTTGCACTCACTGGAGTGGTAAATTTAAGTTCGAAGATTTTTAAATATTTTAATGATTTAATTTATAATAGAATATTTTTTTTAATTAAATTATATATTATTTGTACACACACACACATATATATAAATATATATATATATATACATATATATATATACATATATTACCTACTGGCGATAGCCAGTAGGTATATATAGTTAGGACCTAGCTACCATAGGTAATCCGCAACATTCTATTGGGAATAACTTTGGCGCCGGTTGAGGAATTTGCGTGTAATTTTCTAAAATTTTGGCCAGCTCCGCTGCGCCCCTTCCCTGAAAGTTTCGGGGGGATTCGTGAAGTGGGGGCTGAGAAAAAAGGGGGGTCCCAAAACGTGTTTTCCCAATGTTAATTTCCATAGGACGTTCTGACAAGGCTACAGCCCGAATCGCTGAACGGAATTACACCAAACTTGACAAATTTGTAGGGACTGGTACGCAGAAGTGCCTTTGCTATATTTGGTGAAAATTGCTCCAGTGGTTTTGTATGAAAATTAACTTCAAAAACACATATATATCTGGGCGGAGCCTAACCACACATCTCATCGTGAGATCTGATTGGCTGTCAGCACTTCATCCAAGAAGTGTTGGCAGCCATCTTGGGACCAATATACATGATAGCACCTCATTAAAAAGCATTGTAGTTAATAGAGGGTTTTAGGACTTTAGTTACATTATAAATCATTTGTTGATGGTACCATACTCATTTTAGGAATTGTGGTGTGTTCTAAGGTGATTTTACCATGTGAAAAAGCCTTCTGCTGGGATTTCATGAATCATGTTCGAAAGAAAACTATTATCTCATGCTTTTCACACAGTGGTTTGGAAGGGGATCTATAAGCTAAACTGATACATATTTTCTGTAAATTCACATTATCTTTCTCAGTCATGTGAGAATGAAGTCTGACATTCTCAGTAAAACATGTACATCCAACAAGGACAGAGACTGTCAGTTGATTCCTTTGTGTTCTACTGCAGCTTCCCAGAGTGTTCTAAAGAACAACTAGAGAGCTAACAGTCCTACTTGTTACAAAGGTGTGGCACACCTGAAGCCATCTTGATTGGAATAAAGTGGTAACTCTTAAAACATTTAATTTAAAAAGGAACAAAATGAGGGGGTATATTTTGCCATAGAAAGTATGATTAGTGCTGCAGAAAGAAAAATTAGGGCACATTTAGAGTGACTTCTCAAATCCTCTTCTATTTCATTAAAATATTTTGACATTCAGTCTCCCAAAATGGCCACCAGAGACAGAAGAGCCCAAATGTAGCCCAAATATCACCCAGATGTAGCCCAAGTATAGCCCAATGACAGAATGTCCCAGAGTGTTCTAAAGAACAACTAGAGCGCTAACAGTCTTACTTACGACAAAATTATGGCACACCAGAAGCCATCTGGATTGGAATGAAGTGTTAAGTCTGAAAACATTTAATTTAAAAAGGAACAAAATGAGGGGGTTCATTTTGCCATAGAAAGTATGATTAGTGCTTCAGAAAGAAAAATTAGGGCACATTTTGAGTGACTTCTCAAATCCTTTTCTATTTCATTAAACAATTCTGACATGCAGACAGAAACATGCACTTTCAATACCAGCAGCAGACTTCCCTGGTGAGCAGTAGCTTTACTACAGTGATCTAATAAGCAACTAGCGTGCTAACATTCTGAATTTATGGCAACTGTGTGTCACATCTGAATGCCTTCTTGATGGAATCAAAGTAGAAAACTGAAAGTATTTCCTTCTGAGGAGACTGTAGTAAATGAGAAAATTAGGAAACTTCATAACAAATAAGTCTCCCAGGATGGCCACCAGAGACAAAAGAGCCCAAATGTAGCACACATATCCCCCAGATGTAGCCCAAGTATAGCCCAATGACAGAATGTTCCAGAGTGTTCTAAAGAACAACTAGAGCACTAACAGTCTTACTTATGACAAAAGTATGGCACACCTGAAGTCATCTTGATTGGAATAAAGTGGTAACACTTAAAACATTTAATTTGCAAAGGAGCAAAATGAGGGGGTTCATTTTGCCATAGAAATTATGATTAGTGCTGAAGAAAGAAAAATTAGGGCACATTTTGACTTCTCAAATCCTCTTCTATTTCATTAGAAAAATTCTGACATGCAGACTGAAACATGCACTTTGAATACCAGCAGCAGACTTCCCTGGTGAGCAGTAGCTTTACTACAGTGATCTAATGAGCAACTAGAGTGCTAACATTCAGAATTTATGGCAAATGTGTGACAGATCTGAATGTCTTCTTGATGGAACCAAAGTAAACAAGCATTGTAAATGCACTAGATATCGCCCTCGTTTAAGTTAAAGCCATTCTGTTTGTAATGAGGTGGCTTTTTAGCTTCGCTTTTATTAGTGTTTTCCAAACTTTCATGTAAATAACATGCATATGTATGCATATATGTATATGTATGCATGCATTTAAATTTGTATTTATATAGATATGCAGATTATATATGTTTATATATGTATGTATATATATATATATATACACATACATATATAAAAATGCATATGCATATATATGCACATATATATATATGTGTATATGTGTGCGTGTAGAGAGAGGTAGAGAGGTAGAGGTGTAGAGGTAGAGAGGTAGAGGTAGAGAGGTAGAGGTAGAGAGACAGAGACTATTAGAGAGAGAAGTAGAGAGAAGTAGAGAGAGGTAGAGAGTAGAGAGTGAGTAATAGAGAGTGGAGAGTGAGTAGTAGAGAGTAGTAGAGAGCAGTAGAACGAGTAGCAGAGAGTGAGTAGTAGAGAGAAGTAGAGTAAATAGTAGAGTGAGTAGTAGAGTAGTAGAGAGTGAGTTGTAGAGAGTAGTAGAGAGTAAGTAGTAGAGTGAGTAGTAGAGAGCAGTAGAGAGTGAGTAGTAGAGAGTAGTAAAGAGTGAGTAGTAGAGAGTAGTAGAGAGTGAGTAGTAGAGAGTGAGTAGTAGAGAGTGAGTAGTAGAGAGGGAGTAGTAGAGAGTGAGTTGCAGAGAGTAGTAGAGAGTGAGTAGTGGAGAGTGAGTAGTAGAGTGAGTAGTACAGAGTAGTACAGAGAGAGTAGTAGAGAGTGAGTAGTAGAGAGTAGTAGAGAGTGAGTAGTAGAGTGAGTAGTAGAGAGTAGTACAGAGAGAGTAGTAGAGAGTGAGTAGTAGAGAGTAGTAGAGAGTGAGTAGTGGAGAGTGAGTAGTAGAGTGAGTAGTAGAGTGAGTAGCAGAGTGAGTAGTAGAGAGTGAGTAGTAGAGAGGAGTAGAGAGAGAGTAGTAGAGAGTGAGTGATAGAGAGTAGTAGAGAGTGAGTAGTAGAGAGTAGTAGATAGTGAGTAGTAGGGAGTGAGTAGTAGAGAGAGAGTATTAGAGAGTAGTAGAGTAGTAGAGAATGAGAAGTAGAGAGTGAGTATTAGAGAGTAGTGGAGTAGTAGAGAGTGAGTAGTAGAGAGTAGTGGAGAATATTCCAAAGTTTGGCACAGCACCATTTGCACAACAAGTCCAATCAAATCATATCACTTAAAGTCCTTATTGAAGTGCTGAATCTTGGTGTACATTCAAATGCTTTTATTTTCCTTAAGCTTATGTACCACAGCCAGCTGACGCGTTTCGTTCTGTAGAACAGAACTTCTTCAGGGCATTCTTATTTCCTTCAAGTTATGTCGGTATCCTGTTTTCATATAACTAGATATTTCTTCCAAATGTTAGACGAGTCGTAAGTACATTCTTGTTCAAAGTGCCTAGCTATCAATTTTACCCACACAATTCGGGCAGACTTGAGTAATTTATAGCATCCTCAAAGTCAGTCTTTCAAAAATTCCAAAGTATAGGACATGATAATCCAAATCCAAATCTTTCTCAAGAAAAGTCATTTTCAATCATTCGGAATATCGGCGTTTGGGCAGATATGACCCACGGACACGGTTTATGACTTTTCTTGAGAAACATTTGGATTTGGATTATCATGTCCTATACTTTGGAGTTTTTGAAAGAGTGACTTTGAGGATGCTATAAATTACTCAAGTCCATGGATGCTGCTGGGAACGCCCCCAGCAACACCCATTGCACGCCCCTTTAACGCAGGACACTGTGTTAAAGGGACTGATATTTATCAGACAGGATTACGCCACAAAAAGTGGCTTAGTCCTGCCTGACAAATATCACTCAGTCTTCTGCGCCACCGGAACGTCACAAAAAGTGACGTTCCGGAGGCGCAAGGGGCTCGTAAATAAGGCCCCATAGGTTTCACACTCGTTATAGTTAGGAATTGGCATTTAAAAAACCTTTGAAATTCACTGAAAAAACCGTAGGTTTCACACCAGTTATAGTTAGCTGGAAATTTTACTCATACAAAACCATTGAAATTCACCGTTATAGTTAGTTGTACTCACTATAACTCGCGCACTCGCAATCCACTGCTGATGATGTCACATATTACATCATTCATGACATGGTCAGTGACATCACTGATGACATCACTGATGACATCTCAAATTACATCATCCAGTGAATCTGGTTTGCTTTGATATTTAAATATGTATTATAAATACACTACTTTGTATTGAAGAATGAGTGGATATATAAATATAAATGTGTGGATGGTGGATTTAGTAACAGTGTCATTGATTGTTTCTTTGACTAATTTGTAGAGTCTCGCTATATATAATGTGTAGTTACTAAACTGTGTGAAAGTCTTTATTGCTTTGTCTTAATTGCTATGTTTAAGACTATATTTGTTATTGGTTTCTTAACTGAGTATTTGTATGGGTAAATGAATGTCTATGTGGTTTGGTGGGGGGGTGTGATTGCCAAAAAATTTGTGAATAGTTCATTCAGTAGGTATATGAGGTTAAGACTACATGTTATAACAGTCGTTTCAGTGAGTGTATATGTTTATGGGTGTGGTGGTTATGAAATATTTCTCTCAATGGTACATCTCCATTAAACTTGAAAAAAAGGCAGTGTATGTGACAGTTATATCTAATTAAGTGTGCCTAAGATTTAGTGATTGTATGAGTCACTATATGGATAACTGTATACTTGTAATAGTAATTTTATAACACACTAAGTGTGAGTTACTATCTATATAAATAGATGAAGTGATGTTTGTTTAAGTGTGTAGGTGAGTAAATGTAAGTTTAATCAATTGTTTGCACAAATCAGAAGGATGTCTTTATAAGTGAATACAATGTGTGCTGGTGTGCAATGTTGAAATAGGCATATACGTATATTTGATAGTGTTCTGTTGATTATTCACTGCATATAACACTGAATCTATAGGTAAGTGATTAGATGTGTGTATAGTTCTATGAATAACTGAGTGGGTGTTTAGAAATTTCAATTGGTGTGTCAATGGTTTCAAATATGGCACTTTCTATTTTACAGTGAGTGATGAAAGATTATACTAGTGTGTGATGAGGTGTATTTGATTGTCACATGGATGATGTCATCAGTGATGTCATCAGTGATGTCATTTGAGATGTCATCAGTGATGTCATCAGTGATGTCACTGACCATGTCATGAATGATGTAATATGTGACATCATCAGCAGTGGATTGCGGGCGCGTGAGTTATAGTGAGTACAACTAACTATAACGGGGGAATTTCAATGGTTTTGTATGAGTAAAATGTCCAACTAAATATAACTGGTGTGAAACCTATGGTTTTTTTCAGTGAATATATATATATATGTATATATATATATTCACTGAAAAAACCATAGGTTTCAGGCCTTATATAGTTAGGAATTAGCATTTAAAAAACCTTTGAAATTCACAAAAAAAACTATAAGTTTTAGGGGTGTTATAGTTAGCTGGACATTTCACTCATACAAAACCATTGAAATTGCTCCTATATAGTTAGGTGTACTAACTATATTTCGCGCACCCGCAATCCACTGCTGATGATGTCACATATTACATCATTCATGACATGGTCAGTGACAACCCTGATGACATCTCAAATGCCATCACTGATGACATCACTGTTGACATCATCCAGTGAATGTGGTTTGCTTCTTTATTTAAATATGCATTATATATATAGAAATTTGCATTGAGGAATGAGTGGATATATAAAAATAAATATTTGGATGGAGGATTTAGTAGCAGTGTAATTGACTGTTTACTTTAACAATGTATAGTTTCTCACTAAATATAGTGGATATTGACTAAACTGTGTGAATATCTGTATCACTTTGTCAGTTGTTGTGTAAACTGGTTCTCCAGTTGCTTACTAGCTATGTGAAAGTGTATTTTTAGTTATTAATTAGTTAACTGAGTATTTTTATGGGAGAGTGAATGTGTATGTGGTTCGGTGGGGGGTGTGTGACTGCCCAAAGATGTGTGAATAGTTGATTCAGTAGATATATGAAGTTAAAACTTCATATTCTAACATTTGGCAGTGTTTGTGACAGTATAAGTATACATAAGACTCAATGATTGTGTGAGTGACTGTATACTTGTAATAATGATTTTATAAAACACTAAGTATGACTTACTATGAAGTGGTGTTTGTATAAGTGTGTAGCTAAGTAGGTATGTAAGTATGATCCATTGTTTGCATAAGTGAGTAGGATAACTTCATATGTGAATAGGTTGTATGCTGTTGTGTAATGTCGATATAGGTGTATAAGTATTTTTGATAGTGTTTTATTTTTCATTGACAGCATGTATGAGTGAATCTACAGGTAAGTGATTAGATGTGTGTATACATCTAGGAATCACTGAGTGGGTTTTTAGATACTTGTATTGCTGTGTCAATGGATTCAAATTTAATACTCTGTATTTTACAAAAAGTGATGAAAGTTTTTACTAGAGAATGAAAAGTTGTATATGATTTTCACGTGGATGATGTCATCAGTGATGTCATCAGTGATGTCATTTGAGATGTCATCAGTGATGTCACTGACCATGTCATGAATGATGTAATATGTGACATCATCAGCAGTTGATTGCGGGTGCACGAAATATAGTTAGTACAACTAACTCTATAGGAGCAATTTCAATAATTGATATCCCCAGCCAAGAAAGGCAGTAAGTGTCCAAATTTACCACTGCCTTCGGCCGGGGTAGAAGGTACAACAAAAAGGCTGAATAAAGGCCCACGAGTTTGAATCAGAATATGAAATTCAAGAGCAATCGATAACCCCAGCCAAGAAAGGCAGCAAGTGTGCACATTTTCAACTGCCTTCGGACGGGGTAGTTTTTACAACAAAAAAGCTTGATAAATGTCTAATAACTAATATTGAGGACAGCGCTGCTCTTGTTTCTTGTTTTTGATGAGGTTGATATAGTGTTTGCATAACACAAAAGTTCATCACAATAAATGCATAGAAATTTAAGTTTACGAAGCTCAAGATCAATATGCGAGTATGGACTGTTTGCTAAAGATGGTGTTGCAGCTGTTGATGTGCTTGGTGCAGCAGCAAGTGGTTGTCCTGCAATCTCTGTGTTGCAGCTCAAGAAAGTTGTTGGGTGCAAGTAGTTTATGTGTTTTGTACTATATTTGGTGTGCCAAAGAAGTATTCTTTGGATTGATCACACCTTGAAAGAGTTGTTTGGCAAATTTTACAGGTTACTAATGGTTGGTGTGTTTGTTAGTATGTGTTTGGACTTCGCTTGAATCTTTAAGGGACGCATTAGGCATTCCATAATACAGAAATACTTTGTACTTAGTGACATCCAATTTTAATTTATTGAAGAACGGTTGAATTCTACATCCACCTCTAGGACTAGTGGGAGGGTAGTATTTCAAAGTGTTTGACAGGTTACACTACATGTTTCTATGTAGCTAAAGAAAAGTTAGCATGGTTATGTATGGTGATCCTCTCACACAAAACTCAGCACTCAGCATTCAGGATTGTAAAGGCTTACCATAAGAGTGACTGATGAGTTTACATATGTCAGTTTACAAAAGAGAAAACAAGTACGATTGTTTTACATTAGAGATATACAGACCTGAAAGACTATGCATGTAAATTCATGGAATCTGTTTTGAAGGTTTGGAAGAAAGCAGTGAAAGTGTGTTTAGAAGCAATACTGTCCAGCATAAAAAGTGCATAAGTATGTTTTTAAGTAACATATGATCACATGCAAGATATCTAATTAGATATTTGGACACTCCTGCAGTCTAGTCTTGTGTCCAAATTATCTTAAAAAGTAATGTTGAGACACACTTTTTTTCACCTGTTATGATTTGCACAATGCTTTTAGAGTTGGAGCAGACTTCGTCTAACATTCCTACTTAATTTTCTTTTTGAAGTTGAGTAATTATTTTGTTTATCTGTTGAAATATAAATTTAAATCTTCCTCTTTGAAGGTGAAGAAGCAACAACGCTCCTCTACACATTATTGTTGAATTGTTGTCTAAAAAGTAGTGGTAATTCCACTATCACCAAGGTAGATGTCTGACAATAGAATTAATTATATTTTTATACCAATATTCCATTATCCTAATCCAAAAGGTGTGTTTAGACTCAACAAAATTAACACATTTTTCACCTACACTGTCAGTAAAAGGCAAGTATGCTTTACATTTGCTTGGAGTCATCTGCTGCATTCAAAACATTGGGCCTGTTGAGAAGAAAGTGAAAAGTACGAGGTAATTAATATTGCATTGTTTAAAGGTGAATAGCTTTTTGAAATAAAAACTTTATATGTATTTACATGGTAAACATAATTCCAGGGTCAGAATGGCCTTTTGAGTCTGTGCAATCCCACTAACTTCCATGTGTTATGCGTTTTTAACAACTCTTCTCTAATCTTTTGTCATTGTGAAGAATGTTGGAAATTTCTTCACTACAATAGCAGACATCAACCTTCTTCCTGAGTTGGGAAAAAAGGTGTTGGAGGAAAAGTGAATTTGTAAACATTCAGATTTTCGCATGAGCAAATGTACACATGCAAATTTGCTCATGTTAAAATGTAGGTCACAAATATTTTCTAGGAGTACTATTTCTTGTCCTACTTGTGTACATTTTTGGGAATTCACAAACGCTGTATAGCTGCACTTAATGCTAGGACATATTCCATGGGTGCACTTTTGAGACTTTCTTGAATAATTGGGCCCCTAAATTGGTCTGGCATTAACCGTGACCTTTTGCGTTTATTACATCTCTCTCTCTCTCTCTCTCTCTCTCTCTCTGTTCCCTCCACTCTCATCCACTCTGCTCTCTCTCCTGTCTCTCTCTCTCTCTCTCTGTCTTTGTATCGGATGGCTTCACTGTGAGTCACAGCATTATGCTGTTTCACAAGGAGCATATCGGCAATCAAATTACTTTTGTTCAGTGCCAGTAACTACTGTGGAAGTTTGTGCTTTTTAAAACCAAAAATATTTTTTGCTTTTGCCAAAGTTTGTTATAATAGTGAGGGCGCAGCAGCTTACATGCCAATAACATTTTACAAACACGATGCCAAAACGTGTATACTGGAGCCACTGACAGTTGTTGCACTCAGAGGTTACAACATTTAGTTAGAGTGCGCGCCCGAGTAATAAATGCATTCAATTAATGAACCATAAATACAGGTTTGAACAGCATTAACATATGGGCAAACATATTACGTCAACTGCAGACAGTGCCCTTCTCTGACTCATTATGTGGTACTGCTAACTGGCAGCCATAGGGTTTGTGCTGGTGGGAGTTGGACCTACTTGTGCCAAGGATACAATACACATGAAAACTTGTTGCCCTTGACCTCAAACAATATGTGCTGTGCGTCGGGCTATAGGAATTACACATCCCTGACGGTGCATAGTCATCTTTCCAAAATAGTGCACGCAACTCAGAAAAGATTCTTACCATAAAGTTTTCTGTATAAGTTGCTGAAGCTTTTTGGTTGCAGGCACCACAATACTTTTCAATAGACTGTAAATGTAAAAAAGATGTACATCAGGGAATCATAATAGCAATGCTAACCATTGAAAAGGTAGTTTGCAAATTAGTGTACATGTTGCAAGTGTTTTAAAATGAAAGTAATGGGGCTGCCACAACTATTCAAAAGAATAGAAATTGTTCGTATTAGGATTGGGGTAAAAAACAATCATAGGTTTCAGAGCAACCGTGTTAGAACCATTGGAGTGGTGATACAAAATGATATGCAAATAGAAATATCGTTCCGACGGGCACTATAGATTCGTTTGGTAGATATTCATAAATGTTATCCTTGAAACCCCTCTTTGGTATTTACGAGTATTTTAAATAAGTTGCATCAAGCAAAAAAAGGGTTGCAAAGGGGCAGATCTTCAGAATCTTTCCATTTGTGACTGGTATTTTTGCATTTGGGAAGCATCATTCCAAATGCAAAAATCTCAATTAAGGAATCTCTAAATTGAGATTCCTTAAATTTCAATTGCATTTAAGCAGCCACGGCTCGTGCAGGGTGTTACGCTGGGCGGTGACATCAAGCAGAGGAGGGGCATGGTGGGGAGTTGTAAAATGCGGGATATGGACGATGTCAGCTAAGTACCGAAAAAAAAAAAAAAACAAATTTCGTTACCCGCGCTGCATCGCCAAATGTGATGCAGCGCGGGCAACGAAATTCATTTTATTTATTTTTTCAGTATTTACCTGACATCGTCCATATCCTGCATTTTACAACCCCCCACCCTGCCCCTCCTCTGCCTGACGTCGCCACCCGGCGTAACGCCCTGCACGAGCCATGGCTGCTGACGTCACCACCCGGCGTAATGTCCTGCATGAGCCGTGGCTGCCAATTACATTCACTTAGACTTACAAGAATTCAAAAACGAATACAGGCTTGGGAGTGTCACCTGACGCAGTAATACATAGTCAAACTAATGGGAGAATAAGGAGGGAGCAAATACGATGAACCAGAAAGCATAAATTCCAGAAAAATAAAGCAAAGCAGAGCTGGGAGGGCCACGTGATGGATTAAAAAAAATAATAGTATTATGAACGCACAATGTATAAGAATACAGGCTAAAGCACGTGACAGTTAAAAAATACGAAACCGAAATTTATGTACGCAGAATTTATAAAAATACAGGTCTGGAGGACTTCGTGACACAGAAAGAAACATTTATACTATGTACATACAAAATCATTGAGGGGTAGGAGGGGCACGTGATGCAGAAAAGAATACCATCATGAACATACAATAACAAGAACACATTGTAAAGCACGTGACACACTTCAAAAATAGGATACAGAAATTCATGGAAGCTCAATTTATAAAAAAAGGCGTGGGAGTGCTCCGTAAGACAGAAGGAAATATTAGGATCAACAAAGGAAGATCAATAAGAATGGAGGCCTGGGACCAGGGCCAGACTGGGAACCAAAACCGGCCCTGGCAAAGTGCTTGGATGCCCCCCCACCCCCTGCCCCGGGAGGGGGGTGGTTGGGGGTGCAACCGAGCGCTTTGCCGGGCCGGTTTTTGGCCGATTTTGTTACAGGGGCGATTTTGCAGCTATGCTGGAAAAATGGCCCTGTAACAAAATCGGCCCCCAGGGGCCCAAACCTGGCCCCCACCCTAGCGGCGCACCACCTGTGCCCGCAATGGCCAGTCCGGGCCTGCCTGCGACGGCCTTGTTACGCAGAAAAAAAAATATCATCATGGACGCACAATTAATAATGATAGAGGCCAAGCACGTGGCGTAGTACAGAAATACGACACAGAAATTTATGGACGCATAATTTATAAAATTAGAGGTGTATAGGACCTCTTGACGCAGATAGAAACTTTTATATTATGTCCATACAATTTAAAACCATTGAGGGGTAGGAGAGCCATATGATGGAGAAAAAAATAGCATCATGCATATACAATTTACAGCGGAATCTGATGTTGTGATGGCTTCTCTTACCTTTGCTTCTGTCGTCTTTTGTCGTGTCTTCAAAGGCTGCGGTTTCGCTGGGTCTGGGGTGTTTTGGGTGCAGGCGCCGCCGCCTCCGCCACTATGGTATTGTGACTGGGCGGCAGCAGTAGTTATACCACGTCGAGTGTCAGGAGTCGTCCTCCGCTCGAGCTGTGAGTTTGTAGTAAAATCGATGACGACACTCTGTCTGTCACCGCAGCACAAGCAGGCAAAAGAGAGCGTGCTCACGGCAGTGTTCGGATTATATGGGAACCGCGGGGGCTGAGCAAACCAAGCCAGGACCATCATTGGTAGCGTTTTCGCGGTCTATAAGAATGATGGCCTTGGGGGACATCCCATTGGCTAATGTATTGGTTTCCAGGCTTAGTGATAGCAAGCATGCTAGGTAGTGGCATGTGCGGAGTGTGGGCAGGTGTGCACCGTGCATGTGCAAGTGTGAGTATGTGCACCAACAATTAACAACAGAGAGAGATAGGGGCGGTGTTATCATGTGCGCAGACACTGGCCTAGAATCGGATCTCCAATGAGTGACCACTTCTAATCATTCTCCTTAGCGCGCCCTGAGCTCTGATTTGTCAGTGAGACGGTGTTTGCAATATACTTTGTACTGTTAATCATACTCAGCGTGTACCCGCGCATACAGTACGAATATGGTTTGACGTTACGCGTCACATCAAAGCTTCCGTGTGACGTCATGTACGGCGCCCTGTACACGAAAGGCGCCAATGTTTCTACATGGTTAAAAACATATATTTATGTATTTAATGTACATACTAAGGGAAGATATTATTTGGGATAACTATGAACCTTTTTTTACAGTTATAACAATCATATATCACTTTTGAAAACAATTACACAAATCGCAGTAGAACATCATGCGTACTGGTATCAAAACAGCTGCGTAAGGTCATCATAAGCGTATGCAAAGTCATGTGACTTTAAAAGGAGAGATTTGATTGGTTCATAACTTTTCCTATTGCAACTGCTGAAAGTTCCGTCCCATTATAATCATTCGACTTTGACTTTCTAAGAAGAAGCATTTCTTCTGAGAATTTTTTCAAATAGAAGGAAGATCATCATAATAAGAGCAATGGACTCATCTTCCAGCAGTTCTTCAGAGGGACGTTTCATTCCTGAAGAACCTCCAAAGAAGAGGAAAGAAGCTCTAATTTGGCAATTTTTTACTTTTCCAGAGGGCAAAAAAAGGTTTATGCTCCAAAAGTAACCTGTAAAATTTGCCAAACAACTCTTTCAAGGGATGATCCATGTAAAAAATACTCCTTTGGCACAGCCAATATGGTGCGACATGTGAAGAACTTGCACCCCAATAACTTTGCTCGAGCTGCAACACGGAGGTTGCAGGAAAACCCACCTGCTTCTGCACCAAGCACATCAACTACTGCAGCAGAATTTTCAGCAAGCAGTTCACATCCACAAATTGATCCTGATTTTGCTGACGTTAAAATGGTATGCATTCATTGCGATAGACTTTTGTGTTATAGAGAACAGTCTATTGATCTGATGAAACGCAGGATGCAGGAGCATCGCTGTCCTCGACATTAGTTTTTTTTTTTTCATTCTTTTGTTCCTGTTCGATACTTTTTGAGTTCCAGTAAAATTTTTTTGGTTTAAAAAAAAAAACTTACACAATACACAAAAAAATTTGAAAAGTAAAAACAGAAAAAAACCCAGTTCTTTTTAGAACTACCTTCACTGGTCAAAGAAAGAACTATATTTCTATGTTAGTGTATATAAGTTTGTCAGAATGAATGTGTAGTTCATAAATGAATGACTGAATATATTACTAGTGTATGGAGAAAGTGAAAGTGCAGAACTATAAGGAAGTGCTACAGCATAAATCTATAAGGTGTTTACCTATAGTATACTGTAGTATGTCCGAAGCACTTGAATGTAACATATGTACATACATATGTTACAAGTCTATGCTTCAATTTGCGCTGCTGGTGAACCTGCCTGGGTGAATCTGTTTGTGTTAGGGCGGATTTACAATCCCCTTGTGCCTCTTTTACAAAGCCGTTGCATCACTTTTGTGACACAGTGGTGGTGCAAAAGATGTGCCATGGTGTGTTGTATTAAGAATGTGATGCATCTGGAGGGTGCATTACATTGTAAAGCCCTGCGCCAGAAGGATGCTTTCCTGTGCAGGAGGGGGTGCAGCAAACCCTCCTAAAAGTGACTGAGTGAAATGTATAATATTTCATTCAGTCACTTTTGAGCTTATGTTGTGTCAAAACCTTGCATATGCTTGAAGCAGGTGTAAGGATTGATACAGCATTGTTAGCATACGGCCCCAAGAGCATTGCTGGAGTTCTGTTATGCTTGCAACCGAAGTCAAGCAATAATTAATCCTAAAAGATATTTAGCAATTTAGTTTTGTTAGTATTTTATAATAAGAATATGAAATATAATCTAAAAAATAAAATAAATATAAATATTTATATTAAAAATATAAGAAATTAGTATAAAAAGAAAGACATAATAATTAATACATTTATAAATTATTATTTACAAAATCTTTGAAATTCACTGAAAAAACCATAGGTTTCAGGCACGTTATAGTTAGGAATTAGCATTTAAAAAAACCTTAGAAATTCTCTGAAAAAACCATAGGTTTCACCCATGTTATAGTTAGCTGGACATTTCTCTCGTACAAAACCATTGAAATTCCTCCGTTATAGTTAGTTCAGCTAAGTATAACTTGCACGCCCGCAATGCACTACTGATGACGTCACATATTACATCACTCGACATGGTCAGTGACATCACTCATGACATCACTGATGACATCTCAAATTACATCACTGATGACATCACAGTGAATTTCTAAGGTTTTTCAATTGCTAATTCCTAACTATAACGTGCCTGAAACCTATGTTTTTTTCAGTGAATATATATATGTAAACATATATATATATATATATATATATATATATTCCTCCAACGTAGGCTTCTTCCGGAACCCTGGGGCCCTAGAGAGGTGGCACACTCGCTTGCAGAGCGTACCAGCAATCTACACAACCCCAAAGTCAAAATATATGAGTTCTCTCAGGAAAAATCAATGTCCACGACCAGAAATCTTGGCATGAGCGTTTATTTACACGACGCGTTTTGACTGCAGCCGCAGTCTTGGTCACATGTAATGTGCACAGAAATGTGATAGGTTTAAATGAGCAAATCCCATGGTACTGGAAAGACTGGTGGCTTGGACCCAAAACAAACATAGCTGCCATCTTACCGAGGTGAAGATTAGCAGGTAACATTGATGCCAACACATGTACATGTAAAATAATGAAACATTATGACCTGTGTCAGTCATCATGATGACTGTCCCCTCAGTTCACATGAATCAGAAGAGTAACAGCGGCATGTAATACAATGCATAAATGTCGCGCACAGTGTGCATGCTAAAACAAAATCGGAAAGGTAAGCGGCCATGTAGTAATGGGAAAATATCTGTATATATATATATATATATATATATATATATATATATATATATATACATATATATATATATATATATATATATTTGTACATTTTTATATTTGTACATTTTTATATCATTTTAAAATGATAAAATAATAGATTATTAATTGTTTTAAAGTAAATATATATGAATTATTAAGTGTGTGTGTTTAGTTATTAACTAAGTGTATTTGTTATATTTTTTGAAATGTATATAAAATCTACTTTTTTTACATTAATTATATCATTTAATATATTTAATACATGAAAAATTTGATATTTTGTACAACTATTTTTTACATCGATATTTTTGTTGTTATTTTTGTACTTTCTTTTTCATTCTATATTTCTGCATCGATTTTTTTTACTTCTATATTTATAACATCGATATTTTGTTAGTGAACTACGGGGATCTGGGTACCCGCTTTTAAGGACTGAAAGGGGAGCTGTCCTGCCCCTTCGTCAGGCAGCCCTCTCCCTGGGTTGTGGTCAGCCAGTTCCGCCCTGGAAGATCAGCAGCAGAGCGGGGCCTAGTCTCCCACAGGCATCCTGAATGGCGGACACCTCTTTGACACCTCTTCAACAAAACACATTCAGCAGCCCTAAATTTCCAAACACAAGTAACGGGTTGAATTCCTAATGTTGCCTCATTGGTCCTTCTTTTGAGTTTAGTACAGTGAGTATTGAGGTGTGCATGAAATGAATGCTTCACATTGGGGGCTTTGAATTACTGCACATTTGGCTTCTGCACTTGTGCTAAGGCATTGCCTCCCCAAACAGTTACCCCTACCTGCCGCAGATGTGGCACGGGTCCCTATTGGGATGGGTTTCCTATCTGGTGTTGCCATGCATTTGTTCAATTACCTGATTCCTGTTGTGGTGGTAAGGTGGCTGACTGAGTTTCCTGCGGATGAGTATAGAGTGCATTTGGGTTCCCCAGGGCTTGGTTTTGTGGATGGAGATTCTGTGGGAGTTGACTCAGGCTTATCAACCAATGTTTATGCATTTAGCTGGCATCAGTCGGCTATGTGGCCCATTCTGTGGCAACAGTAACATTATCTAATTTAATGTAGTTTAACTTGAAATGTATAGCACTGGTAATTAGTTGCTAAAAAGCTTATTTTTAAGGAGTTTCCTGAAAATCAAAAGTGGTAGGTGATTTCAAAACAAGTTGTCCAGATAAAAGAAGGCTGTTGCAAAATAGGACCTGTACTTTAGTCATGAGGCCACCACTCTGTAGACCAGAGTGTATGGGCATTGCCAAAGAGCATAAGCTCCGTCTCTACAGCGTTCCGCTGGAGAAAGTTATCCGTTATCCGTCATCCATGAGGAGATTGCTTCCATACCAACCGAGAAACAGGATTTGGTTGGCCTAGTGCTAGTGCTGCTGCCAATGTCCCTGACTTCTTCCTTTATAGCTAGGTTGAAATCCTCTGAGGTTTTGCGGTGGTGTGTCCATTTACACACTCGAGACCTACACCAACGCTCAAGGACAACGAGTGTATTTGATAGGACACTGAGCCTGTGATACCGCACTGTATTGCTGCTAATTACTTCAAAGTGAATTGAATTTTAAAAACTTACTTTTAGCTGGTTTGGAACTCTGTTTTCACATTGAATGGGTAATTTTGCTTCCTGTTTGACCCCTGCCGTACCCGGATGTTACAACGGGTCTGTATTGCATTGGGTTTGACGTGCTAGTCTTTTTTCCCTCCACTACTTAAACTATGCTGGAGCGACCGAGCAGCGGGCATGCAGCGGACGTGCTGAAGGCGCGCCAAAGGCAAGCCAGTCTGCGCCCGTCTACACCCGTCTGCACCCGGAGCACGACCAGCACCAGAACCCCTGGTTGTTCAAAGCCTCAAATATATTGCAGAAATCAGCTGCTTGACCTGGAAACAGGCACATGTAGGGCCCATGACATGCTCCTGCATAACAAGAATGTAGGTGAGTTTCTGTGCTCTAAATGCTCATATCAGCTCAATCCAGGCGTTACTAATCCCCTTGAGCATACAATCGGACAGGGGGAGATCCGGACTAGAAGACCTGATTCAGCGTTCCACCCCTAACATAGTTTTTGTGACAGAACCTGGACGGACAATACCTCGGGCCTGGACTGGAACATCGCGCTACCAGAGGGCTATGCAGTCACCTCGCAAGATAGGGAGGAAGGTAGAGGTGGGGAATAGCCATAATCTACCAAGATAATCTAAAGGTGTGTGTGTAGAATCCATCTCTGATCTACTAGCGGAGGCGCTGCATTTTTGTATAAAATTGAATAATCTTTTTACTTTTATGGGGCTACTCATTTATCGTCCACCTGGGCCCAGAGCGGCTTTTTCCCAGGCATTATTGATGCTTCAGGAGTCCTATACAGACTCCCATTCCCTTACAATTCTGGGTGATTTTAACTATCACCTGGAATTTATAAACAATTCAGATACAGTCGGACTGCTAGACAACCTAGCAGCTTTTAGCTTTAATCAACTAGTAACCAAACCTACCCACCTGGCGGGCCATATTCTGGATGGCATCCTTTCCAATAAATCTGATATTAATTTGACTAAAACATTAGCTCTTCCATGGACAGACCATAAGCCCGTCCATTTTAACATCAAGGTTATGCACCCTAATCATTGTACTCAAACTAAGCAATCCAATGTATAAATCCGAAGCTGGAACAAAGTTCAAGCCAACGACCTAGAGTTGGCACTTGGTAACCTCCCCACCCCGCTAGCAAAGGATAATAACTAGGCAGCGACCCAGTTTAGTGAATGGCTCCTGGCTACGGCCGACAGTGTTGCACCTGAAAAACTGGTGTTGGTGAAAAGATCTAAGACATCATCACCTTGGTATAGCCCTGAGCTCGAGTGCCTAAAAGTAAATTGCAGGGGAGTTTAACGTCTTTGGAGACAAGACTATAGTAATGATAAGAAAGCAACCTATAATCTAGCTCTTCAAGAGTATAAGGAAGCAATTATTGCCACTAAAAAGCTATTTTTTACAACCCAGATTGAGGAAGCTGGAAATTCTACTAAGGAACTTTTTAAATCAGTTAAACTGCTGGCTAAACCGCAGCAGGACAACACATTCAAACCAGGTTAAGCCATGTGTATAAATTGACCCTATACTTTCAGAATAAGGTACATGTGATTTCTAACAACCTCTTGAACACTCAGGAGACTCCGGACATCCATGCCAATTGCCTGGTGTTGTTGGACCAACCCATTGCAGACTATCTTGCTTCCATACAATCACAATTGATGAGGTACAAAAACTTCTCCTTTCCATAAAACCTGGCTCACCTAAAGACCCTTGTCCTCCTGCCATTATGCACCTGGCCGCTAAGAAGATCTGTGAGAAGTTTACCCCTCTGGTCAACCAAGTTTTGGAATCTGGCAACTATCCAGTAATCTGGAAAATAGTGGACGGAGGGGGCAGAGCGGTCCTCGTACTCCTAGATCAGTCAGCAGCATTTGACACCGTGAATCATACGATGTTAGTGCAGTGGCTGAGTGATCTGGGGGTCGAGGACACTGCCCTGGCCCTCCTCTCCTCCTTTCTGGAGGCGAGGGAGCAGAGTCTGTATTGGGATAGTCTGCAATCAGATAGTTTCCATCTTCCATGTGAGGTCCCACAGGGATCGGCTCTATCCCCAACAACATTTAACATCTACGTTACTCCGTTGGCCAGGCTCATAAGAAGGCATGGATTTGCCTTGGTCTCTTATGCTGACGACTCTCAGCTTGTTATCTTTATATCCAGACAGCCTGAGGCCACAGCCGCCAGGTTTTATGCATGTCTCACTGAGATAATGACCTGTATTAACCATAGTTTCCAGAAAATGAACACTGAAAAAACAGAGGTGATGGAGTTTGGCCAAGGCCGACCCCTATGGAAGGACTCCTGGTCGCCGGTTGGAGCAGGGGAATGCCCGTGCCCTGTCCTTAAGGTCAGGAACCTCGGAGTCATCTTCGATGACCAGTTAAATTTATCTGTCCTGGTAAACAGCCTTACTTCCTCTTGCTTCTTTTTTATAAAAAACCTTGAGAAAAATCTTCTCTTTTATCTCACAAGAATTGCAAAAGACAGTGGTGGTGGCTCTATTCCTGTCCAAACTGGACTATTGCCAATCCCTGTTTTTGGGCATTGATAAGACCCAGATGAGAAAACTGCAGTCCTTACAGAATGCTGCAGCAAGGCTACTTCTAAATATACCTAAAGGACAATCAACTTCTGCAAGAATTATGCTACTGCACTTGCTCCCCATCCAGTAGCACGTAGAATTTAAGGCCTTATGCCAGGTACATAAAGCACTCTATGGTGGTGGTCCGAGGATATCTAAAAAATTTTCCTACCCTACACCCCCTCTCGTGCTCTCAGATCTGCTAATTTAGGCCTTATCCAGACTGCTAAGATTAGGCGGGCAAGATGGGGTGGCAGAACTTTATCAAACAGTGCGGCAAAGCTATGGAACAAAATGCCAAGGGTCATGAGATTTCAATCTAACCGGCAGCTCTTCAAGACGGAATTGAAAACATGGCTTTTCACCTCCACCTAGTCCTAATGGTAATGCAGGCCGTACTTCCTCTCACATACACTAGCCATGGCAATCGAGTGCTCTATAAACATATATCCTATCCTATCCTATCCTATAAACATATATCTTATCCCTCAAAAGTGGTATCTTTCAATTTGTGGTGGACCAACTTAGCGATGTCTCTCTGGGTTTGACCTGTCTCTCCCTTTCCTTCTCTTGTTTCCTTTTGTAATAGTGCAATATGTGGGCCTGTATCTCCATCCAGGGCCTGGTATCTAACTCCACTAGGCTGCATCATTAACAATTGAATGAATGTGGGTTGTGCACACCTCTGTGGGACTATACTCTGTGATTAAACTACTAAATAGATCAGTGTGATGCAGCTCACAGTGTGTATCTAATCACACCTAATGTAAATCAAAAGAAGGCCAGTGGGCTGACCAAGCATCTATACTCAGCTACGCACAACTCAGAATTGCTTAACATACTCTTATAAACAAGATAAACACAAAACATATGTTGACTTAAACACAGTTCAACATCAATTATAAACGGTGAATTGAGAAATAGATATCACAGAAAACCATGTTTTAAAGCCTGATACATAACAAGCTCTTTTTTCTTTTTTTTAAAAAAGGTATACAATTAACAATTCTACTGGTAATAGCACAACATCACATCACAATGTAGTTAGGAAAAAATAATGATGAAAACCCACTGCATTTCGGGACCAAAATGTCCCTTCATTAGGAGCATAGCTGCAAAACATAAATTCAGCAACGAATTTGAGTGATTATAACAGTACACTGCAGCTCAACAAGACTATTATTCATCAATGAAGTATAAAACCAAATCAGATTGTGTTGCTAATGGCACCTGACCACTAGCCGTGTTTAAGATTACACTGAAAAAGACTGATTGGGTCCGTGAAAACCACAGATGCCTCAACAATCACTGTGGAGAATAAAGACAAAAATAGTAATAAGAAGAATCAGAAGCTTAGTATTCACCAAACGGCCCAATGAAGTTAAAGAAAACAGCCCTTAATCTGACAACAAATGCAAAAGGAAAAGAGAGCATGTTACTACAATATACTCACACTGTATATGGTTGTGAATGAAGTTCCACTCAGTAAAGTGGAATCAAATCTAACACCGCAAAGCTCTCCAGTGCTGTGAAAAATAAACTGAAGACACCCTGCGTAAACTACCTGAATAGACCTAAACATAACAGCCAAACTAACTAGATTCGTAACACAAGGTGAAGAAAATAAAGATAGTACATACATTATGCCGCTAAGAGTACATGGAGTTTAAACCTCATGCGCTATGTCCAAGCCAATTTCTGCAAAATGAACATAATACCTGAGGAGTCCCAAATCCAACTAGTCAATCTATATAAAGCTGGACTAACCCTATTGATCAACCATTGTGGTCAGTAATACTCCTTACCTAGTACTTAAGAATTCAACAGCTTGTTAAACATTCATGCCGTTTACTCAACTTCCCAAGTATAACACTGGCAAGATCCCAACTTTGCTGTTCTAAAAGTCAAAACAAACACACACTCGATGAGCTGATAAAGATTTGTGCTTTCCCGAAAAGACTTAGGGGTCCATTAGGATGGCGGGCGGACTTAGTCCGCCCGCCATCCCCGTGCAAAATGGGACTGCCCGCCATAGGAGCGGCGGTCCCGCCTTGACAATTAGGATGCGCCCGCCACATTGGCGGGCGCATCATGTTTTTTTACCATTGCGGTGCAATGGTAAAAATGCACGTTGTGCATTTCAAAGCACGACATGGTAGGCACCGCGCGGTGCCTGCCATGTTGCACTTTGAAATGCAGGGGGTACCATAGGTACCCCCATCCCCCCTGAGTCCCAAGGGGGCCCGCAATGGGCACCCGCAGGGAGTCTCCGCATGCCTTTCCTTGGCGGCATTGCCGCCACTGAAAGGCATGTCTGCAGGCCCATCCTAATAAGGCTGGCGGTGTCTATTAGACACCGCCATCATATTAAACATTTTCCTCCCCGGCCGCAAGGTGTTTACGTCCGCCGCAGTCCCCCCCGCCATAGTAATATGGCGGGGGAAATGGGTGGCAGGCGGCCATTCATGTCGGATGGATCGCCACCGCCACCATGGAGGTGGCGATCCGACCGACATTGTAATGGACCCCTTAGTTTCCGTAACAAAACTTACCGATAAACGTGTGATCCACCGCATCAAACAATGTATGGAGGTTCACGAGCATACATGCGCGTTACTAAAAGCGAAACGGGTAGTAACCAAGTGATTGGGAGCGCACCACTTGAGAACCGCTGAGCAAACTTGCGCGATGTTGTGCTGCCTTTCAAAATTGTAAAAGCAATCTGGAGCTCTATAATAACATAGCTGTAAAACTGCTGTTCTATAAATAAGGATGTTCATACACTAGATAGGGAGTCTGGGTACTTTATTCGTTTCCAGCAGGAAAGCGCCCGTTTCTCTCCGAGATCGGCGCTCAGTGCGCCTTCAAAATGGCGGCTGCGCTGTACGTCATCACGCGGTGCGTGATAACTAGAGCTGACACTACATATCTCCCTTCTTTACATTAAACAACATATATTGAAAGGTCTCAAGTTACTTCACTTCGCCCAGTTCATAGTCTCTGTATTTGGCTGGTCTTACCACTGTTCTTCCTGCACGTGTACGTCTTACCGGAGTAGAGATGGAACTCTCCACACTGTCCTCCACCATGCTTGCCCGTCTCCTATCGGCTCCCTTAGGGCTCTCTCTCTCTGGAGTTTTGCCATTATTCTCCTGATGTTCTTCTGCAATGGGATTGTCTTCCTCTTCTTGCTCAGCTCCTCTTCCTTCTGCTCCTGAGTCCACCTCTCCTTCACGTGATAAGACACCCTGAGTACGTGAACTTTGGTTCTCTTGTGTCCTTGATCCTTCCTCTCTGGCCCACTGCAGTATCTCATTGCACTTGGACATGCGATCCTGCGACCAGACGTTTCCATCGCTGAGCAATGCCGCTCTACATACACCTCTTTCATTTGCATGGGCACGCTGTATTTGCTGTCTCCTTTCCTTCTTAATTGGACTCTGTCCCACTCTCTTTTTTCCAACATTGTCTCTTTTACATTGCGTCTCTTGTAGTTCTCCGTGTGTATTATCTCTGTGCTCTCTCTAAGTTATGGTGAACTACTTCCGGTGACCATTTACTCATCATGACTGTCCTTTCTTTCCATGCCAGATTGTCCTTGGTGAAAGGATCGCGTCCTCTTAGGATTTGGAAAGGGCTTTATCCCGTGCCTATAGGTGTAATTCGGTAGGCCCACAGCGTACTCCTCACTTCTTTTTCCCAGTCATTCCCCACTCCAATAGCTGATTGTATGGAACCCGTTGTAACTCGGTTAAACCTTTCGGCTAGACCATTGCCTGCCAGGTGGTAGACCGATATGTGTTTGATTTTGATGCCATTTCTCTGCATATAGTTGGTCCACTTTTCTGATGTGAATTGGGGTCCATTGTCGCTCAGAATGGAGCGGGGATGCCTTCTCTGAGGAATGTGGCTATAAGGAATTTGAGAATAGTCTCCGTGTCCATCTCCTCCTGTATGTCTATTTCTGGCCACTTTGAATACCGATCTAAGAGAACTACCACATATTTTGGGGTTCCCTCTGCATCCAGCACTGGACCAAGAATGTCTATAGACAATTCTTCCCCCGGGTTGGCAGGGTTGTCAAACTTTCCCAGTGATGGCCGTAGTAAGGTTTGTGATTTATCCACCCTTTGGCATTGGTCACATTCCATCACATGTCTCTCAATCATGTTGTCCATTGCCGGCCACCAGTACATCTGCTTGGCTCTCATCTTTGTTTTCACAATGCCTAAGTGCCCTTCAAGTAACACCGCAAGCAACAGTGATATTAACAACACTTTTTATCCCCTCTAAATAGGAATATCCCCTTGTCACCTGTGGATAACTCCTCACGCACTTCGATGAATTTCTGTGCTCCGCTTTCAGGTGCCTTTTCTCCGGCCATCCTTGCAGTATGTAGCTCTTGACTTCTTTGATATCTGGGTCATCTTCATAGGCTTTCTTCCTCACTTGTCCACTTATTACTTTCTCATGATCTTCTGTAAATGCCACCTGGACTTCGTCCTCGTCAGCACGTGTCGGGGCCTCCTCCATAGCTGAAGCTCGGCTGAGGTAATCCGCAACCTTATTCTTAGCCTCCGGGATGTACTCAACATCATATTTGTAGTCTAGTAATTTCAGAGTCATTTTGGCGATGCGTGGAGTGGCACTCGCGTGACCACATGATGTGAGTACTTTGACCAGTGGTTTGTGGTCTGTCTTAAGTTGGAATCTCGTGCCCCATATGAATTGGCGGAATTTTCCCATGGCCCACACTACAGCTAGCATCTCCTTTTCTATCACACTGAATTTCTGTTCTGTTGGTGATAGTGAACTGGATGCAAATCAGATAGTTGCCATCTCACCCTTCTTCCTCTCCTGCATAACGACTGCTCCCAGTCCTTTTTCGCTTGCATCAATGGTCAGTATGGATTTTCCTTGCGGGTCATATCCTTGTTGTGGAACAGCTTTGCTTATGTCCTCCTTGATCCTCTGAAACTCTCCTTGGGCCTCTTCTGTCCACCCAAAGGCCGGTTGTTCTCGTATGAGTAGTCGCAGATGATGTGTCTTGGTGGCAAAATGTTGCACGAACTTACTATAATATTCAGCCATCCCTAAGAATGATGTTACTTCTTCCTTGCTCTTCGGAGCGAGTGCCTCGCATATCGCTTTGACATTAGTGTGTTTGGGCGTGATGCCTTGATCACTTATCTCATGTGCCAAATAGGTAACTGACGCCATTCCAAATCTGCACTTTTCCCATTCCGCTGTCAGACCGTTTCTTTCCAAGACTTGTAACACTATTGCCAGCTTTTTGTCATGATCGGCTTGATCGTCGCCCATCACCAAGATGTCGTCCAGGAAGTATTGTACTCCCTCTACATCTTTGAACAGTTGGTGCATCAGTTTTTGGAATACAGCTGTTGCTGACGCCAGTCCGAATGGCATCTGGCGGAACTGGTAGCATTCAAAGGGTGTTATGAAGGATGTCAGTTTGTGGCTCGTGTGATGCAGGGCTATCTGGTGGTAGGCCGAGGCGAGATCGATGGTGGAAAACCATTTTATCCCCTTTGTTTTTGCTAGCATTCCATCAATCCTCGGTAATTGGAATTTCTCCACTATTATCTACTTGTTCAGCTCCCGCAGGTCCACGCATAAATGAACCTTGCCATTGGGTTTCATTGCCACTACCAACGGGGCCAGCCACTCCGAACTATTTATCGGTTCGATGATCCCATTGTCTTCCAATCTTTGCAGCTCTTGTTGTACTGCGTCTCTGATTGCTAGTGGTACATTTCTCACCTTGTGGGACACTTGTTTGGCGTTCTCCTTGAGGTCGATTCTGTGTGTGAATTTCGTTAATTTCCCCACTCTTCCTCCAAACACTGTGGGGAATCAATCTTTCATTCTTCTTGTGAAGTCCGGCTGATGTTCTATGCTGGTCATCAGGACTTGCGTGTCTCCTCCTGGGTTCAGTTGTATGCCCAAGTCGCCTTGGTTCATCCGTCCAGAGGGACCCTTTTCTGCCACATATAGTTTGCACTCTGCCTCGCGATCCTTAAATTCGAACTTCAGGACTCGATATCCGACCATGGGGATGGGGTTCCCCGTGAATGTGACCGGACGTATGTCTGGAGGTTCGGGGTGTGCTCCTAGGCTGGGTTTGAAGTTTTCACACTACACTGTTCGTTGTATAATAGTATACAGAGATCCCGAGTCTGCCACCATTTTGATCGGCACTCCTCCCACTACCATGTCGCATTGCGATTTCCTGGAGCGTTTGCAGTCAATGCCCAGTACTTGTTCTTCGATGCACAGTACTTTGTCTTCCACGTCTTCTCCTCCTTCCTATTCAGCTCCCATCTCTTGTGCTATGTACTTGACTGTTGGCCTCTTTTGCTTGCAGCGACACACATTTTCAAAGTGCCCTACGATTCCGTAGTACATGCATTTGGCCCGGAAGGCTGGGCAACGTTTGTCGTATGCCGCATGAGATGGGCTGCCGCACCTATAGCACATGTTCGTGCCCTCCTTATTCAATTTCTTCGCCGGTGCTGGTCGTGGAGTCCATTTTGTTTGCACCTTCCCTTCCGCCATCATTTTACCCCTCTCTGGCGGTTCCGCTTCTGTGGCTGTGTTGACCATGGGCCTCATGGTAGTCTCTCTCTTTGCTGCATCTGCGCATCTTTTGGATAGTTCGGCCTTTTTTACCATCGCTATGACTTCCTTCAGGGTAGCATCCCCGTTTACCCATAGTTTGTCTTGGATCACTGTGTTTATAATGTGCATGACTATTTGATCTTTGATAAATTCGTCGTGCAGTGCACCAACTTTACATGTGATCGCTAATTCCTTTAACGCCGAAACGTAGTTGTCTATGGACTCACCCACTTCTTGTTTCCTCTGTTGGAAGTTGTATCTGTCTATGGACGTGCACACTGCCAGTCTATAATGGTTGTTTAGGTTCTCTATCGCGTGTCGGAACACGTCGTCGTCAGTGGCCTGTCGTTGTGTGGGGACCAGGTTCTGGAAGACCCTGATTCCTTCCGGGCCTAAGTTGTGGAGTAATATTCTTTTTTTCCTCTTGCTAGGGAATGCTTCCCCACTTTCGTCTTCTAGGGCTTCCAGGTAGTTCATGAAATATTCTCTCCAATCCTCCCATTTCATCAAGGGTTCACCCGGTTTGGGCAGGAACGGGATTGGTGTTGTGATTGAAAACGCCTGCACGCACATTTCTGTGCGCCTTTCTGGTGTTGCCTCTTCCCCGCTGGGACTGCCTGGTGTGCTTGCGCTTCTGTGGCGTGTCTGGTCTCGTTGGGGCTCCGAGGCACCCCCTTCACTGTGCAGCGCTTTTTCCGCCAGGACCCTGGATTATCCGGTTGGGACGTTCACTCACCCTGCTTCTCTTCTCCCCCACCTTGTGGGTAGATCTTCTCTGTGGGTTATGTCTTCTTTTGGCGTGCTACAATGGCTATTGGGTGTGCCAGTGTGGCCCCACTTGCGAAGCTCTGACTCTGCCTTAGTTGTGGGGTTTGCGTGCTCCCTTCCGCCTTTATTCTAGGCTGTTTATGCCCCCTTGGTTGTGACTACTGTTCTCTGTTGGTGCTTGCCTGCCAGGATGCTGTCCACTGCCATGCTCCCCTGCTGTACCTTCTGCTCCAGGCCTGTGTTCCTCGTGGCCTCCTTTGCAGTGATATCCGGTGGGTCCTCGTGTTGCACTTCTTTTTTTTCCAGATCCCAGCCTCGTTGCTACTGTAAAGTTGATGTTCTATAAATAATGATGTGCATACACTAGATGGGGAGTCTGGGTACTTTATTCGTTTCCAGCAGGAGAGCGCCGGGAAAGCGTCCATTGCTCTCCGAGATCGGCGCTCAGTGCCCCTACAAAATGGGCAGCCGCGCTCTACGTCATCACGCGGTGCGTGATAACTAGAGCGCGACACTACAATAACCGCGAAAATGTACCTATTCAACAATGGAGTGAAAACCGATGCTGTCTGTCATGCTCTATGTGATCGGCCCAAATAAGAACTGTGTCACAAACACTAGTGTGTGGGTTGCAAATAGATGAACTGCAATGAGCTTTAGTGGTCCAGATGAAATAAATATATGTCGTAGATCAAAGAAGAAATCGAGAATGTGAAAGCATACACGACTCTTATCTAGTTAAGACGCCCAAAAATACCGACGTTGTGTACATGACATCACATTCCCATCTCCCTCTTTGACAGCGCCATACTGCTGTGGCTAAAACCACCTATTCAGCAGACATAAAGAGAAATTAAAAACGGGCATAAAAAACTGGTGGGGCAATGAGTGACACTCCTCTAGTTCAGCCACCTAAGGCATTACATCAATCACAAAAAGGTGATGGAGGGAATACTTGCAAATAGTCTAACCACTATTGCTTTGCGTCCATCAACATTTCTGTGTGTGATTTAATGCCCCTTGTGGTCAAGGCTATTGTCAAACATAGATACCTTGCCCACTGTGCCACTGGAACCGAACTGCACCCAACTGAAGAGGCCCAATAAAGGCAAAACTGATCTTGGGTAGCTTGTGTTCTGGTTCAGAAAGAACCTGGCTTCGCAGTTTGGGCTAGAATATTCCTATTGGAGCAGGGTTAAGACTGATTTGCATATGGCTGGTTCTAATCTTCTGTGACATGGTGGACAAGAAAACAACGGTTTGGAATTCAACCAGATCCATTGCCTGTGGTTAGATGTATTTGAAGCATTTCTCCTATCACCTGTTGTGTTTCTGATATAGTTATAGTTATTCACCCTTGGCACAGGACACAAAGGGGCATATTTAAAAGTTAAGTGGCGAAGCATGTTGTTAAGCCAAGAAGGCTAACAACATGCTCCATCCCTTTAGAAACGCAGGGCTGCACCATATTTACAAGAATATGGTGCAGCCCTCCATTTCCACCTGTACTGGCACTAAAGTGAGCCATTATAAAGCAATGAGGTGACCCAGGTATGTGCAGAACCTGGGGATTAGCACATTAAGCGAACAGTGGTTCTGCCACCTATTAGCTTATAAAAAAGCATCCAACTTATTTACTCAATTTGTCCCTCTTCTCAGATGAGACTAACATTTAATTCAAGAAATCAAAATAACGCCCGAAAAAAACACATGTACTTCTGAATTATTATGTGATTTTATAACCAATTTGGTGAAACCTTTGCACTCAAAGCATTGAAAACAGGACATATATATACACACACAGACATATGATGTGTAGTACACTTATTGAAACATATCAGGAAGTGAAAATTAACCTATTTACATATCACAACACAATATATACATAGCAAATTAACATATATTCAATAGCACTTGAAGGTATGCGTCAACGTTTTGACCCCAGATAATATTGCGATAAATTGATTGTCAAGAGGGGATCTTCCTAAGGACAATATGTAGAGTGTTCTTATCACCTGGTTGTATTTAGGTTCAATGGCACAGCGTGCCTGCAACTCTCTCCTTAGGCAACTCCCTGAGATTATTTTCAGTGACACGAAGGGACAGAGAACTCTTAGGCATTAATTAGCCCGAATTCCGTCATGAAAGCTTTGCCTGGAGGCGATCGGCCCCGGCAATGTGTGCCCATTTGAGAAGCATTGAATATTTACAGGAGACCCTGAGCGCTAGACGCCTGAGAGTTGCAGGCACGCTGTGCCATTGAACATAAATACAACCAGCTCATAAGGAGAGCTTTTTTGATGCAGGTCAATCATACACATTCTGTTCAAGCTGCGGTGCTGATAGAACCAAAAATCTGATATCCAGGTGGAATCTTTATTCAAGGTCACACACAGACTCGACCTATAGTACTGAGGAAGACCCCCCTTTTGACAATCAATTTATCGCAATATTATCTGGGGTCGAAACGTTGATGCATACTTTCAAGTGCTATTGATCACCCATAACAATCAAGAATACCAAGATCGATTACAAGTTGTGTTGAATCAGATTTTAATTTTTTCGCACACTGTCTAAATGTTATGTCTTGAATATATGTTCATTTGTTATGGATATATTGTGTTGTGATATGTAAATAGGTTTATTTTAACTTAACATTATGTTTCAATAAGTGTAAATACACATCATATGTCTGTGTGTGCATATATATATGTCCTGTTATCAATGCTTTGAGTTCAAAGTTTTCACCAAATTAGTTATAAAATCACATAATAATTCAGAAGTACATGTGTTTTTTTGGGTGTTATTTTGATTTCTTGCATTGAATGTTAGTCTCATCTGAGAGGAGGGACAAATTGAGTAAATAGGTTGGTCGCTTTTTATAAGCTGATAGATGGCAGAACCACTGTTCGCTTAAGGTACTACATTTTGCTGCTTAGCGCCAATGCAGGCACCCTTGCACCATAGTGTCTGCATTGCAGGGGAAGATTGTTTATGTGCAGGAAGGTGTTCTTTCACGGACATAAAAAACTCAGTAATGGTGTATTGTAACTTCTATGTGTGCTCCTCAATGCCGCACACTTAGAAGAGAGCTTTGCGGTGTTAGATTCGATTCTACTTTACTCAGTGGAACTTCATTCACATCCATACACAGTGTGAGTATATTGTAGTAACAGGCTCTCTTTTCCTTTTGCTTTTGTCCTCGGATTAAGGGCTGTTTTCTTTAACTTCATTGGGCCGTTTGGTGAATACTAAGCTTCTGATTCTTCTTATTACTATTTTTGTCTTTCTTCTCCACGGTGCTTGTTGAGGGATCCATGGTTTTCGTGGACCCAATCAGCCTTTTTCATTGGCGTTTAGCTGTTTCCATGTGTGCTGCACACACAGCACACATGGAACCAGCAAAAACGAGGAGAAAGTAAACATTTTCCCTGGTCTTAATTTTGGAGTTGACCCATATTTTTATCACCCATGTAAATATGGGGTAGCATCAAAATCAATGGGTGTTGCAGTGGAACACCCACAGCAGCATCTATTGCCCGAATGTATGTCATGACAACGCATGTTATCACAACGCTTGCCATTACAACGCATTTTTCACAACGCAAAAACCATTACAACGAATGTTTCTACAACGCATACCATTACTATGCGATGTAAATAGAAACCATTAAAAGTACCATTACAACGTAAAACAATGCTACGCATACCATTACAACGCATACAAAAATATATATTTTTAAAATTTAGTAAAATAACTCCTGGGACGGGATGCAGGGAAAATAGGGGTTTTGGGTGGGGAAGCGTATTAAAAAATGTTACGCAACTAAGCACATAATTATGAAATCACGAACCTTTTTTATGAAATTGATACTCAGGTATTAAAATGTATACTCACGTATTATTCAAGTAACAAACAATAAATACAAAAATAAAAAAAACAAAAGGAGGAAATGATATTAATTTTGAAACATTAAAAATTCAAATTAAGCAAAGTCAACAGGAAAATAAAGATTAAACCATAAGAAGAGCCACCATTTTAAAACCTTCGTGAAGAACAAGTCCTACAACGGTTTTCATGACAATAACTCTAAGCCACAGAAAACAAAATGGAGGAGTAAACACTGCCGAAGAGATTAAACAGTAACTTTTAAGGAATTAATTTAAAATATAGGTTCTCACATCAAACGAATCACAATAAAACACAAATAAAAACAAATCTTTTCCTATAAAATATTGTGGCACACAAAAAAAACTCTAAATAAGGGAAAAACATCATTTTGAAACCAGTGGTCAACAGACTACCAGTGAGAGCAGACGGATTTTCTGCACACTCTAACATTCACAGAAAAACGAGTACTCAGCAAATGAAATACATCAATTCTCCAAAAAACAAGTAAGTATAACACATAAAAGTAAGAATATTAGCTTTAAATTAATTAATATTCTAGTTTTATAAAAATAGATTCATTCTATTTTACAGTTTTCAACACACTTGAAAATCGAACCTACAAAGAACAACATTTTGAACATCATTTAAAGATATTATTAGTAAGAACATTTAAAAAAAATCATTTTAAGTAGTATGTCACACAAAATGTATTTTCATTTTAAAATAATTCTAAGAAAGCACTGATATGAGGCACAGTTCTATTTTTACATAAAACTCTTGAACAAACAGTGTTTTTAAAAAATGAAAAGAAGAAAGCCATAAATATGATTTTTTCTGAAAAATATTAAAATATTAACAAAGCTAAACCATATCACGTTTTCGTATATCAGTAAAATAAATCTATTTTTGAAGAAATCTTTTTAAAAAAGATTGAAGAAAGGACACAAACAATTGATAAAGACATCTCTTTGAAAGGTAATACATGAGAATACTGAATTAATAATTTAAATTATAAATGTATTTTTTTAAACGATTTTTTAAAATTGCCAGAATAGTTTTGCAACTGTTTTAAAGCGAAAACATAACAAATGTGGAATAAAAAATTGAGACACAATTTTATGCTAAAATATCTTTAAGCAGGATATCCATGAACTAATGAAATATTCTAATCCTTAAAATAGAGATTTAATAATTAGAAAATAAACAGTTTTATATACCTATATCCCATTACAGATATCTTCAAAGAAATATCTACTTGAAAAAGCGAAAAAAAAACACCTGAAGACCATCTTCTCCTAAATACAAAGCCATCTACAATACAACGAAACTAAAAAACTAAAGGTAAATACTAATTAAAATTTTTGAAAGAAATCAATTAACCTCTTTCAACTCCTCATAGAGTTAGCTCGCAAAAAAGCACAAAAAACGTACATTTTCTTTTTTAATTTGAAACAGCTAAATGAATTTAAAGGTCAACAAAGCAGCAAGAAGATCAACAAAGTACATCTCCAGAAACAAGCCAGCAACTTCTAAAAAGGTAAAAAAATAAAAATAAATTTTTTACAAACAAAATGTAAAAGTTAAACACGAGTTGGTTACATTTAAAAAAGTTTATGGAATGTAAAAAAGAAATTCATACAACAGGGGGGTGTAAAAGTAGGGAAAGTGCTTGGTAGTGTACAAGTATTAATTACAATTCTAACTCCAAGGGGGTGTAAAAGTAGGGAGGAAGGAACTCAAAAAGCTGTGTCTGAGCCATCTGAGAGCTCTCCGATGCTCGGTAGAACTGGCGAAACCCACAAACTCTCAAATTATTGCTGTTCGGACCCATCTGGGCATTCAACCATACCTGACTTTTTATTTGAACAATTATGAAAAGTACCTTCTTACAAGGTTTTGTTTTAATTTCTTTTTTAGGCTTGTCACCTTTCCTAATGTTCAAGACTGGTCTCTCACAATCACTCCTTGTCCCTGTGATAACCTTTCACCTCAATCAACAATACACATTTTATTTTTCTGCAAATTTTATTCTTTTCCCAGAAAGGCTTGGATTTTGCCCCTACTCAGATTAATAGGTCTTAGATCCTGTCACCCTGCATATCTATCTCTGCAATCTCTGGAGACAAGTTTTATTGCGAAGTTCATAGCCAACTTTTTAAAAGCCTGTATTAAATATCGACGCAATCATGAGTAATTTATATTTTCAGTTAGTGTTCTAAAAATTATGTGTTTCTCGCTCTCTCCTTATCCTGTACATAATATGATTGATTTGCTCTGAAAAACGTCTTTTACTAAATGTATAATTTTAAATGCTTTTGTACTTTTTATGGTTGCAAAAACAAATGGCAATCAAATAAAAGTTTATGAAACAAAACGAAAAGTAGGGTAAGTGCTGGATAGTGTAGGAGTATTAATTACTATTCTAACTCCAGAGGGGTGTAAAAGTAAGGTAAGTAAAAGACAGTGCAGGAGTATTAATTTAAATTCCAAATCCAGGAAGATTAAAAATAGGGTAAGTGCTGGCTAGTGTAGGAGTATTAATTACTATTATAACTCCAGGGGGTGTAAAATTAGGGTAAGTGGTGGGTAGTGTAGGAGTATTATTACTATTCTAACTCCTTGGCGATGTAAAAGTAGGGTAAGTGCAGGAGTATTAATTACTATTCTAAATCCTGGAGGGTGAAAAAGTGGGTAAAAAGCTGCATAATGTAAGAGTATTAATTACTAATCTACTAATCTAACTGTTATGAACTTCAGGAACCATAACATTTTAGTAGTTGTTTTTTGGAGACTTTCTTCTACATTTTCGGCATGTAAAGAGACACTGCTTCCTTTATCTTTTATTCTGGCTATTTCTTTACAGACAAGGGGAATTGTACAACAGGGTATGTATGCAGTTGGGAGGTGGATTTATAGAAAGTAAGGTTGTGTGAATGCATTAGTAATTTATGTGATTTACCTCACAGGTATATCCTCCTCCAGTGGTGAGCGTAATCATTGCTGAGAGAGTTGATAAAGAACACGATGGAAGGGGGAGCTAGAGGGCACCAAGCAAGATGGCCGCACTTGCGTGAGGCTCTTGCGGCTCTGGGAAATATCCGACATTTATCCTGGTCATCGGGAACCTACGAGCTGCTAAAAGCAAAAATCTGAGCATAGGAACTGCACGGCAGTTTATGCTGGCGAGAAATTTGGCTTAACCTGGCCGTGGAGCGCAGATAATCGTGTCTGGCCTGCAGCGTTGGATGGGAGTAACATGGCGGCTCTGAGGGATCGACCGGTGGAGCAGGAACAGCTGCGACGATCGCTGTGACCGACCCGCCTGTAGCTCGGAGAACTGCGAGCCCTGATCGATCGGAGGACCCGCTGCTGACTTCAGAGAGGAGGAGAGCTGCTGCCGACTGGTGACGAGGCTCTGACCGTGCGGGAGAGGTGCCGCAATACTATTGCTTGCCTGGCAAGTAGGAGGCTGCTGCTAAGCTGCGAGAGAGACCTAGATCTGTGGCCGGAGCACTGCGGGATGCCCATTCGACAACCCCCCTGAGGCGGACTACGCTCTGCGTGAGAGGGGGGTGGCGTGAAGCTGCTGGCACCGCTTGGCTTGTGCGGGCGAGGAGGGCCTCTGACTGCCGCCTTTGAGGCAATCCGGGACCCGCCGCGCAATAGGACCCTGAGGGCCGGGCTGGGAACACCCCCCTGAGAGACAACAGGGCATAACTGAAGCAGGATGCGACAAGACTACAGAGTGCCGCGGGAAGCTGTGCTGGCCCCTTCCATGGAGGAGAAGGAGTAGTCTTGGGGTGGACGGGCGGCATGATGGGCCTCCCCTTTCACTGCTGGAACACCCGATAGCTGTTGCGCCTTGGGGACCTGAGTGGAACGTGGGAAGGAGCGAGGGGATCCCATCCTGGACTGTTAAAGGTATATTGGAGACACAATTCGGACCTTTCTCGCCCCTCTGGGAACACAGTGTGATGGAGTTTTGGCCTCCACCCTGACCGCATACTGAGGTGGGTCCCCTGCTGGGGTGTGCTGAAAACCGAAGGTGCGAGGCGCTGAGTGGAGGTATCTCTCCTCTATACCAGGCCCAGAAACAGTGCGGTTGCCTGAAAGACTGCTACTGTGGGCTGTTCTGTACTACTCCGCAACATGGGGAAGCTGGACGGACGCCAACCGAAGCTCAACTTTGAGGCAAGGAAGGGAACACGCTCACACACGGACCCTGAAGAAGAGCAGGTGGAGAATCAGGCGCCCTCAACTGCTGACCTGAAGCACCTACTACTGGCCATGCAATCTAGCCTGACCTCCATGGAATTCAAGATGGACTCCATGTCTGCATGATTAGATGGAGTAGAGCATAAAGTAGACCAGCACGAGGAGCACCTGACGGAAACCGAACAGTGGATCTCGGACCTGGAAGACACATTTACCACGACAACGTCCCGCACAATGGAAATGGAGAGGGTCCTGCGAGTGATAGCAGCCAAAAACGAAGACCTCGAATCCCGCTCTCGGAGAAACAACCTCAGAATTTTGGGAGTGTCGGAATCAACCGCCACTGGGAAGATGGAGGACTATGTGGAACGCCTTCTCATTGTGCTATTTGGAAGGGAGGTTCTCACTGGTATTGGTGGTAGAAAGAGCTCAGCGCTCGTGCCTGGGGAAACACCTCGCCCTATAATTGCTCATTTGCTTAATTACCGGGACCGGGATGTGGCCCTTCGCCTGTCCAGGGAGCGAGGACAACTCCGCCATGAGGGGATGGACATTTTGATATATCCTGACTTCACCATGGCTGTCCAGGAGCAGAGATGGAAATTTCTACCCGTGAAGAAGAAACAACAGCAGCTTAATATTCCATATGCAATGCTCTTCCCCACAAAACTCAAAGTAACTTATCTTCACCACTCTGCAGCTTGCAAAACACTTCTTGAAAACCTTGCCGAGGCCGGTGGTGGGATGGGCTTCGCAGCCCCATCGACCTGAAGCTGGTTGTGGTGCTTCGGATGTAGAATGATCTCAGACCCCCTGATTTCCACTCGGTGAAGAGAAAACATGCCATATGATACTGAGCCGGACGGTATAGAAGAGAGGGGCAACTGGACATCGCTGGGGGACTGGAGAGGGAGCTGACAATCCCCCCTTAAAAAGGAGATGATGCGATCTGCGATGCATGAGAAACTGGCTGCTGCCATGGAGGCAGTGGACGTGATGAATGCTTTGGAAACAACTTGCCTGTCTCCCTGCCCCCCTGACCATCTGCAATTCTCTGGACAGTTGTACTCTGCCCCCGCTGCCACTGAGAGGGCGGATTCATATGGCAATGTAACTAATATGCAATTTAGTTTCAAGATGACCGTCCATATGATCATCTGAGCACCCTCGCTCTGGCTAGGAAGACCCCTGGATGCCCTCTGGACTCCACCTCACAGGTGACCCCTTACTACTATGGTTGTTGGTTTCTTACTGCTAGTTGTGGTACAGACTAAGGGGTCGATTCCGATCCCGTAAAAAGCGCTCGAATCGTCCTACGGAGCATTTTTTTCTGTACGAATCGTATCCGTAACCGTCCCCGTACGAACGACGTAGTACGATCCACACCCAATGCAGCTATCCGTACGAATCGTACCAGGGACTGTACGAATAGAATACCCGCTGTACACAACGTTTGTACGGTTCACGGCTGCCTTTTACGACCCGGCAAGTACGATCCGTGTTGGGTACGCTCCGTACGACCCTTTTTCTATGGGAGCTGGAAACTGCCGTAAAATCAGAGTTCGCCCCGAAACAGGTATGGAACGGCCCCCCCGGGTACGGCGTGTACACCCCATGATCGCAGGGGTACGCGCCGTACCCCAGCGATCATGGGGGGTACGTGCCGTACACCCAGCGTACATGGGGTACGTGCCGTACCCCATGTACGCTGGGTGTACGGCACGTACCCCATGTACGCTGGGTGTACGGCACGTACCCCCCATGATCGCAGGGGTACGGCGCGTACTCCTGCGATCATGGGGTGCACGCGCCGTACGGTGTGTATGTGATTGTGCGCTTTTCCGTACGAATCGCCCTTACCTGACGTGGACCGTACGACTCGCTTCCTGGTACCCCGGTCGGGATCGTAATCGTCGGAATCGACCCCTTAGTTGTTTCCCCTGTTGGGAATATGGGCTTGCTGGAAGGGGGAGGGTGGAAGGGAAGTGGCCATGGCAGGTTTGGGCTGCTGATGTGGGAGGGGTGGAAGGGGTTGTGTGTGAATGCAGGTAGTGACAAGTCATAGGCCAGTGATTTTATTACCAGTTTTATGCCTAGATGTCCCTACCAAGTTGTCTTATCCCACTTAATGAGAATGAGTAACCCCAGGTTTTGCAATGGATGACCGCTCGGGACCCCTAAATACCGCTTCCCTACCTGGAATGTGCGAAGAATGGGGGACACCCTCAAACGCAGGCACATACTATCCCATCTAGATCGGCACAACATACACTGGGCTATTCTGCAAGAGACACACTTTAATCCCATTGTTCCCTCCATGTTTGCTGCCTGATGGGCCAGTCACACATGCTTCTTTTCCTATTCCTTGTATGCTCATGGCACGTGCATCCTAGTGAGGAAGTCCCATCCTTACACCCCGCTGTGAACTGTCACGGATAAGCAGGGCTGGTACTCTATTCTCTGGGGCAGGATAGCCAATTAGTACTTTACCCTTGTTTTGTGCTAAGGGCCAAACGCGGATGATCTGGAGTTTTTCTGGGTGCTCTGGGGAAATATACTGCAGATATGTTCTATGCATCTTCTATGGGGGGGATCTTAATGTGACAGCCAATCCTAGCCTGGACCGCTCACACCCGCAACCCCACCACTACTCTCACTCACAAGCCACTCTCAAAGCACTAGGATCATGAAATGGTTGATGCATGGCAGCACATGTACCCGACAAGGCGGGAGGGCACCTGCTACACCACTGCCCGGGCCTCTTGGTTGAGAACAGACACATGGATCATTACTAGGGCCCTTGCCACATGGGTGACACAATCCTCCCATCTCCTTCGGACCTACTCGGACCATTCCCCGGTGTTGGTCGCTGTGACCCTCCCATAGACTGACTCTCCTTTTCAGTTTTGGCGCTTCAATCCACTATCCCTACTAGATCCAGTATTCAAGCAGGAACTTGAGCAGGAGGAGATCACCGATTTCTTCCCTAGGAACGAGGGTTCGGTGGAGCGCTACTGCACGATGTGGGACGCTTTTAAAGTTACTGTGCGAGGTGTATGCATTGCAAAGAGTGGCTGAGTCTTGAGGGATATCTGATCCACCTTATGTCGCGTGGAGATGGAACTCGGGCATGTCGAGGCGGAACTGCAGCACAATCCCACTCCTGAACTGCAGGCTAAGCTACGCAGCGTCCTTAGTGAATATCAAGAGACAGCGGGGACAGAAAGTAAATACAGAGGGAAATATCACAGGGCACGCCAGTATAGGGAGGGGGATAGACCCGGAAAAATGCTTGCGGCCTTGGTCCGGCCTCCGCGGTTCTCGAATACGGTGCTAGAGATTGAGGCGGAGGATGGACAACTGCATAGTAACATGACTGAGATTGTGGAGACCTTTTGGGAGTTCTACAGAGGGTTGTACAAAACTCATAGAGCTCAGCCAGTAGACTTCACCCCCTTCTTTGAGGATACGGTCATAGCCTGGCTGGGAGAAGGGCAGAGGTAATTTCTTTTGCGACATCATGAGGATGACAAAATCATAACGGCCATTATGCAGTTGCAGTCGGGAAAGGCCCCGGGCCCGGATGGCCTCCCGGCTGAATTTTATAAAACCTTTCACCATTTACTCATCCCAGTGCTGAGGCATGTGTTTGAAGAGGCTCGAGAGAGTGGTACACTCCCCCCCCTCAATCCGGGAAGCACACATTATATCCATACCCAAACCTGGTAAATCACCTACCTCATGCAACTCGTATAGACCTCTCTCTTTAATAAATGTCGACGCCAAAATCCTGGCCAAAATAATTGGTAATCACATTAGTCCCCTTATGACGGTGCTGGTGCTTTCGGATCAGTCAGGTTTTGTGCTCACGCGAGGCACATCTCACAACTTGCGGACGCTATATGCACTTCTCCATGACATAGACCAGGACGCCAACGCTGCAGCGATATTTCTCAACGCCACTAAGGCGTTCGACTCCCTGGAATTGGACTATCACGCCTTTTCCTTCAACACATGGGGTTTCCAACCCCCTTTCTGGAGTGGCTCAACTTCCTCTACTCAGGGGTGCGAGCCAGAGTGATGGCCAATGCAATTCAATCTGCGCCCTTCTCAATCACATGGAGCACCTGGCAGGGCTGCCCCCTGTCACCACTACTGTTTGATCTAGCCATTGAGCCCCTAGCGGCGAAGGTTAGACAACACTTTTGAGACAATGCATTGATATACCCAGAGAGGCAAATTATAGGGGTAGATGTACCAAGATTCCATTTTGCGATTTCTAAATAGCGATTTTAAGGAATCGCTATTTAGAAATCGCAAACTGGAATATATGTAGAAAATCACTATTTTTTAGTGATTTCTTAGTCTTCCTTATTTGCGAATTCGCAATTTGCAAATTCCCCATGCATTCCTATGGGCCAGGAGGCCCATAGGAATGATTGTGAAATAATTCTCAGCAAATTGCGAATCGCAAATTGGGAATAATTTCAAGGGTGCAGGGGTGTCTCAAAGACACCCTGCTGCACCCCTCAAATTTACATGTATGTGCATATGGCGCACATACATGCCCTATGTGCATGTATGTGCGTCACATGCCACCTTCACAAATGCCAAATAGGGCATTTTTAAAAGAAATCGCAAATTACCACCAACTACAAGTTGGTGGTAATTTGCAATTCCTTAACCCAAATTCGCAATTTCTAATACCTACATACATCGCATTTAACGAATCCCAAAATTTGCTATTCCTTAAATGCTTAAGCAAAATAAGGAATCGCAAATTTTTGCGATTCCTTATTTTGCAATTTTTTTATACATATCAAAAAATGCAAAAAAGCCTTTTGCGATTCGCAAACGCCAAAATTCGCAAAATTCCGGCCTTTGCGAATCGCAAAAGGCTTGATACATCTACCCTTTAATCTCCTTATATGCAGATGATCTAACACTATACCTACGGGACCCAGCGGTTAGCCTTTACCCCATTCTCCGGCTGCTCATCCTCTTTGACCAACTATCCGGAATAAATGTGTACTGGGGGAAATCCCAAATATTCCCCCTCACAGACGCCACAGTGGAGTTCGTGCCTTACTTTCCGCTGAAATGGTGCTGAGACACCATTACTTATCTGGGTATTCGGAATTCTCGAAGTCGGGAGGAGCTGATACGCTCCAATTACGGCCGCACACTTGATCATATCACAGACAGGATAACTGGATGGATTGCGGTGCCTCTCTCCATGGCGGCCAGGGTGTCATTGATTAAGATGATAATCCTGTCCAAACTGCTCTACCTTTTTACCAACATTCCTTATGCTCCTAGTCGGTATTTTTTTTAAATGGATCAAGACCCAACGAATTAGATTAGCATGGGGGAAAGCAGTCCAGATTAGCGTGAGAGATTCTGACTCGGCCCTTTGAGGATGGGGGATTTGAAATCCCTGATATAGACTTATACTTTGTCTGCGCTCAGGCACACTTTGCTGCCTACTGGCTACACCCCCCCCATATATGCCTCACCTGGCCATCAAAGATGGATATATGGCACCCACACCATGCACAGCATATCTTGGCACAACTACAGTGCCTAGACATTTAGCGTCCACAACTGTCCAATGCACGACTAGTGCCTGGCGCGACCTGGCATGTACACTCAAATGCCATCATCTTTACTCACCGCTGGTGCCCCTGCAGGGGAGACAGGGTATACCAGTCACTACGGAGAGGGGATGCTGTTGCATGCTGCGAAAAATATCCTGTCTTACTTGGGGCCAATTATACAAGAACGGGAAGTTTAAAACTAGTGAGGAGTTTGTCGGTCCCACTACCCCCACTCCCCTAGAACGTTTTTATTATGTGAGGCTCAGGAAAGATATGTGCTCTCTGACTCAGTGCTTCCTGTCAGAGCCCCATATCATGGTTCCCCTACACACTCTTCTGCAACAAACTCCCCCTGAGCATGTAGTGTTGCGATTATATCGCTCAACTCCGAGGGACTGGGAAAGGGGCCCAGCTCCAGCTAAAGGAAAGTGGGAAGCGGAATTGGGTACTCCCATCACGGCAGAACAATGGGCCTATTGCTGTCAACAAACAGGGGTCATTTCATATACATCCACCGATTATATTACACGCCTGCCCGGCTACACCGGCTACATTTGTGAGACACTGACTGCTGTTATTGATGCGGGGCAAGGGACGCTGACTTTGGACACTTGGCCTGGAACTGCCCGCTTGTCCGGGAATACTGGAGGGAAGTGCTGCGAGCGCTTCTTGACATGACTGAAGTACAAGTGCCTGACGATCCCCTTACTGTTCTTTTAGGCTACACGGAACAAATCGCTGCTAGGGTACGGAGGTTCGCCTCCCTGGTCCTCTTGTTGGTGAAACGGCGAATAGCCTGTTGTTGGGGGCGCGGCCGTGCCCCTAAATTTAAGGATTGGTTTAACAACCTCATACATTGCCAGGAACAACTGCACACTTATGCTGAACTTATGCCACCTTCCTCATGCCCTAAGGATATCTGGGACCCTCTTCAGCCATACCTCTTGGCACATATTGACACTGGGGAGACAAAGCCGAGCCCGGAACAGGTGGGGCCCGAGAGGCGAGACAGGGAGGGTCCTGCAGAGACGGAGAACTCCCCGGATGTAAGTTCACATGAGTGCTTTGTGGAGTAGGGGGGTATGAGGCAAAACACGTGGGACAGTGACGCTTAGATGTGTACGATTGTGTAGGACCTGAATGGGAACTGGAATGAGATACTAGGCAACAGATGTGGCTTTTTACTGTGACTTATAGATATTGCTGTGGTTTTTTGTTTTTTGTTTTCGGGGACCTTGTTTTGGAGACCAGAGTTGACAATTGCCTGTTATGATTGCCTACTTGATATGATTGCCTACCTGACGCTGCCGGCCCAATGGGGTTGAAGGCAGCTTACTGTGTTCGCATCCCCACTGCCCTTTGCATTGAATGTCGAGTACTGCTGTGCCAGCCCAATGGGATGTAGGCACCCGGCTGTGTTACATTTAATGATGTCAATAAAGGTCTGTTTAAAAACCCGCAAAAAAAATAAAGGAACACAATGGATGTTGGAAACTGCCTATTCAGGTATTACTTCCTTTAGTGAGCCATTGGAGTGTATCAGAAATGTTTAGCAGAAACTAATCTATGTGTTTTCTATCTTTTCCCTCACTTTATCACCTCAATACTCTGTGCCTCTATTGTCAGAGCCTGGGATTTTGAGAGGTGAACCCACTTGAGCATTACCTAGAACCCGTGGAGTGCCTGTGGCCCTGACACTAAGATGTTCCAGGCATTCTTCAGGACCAAGATATGTAGTCACTCTGCTACAACAACGTGTATAAAAATCATAACATATATCAAAATATGGTATTTCAAATATATTTCGTCGTCCTAAAATCGAGATTGATTAGGAAGTTAACAATCAAACTTCCTAAGTGAGTAAAAGGTTGACCTGGGTGTGTCAAAATCCCAAAGTCGATTTCACAGATAAAATCTCCGCCAGTAGGCTGTTAAGCTTGTCCAATATATAGGAAAATAAATAAAAATAAATCTCGGAAGGCTGCTAAGCTCCCATCTAAATCAGGTCCCAAATCGGGGAAACCTGATGCCCTCTTTCTTGGTACCCGAATACAGGTACAGGGTGTATTTTCCCATTCTGAATGCACCACTAATAACAACAAAATGGTGTTTGTAAATTCTATACGAGCACCTGCACCCAGTGTGCCCATTTCAGTATTCATATTTCATATATACTCAGGCTTGTACTCTTGACCAACTGTGTGCAGTGGCACCAGATTCTCAAGTGGGTCAGGTGGCCCCGAAGAAAATGAATAAGGCCAGACTCTAGTTCAGAAATTTGTATAGCGCACTACTCACCCAGAGGGTCTCAAGGCGCTTGTGGGAGGTGGGGGTACATTACTTATCGAATATCCAGGTTTTAAGTTGCTTTCTGAAGGAGAGGTGGTTCTGTGTAAGGCGGAGGTGGGTGGGGAGAGAATTCCAGGTTTTGGCCGCTAAGTAGGAGAAGGATCTTCCACCCATGGTGGATTTATGGATGCGTGGAATAGCGGCGAGGGCCTGATTGGACGATTGTAGTTGGCGGGTGGGGGTGTAGAAGGACAGGCGCGTGTTGAGGCATTCGGGTCCTAGGTCGTAGAGGGCTTTGTGTGCGTGGGTGAGGAGTCGGAACGTTATCCTCTTGTTGACGGGGAGCCAGTGGAGGTCTTTCAGGTGATCGGAAATGTGAGCTTGGCGGGGGATGTCTAGTATGAGTCTTGCTGAGGCGTTTTGGATGCGTTGGAGTTTTTTCTGTAGTTTGGCTGTGGTTCCGGCGTAAAGGGTGTTTCCGTAGTCCAGTCGGCTTGTGACCAGTGCGTGGGTGACCGTTTTTCTTGTTTCGGTGGGGATCCAACAGAATATTTTTTTGAGCATGCGTAGGATGTGGAAGCATGATGATGAGACGGCGTTGACTTGTCTGGTCATCGAGAGGGAGGAGTCCAGGATGAAGCCCAGGTTGCGTGCGTGGTCCATTGGTATGGGTGCTGTTCCCAGGGCTGGTGGCCACCATGAGTCATCCCAAGCAGAGGGGGATGAGCCTAAGATTAGGACTTCCGTTTTGTCCGAGTTCAGTTTTAAACGGCTGTTCTTCATCCACTCGGCAACATCTTTCATTCCTTCGTGTAAGTTGGTTTTGGCGGTGTTTGGGTCTTTGGTGAGGGAGAGGATCAGCTGAGTGTCGTCTGCGTAGGAGATGATGTTGAGGTTGTGTTGGCGCGCGATAGATGCGAGGGGCCTCATGTATACGTTGAAGAGGGTGGGACTGAGTGAAGATCCTTGTGGTACGCCGCAGATGACTTCAGTGGGCTCCGATCTGAAGGGGGGGAGGCGGACTCTCTGGGTTCTTCTGGCGAGGAATGAGATGATCCAGTCCAATGCTTTTCCTTGTACTCCGACGTTGCTGAGGCGTTGTATGAGGGAGTTATGACAGACTGTGTCGAAGGCAGCGGAGAGGTCAAGTAGGATGAGGGCAACTGTTTCTCCGTTGTCCAGTAGTGTTCGAATGTCGTCTGTTGCTGCGATGAGGGCGGTCTCGGTGCTGTGTGTGGCTCGGAAGCCGGACTGTGAGGGGTCGAGGGATTTGTTGGATTCGAGGAAGGCGGCGAGCTGATTGTTGACGGCTTTCTCAATTACTTTGGCAGGGAATGGGAGGAGTGAGATGGGGCGGTAGTTCTTGAGTTCACTGGGGTCTGCTGTGGGTTTCTTCAGAAGGGCGCTGAGTTCGGCATGTTTCCAGCTTTCCGGGAAGGTAGCGGAGTTGAAGGAGCAGTTGATGACATCTCGGAGATGGGGTGCGATGATGGAGTCTGCTTTGTTGAAAATGTGGTGGGGACAAGGGTCGGTTGGCGATCCTGAGTGGATGGAGTTCATCAGGCGGATGGTGTCTTCCGTGGTGATTGGGTTCCAAGCGCAAAGGTTGTTAGAGGGGGGTGCTGGTTCAGAGGTGGGTGGAGTGGGCTGGTCTCCGGACTGGTTTACAAAGCTGTTATGTATGTCGGCGATTTTGTTGTGGAAGAAAGAGGCTAGGGAGTCGCAAAGGTCTTGGAATGGAGTGATGTCGTTGGCGCCGGCGGTGGGGTTGGTAAACTCTTTGACGATGTTGAATAGTTCTTTGCTGTTGTGGGCGTTGTTGTCAAGTCGATCCTTGAATGCTGATTTCTTGGAGGATCGGATCAGTTGGTGGTGTTTGCGGGCGGCGGTCTTGAAGGTGGTCAGGTTGTCAGTGGTTGGGTTTTTTCTCCAGGCTTTCTCGAGGGTAAGACATAACTTCTTAGGTGTCTTAATGTCATCATTGAACCAGGGGGCTTTTTTACTTTGCTTGATTTGGTGGTTTTTCAAGGGAGCAACTCTGTCATCAACAGAGTTCCTCCACACGTAGAGCTCTTACATGGAGGCTACCTTGCTGTAGGGAAACTCAGGCAGGACTTTACATCTTCAAATACCATGCACACTTCCTTATGAGCCTTCCTAAGTAGTGACTTATAAGTACTAACAAGAAACGTTTAGGCTAGCAAAAGGTTTATTTTACGAGATTTTCAAATGGCACTTTTAAACTGCACTACGGGCTTCAGTGGCAGGCCTGAGAGTGGTTTTGCAATGCTGCTTTAGTGGTGGCACAATGAGTGCTGCTGTTTCTTGGTTGCATTTAATTTACAGACCCAGTACCTTTTACTTGGGTCTATAAGTAAATTAAATGTGCCATTTGGTGCATGCCAATCTAACCAGGTTTACTTTGCCACTGCATCTTTAAAGTTCATGTGCATAAAAGCATTATTTTAATAACTAGCCCTTTGAATGTGAATTGTAATATTGAAGGCTGGCGTGCCTATTAAATTTCATTGGTAAACTTGTGGCACAGGATCCTTCTTCCCATAAATCACAATGACTGTATTGCAGCTTATTGAGTTGAACTGATCGTAAGAGCCCTGCTGCCAAAACGTTCTAACATAGAGACGTGTATAATTATTTCTTTAGATTTCTTGAATGGTGACAGATTTGAAGATGAAAATTTAATTTTACATGAAATTTAACATGAACACTGTAATCAGTGATCAGATGCAGTTACTTATTCAAGTTTGTGGATTTAAGAGTACTGGAATATCTTAAGTACATGAATAAAAATCGCACTTTTTAATGGAGAACTTTGCATCTTTTCGCACATAAAACAGTCCTGGCTATGCCAGATGCTAGACCATGAGAATCCGGGAAATGTAATTAAAACCCAAGAAAGATCAGATGGATTATCCTGAATTTACAGTTTATACATTTGCACAGACCAGCACCATTACCTGGCATAATCCTGGGACAGGGACTGAACATGGTGCTGGATTGACTTTGAAATGGACAATGAATGATTGAAAGGAGAAGTGAGACTAGTGTTTGACCAGAACATGTCCCAGAATTCAAATGCTTATAAACGTTGGGGTACTATTTGTAAAATTTTCACTCTGAAAGAAGGAGTGGCACAGTCAGCCAGGGGTGGTTCAACAAAGTACATAAACTGCACGACTCACTTAAGTGCAAACTCAGGATTAACACAGAGAATAGAATGATCTGATGAATTAGTGCTGTGATGCAGTGGATGTCCAGTGCAGATCCAAGATCATGGACACCAGCACTGTGAGATGCTATGTCCGAGAAATAATAAAATTGTTGTCCATTATTTGAACTAGCAGGTAGTACTATTTGCGTTGAAGTTTACTAAAATACTAAATTGCTTATTTTTAAGTATGTTATCACAAGTGAAAAAATTACACATTAATCCTTATTTTGAAACCAAATCTCTTTACAAAACGGATTGAAATGCATTAAAAATCTACTCCCTGATACTACTCATGTTAAACTATACAGCTGCAATCAATCTGCATGCTATGGATAGTAAAATATATACATACATTATGGGGTCGATTCCAATTCGGGAAAAAACGCTCCGAATAGCCGAACGGAGCGTTTTTCTGCAACGTCCCCCGTACGTACGACGAAGTACGATTCGTACCAGGAGCTGGACTCCGTACGAATCGTACAGAGACCCCGCGCATCAAATCCCCATTCGAATCTCCTATGGAACCCGCTGTACGTGACATCCGTACGGGTCGCGGCTGCTTTTTCCGACCGGCAAGTACGATTTGTGTGGGGTACACACCGTACAACGCTTTTTCTACGGGAGCCGAAAACGTCCGGAGAAGCAGAGTTCGCCTCGAAACAGGTACGGAATGCCCCCACCCCCGGGTATGGTGCGTACACCCCATGATCTTACGGGTACAGTGCGTACACCCTGCGATCGCGGGGTACGGTGCGTACACTCCATGATCCCGGGGTACGGTGCGTACACCTGCGATCATGAGGTGTACGCATCGTACGGTGTGTATGTGATTGTGTGCTTTTCTGTACGAATCGCCCTTACCTGACTTGGACCGTACAAATCGCGTCCATATACCCCGGTCCAAATCGTACTCGTCAGTTCGAACGGTATGTGTACGAGTCGTGCGGAGAGGGCTCCGGATACAAATCGTATGGACGGTTTTTTACAGGATCGGAATCGGCCCCTATATATTGGTCTTCTGCCTGAATGATCTGTAAATGCACAATGTGAAAGTTAGTCTGCCAGGATTCTCTGGCTGTATTCCAATATATTTTATGTGCTTTCTTTTGTATGGATATTCTAAGGTATGTTGTGTCTACTCCTCAAGGATATACACCAATGTGTATAACTCGCGATGAAGTAAAAGACGTTCTAAGAGGTGGGCACTTCTAGTGAAACCAAAACCTTATGACACACAAACATTACACTGAGCACAACAAATATAGATATCAAGCATGAGAGACTGAAATTAGTCAGTCAGTCAGTAAATTTCTTTATTTTGGCTGTTACTGCCATAAAAGCACAGAGAATGTAACATTATAAAAACAGCATCATAAAAAAACACAATCCTACTAAAAGGAAATATAGATGCAATTTAACATTTAAACCCCATTAAGTTTTCAAACATCAGTAGGTAGGGGGTCCCACCCTTCTCAACTAAATATCAGATGGGGGACATAAAACATGAGTAAGAATCTCTGCCAAGGGCGCCTTGAATGAATATTAGATGATACCATCAATTAATTCAATATTTAAAAATATAAGTTAAACAAAAGAAGTTAAGAAGAGCTAATCCCGTGATTAAGACAATTTAAAATCAAGGATTGATCTAAAATAAAACAAGACTACCAAAGTTCTACACTCAATTTTTTCAGTAGGTGTCTACGTTTGCACCAATTTGCAAATAAGAACTTGGAGATTGCAACTGCGAATACCGGGTAAGTATCATATTTTAATATCCTGTAATCTTCTCTAAAATTTCTTATACCCAGGTTTCTACAAAGTTGAAGGATCCATTTAGATCTAGGCAGACTATATACGAGACAGAAAAAGATCACATGGATCTCCGTTTCTTCCGCTGCGGTGCACCCAGGACAAAGTAATTTAGTAGCTCCCACCCAGTTATTAGTGAATGAATAGAGTGGGAACGTCCTGTGTCTGAATTGTATAAACAATTTCTTAGCTGCAAGGAGTTGAATAGAGTCTAAAACCAACTCCAGACTGTAGTGCTGCTTTACATCTAAGATCTGTTGCACTGGGGTGGCGAAGTGGCGTTATGATTGAGATATCTGCTATTTTGCACTCTTTACTCTGCATTGAACCTTTTAAAACCTTTTGTGGAAAGCTTTTTAATTGAGCGCTACTTACTTTTTTAAACATTTATTTTACCTCACCTAAGCCTCGCTGACACCAGCTGTTCTGTCCGCAGGCTCCCTGTTCTACCACGGGCCTATTCCGATTGACGTGGAGGGAGTGAAGGCGGGGCAGTGACGGGTCAAAGGTCGGGGGCGGGAACAACCCTGCCGAAGCGCTATTTAGTGCTGAGCTTCGCAGGTGCTCGCTGAATCTGTTGCACTGGGGTGGCGAAGTGGCGTTATGATTGAGATATCTGCTATTTTGCACTCTGTACTCTGCACTGAACCTTTTAAAACCTTTTGTGGAAAGCTTTTTATTGAGTGCTACTTACTTTTTTAAACATTTATTTTACCTCACCTAAGCCTCGCTGACACCGGCTGTTCTGTCCTCCGGCTCCCCGTTCCACCACGGGTCTATCCCGATTGACGTGGAGGGAGTGAAGGCGGGGCAGTGACGGGTCAGAGGTCGGGGTCGGGAACAACCCTGCCGAAGCGCTATTTAGTGCTGAGCTTCGCAGGTGCTCGCTGGATCTGTTGCACTGGGGTGGCGAAGTGGCGTTATGATTGAGATATCTGTTATTTTGCACTCTGTACTCTGCACTGAACCTTTTAAAACCTTTTGTGGAAAGCTTTTTAATTGAGCGCCACTTACTTTTTTAAACATTTATTTTACCTCACCTAAGCCTCGCTAACACCCGCTGTTCTATCCGCCGGCTCCCCGTTCCTTCACGGGTCTATCCCGATTGACAAGCAGGGAGTGAAGGCGGGGTAGTGACGGGTCAGAGGTCGGGGGGCGGGAACAACCCTGCCGAAGCGCTATTTAGTGCTGAGCTTCGCAGGTGCTCGCTGGATCTGTTGCACTGGGGTGGCGAAGTGGCGTTATGATTGAGATATCTGCTATTTTGCACTCTGTACTCTGCACTGAACCTTTTAAAACCTTTTGTGGAAAACTTTTTATTGAGCGCTACTTACTTTTTTAAACATTTATTTTACCTCACCTAAGCCTCGCTGACACGCGCTGTTCTGTCCGCCGGCTCCCCGTTCCACCACGGGTCTATCCCGATTGACGTGGAGGGAGTGAAGGCGGGGCAGTGACGGGTCAGAGGTCGGGGTCGGGAACAACCCTGCCGAAGCGCTATTTAGTGCTGAGCTTCGCAGATGCTCGCTGAATCTGTTGCACTGGGGTGGCGAAGTGGCGTTATGATTGAGATATCTGCTATTTTGCACTCTGTACTCTGCACTGAACCTTTTAAAGCCTTTTGTGAAAAGCTTTTTAATTGAGCGCTACTTACTTTTTTAAACATTTATTTTACCTCACCTAAGCCTCGCTGACACCCGCTGTTCTGTCCGCTGGCTCCCCGCTCCACCACGGGTCTATCCAGATTGACATGCAGGGAGTGAAGGCGGGGTAGTGACGGGTCAGAGGTCGGGGGGCGGGAACAACCCTGCCGAAGCGCTATTTAGTGCTGAGCTTCACAGGTGCTCGCTGGATCTGTTGCACTGGGGTGGCGAAGTGGCGTTATGATTGAGATATCTGCTATTTTGCACTCTGTACTCTGCACTGAACCTTTTAAAACCTTTTGTGGAAAACTTTTTATTGAGCGCTACTTACTTTTTTAAACATTTATTTTACCTCACCTAAGCCTCGCTGACACGCGCTGTTCTGTCCGCCGGCTCCCCGTTCCACCACGGGTCTATCCCGATTGACGTGGAGGGAGTGAAGGCGGGGCAGTGACGGGTCAGAGGTCGGGGTCGGGAACAACCCTGCCGAAGCGCTATTTAGTGCTGAGCTTCGCAGGTGCTCGCTGAATCTGTTGCACTGGGGTGGCGAAGTGGCGTTATGATTGAGATATCTGCTATTTTGCACTCTGTACTCTGCACTGAACCTTTTAAAACCTTTTGTGGAAAGCTTTTTATTGAGTGCTACTTACTTTTTTAAACATTTATTTTACCTCACCTAAGCCTCGCTGACACCGGCTGTTCTGTCCTCCGGCTCCCCGTTCCACCACGGGTCTATCCCGATTGACGTGGAGGGAGTGAAGGCGGGGCAGTGACGGGTCAGAGGTCGGGGTCGGGAACAACCCTGCCGAAGCGCTATTTAGTGCTGAGCTTCGCAGGTGCTCGCTGGATCTGTTGCACTGGGGTGGCGAAGTGGCGTTATGATTGAGATATCTGTTATTTTGCACTCTGTACTCTGCACTGAACCTTTTAAAACCTTTTGTGGAAAGCTTTTTAATTGAGCGCCACTTACTTTTTTAAACATTTATTTTACCTCACCTAAGCCACGCTGACACCCGCTGTTCTGTCCGCCGGCTCCCCATTCCACCACGGGTCTATCCCGATTGACGTGGAGGGAGTGAAGGCGGGGCAGTGACGGGTCAGAGGTCGGGGTCGGGAACAACCCTGCCGAAGTGCTATTTAGTGCTGAGCTTCGCAGGTGCTCGCTGGATCTGTTGCACTGGGGTGGCAAAGTGGCGTTATGATTGAGATATCTGCTATTTTGCACTCTGTACTCTGCACTGAACCTTTTAAAACCTTTTGTGGGAAGCTTTTTAATTGAGGGCTACTTACTTTTTTAAACATTTATTTTACCTCACCTAAGCCTCGCTGACACCCGCTGTTCTGTCCGCCTGCTCCCCGTTCCACCACGGGTCTATCCCGATTGACGTGGAGGGAGTGAAGGCGGGGCAGTGATGGGTCAGAGGTCGGGGGGCGGGAACAACCCTGCCGAAGCGCTATTTAGTGCTGAGCTTCGCAGGTGCTCGCTGGATCTGTTGCACTGGGGTGGCGAAGTGGCGTTATGATTGAGATATCTGCTATTTTGCACTCTGTACTCTGCACTGAACCTTTTAAAACCTTTTGTGGAAAGCTTTTTAATTGAGCGCTACTTACTTTTTTAAACATTTATTTTACCTCACCTAAGCCTCGCTGACACCCGCTGTTTTGTCCGCCGGCTCCCCGTTCCACCACGGGACTATCCTGATTGACGTGGAGGGAGTGAAGGCGGGCAGTGACGTGTCAGAGGTCGGGGCGGGAACAACCCTGCCGAAGCGCTATTTAGTGCTGAGCTTCACAGGTGCTCGCTGGATCTGTTGCACTGGGGTGGAGAAGTGGCGTTATGATTGAGATAACTGCTATTTTGCACTCTGTACTCTGCACTGAACCTTTTAAAACCTTTTGTGGAAAGCTTTTTAATTGAGCGCCACTTACTTTTTTAAACATTTATTTTACCTCACCTAAGCCTCCCTGACACCCGCTGTTCTTTCCGCCGGCTCCCCACTCCTACACGGGTCTATCCCGATTGACGTGGAGGGAGTGAAGGTGGAGCAGTGACGGGTCAGAGGTCGGGGGCGGGAACAACCCTGCTGAAGCGCTATTTACTGCTGAGCTTCACAGGTGCTCGCTGAATCTGTTGCACTGGGGTGGCGAAGTGGCGTTATGATTGAGATATCTGCTATTTTGCACTCTGTACTCTGCACTGAACCTTTTAAAGCCTTTTGTGAAAAGCTTTTTAATTGAGCGCTACTTACTTTTTTAAACATTTATTTTACCTCACCTAAGCCTCGCTGACACCCGCTGTTCTGTCCGCTGGCTCCCCGTTCCACCACAGGTCTATCCAGATTGACATGGAGGGAGTGAAGGTGGGGCAGTGACGGGTCAGAGGTCGGGGGCGGGAACAACCCTACCGAAGCGCTATTTAGTGCTGAGCTTCGCAGGTGCTCGCTTGATCTGTTGCACTGGGGTGGCGAAGTGGCGTTATGATTGAGATATCTGCTATTTTGCACTCTGTACTCTGCACTGAACCTTTTAAAACCTTTTGTGGAAAGCTTTTTAATTGAGTGCTACTTACTTTTTTAAACATTTATTTTACCTCACCTAAGCCTCGCTGACACCCGCTGTTCTGTCCGCCGGCTCCCTGTTCCACCACAGGTCTATCCCGATGGACGTGGAGGGAGTGAAGGTGGGGCAGTGACGGGTCAGAGGTCGGGGGCAGGAACAACCGTGCCGAAGCGCTATTTTAGACGGCCATGTGCTCGTCGCGCAGTCTTCGCGCCGCCAGCGTGCCGAAGGCGTGCCAAAGGCAAGCCCGTCTGCGCCCATCCATGCCCAGACAGGACCAGGGGCCACCCCCCCTGCCCGATCTAATCTGGCTCACAGTTATTCTCGGGACGTTCTACTTAGCCTCAGGGTACTTTGCAACACTCAGTGTAAGCCATTGAGTCTGGAAGGCTCAATACCCATCTGCCAGGTGTGCAATTTCTCACTTTCCTACTACCAGCTAGGAATTACAGGGGAGCACGGAGGCTGTATGATTAAAAGCCCTGTCAGGAATAAAGATCATGTCAGTCAGTTTAACTTCCTTAGTACGAACTGCAGATCAATCCCCAAACACAAAGATTACATATTCAATCTTCTGATCGATCAGAAGCCGGATGCGCTATTCCTTACAGAGACCTGGCTTACTGCCAGCTCTGGGCCAGATATTGCCTAAGCCCTTCGTCCAAACTATACCATAGTTAGGAAAGACCGATTGAATCAAGGAGGCGGCGGTATAGGCATTATCTTTAAAAAAACTTTGCAATGCAAATGGGAAGACATTAGCCTTGCAAATTGTGAAGCGGGACTCTTCAAATTGGCCTTGACTCCCCAAACCACATTAACAGGAATCCTAATCTATCGTCCTCCAGGGGCGGCCGGTGATTGGGTGTCTGCCCTATCAGAATATATTGTACCTCTTTTAATGGAAGCTTCTATGTTCGCCATCATTGGGGACCTTAATTTGCATCTAGAAGATCGCAGCTGCCCTTTGATTCTTAATTTTCTTTCTGATCTTGAGGCACTCAATATTCAGCTATGGAATACCGGCCCTACACACATAGCCGGTCATCTATTAGACCCAATTTTTGAAAATTTTGATCGGATAAAGTGTGAGCCCGCATCACCTCTCACATGGTCTGACCACTTCCTCATTAAGTTTAATATCTGGGCCTCTACTAACAAAGACCCTACCAGATCTGAGGTGTGGTTCAGAAAGTGGAAAAAACTCCGCATAAATGACCTCAATGAACAGTTAATTCGATCTAATCCAGGTATTGATTCTATGGAGCTTAAAATCAGAGACTACAAGGAGATCAACAGTTGGTTATTCAGCGCCACAAATACTATAGTACCTTCCACTCAAAGTAAACGCAAAGCATGTAATTCCCCGGTCCCGTGGTTTACGGAGATACTGAAAGAAGAAAACAGCAATTGTTAAAAATTAGAGAGGCAGTGGATAAGAGACTATAACTCTAGCAAAAAGGAAACCTATAAAAAAGCACTCAATGCGTACCATCTGTCCTGTAAAATAGCGAAGGGAAATTACACCAAAAACATCATTTTAGATGCACAAAATGACCCAGGCTCTCTCTTTAAAGTTCTAATGAACTTATAAGGAGTGGCAGCCCAACCTGAGCCCCCAACCCTGTCCACCATGCAATGCAATTCTATTGCCAATTTTTTCCAAGAAAAATATCTACAATTTATGCAAATTTTAACCTAGATGGTGATATTACAGATTCTCCATCTCCATCCGTTATCCTAGTGGTGACAGCGACAAAATGGAGTATCCCCTCAAGAATGTATTAATGGTGTGGAAACCTCTGGACACCGAGACGTACTAAATAGTATAAACTCAGGGTCACCTCAGGACCCTATGCCAGCTCATGTTATGAAACAGCTGGATATATCCATCCTGGAGATAATCAGATCATTGTTAAATGCCTCACTTGAGGAAGCTGTGATACCCGGAGACTGGAAACACTCCATGGTTGTACCTTTGCTAAAAAAGGCCAATGGTGATCCGGAGGTTTTTTCCAACTTCCGCCCTATATCCCTATTGCCAATTTTCTCAAAAGTACTGGAAAAACACGTGAATAAACAGTTAGCAGATTTTGTCAATGATAATAAGCTACTACACCATTCTCAGTCAGGTTTCAGAAAGGGTCACTTTACGGAGTCTACCTTACTCAGGGTCACTGAGGTCATCCGTCATGAACTGGATAACGGTGGCACGGCGGCACTCATTCTTCTAAATTTGAGTGCCGCCTTTGACACCATCTCCCACACAACCCTGATTCAGGCACTAAAAGATATAGGGGTTAGCGGAAAGGCACTGAGGTGGCTGGAACAGTCCCTTGCACATCGGACTTTCCAGGTCTTCTCAAGAAATAATACTTCAGATGTCCTGAACTCCCCCTATGGGGTACCCCAGGGCTCAATATTGAGCCTGTTGCTCTTTAATATTTATGTCACTCCGCTAGCCAAAAATTGCAGAAGAAATGGGCCTCACAATCTATTTGTACGCAGATGACAGGCAATCAGTGTTCTCCCTTACTTCCACTGACAAATTAGGAATGTCTCCCCTTCAATCTGGACTTTTGAAAATGGCACATTGGCTACACTCAAAGAAGTTAAAATTAAATGGGGAGAAAATGGAGTTGCTCATCTTTGGCAATCAAAAGGACCTTTGGGGCCCGATCCACTGACCGGTAGAAATGGGTCCATCCCCGATCGCGGTACAATCTGCTCGCAACCTAGGGGTAATAATTGATGATAAGTTGTCTATGCGTGCCCAAACAGCCAAAACTGCCTCAACGTGTTTTCTCATCCTTAAATGGTTGAGGAAAATATTGTGGCAATTACCGGAGGGGGCTCAGAGAATAGTCCTACAGGCATTACTAGGCTCAAGATTAGACTATGGGAATATCCTCTATTTAGGAGCCACTAAAGATACATTGAACCGACTACAAGTCATCCAAAATGCCACAGCTAGACTGCTCCTCAATCTCCCAGGTCGTACGGGTATGTCAGTACACCTCAAGAAATTACACTGGTTGAGGATCGCTAACAGGGTAAAATTTAAAGCACTGTGCTACATGTTTAGAATTAGCACAGGGGAAGCACCAACATATTTATGTAAACTGGCCCAAAAATACTTTCCCTCCCGCACTCTTCGATCCATGTATCAGGCCAAATTTGCCGTACATAGGTTCAAACGGGCACGGTTGGGCGGACGCTCATTTGCCCATCTGGCCCCTGTACTGTGGAATTCACTTCCACTCCAACTTCGCTTGCAACCTTGCTACCTTCAATTTCGGAAGGGAGTTAAAGCGTGGTTGTTTAATCAATAGTGGCTCACTCTGCTCTCTAAGTGGAACAGATCTAAGGCGCCGGGAAACCCTCAGGGTAGCTGTCGCGCCATATAAATGGAATAAATAAATAAATAAATAACTTGGAGGTCAGATTGGATGAGTCTACTGACTGGAGAATACTTGCCAATCTATGTTCTTTCAGGGCAAATTTTAATGATTTTTTGGATGTGGTAGGACATGTCACCTCCGGTGCAGACCACAGATCATTCCTCCCTATAGCACTGAATGCATTCCTAAAGTAGGACAACCAGGATATGTTACCCCCCCAGGATGGACATAAAGGATTTTAATTACTCCCTGAAATTACCTAACTCTGGTGTACACCATAGCCATCGGCAGTAAAGAAGCGGTCGGAAAGAAATTAGGTCGGCAATGGGAACAATGCCCAAGTCCATCCTTAATGGAATGAAGGGGGAACTTTTTGGGAGACCTAGAAGTTGTCTCAAAAAATCATTTACAGTCGCTGTAATAGTGTTAATAGGACAGTAACCCCAAAGTTCTGCACCATACAATGAGGCCCCCCAAGCTTGGACCTTATATATTTCTCCGGGGGGACCAATGACCTTTGTGGAACAGCTCTGATAGACTTTTAATATTCCCCTGTTGCCTGAATTAGTTTTAAATTTACCTTAGTGATTTGCTGTCCCCACTCCATTTTGTCATTAATGGTAAGTCCCAAATAGTCAAATATAGGCACCCTCTCTAGGGCCCGATGGTCCATCTTTAGTTGAGGGTAATTGGTGGAATCAGCATGGAAAACCATATACTTAGTTTTCTGTATATTTATCTCCAAGTTCCTTTTTTTACAGAAATGACTAAATTCCTTTAAAACATGCTGCATCCCCATAGGTGATTTAGAGAGGAGCAGCGTGTCATCCGCAAACATTAAGGCTGGTATTTTGCGGTTAGCAAGTCTTGGAGAGTCAATGTGCTTAACAGCTAAAAGCACCTTGATTAACCCATTTAAGAAGAGCGAGAAGAGTATGGGTGTGAGCACACAGCCCTGTCTGACTCCCTTCGCCAACGGGAATAGGAGCTGTTAGTCCCCCGCTTTTTCCAAATCTTATTCTAGCAAAGGTACCTTCATGAAGGCATTTCAGCTGCTGACAAAGATAAGCTGGAGCTCCCATGTCAAGCAGTAAGCCCCATAACTGATCTCGATCTACCATATCAAACACGGATTTGAGGTCCACGAATGTTAGATAGAGAGAACCTTCCTCCAACGTTATGGTTTTCCAATAGATCAGTTGGAATCTAAACAGCTGATCTATGGTTGAGGTTTTGGACCTGAAGCCTGCTTGTAGAAGAGTTAGTACATTATGAACATCCATCAAATCCTGCAATCTTCGCAAAAGAACACAGGCAAAAATCTTTTGTGTTACATCTATTAGGCCAATTGGCCTATCATTTGCCGGTTCTCGTGGGGACCCCTTTTTATAAATAGGGATGATCTCAGCTCCCGCCCAAGGTGAAGGGGGTGCCAGACCATTAAATATTGCATTAAAAAGGGTCTGCAAGTATGGGGCCCACACTACCTGTTCAGTTCTGAACAGGTCTCCTGGGATCCTGTCCAGCCCGGGCGCCTTATTTGGTAGAACTTTGGCCAAAGCCACTGTGACCTCAGCCAATGAACAGGGGGGTATGTCGCCAGTGGAAACAAGGATTTGATCACTGTCGGGTGACCTCGTCTCATTGGTTCCAATCTGGGGCTTAGCATAAAAAAGTTTAAAATGGGCTCGCCAGATTTCTTCCCCGAGGTTTGGCTCGATTGCAGACCTGCCCTCAGTTTTTCCTGTCTTTACCAGGTTCCAGAATCCTCTTGTATCTTTTTCATCTAGGGCTTTCTTAATGGCCTGCCATCTATCAGTTTCCCATTCTAATTTTGCTGCTAAAATACTTTCTTAATAAACGCCCTTGCCTCCCTGATACGTATAGGATCTCCCTCTCTCAATGCGGTCAACAGGGTGCTCTTTGCATCCCTACATGCCCTATTGTACCAGGGGTTCTTTTCCCTTTGTTGAATTCTTTTTTTTTTGATTTGCTACTGTAAAAAAACCCTGCCAGAGTCCCAATCAAATCCTGATGGTTTTTGCCAAGCTTCTCTTTGGGGTCAGCGAGACTATCACTATCTAAGATAGAACTTGCCTTTTCTAAGAAGGGAATGATTGATTTATACAGAGAGGCCATCGCTTCTGGAGATTGTTCATACGACCCCCAGCGGATTCTTTTGCCTCCATCATTTGCTATTAGGTTCGAGGGTGGCGGATCAATCGGATCCTGCCCTTCAACCGATTGGAAGATATCCAAGGTTACAACCAGCGGATTATGAGAATTTTCTGCACGGGTTTGAACATGGAAATTCAAAATCCTATGCCAGATTTCCACATTTACCAAAATGTGGTCACTAGTGGATACCTGGCTATTCCTTTTAAAGGTGAAATTCCCCGGGTTATCGGCCAGTAACCAGCCACTGCATGCCCTCAGCGAGTACATGAGTGTGAGTGAGGTCAACTGTAAAACTAGAGGAGTCCACCCCTTAATCGGGTAAAGGTTGCACACAGGAATTGCCCAGGTCGAGTCCTCTTCACACGTAATAGAATATGGTAAGTCATTAAGAGGTTTGAAGTGACAATTAAAATCCCCTCCAATGATAGGATATGTTTGGTCGGGCAGCGTGGGGAGAAATACTGCCAGGCAGTCTAATGTCTACGAGGTCTGCCATTGCCTGATAGTACGAGAGTAAACATTAATATTAGCAACCTTTGGGAAATTACTAAATGAGAGAACAATGCATAGAATGTCAGGGGAATGGGTTTCTAACCTTTTTACTGTACAACTAAAATGTACACCAAACCAAATAGTAATGCCCACCCGACGGTCTCCCCCTTAGACCCTGCATGGCCGCTTTGTAGTATGTAGCAAACCCAGTTCAATGTAAGGGTTTCAATGCCCAGGTCTCTTGGAGTAGACAGATCTCATGGGTATCAATAAATTCACCCCAATCAGGGAGATCCATTTAAGCATTGAGACCAGCTACATTCCATGACAAAATCCTTAGGCCCTGTGGTGTTTGTGCTTTGTTACACTTCAGGTCTGTAGGGGGCACCCCACTTTCCGAAGCCATGGGCGTGTTCTCCTCCTCTTCTCCAGGGGTGATCTCATAAAAGGCCTCCATATAGCTATCATCTCCTCCTATATTAGTCTCTACTAACACCTGACCATTACTAAACATCGGTATCTGGTTGGTAGCCACATCTCCCAGCAACCTTTATACTTTCAAGGCCTGAGGCGCACAAGTAAGATCCCCCCCTTTAGATATTATAAGCAGATTCCCCACCCTCCCTAACAGAGTACTATTTGGGACTTCTTGAGTGTCACCAATAATACCGATAGAACTCTCTTCTATCAATAATTCATTCCTTAAGACCAATGGGAAATCAGTAACCTCAGCTCCCTCACTGACATGAGACGAGCCTAGCAGATTAGCCTTAGATAGTGGGTATTGTCTTATAGGGATCAGTCAATCTACCTGATCTAAAACACTGAGTCTATTATTTAGGGGAAGAGCAGCTGGTAGTAAGATATCAAAGTTACGACATCTATTGTTTGGGTATCCTGCCTGAACTCTAATTTCCCATATTTCCCCTGAGTACTTCCTTCTTTCAACTTGTGAACAAGAGGGGTAAAAGTGGCTTAGGGGAAGGGACTGTATTCCAGATACTGACCGAGGTTGGGACCAATCACAAATGTAGCTAACCACCCGCTTATCTCTAAAATTAATCAAAATACAATCACCCTCGATAGATTTGTCTCTTTGACCCACTCAACTTACTCTACGAACAAATAAGATTTCACTAAACACCTGGGGTGGAAGCGGTCTATTAAGCCAGTGGGTGCCCTTATTTTTTAGCTCACTATATGTCTCCTCCCTGCCACTTTCTAACATTGGGACCCAAGCAATACAACAACATAAGGAGATGACTCAGGTGGTAAATATATGCATCGGTGTACTATGTTTCATTACACCAGTGCTGGGAGGGCTTAAGCGACGATCGCAGGCTATATCTCTTCTCGGGTTTATTTGAACCATGCCTGCCTCCTGGGTGAGTATTTCTGACCTCACCCTCAGCGAGTTCCCTACACCAGCATGTGTCACATTACCTAAATTAGACGAAATACCGGCCCCATCATTTCTACTTGGTGGGGCCAATGTTGGATTAGATATTAGTCGGGTGGGAGTTAGGGTAGTAGATGTAAGTGAGTTACACATCGCATTTCCTGTGCGTTCAGTTAGCCGAACGTTTCCCCCAGTGGACTTTAAAGTGGAACCAGAATTGGAAATAACAAGTGATTCAAAGTGCAGTATTTTTTCCTCTATTAATGATAGTCTTTCAAGGATTGGCGCAAATGATGATATAAGTAGGGCCCCCAATTTTGCCCAATAACCATCATCAGTATGAGCTGGATGAGCAGCACCCAAGTCCAGGATTGGGGCACCCGATAGTAGAGGCTCTGGAATAGATGGCGACACTGCAGTCTCCGACCCTCCAATCGTGTTGGTTTTTTGGATTTTTTCATTTTTTTGTCTCTGAGGTACTCCTCCTTGCTTTCTCTTTGTCACTAGTTCCGGCACACGTTTCATAACCTGAGATGTGGATATGGGGGCAGACCTCGTTAACACCCGTGATGATGTACCACATACTATTCCATTTATTGCTGGAGCATCAGGAGGAGAGGTAGGAGGAGGCTCCAGGTTTGTAGAAGTGTTCACAAGTTCCTGTGGGGACTGGTTTCTACCTCCAACCAGACCGTGGGAATTGGGACCCGACTCCATGCATTGCTCAGATGACCGTGCAGATTTCAGGCCCCCCAAAGAAGAGCGTTTCAAGTGTAGGGGGTCAAGCGATAAATCTCGCTCAGTCAGAGCTATTTCATGGACCAACACCTAGGTTGCTCTAGTTATAAACTGGTCCAACGTCCCTGCCACACTTCCTCCCATTACAGGATTCTTCCCCTTTCTTCCTCTCATGGTCATCACAGGATAGTGTCTGAATCAGCGGTTAGCCCGCAAACTCAATCCCCCTCGTCAAGAAACAGGAGCAAAGGGGAAATAATTAACTGACCTTAGGATGTAGCAGGATTTAGAGGGGGGCCCAGCCCGACCTTTTCCGTCCTCGAACGGGCTCAAACGAGCCCGCCCTTGGCCCCCGCGTGTCCCGCGCCGCGGAGGGGAAGGCTGCTCTTTATAGAGCGCTTGTGATTCCTCCCCTCTCACCTGCGGCACCTGCGGAGCTTGTGCTGGGCTCGTAGTGTGCCCTGGGAATTGCAGTCCCACCAGGGCAAGTGGCAGTCAGGGCGAGTGTTGCGGGGTAAAAAGCAGCAATGTAGGAGGCAGCGTGACCTGGGCTTAGGCTCCCGCCAGGCTCAATAACCACAGTAAGAAGTTTAATTATTGCAGCAGGGCCCCTTCACGTTTCTGCTTAAGTACATGAATACAAATCACACTTTTCGATGGAGAACTTCGCATCTTTTCGCACATAAAACAGTCCTGGCTATGCCAGATGCTAGACCATGAGAATCCAGGAAGTGTAATTAAAACACAAGAAAGATCAGATGGATTATCCTCAATTTACAGTTTATACATTTGCACAGACCAGCTCCATTACCTGGCATAATCCTGGGACAGGGACTGAACATGGTGCTGGATTGACTTTGAAATGGACAATGAATGATTGAAAGGAGAAGTGAGACTAGTGTTTGACCAGCACATGTCCAAGAATGCAAATGCTCACAAACGTAGGGGCACTATTTGGAAAATTATCTCTCCGAAAGAAGGAGTGGCACAGTCAGCCAGGGGTGGTTCAACAAAGAACAGAAACAGCACGACTCACTAAAATGCACACTCAGGATTAACACAGAGAATAGAATGATCTGTTGAATTAGTATTGTAATGCAGTGGATGTCCAGTGCAGATCCAAGATCACAGACACCAGCACTGTGAGATGCTATGTCAGAGAAATAATAAAATTGTTGTCCATTTTTCGAACTAGCAGGTAGTACTATTTGGGTTGAAGTTTACTAAAATACGAAATTGCTTATTTTTAAAGGTATGTTATCACTAGTGAAAAAATTACACATTAATCCTTATTTTGAAACCAAATCTCTTTACAAAATGGATTGAAATGCACTAAAAATCTACTCCCTGATACCACTCTTGTTCAACTATACAGCTGCAATCAATCTGCATGCTACGGATAATAAAATATATACATACATTATATATTGGTCTTCTGCCTGGATGATCTGTAAATGCACAATGTGAAAGTTAGTCTGCAAAGGAATCTCTGACTGTATTCCAATATATTTTATGTGCGTTCTTTTGAATGGATATTCTAAGGTATGTTGAGTCTACTCCTCAAGAATATACACCTCTGTGTATAACCCGCGATGAAGTAAAAGACGTTCTAAGAGGTGGGCACGTTTAGTGAAACCAAAACCTTGTGACACACAAACATTACACTCGGCACAACAAATATAGATATCAAGCATGATAGACTGAAATTAAACATTAATGTCCAGGACATACAATCAAAGTAAAATAAATGAATACACTACATACATGCCTAGGCGCAGATTTACAATAACTGGCGCATCCCCAGGGATGCACCAGTTATTGTCCCCCGCAGCTCCGCCACCCATGGTGCGCCGCACTTACAATGCTGCGCACCATGGGCCAAAAACGGCACAGCTGCGTGACGCATCTGTGCCGTAAAGGCGGCGCATTGTTGGAGTTGTGTCGCAAGCGCGACGCAGCTCCAGCAATGCTCTGGGGGCCCTATCTGTCCAATGCTGCGTCAAGCCTTACGCCTGCTTCAAGCAGGCACAGGGTTTTGACGCAGCATTGGCCTAAAAGTGCCTGCATGAAATCTTGTAGATTTCACGCAGGCGCTTTTGCGAGGCGCACCTGCCCCGAAACACCCACCCTGCGCCGGAACGCCGACAGGTGGCGCAGGGCTTTACAACGTGACGCATCTGCCTAGATGCGTCATGTTGTAAATGGATCGCAGGGATGCGCTACGTTTACGCCGCGATTGCGTGACGCAACGGCGGCGTAAACGTGGCGCAAGTCCGACATAAATCTGCCCCCTAAGGCCTAAGTCTGGCATCATGCGTCCTCCATGGAAAAGGGATGCCTTTAGTCACACACTGTGAAAGAGTAGATAACACGTTATGTTGTTGAGCAGCATGGTAAGGTAATAAATGCACAAGTTTGAGTTTAGTATCTGTTAAAAGTGGCTATGCCGTACTTATGATTCCAAGGCTACTCCCTTTTCTCATAACCTAGTGGTAACCGGTCCAGGACTCGTAGGTTGTCCTCCGGGTTATCCCGGGGTGAGTTAGGACAAACACAGAAAGGGCGAGTCGGCGTCCTTGTGTGTTTCGCTCTTCCACTCGGACAACCAAAATGTCGGTCCACTACATTGAAAACGAACACAACAGTACGGAATTACAGATGGGTGATCCTCGAACAAGTGCAATGGTTTTAATATTGTAGGAAATAAAAAATGTTCAAAGCGTCGTGGGGAAAACCCATGCACGTAGCAAAACATTTTCGCTTCTGAAACCTCCATTTTCAACCATGGTTTCAAAAAGGTTTGCCTTTTACTGAATCTCTATGCATAGGCATGGCTTTGCTGGCTGCCACCTGCTAACTCACTGCAGGCCTCTCTCCGGAATCAGAAAGAATCCTGCCTTGGTTCCGATGCCACTTACACAATGTTACACAAAACTGGTAAAAATTAAAATATGTATCACCCGTTCATGCAATCGTTTTTTTAGTAGATTACAATAAAGTACAGGTTGGGCATAGGTGTTTATAAGTAGAGTAAAACATAGACACGTTTGGGCGTAATTCGCATTTAACAGTACATACAACTTTAGATGTAGTAAAAAAACTCTCGTTCTGGGCTTAATGTTTCAGCATATAGCTTAGTCGTTGTCTATCCTCCGTTTTTTTTTAAATAGGCACAGAACCTATTTCTTCGTGAGGTTACGTTAACTGAGTGCATTATGTAGGTCAGCAAATGCGATCTATTCAGTCTAAAGTGTATTCCTTCTGTTGATGGTCTGGCTGCCTGCAGAGCCTCGTGGACACGTACAGGAGAGCACAGGAAATGGATTGGTCATTGTTGTGATGTCTGAAGAAATGGCAGGAAGTCCTGTGATTTTGCTTCATGTGGCACTGAGGAATTAATTACTGGCATGCTCAAAGATGCGCTGCATGGAGCCTTCTCGTCGGCTGCACAATTCTTGGAAAAGATCACTTAAGAATTAGTTAGATGATTTGGAATGAATTACATACTTTACAGATGGGCTCAGTTTTTAGAACTCTTGGAGTGGGCAGGCGCACCCTGAGGCTGTCACCCTTTAATTTTGAGGGCCGCTTGTATTTCTATAACTTACACTTCAATGGCCACAGCCGCTCAAGTATTGAATTTCAGCTTGCGTCTTCGTTTTCATGACTCCAGGGGCTTGTGCTCTTCTAAAACCTTACAGAATTCCTTTCCTTTGTAGATTAAAAATTGCTGTAAAAATCACATAAATGTATTCCATCCAAGAACGGCAAAAAGGAAATCAAACTGCATATTTATTTCACAAACTCCAATTCTTTGAAGTGCGCTGTTCTAACCCTATTTTGTTTGACTGGCATGGTGGCACGCTGGAATGCCGGGACATTTCGCACAAGGAATTCTCTTCTTTATTGTTGACAAACTGGTACTTAATGTAAAAGTCTAATAAAAAATGTTGCTGGTGTAGCAGTATACATGCACATGGGTGTGTTTAGAATATTTTAAAGTACTACAGGCCACTCTTAAGCCCATTCACAGACTAAAATAAAAACGCGATAGATTGAATGAGCCAGTTAGTCTCTACTAGTGGTTACACTGTTCTTCAATCGCTTATTTCATTCCCGAAATGAACTAAGCATAAGCATGTCAACCTTGATACTTCTCCTATAGAAATGGGCCAGCCAGAACTAGTAGAAGTGGTCAGAACAGGTAGCCCATGCCACCAACATCTCCGAGCACTTATGACAACTGACAATTAGGGCTAGCACAAACAATCACTATAGAAAAGCATGTAAGTCAGTATTTGTTCTGCTGATGAAAACACTCAACATTGAAAGCATATCCACTGGTAATAAATAAACCAAGGTGTCGTGTTCTCTGCGGTGGGCGTCAAACAGCACAATATACTCAGGACACAGGTTAGTTATAGCATGCTATAGGTGGAGAAGTGTGGCTCAATGGTTAGAGCGGCAGACCCTGATGCAGAGGTCTGGCCCGGGACCAGGGTTCAATACCTGCCTCGGCCGGTCTTGGGCCCAAAAATTCCACGGACCTGATAATTCTTACCTCGGTGCCTATTCCAATCATGGAGTCCCACTCTGCAACTCTGGGCAATAGCTTGCTTAATCTCCACAACAGCCCCCACAATGCTAAGGATGCCTGGCTGCACCTTGGGGGTGCCCAGGAGTGGACACCTCACAGGGAAAGCCAGGATGGGTTCCACAGCGGTATTCGTACAAGCGCCTTGAGACCCTTGCGGGTGAGTAGTGCGCTATACAAGTATCAATTTACATTTTACATTTACATGCTTCGTTTATTAGGTATTCTGCGATCTGTTCCCATGTACGTCCGTCCTGTTGCTCATCCTGGTCAATCTGCTGTCCTTCCTGTCCCTGACCGGATGTGGTGTCCGGTGACCTGGTCACCTCCCTCATGACCCACAGGGTCCTAGTGTCCTCTAGTCTCCAGTCCTGTCATCCTATCTGTCAGGTCACGACACAAGGCAGCATTCTTTCTGATTTAGGTGAGGCCTGTGGTGAGCTAACAGCCTGCAGAGCAAAGAGATTCAAAGTCAAAGGGCAAATCTTGCTGAAACCACTGTTGAAAATGGAGATTTAAGAAGAGGAATATGTTTTGGTACGTTCATGGGTTTTACCCACGCTTTGAGCATTTCTTCTATGATTATAAATCTATTGCGCTTGTCCCGTGGGTGTACATTCTATGGACTGGCATTCTCTTGATAACATTATTTGACTCAAGATAGAAGGGGAGCTTGGTGTTTGCCAGTTTTCAAATGCTTTGCCGGGCAGGCGAGGATAAAGCTGGTCTATATTTCAAAGAGAAATAGAGGCCTGAATTTTGTTTTTATGGAATGGTATAACTGTTGCATAAAGAGAAATATAGGCGGTGACTCCACATTGAAAAGACTGAGACATATAGGGCCCCATTCACAGAACTAACTTAAGACAAAATCCTAAACTTACTAACATTTTGGTATTCACAGAAGGCACCTACTCATTTTGGTATTGGCAGGAGGGACTTACTAATTTTGGTATTCATGGAAGGCACTTACTCATCAATGAGTAAGTGCCTTCTGTGAATACCAACATTTTTTTGGAACAATTTTAGGGCGGGAGCAGTGTTTTCATCAGATACCTATCAGTAGCACTGCTTGCTGTGCCCTTTTCTTGAAATAATGGCAACTGATGTAGAGTGTAGGTGAGATATTTGCTCCAACCTGATCCATTTAATCGTAGGAGAAAGTGTGAAATAAACATTATTTAGGATTGTGGATGGGGCAGTGGTCTTCAGAGTCTCATTCACTCATGATTTCCCCTTCACAACCCTTTTCTCTGGAATCTGTGTTAGACACTTAGGGGCATATTATCAAGAAAGGGCGTTACATTATCACCGCTTTTATCGGCAGGAAACTGCCGATAAAGCGGCGATAACGGGCTTGATAATATGCTCTATGGAATTCCAATCGAAGCCCATGTTAGATGTCTTCACATCTAACAAGGGTTTCGATTGCAATTCCATAGAGCATATTATCAAGCCCATTATCTCTGCTTTATCGGCAGTTTCCTGCCGATAAAAGCGGCGATAATGTAACGCCCTTTCTTGATAATATGCCCCTTAGATTGTTTTCCTCTCCACATCTTCATTAACTCCTCCATCCGCTATCACACCACATCTCTTTTCTCTTCGGCCTCCTCTTTTAGTTCTCTCCTGCATGTACTTCTTTGTATTGCCTCAACTTCACCATCATCCATACACACACTGACTCACCTGTAAGCACTGCCTTTTATTCCTTCATCCTGTCATTATTTCGGCGACTGTATACCTCCTTCACACCCTTTTATATAAAATTTCAATTGGCACAAGAGACCAATACTCTGTGCACTCTACAGACCCTATGATAACAGGTACTGCGGGGTTTGACAACTTGGGTCAAACAGGCTTGGGGATACACAACCACAGAACTTTATGAGGACAATCCCGATATCTTGGCCATTAGGTTGAGCAAGGAAGGTGGTCAGGACATGCTTATTATTAATATCTACTCTCGTGGTCTCCCTGGTGGTCGATGTCCCTTGATGGTGGGTGCCTTGGACAATCTTTTGGCAGGGTGGAACAAAGGAACATTGATCCTGTTAGCTGGCGACTTAAATTGCACCATTGAGCCGCTTTATTTAGCAGGGGATAGCTGGGGGTCCGCAGAGGATGCAACTTGGAATATACCGGAACTATTGAATAGCAAACCTGTCAAAGCAACGGAGGCTGCCCTGAACTGGACTGCTTTTTGTCTTACCTGGGGATTAAGGGCTGCAAATGGACGCACCCCATCCGATCTTGGCGCCAATTTTACTTTTGACAATGGCCTGAGAAAAAGTCGTATAGACTACATTTTCTTAAAAATGGAATTCTGGAGCCTGATGGTCGATATGGAAATTGTCCCTCGCCCCGAAAGCGATCATAACCCTCTGTCTTTGAAACTAAAGTTGCACGATGTGGTAAGACTGGAAGATCCAATTCCTAAGGGGCAAGGGGTGGTAATCTTATCAAACGATCGGAGGAGATAGAAATGGTCTAATATATCAGGAGATGAAACTATACAGACTAATATAGAGAATGTGGTGAAGCTCGCATCAAACAAAATGATGACAGAGGACATCGGGAAGGGCACCATTGAACTAAACAAAATTATGGACTTGCATGAACAATGTTTTGCTGAGCTTAAGCTACTTCTCTCCAAACCATGTAAGAAGGGTGTTGGGCGACCGCTAGCCATTCGGGCAAAATGGTATAACAAAGATTGTAGGGAGGCTTACAGTAATCTAGTTGACAAAGTTAAATCTAGAAATATGTGTGCTGTAAAGGAGGCTAGGAAACGGTATAAAAGAGTACAGTGGGAAGCAAAGAGGGGGTGGGAGGATGATTATTGGGCTGACCTCTTGGATGCCACCAAGTCAAACAACCAGGCTAAATTCTGGGACATTGTAAAATGGGGGAAGGATGGTGACTCCCGTACTCCAATTAATCATGTGTCCCCAGAAGCCTGGATAACTTACTATTCATCCCAATTTAGTTCAGAAGGCATTGACCCTCCCCCATTCTGAATCAGTTGCATGTAATGCCCACTTGTGAAACGATCCTGACCTTCACTAATATCGAGACAGAGTTAGCCCTTGGTTTAACTCAGCGGGGGAAAGCTCCTGGGTTGGACCAAATACCAGCCGATTTGTTTAAAACTAATATTGCTCTCTGGGTGCCATATTTAACAAACATAGCTAATGCTATAGCAAAGGGTGCACGCATCCCCAAAACATGGAAGGGGGCTGAGATTCTTCCTATATATAAAAAAGGAGACAGGTCTAATCCGGGCAATTATCGCCCGATTAGTTTAATCGACTGCCTCCAAAAGGTCTTTGCCCGTATGATCTTGGCCAGAGTGCAAGGGTGGATGGACTATGAAAACATACTGTCCCCAATGCAGGCAGGCTTCAGATCTGGTACGAGTACCACTGATCAGGTGCTACGATTTTGTATGATCTTCTGGAAGGTTGTTACGCTAGGCGGTGGTACCATCTTTGCCGCATTTATAGACCTGAAGTCAGCCTTCGATCTGGTACCCAGGGGTAAATTGTGGCAGGTATTGAGGGACCTGGGTATGCCTGGAGAATTACTAGAGATGATCATCAGATTACACGAAGAGAACTACGCTAGGGTAAGGTGGGGAGAACAAGGACAACACACGGATTCCTTCCCTGTAACCCGAGGAGTCCGACAGGGGTGCGTTCTCGCGCCCACTCTCTTCCTACTCTTCATAGACCAAGTAGCAAAATTCTTCTCGGCCACCCATACTGATGCCCCATCCTTGGCAGGGACCAAATTTCCCATGCTAATCGTCGCCGACGACACCTTACTCCTATCCAAGACCCGGGGAGGCCTACAGCGGGCCTTGAACCGTTTTGAGGAGTTTTGTGTGAAAAATGATCTCCAGATAAATGTGGGCAAAACTAAGTTCATGGTTTTAACCAGGAATAACATCGTACGTAGTAACGTTCAAATGAGCGGGGTCAACTTGGAACAAGTTGAAACCATGATTTATCTGGGGGTCACCTTGGACCGCCGTCTGTCGTGGAAAGATCAAATAGCGACCCAGCAGTTAAAATTCGCCCAACTGACCGGATGTCTTTTGCGTGAGCAGAAGAGATCTATTACAAAACGGGTCATCCCTGCCTTGAGAATTTATGACATTAAAATAAACGCCGCCATACTTTATGGGGCCGAGATATGGGGATTTATGGATCTTTCTAGTCTCTAAAGAAACCAGTGCAAATTCCTTCGGAACCTGGTAGGGTTGCCACAATCCTCCCCATCGATACCCCTTTGTCATGATATGGGTTGCCAACCAATCATGGACATGGCTAGATTTAGAGTAGTGGCTACTTGGAGGCGCTTGTGGACCTCCGAGGATCTCACACTCTTTGCAAAGGAGTTAGCAGAAGTGAGGTCCATGGGGGGTTCTGAACGAATCCCATGGCTTCGTTCGGTGAAAAAGAGCCTGCATGACATGGGTTTAATACATCTGTGGGTCTCCCCAGGTACCAACACTTTTCCATCCAAAAAAGAATTCAAAGAACTATTTTGGGCTTCAACCCGTCACTCCTTGGTAACCGCCTCCAGTTCTGGAAGCCTAACGGATAGATTTCTAAGCTTTAAGCTAGATCCCTCCCGTGAGATTTACTGGGACACCATCACCAGACCATTGGATAAGAAACTTTATCATCAGTTTCGAGTGGGTGCCTTACCTTTGAATTAATTTACCTCATCCTGGGGTAAAACTTCTTCTAGTTCTTGTAGCTGGTGCCCAGATCATAAAGAAACAGAAGGTCATCTATTGTTTGCTTGTCCACAGTATTCAGAACCTCGTTCCACATGGCTAAAACCCCTGTTCAAACGCCTTTCTTGTAGAAAGTCTTCCGAGGCAATCTGGGTGTTGAAAACTAATACCTCGGAAACTTTTGTGATATGCTTGGCCAAATTTTTAGGCTGGGCATGGGCAATTAGGGCCAGAAGGTACTTATCTTTATCCTAATTGTATCATGTAAGATCCCATTTTTTTTTTTTTTTAAATGTGCTAATTTTGCTCTTTTAGCCCCAGGTTTATATACGTCTTGTAAAACTAATAAAGTTTAATAACTAGTCTTAACCATGATTTCAGTGTAAAGTTAATAATATGTTTATTGGTTTTTCTATATAACCTAATGTATAGTGGTTGTTTTGTTTTATAATGTTTTCATTTTGTCTTTTATGATTTTATTATCGAAATAAAGACATTAAAACCTGAAACCTGAACAGGTACTGCGACGAGCACTGTCTCAGTTCCATAACGTTTAATGGAGCCCTGTCATAAACACGCATCTACAACTTGAACTCACCCTGAGACTTAGATGCAACTCACTTCATCGTACATGAGTAATATGCTGCAGGTGCAAGAGTACATTATACAAGAATACAATAGTAATATTCTGCATGAAAAAAGTTACAGAAACACAAGATCCTGAAAAAAACAAATACTCTTAGGTAATGAAATATTAAGTTAAACGAGAGAAATGTAAACAGAGACTGCATTGCTAATATGGATTACTTTCACCGTTTTTACAACCTTTGTTCAGAAGTCGATCACTGTTTTTGCCAGGCAAGCTGGGGATATGAACAAGATTCTAATAAAAACCAGTCTGAATGCCAGTTTTTAGTTACTGCCAGGTATTAGACCGGGAGGCACTCGGCCCACTTAAAGTCCTGCATAAGGGCGTTACAGTGAGCAGCCAGTAGGTGGGAAAGCTTCGTTACTTCTTCACTCATGCCTATTGAACATGGAGTTTCTTTCAAGCATTTGGCTGTTGCTGAACGAAATCATTTGATCATTCTATACTATTAAGCTTTCTTTACAATTCAAGTATACATTTCCACCCACACATATTGTAGTGATTGAGACAAATATCTAATTTGACATTTGAGGCTTGGTGGAGGTGCTTCTGCCTTCTGAATGCAGCAGTCATTTGCCTGGATATTAACTAAGCAAGAAACCTGGCTTGGAAAACCTCATTCAATTGAAATAACAGCAACATTTGAATTTTGTTTGTTTGGTGCACTTCTACTACGTTCATCAGTTCCGTATTTTGTATGTTTAGCAACTCCAATTCATATATGTTTAATTGAACACCCATTGATTTTGAGTAAGTGACTCTATACCTGAATATTAGTTTGAGAATGGACCAGGGTACCTGAACATTGCAACAAACAGGTTTGATCCTCATTTTAACAGCCCTCTCTATTTTGTAAAAAACCCTCAACCCATTAATTCACAGGTTAACTACTTTATCAAAAGTCTCTAGCACCCTAAAAATATTACCAAGAGCATAGTTCCTGAGACCTTGGTTTCCCTCTCTAGCACAAACGTCTTTGACTTTCTGTTAACTACTACTTGTGCCAATGGTCTATTATATAGGAGTCTCACCCAGCCAACAAAGTTAGGGGCGAAGCCCATGTTCTTCAGGACCACCAGCATATAGGGCCACTTGATCATATCAAATGCCATAGTGGTATCCAAGGACATCACTATTGCTTCCTTCCTCAGTGTCTCTATTCTGGCCATGACTCTGTGTAGGCACCGGAGATTGAGCTAGGTGTTTCTTAATGGCATGAAGCCGGATTGATCCAAATGAACATGCTTCGCGATTACCCCCAGGAGACAGGTGGCTAATAATTTGGCCAAGATCTTAGCTTCTGTATTATCAGTGATATCGTTCTATATGAGGAGCATCTGTCTCTGGGTCTACCACTCTTATGAATAACCACTATTGTGGCTAGTTTTGGTCCTCCGGGAGCATCCCCTCGTCCAGACTCTTCAGGAGCATATTGGTGAGATGTGGCGCTATCGTACTATGTGCAAGTTTATACAATTCGATGGGTAGCCCCTTGGGACCCAACGCCTTCCCAGATTGTAGCTCCTGAATCACCGTTCGATCTCTGTATGTGTAAGTACCTCATCTAATCTAGAGGAGTACTCTCCAGAGAGAGCAGGGAGGGCCATATCCACCAGCAGGGCATTAGCGTCCTCTTCTGTGGAGGTCGTCTGTGATGTGTATATGCTATGAAAGTAATCTGCAAACCCTTGCGCGATGTCCTGCGGTTCTGTCAGGTGTTGTCCTGTCTCCGTCATCAGCTCTACCACTAGTCTGCTAGGTTGTACCCTTCTTTCCAACCATGCCAATAGTTTTCCAGCTTTGTCCTGTATGTGGTATAATTTACTCTGTGTGGCTCTATGGTGCCCTCGGGCCGCTTCTGTGGCCAGGTCTTTATATTTTTTGGTCCTAATTTCCAGCATGTGCTTAACTATTGTCTCGTCCTCTCCTCCCAGCCTCTTCTCTAGTCAAAGTATTGCCTCCTCCAGCTCTACTAGCTGGGCGGCTTTCTCTTTGCTGGCCCCTGTTACCTGAGAGAGTGCATGCCCCTGTATCACTGTTTTAAATGGCCTTTAAGGCTCCCCACGCATCCGGGGCAAAATACTTGCAAAGGAGGCTCGCTTTCTACAATCCGGCACGGTCTCTGAGATCAGAATCGTTGTCTCTTGCTCTGGTTCCTCGTGTGAAGAAGGCCCGTACTGGAGGGCGCTCCTTCAGGCTGCTGGCCCCACAGATTTGGAATACTTTGCCCCTCGCATTGCGTAGTGCCCCGAGCCTGCTGGCTTTCAGGAAGGGCCTGAAAACCTGGCTCTTTGCTCTTTAGATTCCCTGTTTTTAACAGTTCTTGCTTTTTTTTTTGTGGTTGTGTTTGTCTTTTTTGGGGTGTTAATAAAGCACCGGGACACTCTTTTGAGTAGCCGTGCGCTATAAAAGACAACAAATAACATAACATAACATAACATTAAATGCCTCCCACAATGTTTATGTGATTTTGTGATTTTTAAGAAACCTGGGGTTTATCCGTTCCACCCTTCCCACCGGTCATTCTCCAGTCTCCACTAGGGTCCACAGGGGGGAAAGATCAGATATGCCTCTTGCCATTTGCCGTAACTCCGTAACATGGCTCATCTGTGCTGCTGGCACAATTATATAGTCTAGCCTGGATAAATGTTGATGAGCTCCGGAATGATACATGCACTGGGTGTCTGTCGGATGAAGAATTCATCATGTGTTTACCAAACCCATTGGCTCCATTTAATCTTGAATTTGTGTTCTCAAAGATGGGGCCCTCCTTGGTGGATGTCTAGATGTCCGGAGACTATTAAATTAAAGTCTCCTCCCATTAATAATTTTTCACTGGGGAGAGTTAGTAGCAGGTCCCCATAATCCCTAAATGCCTCCACCTGTAGTCCCGGGGGCACATACATAGAGAGGAGTGCTAACGTTTGATCCTCCCATGTACCCTATAGTGCGATGTATCTGCCCAGATTATCTGTCCAGGTGCGGTCAATTGAAAGTGGAAAGCTCTGCTTGATTAGAATGCCACCTCCTCTATAGCCAGTCATAAATGCTCAATTCGCCTCTAGTTTGTATCCCCATCTAGTGAGAACCCCACACGCATTTCCCATCAGGTGCATCTCTTGGGGGAACACCACATCCAGTGAGTGTCTCTTTATGAGCTGTAGTACAATCCCCCTTTTTAATGTATCCCCCAAGCATTCACATTCCAGGACAGTAGCTTAATGCTGTATTTCCCCATCTAGCCTGTATATCTCTTTGTCTATATGACCCAGTCTGTTGAATGATTGTGTATGTGCTTGCTTCCCTCTCACATATGCGACCACTGCGGTGAGGTAGCCTGTGGATGATATTTTCAGACATGTATCTTGAAAAGTGTCACTTGCTTTTGTTTCTAATGTAGTAGTGTCAACTAATATAAGTAATAAAACTAAACATGAGCGCAATCCCCATCCCCCTCCCTGCATCCCTGCAATCTGGGTAAAACAGTGCCCCTATCCCCAACTATGCAGAGTGCCTGTCGCCGCATATTAAACTCTTAATGAAGAAAATGGGGGGTGCTATCTCTCTATCCGCACCACTGCACACTATATTTAACAGAAAAAGAGAAGGGCAGAAAAAGAAAGGAGAGAAAAAGAGCCGAGGCCCTTCATAGTTTCATCAGAAATTAATCATCAGCAAGTCACTATATCCTATGCACCTGAGAAGATCAGTGGTGCCATCAACTAGTCCTCTTTATCGTCTCCCTGGTGCCGCCTCCAGTGAGTCTCTGCTGCGTCTGATTGTCTGGATGATTGTTCTTTCATTTGTTCAGCACCATTTCTGTTAACCATTCTCCAGCCATCAAGCCAGTCTTGTGCCAGTTTTGGGGTATCAAAGAACCAAACCCTCCCATCGGCCTCAACTCGTAGTTTTGCAGGGAACAACATAGCATACTTAACCCCTTTTTCTTGGAGTTGAGATTTGATGCCTTGAAAAGATCGCCTCTGTCTTTGCGCTTTCATTGTAAAATCGAGGAAGAATGTCACTGTGCTATTGTCAATCCTGAGTGGCATAGCCGTGCGTGCCATCTGTAAGACCACATCGCGATCCCTAAAGTTGAACAAGCGGCCAATATAGGTCTTGTGGGGGCCCTAGGTTTCAGCCTCCCTCCTGGGACCCGATGTGCCCTCTCCACTGAAAAGAATCTTGAGAGATTTTTGGGTTGAAGGCGTTTCATGATCTGATCTTCCACAAAGAGACCAGGCGTAGGTCTCTCCACCCGTTCTAGCACATGTAATATTCAAACATTGTTTCTGCGTGATCTCCCTTCATAATCGTCTCTAGTTTTTTCCATCATATTACTCTTCGCCTGCAGGACTTTGATTTGTTGCTGCATTGTTTTGAACTCCTAGGAAAGATCTGTTGTGACTGTATCTATTGATTTAACCTTCTCACGGATTTTCTGCAGATCTGCTCAAATTAATGTTACTTTAGTTGTTATTGAGTCCATCCAAGTATTGAGCGATGTACGCACACCAGTGATGGCAGCCATGATATCTTTCTGGGAGGGATCCTCAACATTTTGACCATCGCATTCTTCACTTCGATCTTTCTGGCCCCATCTGCCTCCATAGTTCTGGAGGAGGCATATTTGTCCATTTTTGTCTGGTGAGTGTTTTTTCTCCTCTGCTTCCAGACATTGGCTGCTCGTATCACCAATGGGGATGGAGGTTGCCCCACCAGACTCCCACCCCAAGACTGTTCTGCCATCCCTAGTAGGTGCTGTCCGCCACCTGGCCTTGGAGTGCTAAGTACAAATCCCCAAGCGGCATGTTGGGTATCTCCCCAGGGATGAGGCCCAATCTGCCAGTCCGCTTTAATCTATTGTGGTGCTGGCTTAAACTATTGCTGGTCAATTTGCAGACTGTCCTTTTACAATTACTTTTACTTTATGAGTATACCCTATGCCAGTATTTAATTCACAAAATTAGGGATACTGCCACCAAGTTGATTTTATCTGTCCTGCCAGGCAGTTGTCACTGGGTGATGTTACTGCTGCTATCGACTTATGTTTGGATCTACAGTGTACACGGTGCTCTCACATGCTTGCTTGCAATTAGCAATGCTGATTAGCCTGCAATATGTGCTTCTCTGACACATAGAGGAGGCTCCGGCCTGGCCACACCACTCCTGTGCCTAATGACGCACCTGCAGCCCTGCCGGAATCATTAAGTATATGTGCGGCTGATCAAAGTTATCCATGGCCGCTGAATCAATTTACAAACCTCGGAAAGCAGGGAGGAGCCGCACCTATTACTTGATGGCAGCTCGCTTCTATTTCTCTTACCGCAGGCAGTTGAGACCAGGCCTTCGTTTGGGTCCAAGCAGCATCATGAGTCATTCCGCACCTGTCAGGACCGTCTCTATACACCCCAGGGCCTGCCGGGGGGGCATCAGGAGGTCTGGGTCCTCACCCCGATTCCTCCTTCAGTCAGTCATGGTAGGGAGCAGATGATTTCACTTCCTGCGCGACTCATTTCTTTCCAAGACCGCTCTGGTTAACTCAGTGTGTGGTCACGTAGGCTACGCAGGCCCGTGGTTACCAGTTGGGCCTGCTCCATGTTCCAAGTTTTGGGTCCGCACGGTGGGCAAAGCGATTTCTTTGGAGTATCAGGACACCACTCACAGGGCTGTAGTTTGCTGTGCCTCTCGCTTCCCCTTTGACAGATAAATTAGTCAGATATACAGCAGTGGGGGATTTGGATCGCAGAAGCTTTTTCACATCGCGTCCATCTCAGTCTGCGCTTAGCCACGCCCTCCCAAACCATTTAGCAAGCATTTTAGTAAGTATAGGTATTACGTTTTTTAAATATATATTTAAATATATGTGTGTGTGTGTTTATAACCATTTAGAATGTTTTAGGAGTGAGATGTAAGGGATATATGGGTAATGGATGGGGAGCTGTATTACTGCTCAACATCAACTATGTTAACTTAGTATTAAATATGTAATTTAATAAGACTAAGTATCTTTAGATTAATTGATGCAAATTATTGAAAAATAAATAAAGTTTTATGAGTAGAATGCAAGGGACACAAAAGGTAATTAGTGGGGATGTGTATTAATACTCAGGTATCTACTATGATTCTTGGGTATAATATTTGTAGTATACTTAAAGGAAGATTAAATCATTGAAAAATAACTTACGCAAATAATTAAAAAAAAATTATAGGAAGATGAAATCATTGAAAAATAACTTACGCAAATAATTAAAAAATGTAAACAAAGTTGCAGGAGAAGGACGTACGGGAAATTGGGGTAATTGGTGGGAAAGTCTTTTAATACTCAGTTATCAACTATGATACCTGAGTGTTGAATATGCAATATAATTATAAAAAGATTCATTAAAACAATAAACAATGCAAATTCTTTTTTAAATATTTAAACAAGTTTTAGGTGCATGCTGCAAGAGATATTGGGGTTATGAATGGGGACGTTTATTAATACTCAGGAATCAAATATGATACCTGAGCATTAGTAAGCATAGTTATCTAAATATTAAATGATTAAATATTTCTAAAATGCAATATATTTAAAAAATAAGTGAATATAATTTTAGAATTGGAATGTAAGGGATATAAGGATAATGATTGGGGACATGTAGCAATACTCAGGTATCAGCAATGATATCAGAATATTGAATTTATAATATAATTACATATTTTAAAATATAATTCATGCAAAGTATTTATAAATATGTAAATAAAGTTCTTTGAGTAGGATGTCGGGGAATCTAGTGGCAATTGGGTGGAAAAGTGCATTAATAGTCAGATATCAACTATGGTACCCAAGTATTTAATATGAAATATCATTATAAAAAGATTAACTTTTTTTAAAGACATTGCAAATTAATTTAAAATCTGTAAACAAAGTTTGAGGAGTAGGATATAGGGAATAAAGGTGTAATGGAGGGGGAGTAAATATATTATTGCTCAGGTATCAGCTAAGATACCTGAGAATGTATAGAATAATGTATTTTCAGGAAAATAATTATTAATTTAATAAACAAAAAATATACAAATACATGTTTTAACATCTATTACTAAGAAATACTATATTAAAAACAAAAAACATTTAATGCATGTATTTAAAAAACAGCAAAATAAATTACACCAAATATTTGTGTTTAATCACATATGACATTTTAAACATGTTTTAATAAATATAGCAAAATAAAATGTATTTAATGAAGAATTAACATAATTATTTATAATATAGAACAATGTAATAAACGTGTTTTTACTTTCACATCTTTACATAAACAGTTTAGCATCTGCTTCTACAGTCAGTGGAGTCAAGCAAGCCCGGCTGAAGACGGCTGTAATGCCAGAAACCGGTCCTGGGAAGCTTGATTCCGGTCCAGGGAAGACATGGCTTGGCAGTTCGGGCTGGACTGTTCCCATGAGGCACAGGGTCAGACTGATTTGCATATGGCCATGTCTGATCTGGGGTGGCGGAGTGAGCTAAAGAACGGTGATGGATTGAACCCAGATCAGTTAACTGGGGGTGAGTGTTTGTATTGTCAACGCTCCGTCCATCACCACCTTTGGTTTTTCTTTGTTCGCCCTAAGTTGGCAGGGTATGCTCAGACGTGAGTCCCTTGCTCACTTTGCCACTGGAGTCAAGCAAGCCCGGCTGAAGACGGCTGTAATGCCAGAAACCGGTCCTGGGAAGCTTGATTCCGGTCCAGGGAAGACATGGCTTGGCAGTTCGGGCTGGACTGTTCCCATGAGGCACAGGGTCAGACTGATTTGCATATGGCCATGTCTGATCTGGGGTGGCGGAGTGAGCTAAAGAACGGTGATGGATTAAACCCAGATCAGTTGACTGAGGGTGAGTGTTTGTATTGTCAACGCTCCGTCCATCACCACCTTTGGTTTTTCTTTGTTCGCCCTAAGTTGGCAGGGTATGCTCAGACGTGAGTCCCTTGCTCACTTTGCCACTGGAGTCAAGCAAGCCCGGCTGAAGACGGCTGTAATGCCAGAAACCGGTCCTGGGAAGCTTGATTCCGGTCCAGGGAAGACATGGCTTGGCAGTTCGGGCTGGACTGTTCCCATGAGTCACAGGGTCAGACTGATTTGCATATGGCCATGTCTGATCTGGGGTGACGGAGTGAGCTAAAGAACGGTGATGGATTAAACCCAGATCAGTTGACTGGGGGTGAGTGTTTGTATTGTCAACGCTCTGTCCATCACCACCTTTGGTTTTTCTTTGTTCGCCCTAAGTTGGCAGGGTATGCTCAGACGTGAGTCCCTTGCTCACTTTGCCACTGGAGTCAATCAAACCCGGCTGAAGACGGCTGTAATGCCAGAATCCGGTCCTGGGAAGCTTGATTCCGGTCCAGGGAAGACATGGCTTGGCAGTTCGGGCTGGACTGTTCCCATGAGGCACAGGGTCAGACTGATTTGCATATGGCCATGTCTGATCTGGGGTGGCGGAGTGAGCTAAAGAACGGTGATGGATTAAACCCAGATCAGTTGACTGGGGGTGAGTGTTTGTATTGTCAACGCTCCGTCCATCACCACCTTTGGTTTTTCTTTGTTCGCCCTAAGTTGGCAGGGTATGCTCAGACGTGAGTCCCTTGCTCACTTTGCCACTGGAGTCAAGCAAGCCCGGCTGAAGACGGCTGTAATGCCAGAAACCGGTCCTGGGAAGCTTGATTCCGGTCCAGGGAAGACATGGCTTGGCAGTTCGGGCTGGACTGTTCCCATGAGGCACAGGGTCAGACTGATTTGCATATGGCCATGTCTGATCTGGGGTGGCGGAGTGAGCTAAAGAATGGTGATGGATTAAACCCAGATCAGTTGACTGGGGGTGAGTGTTTGTATTGTCAACGCTCCGTCCATCACCACCTTTGGTTTTTCTACAGTCAGTGGAGTCAGGATCAGAAGCAAGTAGGACCTGAGGCCAGGTAAAAATGATCTAATGCATTATTTAAAATATTATAGTTAGGCAATTTATTATAAGGAGATATGGAGGGAGGTAGATAGAAGTTAACAGCAAAAGGCTATATATTTTCTGTTTCAACCAGTTTTACATCCCCCTACAGGTTCTTTTTGGATGTGCATATCGGAGCAGTTGTTGTTTTTTTTTCAAATTAGGTTTAAAAATGCACTAACAAATAACTACACTGCTTTTTAAACCAATTTTAAATGAAACCAACATATAAACTTTTGTTTAAATGGTAGTAGAAGAAGAGAACACTTTTGAAGGGGAAAAAAAGCATAGACATTTCAATTTTATGTTTCCATATTTTTGATTCAAAGTTCTTTTTGGGATTCTGTTCTGAATTTTTTTATTTTTAAACATTTTAAAGATTTTTCGGGCAAGTTGGATTCGTACCATTCTCATTTCCTGGAAACCTTGTTCTTTTTTTAAATTTCCACGATATGATAGAGGTTGGGATGACTTTTCCTACTTGAGTTGCTAAAAGATTTATGCCAACCATCAACGGCATTATGGGTTTTGAACCTTCCTCAAAGCAGGTCATGTAACAGTTCAATAGGAAGCCGTCAATAGGAAACCTTAGTTTCTATCTGTGAACCGACCTGCTTAGATGGCCAATCCATGTGTCTTCAAAATAATTTAGACAAGGTCCAATTTTTCCTCATTTGTTGAAATATACTATAATTGTACAATTGAAGTGCAGAAATAATCCACACACTAAGGAGGTACACATGCAATGCAGTTTGTTTTTTCATAGAGAAGTTTACTACTTGACATATAATCCTCAGCTAAGAAGTGAAAAAAACATCCTTGAATTTGGGTGTTATGGTAAAATTTAGTCTTGTATTGATGTTGGAAATGAGCTTCCTTGATGGGTAGGAAATGCACCTAAGCCAGACAGAACTCACCACTCTAGTCAGGGTAAGTAAGTTGTACACCAAAGATAACCTGTGCTCAGCCCCGGTAGCCTGGCACAGAGCAGGCATGCTTATCATCAGAGGCAATGCGTAAGAAATGCTCTTGACACACACCTGTAACAGAATAAGTACACCACAAAAGAGACTCAACACAGGATTATATAAAAATATAGCATGTATTGTACAGAACACATAGACCGAAATAACATGAATCATACGTCTTGTGCATATCATGTAGTTATTGAAATAGTACTTGTTAGCTAGAGTAAACCAAGATCAAAATGGTATTAATCTCATAAGTAGACCAGGCATTATAAATACTGTGCATCCAATGTAGTTATTTAGGTAGTACTCTTGATCCCAGGCAATGTGAGGCGCAAATAACATGCCTCCTAACATTAAGGAACACTTAGGACATAAAATGCAGTGGATAATAAAATCACAGAAATCACCACATATCTCATGAAAGAATCACAAAATATCCACGTTATTGCATGCACTGAAAAGCAGGTAAGCAAATGAATCACAATATACCGTGTAAGTAATGCAGGTTTCTAGGGGGAATCACCTAAATTGCAGTAGAAATATAGGGTACAGTTTTACACTCTGTACAGAAATTCCTGTGGACCCTGAGGAAAATTTGCATTCAGGCAAAGGCGGAGGCACAGGAGCACCTTCATGCCTACCTCACTGTATACAGGTACCCTAATGTATTTGGACACCTTCCAGTCCTTAAGAGCGTCCCTACAATGCTTGTTAGGGTCTCCAACAGGGTGTTCTGCCTCCAATGTTCAGGAAACACAGTAGGTGTGGGGACGTAGCCCAGTAATGCAACAACTGCTCAGGTCAGTACCTACAAGTCACTGTGGTGGCCACAGCGTGATCCGTAGGGCCACTCAGATTCAGATGACACAGAAAGCCTAAGTGGAACACAGATTTGGTGCGACCCTCACCTTTTAGATCAGGTAACTGAGGGCTGCTCTACTTCACACTTGTATGCCTGGTGGTGAAGGGAATTTCTCCCAAGGCAACTCCCAAGGCAACACGCCTCATTGTGAACGACCAGAAGTTTGTTATAGCCTTTGGCCTCCTGGAGAGCACTGAGGTGCGGCCTAAGCACTGTGTCAATGGGTGTTTTTCTTGCTCTGCCCTCATGGGATTATGGCTTTGGCAGTCTGCTCCCCTTTAGTCACACAGGTCTTGTGTAGATGCTTACAACGGGCAATGGCAGATCTGCCTACATGGAGCAGGTTCCTTAACCCAACACCCACAAAGTCACATATTGCAGTTCCCCTTTCTGCGGGCCTGTGCCAGGGAAATTCTCTTGCAGCTTTACAAGCAGCACTCACCAAGCACTGTAGGAAATCCCAAGAGGAAGTGTAAATCGCTCTACATGCAGTACATCTGAAGTTTTGACCATGCACTGGTGCAGGTCAAAAGGGTGCCCATAAAATATTGCGTATTACACACTAGGGATAACTGCATGGAAACTATAAAATGTTATTACTGATGGGACCAGGGGCAGGAACCAATGCTCACCATGCGCTTAGCCCCTTGGAGAACATTTGGAGGCAGAAAGGCAGACAGCACTGAGCAAGTAGACCAGCACAGCAAATATCAGCAATTCTAATTAGGATCTTTCCTGGTGGCATCACAGTTTCTTGGCAGGCCAGAGTCAAGAAACATCTGGCAGCAGGACAATAGGCAGGGAAAGCTATCCAGTGAGTCTTTGTTGGTATACAGCAGGGCAACATCAGAAGAGCCATCCAGATGAGTAATTTGTACAGTGCAACAGTACATCTGAGAGAGTTTCAGTCCCAGTTCCAAATGTGCTCTAAAAATGTGAGGTCAGAGCCCCTGTACTTATACTCAAAATGTCTTCGATCTAAGGTGCACTTCAAAAGAAACCTTTAAAAGCACACAGCACTGCCTTCCAATCCCAGCCAGGCTCAGGACATACAGAAGAGGGTAAATCAGCCATTTGTGTGAGAGCAGGACACAGTCCTTACAAATGTAAGTGTGCCCCACCTTCCTCTCCCCCAACCCAGGAAGTCTATCTATGCAGATGTCTCTCTTGTCACACCTAGCACTACGTGAATTGTGGCTGTCTGGAAAATATTCACAAAGTGTGACTGTCAACAAAGGCCCAGACATGGATTGGAGTCAGGTTGCAAATCGCATAAAGGTATAAGCACAGAGAAATGTCCACTTTCCAAAATTGGCATTTCTAAAATAGTAATGAAAACTATCTACCACAGTAAAGATGGTTTATTGCTACCATTCTAAACATAATTTATCAATAAGGAGCTGTAGAGGGAAGGATGAACAGGTCGCCCTCCTCTCAATTACTATTAACAGACACAAGATCTGTCATCACAGGCACTTCAATATATAAATAAATGTGTAAGTAGTATTTTACATTTTTCTCTCCAACAATCACTCCTCAATGTCTTACGAAGTAGTGTACTTTCCACTTTATTTGCCTATTTTTATAAAAACGTGATGCTTATCAAATGACAGTCCCATACCCATCAAATATTGTGTATAGAAAAACTAGTGTATTCCCCAGAAACCATACCTCTAGGTCCGTTTCAAATTACAAAAATTGTGAAAAAAGCAAAATGGCACCCCACGTGCGCACAACCAGTCGAGCTTGCTGATTGGTACTCACCAGCTATTCTCACTCTTATCATCATCGGTAACCAATTTGCTTGAATAATAAAGTGTCCCCAAAAAAATAATAAAAATAATAAGTGCTTCAAAGAATTTCAAATTTTCAAAAACACAACATGTGCTTTGCGACGGCCACAAAGACACGAGACCGAGTGTAATATAATACTGATATAAACTGCACACTCTACCAATTGAATTCTTTTCTTGTGCGTTTATTCAGAGATTTAAAACCGGCTGCATTTATGCAGACCACTTCCTTTCAGCCAACATGTTTCATTGCCAATTAATTTTTCAGGCAATTTCGTCAGGGCAGGGTCATTCGTCGCTAATATTGGACACTGGTGCAATTTTTAAAATGACAAGTGGGAGCCCAGGCCAGTCGTACCAGCTCTCCACTTTCTTTCAAAGAAGGACTCCAGCTGTAAGTTCCTCTCCTCCAGGGTGTATCCTATAATAGATATTACCCTTCTTGACTCGGGGCGCGTCCTCTCATCCCTCGGTTATTTATATATTGAAGCGCCTGTGATGACAGGTCGTGAGTGTGTTAATACCATTCTAAACATACCAAACATGGCAATGCTACTCCTTTCAGATCAGGGATTACCACTCAAACACGTATAAGAGAATCCCTCATGTTGACATGTTAGCCTGTAATAGGAGAAGACCTCACAGTAGTGAGAAACAAAATAGACTGTTTGTCACTACTAGGACATGCCACACAATAAAGGCACATGTTCAACCTTTTACTTACACAAAGCCCTGCCCATAGGACAACCTAGTGCCTACCTAAGGGGTGATCTATGTGTAGTTAAAGGGAGTTTAAGGCTTGGCTCAGAGTTTTAGATGCCAAGTCAATGTGGCAGCAAACTGCGCAGACAGGCCCTGCAGTGGTAGGCCTGAGACTGGTTTTAAAGGCTACTTCTGTGGTTGGCGCAAGCAGCGATGCAGGCCCACTAGTAGCATTTAACTTACAGACCCCAGGTTTATGTGCTTTAATTGTGCAGGGGACTTACAAGAATATTAAATATGCCAAACAGGTGGAAACCAATCAAACATGTTTAAACAGAGAGAGCACATGCCATTTAGCACTGATAATCAGTGGTTAAGTGCCCAGAGTCCTAAAGACAACACAAAGAGGGTCAGAAAAATAGGAGGAAGAAAGCAAAAGGTTTGTGGATAACCCGGCAAATATAATCTAGGTCCAACAATTGATAATTTGTCATTCAAAGTCAATAATGATTTTCCTAGTACATGTATTTACTGTTTGGGAATGTTCTGGACTGCCTCTTTCACAACTGAGCCACAGGGCTCATTGGAGATGGCCATAAACTACTTTATAAGTTGAACATTTTTCTTAGCTTAAGTCTCCATTGCATAGGCAGATTGGTTATGCTCTGTGGTTCATTCCACTGTCACCAAGAGTAACCAGTCTGCCTTTGCAATAATTTGAGAAATATTCAACACTCCTCCAATGACTCCTGGGCTCAGTTAGTCTCTCCCTACAATAAATATACCCACCATATTTTAGGAGTATATTTCGTGACCCAGATTTAATATAAAATGCCTGTCTTGAATTTTCCATTGTTGAAAAACCTGGAAAAGCATACACACTTATGTGAGTCGGTGATATTGATATTGTGTAATTTTTTCCACACTATGGGTAGTTCCTATACAGAGAAAATAACTGAAATTGTAATTTTTGTAGTCTGTTGAAATGAAAAATGTATTTTATGTTGGTAGATCTGTGGAATCGAAAACATTATTATTTTCCTGTTTGGTGAGTAAAATGTGATTGTTAAATAAAATGTATATTTATTGGCAGTTTTACTTTTGAATTGAAGATACTGCTTTCAGCGTCAGGCTGTAGTGCATGTATTTCATGCTGTTGAATTGATAGAAGTAGTAGCTGTTTTGCCTTATTTTATGTGTTTCTAGGACATAAGACATGCATCACATTGCGAAGCTCCTCATTTATAATTGTATTTATTGATGTTTTCTGAATGTAAGAGTTTCTTAATACTCTCACCTTACTTTTCTTGACTTTGCTTAGAATTGGTGTGGTATTTTATGGTCTTCTTTCTGTAATTTGAAGGTTTTCTAGTTTTTTCAATTGTTTTGCTTTTATAATAATCTGAAAAAAGATAAAGATGTATTTAAATCTACCTCCATGTTAATTTCTGAAAAAAGATAAAGATGTATTTAAATCTACCTCCATGTTAATTTCCAGCACCTTCCCTGAGTTTGCACGTGGCAGAGATAAAATAGTAAATCTAAAACTAAGTCACTATACAGCACCTTCCCTGAGTTTGCACTTGGTGGAGTCAAAATAGTAACTCTCCTGCCAGTCATTGTCCAGCACTTACCCTGAGTAGGCACTTGGTAGATACATTATTAAATCTGCCCCTAGTTACTGTGCACCACCTTCCCTGACTAGGCACTTGTCGAAGTCAGAATAGTGAATTTGCCCCAAGCCACATTCCAGTCCCTTACCTGAGTTTGTACTTGACAGAGTTAGAATAATAAATCTGCACCCAGTTACTCTCCAGCCATGTCCCTGACTAGGCATCTGGTGGATATAGAATAGTAATCTGTCCCCGAATCAATGTGCAGTACCTTCCCTGACTAGGGAGTTGGTGAAGTTAGAATAGCAAATCAGTCCCCAGTCACTGTACAGTACCTTTCTCCTTTTGTTTAAAAAATATACATATATTTGTAATTATATTAATACCAAATTCTAATATGTGTTCAAACTGTTTTGTTTTTTAGATTTAGATAATCCATGAAATAAATGCCTGAAATTGTAAACAACACTTTATTAAATTGCCTTCATTGTTATATTCTTCACAATTTGTACATGTAAACATCATGCAAGTTATACTTTCTAGTGATAGATAGATGGCAGTGTTTCAAAATGTCGTTCAAATACTCCTTCTCAATCTATCTTGTCACTTCAGAAGGCAGTGTACCACTGAATATAAATGGTGGATGCTTGAATTTACATGTTTTAAGGCATCAACATAATTTAAATAAAACAACTGTGGTAATGCCGACGACACGCAGCTGGTTATCTCCCTATCGCGTGCACCCGGTCTTTCGGCGGACACCTTCAGAGCATGCATGCAAGACCTTGCTGCCTGGATGTCCGCCAATTGCCTCAAGCTCAACGGGGGCAAGACCGAGGTGCTGGTCGTGGGGGGCTGCCAGTCTGCGTGGACGTCGGCATGGTGGCCATCCTCCCTGGGCCCAACACCCATTCCGTGCCAAAAAGCGAGGAATCTGGGCATCTGGTTTGATGCAGCCCTCACCTTTAGCCCTCAGATCAACCAGGTGGTCGGACTATGCTTTGGGATTCTTAAAAGCCTTAGGAAGACGCTGAAGTTCTTGCCTGTGCAAGCCCGACAGACCTTGGTACATGCACTAGTCACATCAAGGATGGACTATGGCAACCTTCTCTATTTGGGCACCCTGGAGAAGAATCTTAACCGCTTACAGGTCCTACAGAACGCCGCTGCCCGACTGGTGCTTAGACTACCCAGAAGAGCTGCTTCTGCAGCGGCTCTCCGTTCTCTGCACTGGCTTCCAGTCAGAAGCAGGGTAGAATTTAAAGCACTTTGCACATGTCATCGGATCATTAATGGGAGATCCCCTCTCCCTTTACAAGAACTTTTGACACCTTATGAGCCTCCCCGCTCCCTGAGATCTTCCGGTTCTGGACTCCTGGCGGTTCCTAAGGTGTCCAGAGCGCGGATGGGGGGAAGATCTTTCAGATGCCTTGCAGCCGCTAGATGGAACAAGCTGCCTACGGCGCTTCGACTTGAGCCATCTGAATCAATCTTTAGAGCTAAGCTCAAAACTGCTCTATTTGCTTAGTTGATGCGCCGTTTCTGTAGGGTCCAGTAATGAAAGTAGCTCCTTAGCGCGGGGACACGCCGTTGTTGCGTCACCATGCGCTTTACAAAACTCCCTAAATAGAAATAGAAATAATCTGTGCAAACAGTTACGAAATCTATCATTTATTTGCCAGTGAATTTTATTGTGGTTTTGACTTACCTTATAGTTTTTGTCCGCTATCCTTATTGGGGACAGAGTTAAATGTTGTGTTGAAATGCAACGAATGAACCTTTATATTGGCCCTGTGTTATAATATTGTATTTGTTTGACCACGTTTTGCATTGCTTTGTGCTGTGATATGCTTATGTTGAAAATGATTGTATAGTGTTGTGATGGTTTCCGTTGTGTTACGTTGTGAAATACTGATGTTCAGTACATTTTGTTAGTGGTGCATTGTGTTGCATACTGATGTGATGTTGAAAACATTTGCATACTGGTTTGAGGGGTTGCTTTGAGTTTCGATGTGTTGCATTGTGTTGTGTTCTGCTGCGTACAGATGCGTTTCTCAGCAGTGCATTTCATATAGAAAGGTTACCAAAAATTATAATATGGTATACTATAATTAGATCTAAACCTAAATATACTTTTTTTTCATATTCTGTTGTATTTTTCTCCATAGATGAAAAGTTGCATTGTGAATGTTTTGCATGGTAAATGTGTGCATGGAAAAGGTCTGCGTGGTAACGGGTACTTTAATGTAATCCTATCTATATTCATGGAAAAGGTATGTGTGGTAAAGACATGCATGGTAAAAGTATATGAGTGGTAATGTCTGTGTCCTAAAGGCATGTGTGGTAAAGAAGTTGCTTAATGTGACTCAAATACGATTTCAGCTTCTGGGAAGTCATAACAACGAGGCCAGATACAAACACTCAAAAGAAATTATTACAACCTGAATTTTATTGGATCAAGAAATTGGACACTATGGGCCTCATTATAATGGTGGTCAGTCTGACTACCGGCAGGCCTTCAGTCCAACTGGCACATTTTTTTCATATTCTGTTGTATTTTTCTCCATAGATGAAAAGTTGCATTGTGAATGTTTTGCATGGTAAATGTGTGCATGGAAAAGGTCTGCGTGGTAACGGGTACTTTAATGTAATCCTATCTATATTCATGGAAAAGGTATGTGTGGTAAAGACATGCATGGTAAAAGTATATGAGTGGTAATGTCTGTGTCCTAAAGGCATGTGTGGTAAAGAAGTTGCTTAATGTGACTCAAATACGATTTCAGCTTCTGGGAAGTCATAACAACGAGGCCAGATACAAACACTCAAAAGAAATTATTACAACCTGAATTTTATTGGATCAAGAAATTGGACACTATGGGCCTCATTATAATGGTGGTCAGTCTGACTACCGGCAGGCCTTCAGTCCAACTGGCACATTTTAATGCTGATGGCCGAGCTGCAACGGTCAAAGTCCAGACCACCGCCTCTGCCAGCATATCACATCCTGATGGGGCAGCAGTCAGAGTCGGGGTCCTGTTTGGTGGCGGTGCCGAGCCAGTCACCGCCCTTTCCGACAGCCTGTTCATGGTTGGAACACCACCATGTAAAGTCTGTCGGGAAGGGATATTGGAGGCCCCAAGAAGGTCTATCGTGGGCCACTGCAAAGTGACCCTGCGGCACATGTAGTGCCCCCACTCACCTCCATGCACTATGTGCATGCATGACATGGTTTGCGCCACACGGTCCAGGGAAGTGAAGGTGGTCCTCCGTATCACAGCGGCTTGTGCTGCAGCCCTTTTCTTTGGCCATAGCGCAAGCTGCCATGAAATGGAGCACTTTCTGACATTGCAGTCACTGTACTCCTGGTCTCCTGACTGCTGCATTTAAGGGCAGTGGTCCTACCGACCACCATCAAAATCAGGGCCTATGTATCGTGTTGAGATGAATGATAAGTTAGCATATGCTTGTTTTCCATGATTTTATATATATTGTTTGTCATTTTATATTGTCAAATTTATCACAACCATCACATCATGATACATCTATATTAGGATTCATGGGTAGTGTTCACTGTGCTTTGAACCACTGTTCACTTGACATTTAGTTTATTTTGTGGTTCATACCTTTGATGTTGCAGGCATATTAGGTATGGTGGCTATGATAGATTTCACTTTAGCGTCGGGCTCTGACTCGTTTTTCTTGGTTTATAGGTCCAGCGCGAGTCTGAATTTTTTCAGTTCAAAATACTTTTATTGAAGTTTGCATGAATAAACACAGATAGACAAAACAGAAAAATATACGATATGTCAGTAAATTACAAAGAAATTGAATAATCAAAAATTACAAATGGCAGTCATTAATAAATGAAATACAATAAGAAATAGTCTATCATAGGAAGAACTAAACTTAGGGAGAAGGAGGGAGGGGAAGGAGGAGGGGGGTGGAAATAACTTATCATATTACAATAAACTCAAAAAATAGAGTTACCATAAATGGAACAGCATTAAATATAACAATTAATAAATAACTGGAATCACCGCAATAAATATGAATCAATAGGGTACCAAAAAGATTGATAAAAAACTGAATTGTGATGAACGCCTTGTAGAGACAATTGAGCACCTCTTCTTGTAAAGATAATCCAGGACCACCAGGTATGAACTGAAAGAGAAGTAGCGTCCTTCCAACAAAAAGTGATTGATTTTATCGCAGCTGAAACCAAGAAATTGAATAACTATGCTTCAGCATCATCAAGAGGGTGCGTTAAAGCAAGTGATTTACACATTAACAATTTATAAGAAAGCACATCACGTATAGGTAAAATTCCCAATATTACATCCCAGACTTCAGTCCAAAATTTCAGAATAACTGGGCAATCAAATAACATATGACGTAATAACCCAGGAGGGGCTTTACAGTGCCAACAGAGATCTGATGGAAGCAATTTAGCATGAAACAGTCGTGATGGGGACAATAAGGAATTAAACAAAATGTAAGCATTGGTTTGATAGAGGGAAACTGGTAACCATCCAGAAACACTATTGGTCCAAACTAATGACCAAGAGTCAACAGATAGAGAAATGGAAAGTTCAGTATTCCAAAAGGTTAAAATTGCATCAATGTTGGTTCCTAATGAAGTGGTGATTTTTTTTTTATAAAAGACAGAAACTGCTTTAGAGGAAACAGAAACAACATTGAGGTAAATCATCAAATCAGTTGTTGTCATAGAAGGGATACCATTCGGAAAGGAGTCTAAAATAAAGTTACACAAAAATTGGTACTTAAGCAAATCGGACTCTGGTAAATTAAATTGCAATTGGAGCTGAGCAAAGGGGATAAAGGCACCATCAGAAAAAATATCTTTAAGATAGAAAATGCCCTTTGTAATCCATGAGGACCAGAAAGTGACATTTCTGTTCAGTTTTATTAGAGCACTGTGCCACAGGGATAAATGTACCGTAGAAAGTAAAGGAGAGGCAAAATTAGAATCCAAATCATTCAATAATAATCTGGATGATTCGATGATGGTCGAATAATGTACAACCTTGGAGGAATGAGACATGGTTAACAGAGAGGGTAACGGGAAAGTGTCTACCAGAGATTTTTCAATATGAAACCAAATAGGAGGCTTAACAACGTGAGAAGCAGTGAACCATAACAAACTCTGTTTTAATATGAAAGCCTTATGGTACAGATAAAAGTCAGGAAGGGCAAATCCTGCTTGACATTTAGGGATTTTCAATTTTTTGTAAGCAATACGAGGAGGCTTATTGTTCCAAAGAAATTTGGACAATATTTTATCAATATCTTTATAAAAGTTTAGTGTAAATTGAGTGGGGATCATAGAAAGGGAGTGAAAGATTTTCGGGGCAAGATTCATTTTTATAGATTCCATTCTCCCCCACCAGGAGAGATGAAGGGAAGACCATTTAGAAGTTTTGATTTTGACATATTCATATAGAAAAGTACAATTTAATTTTAACGTTGCATGCAATGAAGATGAGAATAAAATGCCAAGGTATTTCAATTTGCTGTTTTGCCAAATAATATCAGATGAAGGTAACATATCGGGGGTACAAAGCACATTTAAAGGGAAAAATTCAGTTTTAGGAACATTTAATTTATACCCAGAGACGGCAGAATATTTAGCAATAATATCTAATATGGATGGAACAGAAGAAATCGGATTACTAATAAACAATAAAACATCATCCACGTAAGCTAAAGTTTTGACAGTAACATCTTTAATTGTGATACCCTGGATATATTTACAATGACGTATGTAATTAAGAAAAGGCTCTATTCCTAGTAGGAATAGGAGAGGGGAAAGGGGACAGCCCTGTCGTGGGCCTCTAAAAAGGGAAAATTGAGTGGAAATTTGACCATTAATAAACAGTCGGGCAGTGGGAGCATAATATAAGGCAGAAACCATACGAATAAAAGAGGGACCAAAATTAAATGACAATAAAGTTTTAAATAAAAACTGCCAATGAATTTTATCAAAGGCTTTTTACGCATCTAAAGCCATGATACCAGCAGGGACAAGAAGGGAAGGGCTCTGTTCAATAACATGTAATAATGTTCTAGTATTGTTAGCAGAGTATCTATTTTTCATTAAACCAGATTGGTCTGGATGAATAATAGAATGAAGGACAGGAGCTAATCTAGAGGCAAGGATTTTAGCATAGAGCTTACAGTCTTGGTATATTAGGGAAATGGGACGGTAATTAGAGACATGGGTAGGATCTTTATCAGACTTAGGGAGCACAATAATTAAAGCTTCCGAAAAAGAGCCTGAAATGGTTCCAGAGGACCCAAAATGTGAAAAAAGTTGGGATAAATATGGTAAAAGATGAGGTTGAAATTCTTTATAAAATTCAGCAGGAATGCCATCAGGACTGGGAGATTTATTCTTTGAAAGTGATTTAATGGCATTCAGGATCTCATCATTAGGAATTGGTGAATTTAATCCAAGGCGATCTGAAGGAGAAATGTGGGGCAAATCACAAGTATTTAGAAAAGAATCAAGTAAGGAATCATCACAAAAATCTGGCTTGTTGTATAAGGTGGAGTAAAAATGCAAAAATTCCTGGACAATATCATTATGGGAAAGTGCAACTTTACCATGAGGACCATGAATGGAAGTTATTTGCGTTTTATCCCTTTTAATGCGCAAGTAGTTTGCGAGGAGTTTCCCAGACCTATTGGAGTTGAAGCGAAATCTAGCATTGGATTTAGAGAGTTGAACCCCAGCCCTAGTATTAAGGATAGCAATAAATTGATATCTAAGTTTTTGTATTTTAAGTTTGTAGTGAGGATCATTGGAAGTAATGAATAAACGCTCAAATTTAGCTATTTGTTTCTCTAGGAGTTTAATATTAGAGTTAAATTGTTTGTTCTCATGAGTCATAATGGAGATAGTAGTGCCTCTAATATGAGCCTTAAATGCATCCCATCTATTGACTATAGAAGTAGAATATTCCGGGTTAAACAAAAAGTAATCTTGAATAGCTTGTAATAATTTTGGTTTGTGAATATCTTTGAGGACAATGCCACTGTTCATATGCCATCTAGTTTGTTTGGTAAAAGTGGAAGAAACATTTAAAACAAAGGATATTAAGGCATGGTCAGATACATCAATGTTACCAATGACAGGGTTAGTTGAAAATTGAATAAGAGAAGGAGAAAGCAGAAAATAATACATTCTGGAATGGGAATTATGAGGGTTGGAGAAAAAAGAAAAACATTTATCAGTGGGAAAATGTAACCTCCATATATCAGATAATGTGGTGGTATTAGTAAAAGCCTTAAAAGCATGGAAAACCTTGGGAGGTCGGAATTTGGTAACAGATAACCTATCCAACAATGGGTCAGCAAAAACATTAAAATCCCCCCCAACGATCATTGGAACATTACCCAACTTTAAAACTTCAGTAGTAATAGTAGACCAAAATACTGGATCATCTGCCATAGGGCCATAAATATTAAATAAAAAGAAAACAGAATCATGCAGTTTAATTTTGACTATAACGTATCTGCCTTCAGAATCTGAAACCTTAGTGAGGATTTGACAGTGTAATCGCTTCGCAAAGAAAATAGCGACCCCGTTTTTCTTACCTGCAGCAGGTGAGGAAACAATAGTATCAACCCATTTTTATTCATATATTGTAAGACCTTATCCTCAACATGTGTTTCCTGAACAAAACAAATATCAGCCTTACAACTACCCAAGTAATCTAAAATGTTTGTGCGTTTAATTGGATGTCTCAAACCTTTCACATTAAGAGAAACAATTTTGATATTATGAATATTAGCCATTAGAAATTAGAAGGAAAGAGAAGAAGGAAACAGAACAAGAAGAAGGAAGAAACCGCCAGGTGAAGAAAGTGACTCAATATATGATATATGAGAAGGAAGAACCGAAAAGAGAGAAAAAGGATCAAACAAGAAACATAAATAAAGACAAGGAAACGCATACCCGTTCTACAAGCATGGCCAAGAACCGTTGAAGCCCGTGAGTATAAGATTATGCAAATATGTGTCGAATGAAGTCAACCTAGAAGAAGTCAAGTGTTAGGATCAAGAGTGTCCATTGATGGTGAGGCTTGCTGATCAAGAAATAACCGTAGGTCTTCAGGTCGCTGAAAAGATTTGGAAAAATTGTCTTTCCATACTCGCATCGTAGAAGGATCAAAAAGACCATATTTGAATCCAAGGCTCCTCAGCTGTGGGCGAAAGGTAGAAAACTCCTTACGAATAGCAACTGTTTCTTTAGCAAAGTCCTGATGAATAAAGATTTTGGTATCATTCACTAGTAATGATGAAATTTCTCTCGCAGTTTTCCTGATGAGAACCAGATGATGATGACGCAGGACCTTGCATATCATTTGCCTGGGTTTAGTATGTCGAGGATTACAGTGTGAGGGGACTCTATGGGCTTTATCCACCTCAAATTTTTCTGGAAATTTAATGTTCAAAAGACGAGGAAGTAGAGATTCTAGATATAAACGACAGTTTGACCCCTCAACATCTTCAGGCAGATTAAATATACGAAGGTTGTATTGCCTAGGGGGCGTGGCCAACCAGGCAGCGAAATGGCCGCTTTGTGAGCGAGCTCCGCCGGCTACTAAGAGAAATCCTACTATAATCCTGCTCCTAGACCCTGAAGTGCTCCAACCTAAGTGCGCATCAGCAGAAAACGCTCCCCTCCACCTCCGATCCGAGTTTGGTGCACGCTGTTAGCCGCCAGACGCGGCTGCGACCTCCTGTGCCTTGTGCGACCCGCGCACGGAGAGAGATCCCGCTGCTGTGAAGCCGCCGCCGGGCTGCGCTTCCCACTGCGCGCCGGGGATTGGCGGGCCCTCCGGAGCCTGGACGAAAAGGTTGTGTCAACCGCGGAGCTTCTTGGCTGGCACATAGGCTGACTGCCGGTGAGTCGAGGCTGAGCTGGGGACGCGCAGGGGCCCCGGGGACACCCTCATTGCTCTGAACGATCTGCCGCTGCAACTCCTTGGACAGATAGACGGAGAGGGCGAGCCTACGGAGAGCCCGCCATTTTGAAGGCGGTTTAGCTGTGAAATCCATGCTGAGGCTGGGACCGGGGCCGGCGCCCGCAGCGGTGGAACTGTGCTGGTGGGGCCTGCCTGATATATGGGGGTCCTCCTGAAAGCAGCAATCTGAACACATGCACTATACCCCCTGCTGCAGCTGAGGCCCGCGCTTGTCACGCAGACTCCTTATCCCTGTGAGAGGACCAGACGTCCTGTGACTGCTATCGACCTTCTAATAGGCCTTGACCGGTGGGGAGCTGCTGGAGGCCGTGATCTGACGGTGCGTGTGGGGGCCTGGCTAGAACCGACATTTTGAAGATTTGGGACGCCCGCTTGGGCCTGAGCTGGGGCTCTGTCGCCCCCTGTTTGCCTGCGCTGGTCTACAGACGACCGTGAATAGGCTAGGCGGCCTAAAGGAACTGAACGAGCTACTAACCTGCTGAAACCTAGCGCCTATTACTCCCCCGCCTTTCGTTGTGAGTGTCATCGCGAAGCCGTGTCCACTGTGTCTCTGCTCACACGCACCTCTCTACGCGGCAAGATGGGGAAGAATGATGCGAAACAGCCCAAGATCACTTTTGAGCAAAAACTCGCTGATAAACCACATTCGGTGGACCAGGCTGCAGGCGGGTCGGTGTCACAGGGCTCGGGTGCGGACATGGACTTCGGAGCATTAATGATGGAGGTTCGTGCGAGCCTCAAAAGTATTGACACCAAACTAGATGCAATGTCCTCACAACTAGAAACGGTTAAAATGAAAGTCGATGCCCACGAGAATAGACTGGATTGCTTAGAGAACAGGCAGACCGAGTGCAACGAATTTCAGCAACACACTAAGCAGCACATCACTAACATCGAAAAGGATCTGGAATCCCTGCGTGCCAAGACGGACGATTTGGAGGCGCGCTCCAGGAGATCGAATGTCCGCATCACGGGAATTCCTGAGACGGACAACACTGGCAAGATGGAAGTGTTTGTTGCTGATCTCCTCCACGAACTCTTCGACCCACACCTCTCACAGGTCTTCACGGTAGAAAGAGCACACAGATCGCTTGGGAAGGTACCGGCGCCGGGCACTCCGCCCCGTCCAATCCTTGTTAAACTGCTTAACTTCCAAGACAGAGACCTCATACTACGCCTCGCTAGGGAGAAGGGTAAGATTACACATAAAGGTAATAACATCTCATTTTACCCTGACTTTACCCCCCTGGTCCAGGCGGCAAGAAAAGAGTTCCTGCCAGCTAAGAAAATTCTGATGCAAGCCGGCATCAAATACGCACTCTTGTATCCCGCTAAGCTGAGAGTCATTCACGAACACACCTCACACTTTTTTACAGATGCCAAATCGGCACTGAAGTTTGCAAAACACATTAGTGGGCCTGGTGCGAGGCGAAAGTCGCCGAGACTTGAAACCGACTCTGACCGCCTAAGTGATAATGACTGATATGCTAGTTTTGGTAAACTATGGAGTTCTGAGTTCCAGTTCTAAAGCTTTACTTAGTTGCTCTAGTCCTAATCTTCCACTTTAATGTCATGTGTGCCTGACCTGGAGGAGCGGCTGGGGACAGAACTGATGTCCCTTGGAGCTGCTGTGTCTATTGGAACACACGACTATGTTGATTTTTGATTTTTTGCGCTTTTAATTTTCTTATGTTCTGCTGTGTACTCCTGTTATAGTCCTGAGTACTGGTGACCGACTGGGTCATGGAGATTCATACTTGACTGTAGCCACCCTGTGCAAATGGGGGTGTAAACCTGGAGCACCACGCCTCAAGGGGTGTCTCCCACTGTTCGAGTGTCTAGTTTACGACACGATATGGGGTTTGATAGCTGGGCTTTGTCACAACCTAATTGGTGGGTTAGTGAGGGTGGGGGGAGGCGGGGGGAGTTGGGTTGTTTGTTAATCGTTCAATGTTGGTGCTTTAAAGGATACGATCAGAGTGTAGACTCACATGCAAACTTACTACAAGCAAATTGGGCTGGGACATTTGGTGGGTGGAGGGTGAATATCGGACTACTACCTGATATTCTCAATGTACAGCGACATGGGGAGTGTTAAACTATGGACTTGGAACATTAGAGGTCTGGGGGACCATAAGAAGGCCAGATTGATGCATGGTATGCTGGCTAGGCATAATGTTGACATATGTTTTTTGCAAGAGACCCATTTCAATTCTACTCCAACGTCCAGATTGAAACACTCGAGATGGTCACAGGTTTATTCTGCAATCTATTCTAACTATGCTAGAGGTGTAGCGATACCAATTCGCAGAGGCCTGGACTGGCGAGAACACGAAGTTGTACTAGATTGGGAGGGCAGATACGTCATTGTGCATGGTTCTCTACATGGCAGGCCACTAATACTTGCTGCCATTTATGGCCCTAATGTGGATGACCCTGAGTTTTTTAGAAATGTCTGGGCCCGGATCATGTTGTTGGATTGCTCCAGTATTGTCCTAGGGGGGGATTTTAATGTTCCACTAAATGATGCTTTGGATCGAAGAGGTGTGGGCAGGCCTACACACACTGGGGCCCGACAGTCAATTCTTGATGTGATGGAGGAGGGGTGTTTGTCTGACGTGTGGAGGGCTAGACATCCAGTTGAAGCTGTGGGCACATGCATAACAAGCCATCATGCAGCCTGGTCCCGACTAGACTATTGGCTATTGTCGCCGACCGTGGCGTCGTGGACGCTTGACACATCCATACAAGCTAGATCCCTTTCTGATCATGCCCCCTGCCAGCTAGACTTGAAGATACCCGGAGTCCCTAAGCGAGCGTTTGCTTGGCGGCTGCCCCCCCACGCCCTCACTGACACTGTTTTCACAGAGGAGATCCGAGCAGATATTGTGCATTACTTCGAAGAAAATGAGGGTTCGACGTCCACGGTAGCTACTCTGTGGGACGCCTTTAAGGCGGTTATTCGCGGACAATGCATTGCTAGACAAGCCGGAGTGCTTCGCTCCATACGTCTATCACTAGCGAAACTGGAATCGGAATTACGTGTGCTGGACCTGGCATTCTGTCGAGATCCATCTCCGGAAACGGCAGGCCAGATGAAAGCAAAATTGCTTGACTTTAATGAGGAAGCTCAACGAGAGATTGCCTTCCTGGGAAAGCAGGCTGAGGCCCGTAGATACGGTGAGGGAGACAGGCCGAGTAGAACTCTGGCACGTATGATAGCTCCCCGCACGCATTCACACTACATACACTCCATCAAAAATGGCGATGGGAACATGGTTGTAGGCCAGGAAGGAGTGCTGGAAACATTTGCGGCGTTCTACAAGTCATTATACACCTCCAGGCAACCCAATGTGCCGGAATCGCTGGAAGACTTTTTAGACTCAATTGCCATTGTCTGGTTCAATGACTTTCACCGCCAGTATATGGATGTCCCCATCACTGTGCAGGATATAGCCCAGGTGATTAAAATCATGCCTGCAGGCAGGGCCCCGGGCCCAGACGGCCTGACTACGGCCTTTTATAAAGCGTATGCTGAGGAATTGGCGCCCAAACTCCATTCGGTCTTTGTTGAGGCCCTGGAGTTAGGTTCTCTACCCGAGTCCATGCGAGAAGCTTTAATTATAGCGCTGCTCAAACCAGATAAGGACAGCCAGGTCCTCGACTCCTACCGTCCTCTCTCCTTAATCAATGTCGATGCAAAGATATATGCTAAGATCATTGCGGACAGGCTACAACCTTTGCTACCGATGGTAGCGCTCCCAGATCAATCTGGCTTTATACCTGGCAGAGCGACATCCCATAACCTCAGGACGATATTTTCAGTCCTTCACTACTTACATCCTTCTACTCAGGCTGCGGTTGTGCTTTTGGATGCTACCAAAGCATTTGATTCACTGGAGTGGCCCTTCCTCTTTAGGATTTTAGGCCGAATGGGGTTCAGCCCCCTCTTCATAAACTTGATTAAACTGCTGTACGTCGCACCTAGGGCTAGAGTAAGCGTCAATGGGCTTATCTCGGAGTCATTTGCCATATCCCGCGGAACCAGACAGGGCTGTCCTTTATCCCCGCTGTTATTTGCGATAGCAATGGAGCCCCTTGCCGCTCGGATTCGGCAACACCACACGGCGAGAGGGATAGGATTCAGTTCTCGAAGTCTGCTTATATCCTTATACGCTGATGATGTCACGCTGTATGTACTCAATCCCTCGGTAAATCTGAACCCCCTATTGCGAGAATTTGTCCGTTTTGAGGGCCTGGCTGGAATATCCATTAACTGGTCGAAGTCTGTAGTCTTTCCTCTCACTGATGCCACGAAAGAGACGCCATCTGATTACCCACTTCGCTGGGCAGCGGATGCTGTAAAATACCTAGGGGTGTGGGTAAGCCGAGATTTGCAGGAGCTATGGTCCCTCAACTTTGGAAGAGCAGTGGACTGGCTGGAGGGTAAGGTGGAAATATGGAACAAATTGCCCTTATCGCTGGTCGCGAGGATAGCCCTGGCAAAGATGGTAGTCCTTCCCAAATTTCTCTACCTATTTGTAAATCTTCCCATACCACTGACGGCACATTTTCATGCAAGAGTACGATCACTACTGTTGTCACTTGTGTGGGCGGGAGGCCAGGCGAGAACGTCTTGGGCGATGCTCACGCTCCCGCTGCGGCAGGGCGGTCTAGGTGCTCCTGACATGAAACTATATTCATTATGTGCACAAGCGCAGTTTTTGCACTTCTGGGCTTTTCCCACCCCCTACCAGCCACATGTTGCTGTGGAGATGGACGCCGCGGCCCCATCCCCTTTGAACGTAACGATATATGGCAAGGTGTCTCGCCCTACCAAAGACGTAGACACGGTAGAAATGCTTCGCTGGACGTGGCGCGAATTGCGCAACAGAGCCGGACTGCCCCTGCTATATGCGCCAGCGATCCCACTACGAGGCAACCCTATGATACCCTGCCTAGGTGAAGGTGGCGGCACCATTAAGCTCCGAGGGCAGACACTACACACATTTGCAGACCTATATCCTGGTGGCACCTTCTGAGACCTGGGTACGTGCAAAGAGGGACACCCGGAGTCATTTTCTGACTCATTCTTATACCACTCACTGAAGGCGTCCTGTAGAGCGTTGTGTCCCAAGTTCCCCGACGAACCTCCGCAGCTCATGGCTCTCCAGAATCTACTCTCGAAACCCTCCCCCAAAAAACTTGTGTCCCGATTGTACAACTGTATGCAGGACCAATCCCCCGTAATGGTGCCCTCTTCACTGCAGGCTTGGAATGCGGACCTGGAGAAGCCCCCGACAGAGGAACAGTGGGAATTCTGTTGCGGACAACTTACGATGTTATCGCCCAATTACAGGCTCAGATTAGTACATTTTAAGTTTTTGCACAGGTATCACCGCACGCCGATCTCGCTGCACCGCATGGGTCTTAGAGAGGACTCTGACTGTTGGAAATGCGGCTGCGAGAATGCCTCCTTTATACATGTAGCATGGAGTTGCCCTAAACTTGAGGAATACTGGCTAGACGTCTTCACTGCTATTAACCAGATACTTCATAGGTCGGACACACCGTCCCCGCTCCTGGGACTACTGGGTTGGGTTCATGACACATTGCCCACGCACAGAAAGCTACATGCGATCTTGCTCCTTTATGCTAAGAGACAGGTGGCGGTGCACTGGGGTAGGCGGGCGCTACCTTCGTTTGCTGCATGGGTCCGGGATGTGACATACGGTAACACGCAGCTTGAGCGCTACTGGGAATTGATGCCTACCGCCTCCAAGCGTAGAGACATCTGGGAGCCATTCACATTATGGGCTCGTGAGCGTGCATCCTCTCCTGACTCTACACAGTCGCTACCAGAGGCGATATCTGATGATATGGGATGATCCCAAATTTTCCTGCAGCTGCGCTCTGCTGAGTTGGTGTGACCTGAGGAGTGGGTGCCTGCTGTGTGGGCGCTCTAGATATGGTGAGGTTCTGCTGGTGCCTTTGCGCCTGTCCACGTCCAGGTTTTGTCCTGTATCTCCCGAATACTGTGCCTTCTCCCCACCCTGCACGAGTGGGCCCCTCTTCTTCCCCCGCGCCTCCATGGTCCCCTTTACTACATGGACTTCTGCTTCGGCTGGTATGTCCGTTCGGTGTCGCCCCACCCAAAGACATTGACACTTAACTATATCTGGCCTTATGCCCGTTTGTAGTGTCTATCCAGCACCAGAGTTAGGTTCTGTTACTGTTTTTCTGTTTTTGGGAATGAATGAGGGAGGAAGGGTAGAGAGAGGAAATGGTAGATAGGCGCTGCTTGATTCGCAATGTACTGCCATCCGCCTCTTGAGCATTAGTATATGTACAATTAACCTGTTTAGCTGTTCCATGCCTACTGAATGCAGCATGCCTATCTACCGGAAAATTGTTAACGTGATTGACCCCTTCCTTTCTCGCTGTTGCATATGATCTATGTTGATGAACCTGAGATGCTACTGATATTTGTACATTGCACGCTGTAGACTATGTCACATCCTGTTAACTGATATATTGCTTGATAGCGGCCAGCCTCAGGGTTGTCGGCACGACGCTGTGTGACTGTACTCTATTCTCAATAAAAACTTTTTTAAAAAAAAGGTTGTATTGCCTATTACGCTTTTCCATGTCCAACAGCTGAGTATGCATTGGGACTATTTTAGCCATTAAAGGTGTGAAAGCGTCAATTTTGTTTTTATTATCTTGGATTTTGATAGAGTTATCAGAGACCTTCATTGACATAGAGGCCATATCTTTACGGACATTCTTGACTTCTGAGGCGATAGTATCAGTATTTAGACGCAGTGCTTTAATTTCCTCCAAAATTAATGCAAGGGAAGGTTCTGAAGATTCCACCACTTTAGATTTGGTTGGAGGAGGAGAAACTTGCTGCTTCCGTTTATTAGTAGTAGAATTCTTTGAATCCATTTTTGAGGTGAAAATAATTCACATTATGTGTGAATAAGCAATAAATTAAAAAAAAGCCTCAAAAAGTGATGAAAATGATGTAATTATTGAAGATCCATTAGAAAACCCCTCAAAAACTACTGGTGCACCAGCTATATTGAACTGGAGGCGTGGCTAGGCCCAAGCCAGGCCCTGTCATGAATATTACTCCGCCCCCTAAGCACTCAGAGCCGGTAGTACCTGCAGGATAGGCTGGGAGCAGGAACCATGGAGCCAAAGAGAAAAGTTCAGCCGAACAGAATCGTCCAAAATTCACCAGGGAGGTAAGTAATAGCAAAAGCAGGCAAGCGCTGCTATTTTCGCCGATTTTATGACACAAATATCGTCATTAAATGCAAAAACGGGCTGTGGAATTCACGGAGCTCCTGTGGCGGCGGCCATCTTGGTTAACGGGCTCGCGCGTCCCTCCGCGAGTCTGAATTTTAACAACGTGACAGGTGCCTTTACATTTTTGGTTTGAAGCATTCACGTAGCGACATCTTAGGTTAGAAGTCTATTTGTTTGGCACATAGTGACAACCACATCAGCTGTTTGTAGTGGGATAAAGGAGGACGCGGCGTATATATCCCTTTACAAAGTATGCAGTAATTTTTTATAGTACCAGCAAGCTGGCAACTTTTATTAAGCCCTTTATGTAGGAATAGGTTGTTATCACTGCACACTTAGGGGCAGATTTACAATTACTGGCACATCCCTGCATATCGGCAGGGATGCGCCAGTAATTGTGAGCCGCAGCTCTGCCACCCTTGATGTGCCGCATTTACAATGCGGCGCACCATGGGGCAAAAACGGCACAGATGCGTGACGCATCTGTGCCGTAAAAGCGGCGCATTGCTGGAGCTCCAGCAATGATCAGGGGGGCCCTATGTGTACAATGCTTCAATCCTTACGCCTGCTTCAAGCAGGCACAGGGTTTTGACCAGCATAGGCCCCAAAGTGACTGAGTGAAATCTTGTAGATTTCACTCAGCCACTTTTGGGAGGCATTCCTGCGCCGGAACGTCTCCCCCTGCGTTGGTACGCCTCTTCTGGCGCATGGCTTTACAATGTGACGCATCTTGGAGATGCGTCACGTTGTATATACCCTGCACCATGGCGCATCTTTTGCGCCGCCGCTGCATCACAAAAGTGACGCAACGGCGGTGTGAAAGCGGCGCAAGGGGCTTGTAGATCAGCCCCTTATTTTTTACAGCATGTAGCTCTTTTAACTTATAAACACTAGTGCATTGGTAAAGCATGGGACAACTTTGAGCATGCAGTATCCTCATGTTTAATTTGGAAACTCGCTTTATGTATACCAGCAAGCCGGTAGAGCAAATACTTTTTATCACTCGCCAGTTATGTAGTTAACACGGTAACTTGTGGATCAACTCAATGCTGTCTAGGATGTTTGAGCTTGCACATGGAGATATTACACGTGGCACTCATTAACGCGGTATGTGTCTAATGCAGCAATTTCTGATGCTAGCCCTACTTGCACGTTTTTTATTTTTTATTTTTGAGCAATTCTTCATGTGGTGAGGTTTCATACACTACTTTCATCATATATTAATTAAGTGTTTTCTGTGCTCGCAGGTTTTTCACTTGACCTGAAGAGGGGTGATGTGACCCAACAGCATTAGGTATCTGATATTTATTTGTTCGGATTCATTGGATATATTTAATGATCAACAACTATCAATATTGAAATGTTGAAACAAGGTTTCGACCACATTAAACACATACAGGATTGTTGTAAATAAACAACAGAAAAAATCTTGAACATTACTGTTTGAAGTGTTATTATTGTAACACAATTTTTAAACAGAGCCTTGAAGCAAAACTAGTTGGTTCGAATGCTATGTGCGAACAGGACAGGAAAGTGGGGATCCCTACCACCACACAGCATTAGGACTCTATTGGAAAAACACAACCCCCAACCCCCTCACACATGGCTGTCGGCTGTGTGTAAGATGATGTTGGATGCAGAGCATGGCCTCCAACCCAACCCCCTGCTAGCACCCATCCTCTCACAATGGCGCAAGGCTGAAAATGTAATGTACCATTTTAAAGGGTGTAATTTTAAGTAGAGTAGACAGGCCTATTGGCTTTATCAAGGGGTCAGCACATCAACATATTTAAAGCAGACCTTTTGATTTTGTCAAATGTCAAGAATAACTATAATCAAAAGTGTATTTTATAAATTCACACATTACAATGCACATCTTCACATTTTTGAAAACTTTTTTCAAGTCACAAAATGCAGCCACAGAAATAATCACAAGGGGTCCCTGAACTCCTGCAGAAGTTGAATAACCCAAAAGACTTACTTATTTTTTTTATGTTTTTAGGGGTGCTGCTTAGCTCTCTACAGCCCCATCAAGGAGGATTGCGGTGAGTAGGCGGCTGCAGACCCCACCAACATTCTTTTGAGACAATTTGTTCCTGGTGTCCTACTGTTTAAATCGAGCAGCACAATTTATTAATTCATCAACTGAGCAATGTTTTTAGAATGAAATGCTATTTTGAAAACATGTAATATTGCCGATTTTGCACACTCCGATTCCTTTTTGCTAATATTAATCTTTTTACTGAGTAATGTTTTTAGAATGAAATGCGATTTTAAAAACAGATAATATTGCCGACTTTGCACATTTATACTCTGTTACCTTGCTCCCGCCTCGGTCCCCGCAGCTGTGTGCTGTTTGAGTGGAGGGCGTGGAGACCGGGCACTAGAACGCGCAGGGCGTCCCCGGTAGCACATGGGGCGGAGCTGATCACGAGCTCCGCTCTCTACATAAACAATGTGTCAGCGCTCGCGCAGCGGGCGCGCCGATGGCGCGCCTAAGGCGCGCCTAAGGCAAGCCCGTCTGCGCCCGTCCGCGCCTGTCCTGCGCCTGGTGCCGGTTACTCTGCCCCAACTGACCTGATAGTTTGTCGTTGATGGTCTAGAGACAGTCTCTTAGACCTAAGACCCTCTACAGCTGATAAGCACCCTGGATTTAACCCTGCGCTACCCCCTGACAGCTTCACCTGCTCTAACTGTCACTTCTCTCTCCATCTCCATGCGCCCCGCTCCCTTAAGTACACAAGAGAGAGACACCCCCCGCCCCATTACGTGAACTAAAAGCCTGCCTAGTCAATTGTCGTTCTCTGCCCAAACATGCCAGTGACATCTGGCTTGATATTACATCAAACGCCTGGGATCTAATGTTCCTCACGGAAACTTGGACGAAAGAACCCTCCAACCCAGATATTATGTTGGCAGTCCCCCCTGATTATGATTTTGTCGGGCTAAATAGACCCGGTAGAAAGACGGGGGGAGGAATAGCTATTATCCTGAGATCCCATTGGAAAGTCTCGTACAGAAAACTAGCTAACTTGGGACCTATTGAGGCTATGTACTTTAGCATCTTTGAGGCCTCTCTCCTAATTTGCGCCGGGTGCTAATCTATAATCCCCCCAACACCCTTCCCATTCATACTACGGATTTAGTTACAATCTTGGCTGACCTTTCCTTAAAACATCCCCACTTCACGGTCCTCGGGGACTTTAACCTTTATATAGATGACAGCAACTGTGCAAAGGCATGCTCTCTAGTAGAGACTTTGGCGCGCATTAATCTTTTTCAGAAAGTGCTAGGCCCTACACACACTGCTGGTCACACGTTGGACCTTATCTTCACGAACCTACCTACCCTCTCTACTCTCGCCCCTCTCCCGTTGACATGGTCGGACCACTTTATGATTCCTTTTAAAATCATCTCCCCTCCTACCGTGACTCCCATCTGTAGGACAGAGAAGGTTGGAAGAAAATGGTTTAAAGTAACGATGGAAGCCATGGAGCCGGCACTTGCCGAGCTCAATTGGCAACCCTCCGCAAATATAAATGAGGACGTAGTAAACCTGGATCACTGCTTTACTACGGCTATTGACAGTATTGCTCCACTCACTGTTCTCTCCTCAGCCAGAACCAAACCTTCTGCACCTTGGTTTTCTCAGCTGCTCAGGGAAGAAAAGAGCAAATGTAAAAGGCTAGAATGCCTGTGGTGGCCCACATACGATTTAGCGGCTAAAACAAATTACAGAATGGCGCTAAAAAAATTCAATAAAATCAAACAAAATGTCATGAAAGAATATTTCGCTAGCAAAATCAAATTAGCAGACAATTCAGCCAAGGTGCTCTTTCAAATTGTGAAAGATTTTACTAAACCTGCGGCCCTCTCCCATAAGACTGAGCCCTGTCAAGAACTCTGTGACGGACTGTTGGATTTTTTCCATGAAAAAATTAATCTCATCTATGATTCTTTTAATGCGGCTAATAGACTTGACACGGAGGTAACACCTGGGCATACTCCCAATAAAGGCATTGGGTTAAATGCATTTAAAACTATCACCTTAGACGCAGCACTGAAGAAACTTCAGCTTTGTAAATCGGGTTCACCTTTAGATTCCATGCCAGCCCAAGTCTTTTCTGCAGTGGCCCCGGCGGTGGTACAACCCTTAGTAACAATATGGAACACCTCTTTGCTATCTGGTCAGTTCCCGGAAACCTGGAAACAGGCCATTCTCATTCCTCTTCTGAAAAAACCAGAAGCGGACCCCACAGTACTCGGTAACTATCGCCCGATATCATTGCTTCCTAAACCAGCTAAAATCTTAGAAAAAATAGTCCAAGAACAACTCTCTGACTATCTGGAAAGTAATGATCTCCTTCATGATTCACAATCTGGATTCAGGAGAGGGTATAGTACCGAAACAGCACTTTTAGAGGTCTCAGAAACCGTGCTGGAGAGTGTGGACAGGGGCGAGGCAGCCATGTTGGTGCTCCTCGACCTGTCCGCAGCTTTCGACACGGTCTCCCATGCCATCCTTCTCAACAGACTCCGCGAGCTGGGGATTTGTGACACCCCTCTAGCCTTGATCACGTCTTTTTTAGCGGGCCATACACAACAAGTATGGTGCCGGCCTTTCTGGTCCAAAGACAAAAAACGACTGGGCTGCGGGGTACCCCAAGGATCTGCTCTCAGTCCCCTCTTTTTTAACGTATATATCGCTCCCCTAGCAAAGGTGATTGAGAGAACTGGGGTTAGAGTGATCTCCTATGCTGATGATACTCAGCTTATCTTTTCCATCAGAGACCACTCGCCCCTTGGTTTTATAAATCTTAAAACCTGTCTCTCGAATATTGTAGCGTGGATGACTCTGAACACGCTAAAACTTAACACGGATAAAACAGAGGTACTGTTTTTTAATCAAGCAAACCCTTTGCCACCCACCACCTGGTGGCCAGCAGAACTTAATCCACCACCCTCCCCGGTAAAGATAGCTCGCAACCTTGGAGTTCAATTCGACAATGAATTATCCTTCAAAACTCAAATTCAGAAAGTCACCTCATCATGCTTTGGTAAATTACACATGCTAAAAAAGATTTCCCCTTACTCTCCACTGAGGCAATGAAGACAGTGACTCACGCCTTGATCACGTCACACCTGGACTACGCAAACAGTCTTTATCTTGGACTCCCTGCCTACCTACTACACAGGCTGCAGATGGTGCAGAACGCTGCAGCCAGGCTGATCTGTAGAGTCCCCTACCGCCACTCCATTTCACCCCATCTTAGGAAGTTGCATTGGCTCCCAATTTCTGCTCGCGCCAGATTTAAGGCCCTCATACTAGTCTTTAGGGCCCTGAATGGCAAAGGCCCCCTTTATCTGAGACAACGACTGAAACTGGTCCATTCATCCCTTAACCTCAGATCGAACCATCTCCGGCTCCTACTCCCCCCCAGATTCCGCCTTGCAAGGAAGGGTGGCAGAGCATTTGCAGTAGTTGTATCAAAAATATGGAGCTCCCTACCCATCAGACTCCGTCTCGTTGACACTGAATCTCAATTCAGGGGCAAACTAAAGACCTTTCTATTTTCAGGCTGCTAATTCCTCCTCCTGTTCATTCGCAATCCTTAGCGCCGTGCGCTCAATAAGTATCAATAAATAAATAAATAAAAAATCACATTTGAAAAAAAAAGCGTTGGTGGTGCCCCTGTCCATTCTTGTGGCACCACCAGCATCAAAAAATATTGGGGCATATTATCAAGAAAGGGCGTTACATTATCGCCGCTTTTATCGGCAGGAAACTCCCGATAAAGAGGCGATAATGTGCTTGATAAGATGCTCTATGAATTCCAATCGAAGCCTGTTAGACCTGTCTGCCCTTTGGGTGGTCCCTCCTAATTATTTATTTATTTGGTCCCCTTACTGCCTCTTAACCTTTGTTTTTATTTTTTTATGTCCACTGGACTTTTTAGGTGTTGACCTAGGGGTTAGGTGCTCCTTGTCCCTATAGTCTTTTTCCCCTGCCTTAGGTGCCTTTTCTGACTGAAACCACGGGTTACACAAAATGGTGGCTTACAACTGTCACCTGCCTGGCTAACTCAGGAACCAGGGCCATAGAACAGAATGAGGTTTTCCAGAACCTTCTGGACTTCCCTGGACATTCTAGGGTCAGCCTATACAAGGTGGAATGTTGGGCAGCCATTTTGTAGAGATTGGTGAGGAGTGGTTTATGGCTGGAGTGGAGGCTGTGGAGCGAGGAGATTAGTGCGCTGAGAGGGGATCTGACTGCCTCGAGGGGTTGCTGTCCCCACTCATGATACTGTCCCTCTCCCATTGACCTGCCCTAGCAAGAACAGACGAAGATCACGTCTAACGAAGAAGCTGGGGGAAGTGAGGTGGGAGGGTCTGAGCCTGCCTCCGGTCTGTGGCCAAGACTTTTACGAAGTGCCATTGCCTGGCTGCTTGCCCCCCCCCTTTTTCTGGACACAGCCTGATTCTCTCGACAGACGGACTGGGTTAGTGCATTTCAAAGAGGAACCTACTAGCGACCCGTCTGTAGAACCCTGGTCTCCCTGGGCTTCCCGCGTTAGCCTGATCTGGCTGCATCTGAACTTTAGGAGCGCCTGTGGCTGGTGAAGTGTGGAGCTCGTGAAGCGGAGCTTGCCGTTGCCGCTTGTCAAGCCTCCGATTGTTGGTTCGGGAGGCGGGAGTAAGGCACGAGCTGGTCCATGAACCGGGACCTGTGGGAGAGCCTGTGAAGAAGGCTGCTCTGCGTGGTGGCTGGAGCGTGAGGCGGAGGAAGTCGGAACGTAGCCCCGCCTCGACTCTGATTAGAGGAGCACCTGGGGAGGTAGTGCGGCGTGACAGGAGAACTGAGGGAGGAGCCGGCATTTCCTGTGGCGAAAGGGAGGAAACTGACGAAAGGAAAGCCACTCGCCCGGCGGAAGTCGGGTCCCGCCTCCGAAGTCCTGCAGATATCGTACCTTGGCCAGGACCCGAGTGAGTTTCCCTGGCTTCCCAGCTGTCTGTTACCGGCTGTGTGGACAGAGCAATTCCCAGGAGCCTAGTAAGCTGGGAAGACGACTGCGGGGGCCTGAGGGGAGGAAATTGGGAGCATAGACCCCTCGACTTGGCCTGGTAACTCAACCAGGCTTACTGTGAAAAACCAATAGGGGTCAGTTCATTCATGAGGGCAGTAATGTAACTCCTCTGTTCAAAGTACATGAAGCAAAACCTGTCCTTTATGCCTTATATGTTCAAATTACCTGAGAAGGAGTCCAATTACAACTACAAATGAGAGTGATAGGTTCTAGGAGATAAATCACTTCCTTTTGTAATCTTGACTACAGCTAATTGTCGGCTTAAGCACTGCCTAATTATTGCTATTTTAATTTGGAATGGATATTCACAAGGCTTATCTATAGTCATTTTGTACATGTGATCAAATGAAAGTCTAGCACTGAAATATAGTCTGAGCTGTACCGAAACTTGTGATTAAGGTTAGGACTAAGTAACATTTCCTTGTATTCCATGATTTATTGCTGAATTGTGAACTGCAGAGTATTAAATGTGAATTGAAAAACTACTAAGAAAAACGTGATTGAAAGCACACTCAAAGAGGAAAAGATAAACTTTTCTACTTTTATAAAATTACGGTGTAGTGTCATTTTTGAGTGGATGGACGCTGTGTTACTGTAAGGGGGCGACGCAAGCTTAATACTTTCTGCCTTCGGGAAAGACCTTCCTACTTTGCGCCAAGCTACCCTATGTAGTCTGGTGATCCCAGGTCTAACATAATTGGTTTCAGTGGTGGGATGAGAACTGTGCTTGCGTCCACTCAATAGTAACGTAGTGTACTCCATAGACCTACACCTGGAGTTTTCTCCGGGCGGACTTCCTAATTATAATTTTGGGTTTTTTCAAATTTACTCCTGGTGGTGGGTGGAGGTAGCTTCTAAATACCCTCTAAACTAATTCCTTTCGAGTGGCTGTCCCTGACTCTCATTGGCAAAATGGAATTTGCTCTGGAAGAATTGGAGACCTATACTGTGGCCCAACTTAGAGACTTTTGCCAAAATATGGGAGTGTTCTTTAAGCGTGGTGCTAAAAAGGGGGAACTCCAGACCAGCTTGAGGGCGTGGGTGGCAGCGCACCCAGAGGGGAAGGAGGAGGAAGAGGAGACAGACCGGGACACTGTCATCGGGGTAGATGGACTGTACCAACCTGAAGTGGGGAACCTATTACCGGGTCCTAGGACACTTTCAAGGGAGGGCAGCAGTGTTTCCGTGAGAGGTTTGACTGAAGCCGAACTAGCGGACAGTAGGGAGAAAAGACAGTTGAGTTAGCCCGGTTGGAAAAGGAGAGGGAGGAGCAGAGGATGGCTCATGAGTTGAAACTCAGAGAGTTAGATCTCAAAGCCCTTCAAGCAGGGACTCCCAGTACTCCTAATGGTGGCAGCGAATCTAAGGACTTGACCAGGGAACCCAGACCCTATTTACCAAAGGACGTAGTCGCCAGCTACAGTGCAGGGAATGACATCACTAAGTGGCTGGCTGCCTATGAGGTCTCCTTAAGAGCCCATGGGATACTGGAGAAACACTGGGGGGGTGGCTTGTATAAATACATGCCTCCTGCAGGAAGGGATACACTATTGGCCCTAGAGCAGGGAGAGCAGACCCACTACCCCACCATGAAAGTGACGCTAATAAGAACGTTTGGACTGACTCCAGAAAAATACAGGCAGAAGTTCAGGGGTAGTCACAAACTAGGCACACAGAATTGGGTGGATTTCCTGGACTACGCAAAGAAGGAACTAGAGGGTTGGGTACAAGGCAGTGAGGTGAAAGACTATGAGGGGTTGTATGACCTTATTCTCAAGGAGCACCTACCCGAGAAATGTTTTCCCGAGCTGCGACAACACCTGGTGGACAGCAAGCTGACCAGCCCCCAGAAGCTTGCTGAATAGGCGGAAATCTGGGCTAGTACCCGGGTGTCCTCGAAGGGGACTGGAGGGGATTCCCAAAGGACCGGACAGGGCGCCCCTCAGAAGAAATAGGGGGGAGATAAAAAGAGGGAGTTCTCAAAAGGCCCCCAAAACAGTTTCCAGGGAAGGGAAGAGGATTCACCCCTAAGGCTAACCCGCCCAGAAACCCTCATCCTGGCCAAAGTCAGCAGCCAAGGGTTGTCCACTGCTTTGAGTGTGGTGGTGTTGGACACTATAAGGGAGATGTCAAGTGCCCAAAGAGACCACCCCCTCCCACTGGAGGAAAAGCCCCGGGAATAGCTAGTGTAGTGCTCGGGGAGGAGTTGCCCTTGGATAAGGGGGGAGAGAGGGCGGGTGTCACCTTAGTTTCCCTGGGAGATCGGGAGATGGTTCCTAAGATCCAGGTGCCCTCAAATACTACCAAGTTTGGGCAATGGGTCACCATCAATGGCCAAAGAGGGGAGGCTCTGAGAGACACAGGAGCCAGTATGACTATGGTAAGGAGTCAACTGGTGTCTCCAGAGCTGGTGATTCCACATGTACTCCACCCCGCCGCGATGGCTGACGGCAGATTGGGCCACTAACCTGCGGCCGAGGTTCCATTTGAATGGGAAGGGGTTGCAGGTTCACTTCGAGTTGCCGTAAGCCCTGCCGTGCCAGTCGATTGTCTGTTGGGGAATGATATGGAGCACAATGCTTGGAAGGAGGTGGAATACCGGACTCATTCTGAGATGCTGGGTACACCTGACTGGGCCTGTGCTAGCACAAGGTCCGTGACTACCCGGAGGGAAGTTCGCTTGGACTGGAGCCTGGAACAAAGGCCCAGCCAGCTGCCAAAAAGGGAAAGAACCGAGGACAGGAGAAGCCTGCCTTGGCTTCCACGCCCCACGAGACAGATAGGCCACCTGCGGTGGTGGACCAGGAGTCCGTGGAGGGGGAAGTTGTCTCCCTGGAGAACTTACCTATCCCTGCTGAGTGGCAGGTGGAAGGAGGGCCTACCAGGGAGGAGTTTTGTAAGAGCCAGAAGGAGTGCCCTACCCTTGAGGGACTGAGGGGACAGGCCGAAGCCCAGGCAGCAGGGAACGTTACTGGGAATTACCATATTTACTGGGAGGACGGACTCCTCTACAGTGAACCTAAGGCACCCGTGCACGGTTCATCATGGGCCTTGGTTGTCCCTCAACGTTACCGAGCCTTTCTTTAAGAATTGGCTCATGAGATACCCTTGGCAGGACACTTAGGACAGGACAAGACCTTTGCCCCGCTTGTCCCCCACTTTACTGGCCTCAGATGAGAGTGGCATCCGACACATACTGTCGGACATGTGTATCTTGCCAAGCCAGTGGGAAAACAGGGGTGAAGCTGAAAGCTCCTCTGGAACCACTTCCTGTCGTTAGCACCCCCTTTGAAAGGGTGGGCATCGACATTGTGGGGCCATTGGATCCACCAACTACAGCTGGTCAGTGGTCACAGGTTTATCCTGGTTCTGGTGGATCACGCCACACGGTACCCAGAGGCAATACCTCTGAGGACCATTACTGCACCTGCAGTGGCTAGGGCCCTGAAGGGGAACTTTACCCGAGTGGGTTTCCCCAAGGAGGTTGTGTCCGACAGGGGGACCAACTTCATGTCAGCATATATGCGGGCTATGTGGAAGGAGTGTGGAGTTACCTACCGTTTACCACTCCTTATCACCCACAGACCAATGGTCTAGTGGAAAGGTTCAACAAGACCTTGAAAGGCATGATAAGAAGTCTGCCTGAGAGCCTGCAGAGGAAATGGGACGTCCTCCTCCCCTGTTTGTTGTTTTCCTACAGGGAAGTGCCACAGAAGGGAGTGGGCTTCAGCCCCTTCGAGCTTCTGTATGGGCACCCTGTGCGTGGACCTCTCAGCCTGGTGAAAGACGGATGGGAAAAGTCTCCCAGGAAGCTTCCCCAGGATGTGGTGAGCTACATGCTGGCCTTCCGGAGCCAAATGGCTAAGTTGTGGAAGCAAGCTTCAGACAACTTGGAAGCCAACCAAGCAGTGATGAAAGAGTGGTATGACCACAACGCTCACCATGTGGAGTTGGAGCCTGGCCAGAAAGTGTGGGTGATGGAACCTGGAGAGCTGAGTGCCCTTCAGGATCGCTGGACAGGCCCCTTTGAGGAGATGGAGAAGAAGGGTAAGGCCACTTATTTGGTAGACCTTAAGACCCCTCGACAGCCCCTACGGGTGCTTCATGCCAATCGTCTCAAACCCCACCCTGAGAGGCCCGAGGTCATCCTGATGATGGTGACTGATGGAGCAGAGGAAGCGGAAAGCGAGCCTCTACCTGATCTCTTTTCGTCTCAGGAAAAGGACGGGTCGGTGGAGGGAGTAATTCTCTCCCCATCCCTAACTCCTGAGCAGCGAGAGGACTGCCGCCAGGTCCTGGAGCAGTACTCCTCGCTGTTCTCCCTTGTTCCGGGAAGGACCCACCTGTGTACCCATGATGTGGACACAGGAGACAGCCCACCAGTGAAGTCTAAGACCTACCGGCTGTCAGACAAGGTGAAGGCCAGCATCCACAGTGAGGTCACAAAGATGCTGAAGCTAGGAGTAATTGAACCTTCGAGTAGCCCCTGGTCCAGTCCGGTAGTTCTGGTACCAAAAGCTGCCCCACCGGGCACCACTCCAGAACTAAGGTTCTGTGTGGATTACCGGGGACAAATTCAGTGACCAAAACTGATGTACATCTGATCCCAAGGGCGGATGAACTTATTGACCGGCTGCTCAATACTTGAGTACCTTTGACCTTACTTCAGGGTACTGGCAGATCTCCCTTACAGATGGAGCAAAGGAAAGGTCAGCCTTCTCCACACCTGAGGGCCACTACCAGTTCTGTGTAATTCCCATTGGGCCCAAGAACGCCCCTGCCACTTTTCAGCGGCTGGTGAACTAGGTCCTCTCTGGGATGGAGGCTTTCTCCGCTGCTTATCTGGATGACATTGCCGTCTTCAGCAGCAGCTGGGAGGACCATTTGAGTCACTTACAAGCTGTTCTTCAGGCCCTGAAACAGGCTGGCTTGACAATCAAGGCCAGTAAATGTCAGATCGGGCAGGGGTCGGTTGTGTACCTAGGCCACTTGGTGGGCAGGGGAACGGTGCAGCCCCTCCAGGCGAAGATTGAGGCTATTATGGCCTGGGAGCCCCCCAAGACCCAAACGGAGGTCTGAGCCTTCCTGGGCCTCACAGGTTACTACCGTCGCTTTGTGAAGGGGTATGGCACTATTGTGGCACCCCTCACTGAGCTCACATCCAAGAAGCAACCTCGACGGGTAGTCTGGACAGAGGCTTGTCAGCAAGCCTTTGAGAAGCTGAAACAAGCAATGTGTGCAGCACTGGTCCTAAGGGCCCCGGATTTTTCTAAAGAAATCATTGTCCAGACAGACGCATCAGAGCATGGCATTGGGGCAGTGTTATCGCAACTCAATGAAGAGGGTCTGGATCAGCCTGTTGTCTTCCTGTCTAGGAGACTGCTTCCCCGGGAACAGAAGTGGAGTGCAATTGAGCGGGAAGCCTTTGCAGTGGTATGGGCTCTGAAGAAGTTGCGGCCATACCTGTTTGGCTCGCACTTCCTGGTTCAGACTGACCATCGACCCCTTCGTTGGCTGATGCAAATGAAGAGGGAGAATCCCAAGCTGTTGAGATGGTCCATCTCCCTACAGGGAATGGACTTCCGGGTGGAACATCGGCCAGGAGTGGACCACGCCAATGCAGATGGTCTCTCCAGGTATTTCCGCCTTAGTGATGAGAACTCCCAAGGGGTTGGGTAGTTCTCCCCACTTTCAGCTGGGGGGGACGCGTGTTAGACCTGTCTGCCCTTTGGGTGGTCCCTCCTAATTATTTATTTATTTTGTCCCCTTACTGCCTCCTAACCTTTGGTTCTTTTTTATGTCCACTGGACTCTTTAGGTGTTGACCTAGGGGTTAGGTGCTCCTTGTCCCTATAGTCTTTTTCCCCTGCCTTAGGTGCCTTTTCTGACTGAAACCACGGGTTACACAAAATGGTGGTTTACAACTGTCACCTGCCTGGCTACCTCAGGAACCAGGGCCATAGAACAGAATGAGGGTTTCCCAAACCTTCTGGACTTCCCTGGACATTCTAGGGTCAGCCTATAAAAGGTGGAATGTTGGGCAGCCATTTTGTAGAGATTGGTGAGGAGTGGTTTATGGCTGTGGAGCGAGGAGATTAGTGCGCTGAGAGGGGATCTTACTGCCTCGAGGGGTTGCTGTCCCCACTCATGATACTGTCCCTCTCCCATTGACCTGCCCTAGCAACAACAGACAAAGATCACTTCTAACAAAGAAGCTGAGGGAAGTGAGGTGAGAGGGTCTGAGCCTGCCTCCGGTCTGTGGCCAAGACTTTTATGAAGTGCCATTGCCTGGCTGCTTGCCCCCCCCCCTTTTCTGGACACAGCCTGATTCTCTCGACAGACGGACTGGGTTAGTTCATTTAAAAGAGGAACTTACCAGCGACCCGTCTGTAGAACCCTGGTCTCCCTGGGCTTCCCGCGTTAGCCTGATCTGGCTGCATCTGCACTTTAGGAGCGCCTGTGGCCGGTGAAGTGTGGAGCTCGTGAAGCGGAGCTTGCCGTGGCCGCTTGTAAAGCCTCCGATTGTTGGTTCGGGAGGCGGGAGTGAGGCGGGAGCTGGTCCGTGAACCGGGACCTGTGGGAGAGCCTGTGAAGTAGGGTGCTCTGCGTGGTGGCTGGAGCGTGAGGCGGAGGAATTCGGAACGTAGCCCCGCCTCGACGCTGATTAGAGGAGCGCCTGGGGAGGTAGTGCGGCGTGACAGGAGAACTGAGGGAGGAGCCGGCATTTCCTGCGGCGAAAGGGAGGAAACTGACGAAAGGAAAGCCACTCGCCCGGCGGAAGTCGGGTCCCGCCTCCGAAGTCCTGCAGATATTGTACCTCGGCCAGGACCCGAGTGAGTTTCCCTGACTTCCCAGCTGTCTGTTACCGGCTGTGTGGACAGAGCAACGCCCAGGAGCCTAGTAAGCTGGGAAGACGACTGCGGGGGCTGAGGGGAGGAAATTGGGAGCATAGACCCCTCGACTTGACCTGGTAAAACTCGGGGGCATCCCCGCCCCTAATAAAAGAAAACCAATTGGCTGGGCGCAGAGACCATTTAAGGGAGAGTTCATAGGAGAGTTTTCCCTTATACCGCTTGTAAGGTTCAGAGAACTAAAAGACAGCGTTTATTCTTCTCATACTCAACCAGGCTTACTGTGAAAAACCAATAGGCGTCAGTTCATTCATGAGGGCAGTAATGTAACTCCTCTGTTCAAAGTACATGAAGCAAAACCTGTCCTGTATGCCTTATATGTTCAAATTACCTGAGAAGGAGTCCAATTACAACTACAAATGAGAGTGATAGGTTCTAGGCGATAAATCACTTCCTTTTGTAATCTGGACTCCAGCTAATTGTCGGCTTAAGCACTGCCTAATTATTGCTATTATAATTTGGAATGGATATTCACAAGGCTTATCTATAGTCATTTTGTACATGTGATCAAATGAAAGTCTAGCACTGAAATATAGTCTGAGCTGTACCGAAACTTGTGATTAAGGTTAGGACTAAGTAACATTTCCTTGTATTCCATGATTTATTGCTGAATTGTGAACTGTAGAGTATTAAATGTGAATTGAAAAACTACTAAGAAAAACGTGATTGAAAGCACACTCAAAGAGGAAAAGATAAACTTTTCTACTTTTAAAAAATTACGGTGCAGTGTCATTTTTGAGTGGATGGACGCTGTGTTACTGTAAGGGTGCGACGCAAGCTTAATACTTTCTGCCTTCGGGAAAGACCTTCCTACTTCGCGCCAAGCTACCCTATGTAGTCTGGTGATCCCAGGTCTAACAAAGCCCATGTTAGATGTGAAGACATATAACATGGGCTTCGATTGGAATTCCATAGAGCATATTATCAAGCACATTATCGCCGCTTTATCGGCAGGTTCCCGCCGATAAAAGCGGCGATAATGTAACGCCCTTTCTTGATAATATGCCCCATTATTTTTAAAAAACCTTCCAGGGTATTATGGGGCACTCCACAGCAGGAAAAGTTAATGTTAAATGAGACGCAACTCCGCTCATTGCAGATTTGCAATTTGATTCTTTTTTTGTGGAGACGGACATCCTACCCTCTCCTCCCAAGTCATTTCATGGCCCCGCGGAGCCCCATATCCATGGCTGTTCAATTTTTTTCTAAAAGTGAGGGGATGCATGGCTTCCCTCTTCCAGCTTTTGCAAGTCCCTAGCTCCATACCGTAGGGGCAATGTTTTTCTAATGGGGAGAGGGTGTTTGGCTCCTCCCTGACTCATGAAAGGACCTTGGGGCCAATCATTCAGGTCCAAATACTTTTTTAAAGAGGAGATCGGTCTGTGGACCCCACTCCATAAGCCTTCTGAAGGGCATAATTAATTATTTGTTGTGAAGAGGACCCCCTCTCTAACCCATCCTGTGCTCCCCAAAACACAGTCACCACGGGCCTGAGAGCAATAGTGTCCTAATGACCCCATCCCCACTACACTGCTGTTCCCTGCCCACAAGATCATGGGCAGGGAGAACTTCAACTCCTTGTCTGTGTTCTTGTACTCAGGGTACACAGCATTGCTCATGCCCGGCAAGACCAAAGGAAAGTTACTCCAGCCTAGTGAAAGCAAACCAATGGAGCTGACTCCGGCTGCACCTGGGATAGGTGCAGTCAAGGGAACTGTCTAGGGCCAAGGGGCCCTGGGGCTTGCTCCTTGCCCTCAGGGGCTGCAGTTGCTATGGGTGTCTCGGGTGGGACAAGACACCCGTTTTATTTTTTCTCTGCACGACTGCTGCTCCTTTATATGTTTAAATAAACATATTAACTCAGGGATGGGCTCCCAGGGGCCTCTGATGCATTCTGACTGCTCAGAGAGGAGGTCAGCATGCTCCACCTCCATTTTAAAAAACATAACAGCCCTCAGGGGTGGGGTCCAGGTTCTTTTGAAGCCTTAGGGGATTCACACACCCCCTCCAAATAAATTAATATGTTGCCTCCAGGACTCACCTACCAGTCAGAGGGGGTATGGTATCTATATTGGTGTATTGAAACTTTTTTGCAGAACAGACTATGGGACTAATTTGGAGGGTCCTAAGATGGCTGCTGCTACCTCTTTGTTGGTATGGTGGCAGCCAATCAGATCTTATCTGTTGGATCAGCTGAGTTCCGGTTCCTAATGATTGTATTAACACCAAATTCACAAAAAGCACGCTTTCTAGACCAAGATCTAGCTTTCTTCCAAATATGGAGTAATTCAGTTATGCTGTTTTTGCAGTCTCACTGTTCAATTTTCCTGTGGAAAAATGCTTGTGGAAACCTTGTTTTGGGACCTTTCTTTTTTCCTAGATCAACCTCACCCTTAGTATTATCTTCACCATGGAGACCTGGATCAACCTCACCCCCATCTCCGACTTCATCACGGTGAGGCTCAATGGCTGCAAGATGATACACTGGGACCGCAGCAATCAACACAGAGCAGGCATCGCCATCATCCACAAAAACACCATCTATTGCACCACCACTGAAGATGACACTGCACTGATCATGGAACACCTCAACTTTCATATCCCCAAACAGATGGCAAAACTACCATCAGAGGCATTCTCACCTATAAGCCCACAGCACCATGTACTAGCTCCTGCAATAACATCCAGGAATTCATCGACTCACTCGTTATCGACTCCATGCACACTATCATCCTCAGCGACCTCAACTTCCACTTAGATTATCCTAAAGACGCACATTTTGACAACCTCCTGAAAGCATGAGCAACACCGGCCTCACCCTACTGATGACTGACCCTAAACGCAGCACAGGACACATGCTAGACCAGATCTTCACTGCCAGCGACAGAATCAAATACAGTCATGTCACCGATTTCAGCTAGATTACCCACACCCTTGTCCACTTCACCATCGTAGGATTACCATGCACCACCATCAGTCACTTAGCTCCTCCCACCACAGCTGGAACAAAGTAACAGAAACTCAATGGATAGATGACCTCAACACCACCCACCCCATCTCCTAAAGCAACCTTGAACAGGCCATCTGGAATTTCATCGCCTAGATAAGGAACTGCAATGACAGAGTTCCCCAATTAAGCCAGCCAAGACCAGCAGGCCCACCAAACAAGCCAATAGGTAAAGACCAGAACTGGTGCACCAGCAGAGACACCACAGACCTAGCCACATTCAAGTCAGCCCTCAACTTATACCACCAATGCCTAAAACACACAAGAAAGGAAGCCATGACAAACCACATAAAAGCAAGCTCCAACCCCAGTAAGCAACTCTTCAGCACTGTCAGTGAGTTCTCCTGCATATCAGCTACTGAGAACACAATCTTCCCTTCCCAGGAACTTTGCAACTCCCTGAGAGACTACTTCAACAACCAAATATCCACCAAATACAGTAACTTCGAACTTCAACACACCAACCTCTACAACCTTGGCACACTGACTGACACCACGCACAGCCATCCGCTCACCACATGGGAACAGCTTACCACTAAGACCACCACAGCCACCATGAACTCGATCCACTCTGGAGCACCTGTCCACACCACGCAAGCAAGGAAATCAGCGACAAACTTGCATCCATCCGCAATGCATGCATCACCATGGATACCTTTCCTATTGGATGAAAACATGAAGAGGTCAGACTCCACCTCAAGAAACCCTCAGTCAACCACAGCAAACTCAAGAACTACTGTCCCTTCTCTCTGCTCTCTTTCCCTGCCAAGGCCTCAAGAAGGCCATCAACTGCCAATTCGCAGAACACCTGGAGAGAAACAACCTGCTGGATAACTCCCAATCCAGTTTCCATGCCAGCCACAGCACCAAGACTGCCCTAATCGCTGCTACCAATGACATCGCAACCCATCTTGACCATGTGGAAACAGTGGCCCTGGTCCTCCTCAACCTCTCAGCAATATTCAACACTGTATCCCACCACACACTCATCAAAAGTCTCCACCACATTGGGATCCAGGGAGACACTCTCATGCGAATTGCATACTTCCTCACGGGATGAACAGAGATGATCTAATTACCCCCCTTCACATCAGAGCCCAAGAGCACCATCTGTGGCATGCCTCAATGTTCATCCCCAGTTCCCCCTTGTTCAGCACCTACATGACACCCTTATATCGGCCAATATCGTTGGAACCCATGACCTCAAAATCATATCCTACATAGATGACATCAAGCTCACCCTATCACTCTCAGAGGACTCTCGCCAGCCTAGGACCAACTTCCACAACTGCATGAAGAGTGTCACCCACTGGATGAAGACCAACTTCCTAAAGCTCAACACGGACAAAGCAGAAGTACTGATTTACAGGAACAACACATCCCCGTGGAATGACACCTGGTGGCCCTCCAACTCGGACCCACACCAATGGACCATGCTCCCAACCCTGGAATCATCCAGGACAGCATGCGCAGCCTTATGATGCCAGATCAATTCAGTCACCTCTGCCTGCTTCTACACCATCTGCATGCTCCAAAAGATCTTCAAATGGTTTCCAATCAGTACCAGGAAAACCGTCACTCAAGCCCCCATAACCACCTGGATGGACTATAAACATGCGTTCTAAGCAGGAATTACCACCCAACTCATGAAGAGACTCCAGGCAAATCAGAACTCAGCTGCCAGATTCATCCTTGCCCTCCACAAATGGACCCAGATCACCCCCACCTCAGGAACCTCCACTGGTTCCCCATCCAGAAAAGTTGCCAATTCAAGATGTTGGCCGTCAATAGCCAAGGGACAGCATACATCAACCACCGCCTGAAAATCCACCAGCCCTTCAGACACCTATGCTCAGCCTCCCTTGCCCTCATGCACATTCCCCACATTTGTCGAAGCTACAGTGAAGGAGGATCCTTCTCCTACCTTGCCGGCACATCCTGGAACGACCTTCATCTCCCAACATCATCCTCTCCTCGAATTCAGCACACAACTCAAATACTGGCTCCTCGACTGATTCGAGCAATAACCTCATGCCTCGATACCTCTCGGGTGATTGGCCGCGTTTTAGAAATTCAAGTTGATTGATTGAAGGATCACCCCAAAACTTTCCAGAAAGGTGAATTAAGTTTTGTTTTGGAAAGTTATATGAAGATTTAACAAACAGCACCAGAGCTCTAAGCAAACCATAAAAATCCATTCCTTATGGACACATGGTCTTAACTTTAACTACTCAGTAGCAGTGCAGTTATGATTAGGCCAGAGTTTTCATTGAAAATGCATTTTCTGTTTTCTTAATGAGGTTAGCATCGTTCAATAAATATACACAAGAATTTCCTAATAAAAATAGTGTATCAACTTTAGTTTTGTCCTGGCAAGTTTTGTGTAGATTAGTAAAGTGGGGCCAAAACAAGGGTTCCTAAATCTGTCATATATCATTTTACCACCCATAGGTTACCTTGCTTCTTAAAACAGAAAGAAACAACTGAATAGATTACATTAAACTTTGCATACAAATGTAACTTTACTCAAGGAATTATAGTTTTCCAGAAATTAGCATTTAAAAAGTCTCCTGGTAAGGGCATGAAGAGGATACATTTAAAAAATCTCATGACTATTTATTCACTAATCTTCTGTGGAATATTTACGTGCTAAAGTCTTCTTTGGGTCTCTGGCAAGTTTCCAGGCTTGCCTTGGGCTAGTTATAGTGATGCTTCTTCACACATTAGGCAATCAACGTTTTATTGTAAGACTTACTGCTGAAGAACTCTTCTTTATGTTATCCAATGCTCACTGTCTTGTGGTTTCTCACTTGACAGTGAGTCATAATATGGAATGCCGTGCCATCTTGTCCTTAAGAGAGTTGAGTCTACGTTGTTTAGCAACCATTGTACTGAAAATAAATGTCACTCTCTCGACCTCTCTAATCCCTTACCACATCACTACTTTTTTCATCACAGGTACTCCCTACTCTCCGGCAGTATGGTACAGGGAGTGGGACCCACTGTAAGGGGAAAATTTGAAATTAAGCTCACTATCCTTAAAGCAATATTCTATGGCTCATCACACAGTAGTTAACATCTCTATCTCCTATTACCAACTTTTGGAAATAATCGCGCTAAGCGTGATTATCTCCAAAAGCTAACGCCTGCCCAGAGCTGTTCTTAGCCATGTTATCCAATGGGAGGTGGATAACATGGCTAAGAGCATTGTCACGATAATGCATGAATATCGCTGACTTTACAGCGATATTCATGCATTTCGGCCGATTTTTATTGCTTAGGAGATAAACCTGACAATAGCAAGGCTCATAAGCGATAAAAATCGGCGGAGCTCAGCGATATTAAAATTGCCGCTAAACCAACATAGCGATAATTATCGCTAGTTGTTGGTAATATGCCCCTTGGTCCTTTCTGCAGGGTCATCTCGAAATGTTGTGCATTCACCCTCCATTTTTCTGAACCCATTATAGATTGGTCTTTAGGACTCTGCACAGTTTACCCCTGCTAACCAGTGCTAAAGTGATTGTGCTCTCTCCTTAAAACATGATCGACTTGGCTTATACCCAATTGGCATGTTTAATTTGCTTGGCAGTCCCTAGTAGAGAGGTACCACATATACACAGTGCCTGTAAATTAAATTATACCAGTGGGCCTGCAGCACTCATTGTGCCACCCTCTTAAGTAAAGAACCTGTTTTTAATCTGATTTCACATTCGTTACTTTGGCAAAGGAATAACAACTCACTATAGAAAATGCTACACGGGGAGCAGTTTTATGAAAAAAGTTTTATATATCAAATTTCATTTCATGGGGTACAGTTTTGTTAAAAAAACAATAATGAATAATCAGCAATGTACAAGTGGATAAGACATTTATAAATTGTTTTTTTAAGTCCACTTGCGTTGTAGTCCACTCTTGTTATAAATTATCACACAACGAAACAATGTCAAAGTAACCAAAGATAACGTTGTATAGAACTTAATCCAACATAAAACAAGAAGAAGAAAAGATGTGGACTGATGTGTCGACGTTTCGGCCTTATTGTTGATTAATCCTCAAGGCCATCCTCAGGACTTTTAATCTTTAATAAAATTAGACCCCCTGAGTCTCTAAATGGACAGCTTTGTTTATCTGGATGGTATGGTGCCTCTATTGCTTCTATGTAAACCGTGCCTATCCTGATTAGTACAAATTCGTATTGCACTGTGATTTTGAAGAGTAGTATTGTCCGCTGTCCCAGCGTGAACCTGCTCTTAATGGACAGCTTCGTTGATCTGTATGGTACGGTACCACTATTAGTTCTATGTCAACCGTGCCTGTCTGATTCGTTCAAATTCGTATTGCACAGTGATTCCGAAGAGTAGTATTGTCAGCTGTACCACCGTGAACTTATGTGAAAGAATCCTTCGGCGTGGCTCTGTCTCACGGGAGTGATTAAATCACTCCCGTGAGACAGAGCTTGAATCACTCCCGTGAGACAGAGCCACAATACTACTCTTCGAAATCACTGTGCAATACGAATTTGAACGAATCAGACAGGCACGGTTGACATAGAGCTAATAGTGGTACTGTACCATACAGATCAACGAAGCTGTCCATTAAGAGCAGGTTCACGCTGGGACAGCGGACAATACTACTCTTCAAAATCACAGTGAAATACGAATTTGTACTAATCAGGATAGGCACGGTTTACATAGAAGCAATAGAGGCACCATACCATCCAGATCAACAAAGCTGTCCATTTAGAGACTCAGGGGGTCTAATTTTATTAAAGATTGAAAGTCCTGAGGATGGCCTTGAGAATTAATCAACAATAAGGCCGAAACGTCGACACATCAGTCCACATCTTTTCTTCTTCTTGTTTTATGTTGGATTAAGTTCTATACAATGTTATCTTTGGTTACTTTGACATTGTTTCGTTGTGTGATAATTTATAACAAGAGTGGACTACAACGCAAGTGGACTTAAAAGAACAATTTATAAATGTCTTATCCACTTGTACATTGCTGATTATTCATTATTGTTTTTTTAACAAAACTGTACCCCATGAAATGAAATTTGATATATAAAACTTTTTTCATAAAACTACTCCCCGTGTAGCATTTTCTATAGTGAGTTGTTACTCCTTTGTCAAAGTAACGAATGTGGAATCAGATTAAAAACAGGTTCTTTAATTAAATTAAGTTGATCACAAAATCAAAGTCAGTCAAGCTTGATCAATTTCCTGTTTCTAAATCACTTTGAAATCAATAGACATCAGAAAAAATCCCTTGCAAGCAATTTGCATTCATTATATCTTAGCCCAAGCTCACAAGGGTATATTGGGTCACCCACTTTTAGAAACCTACCCTCTTAAGTAGCCTTTATAAACCTGTCTCAGGCCTACCATTGCAGCCTGTGTGTGCAGTTTTAAGCTGACAGGTTGACCTGATAAGATAAACCTCTTGCCAGACTCAAACCTTCGTTTTCAATACATAAAAGTCACCCCTAAGGTAGGTTCTATATGGCCTGAAGGATGGGAGGGCAGCCAGGGCCGCTGCAGGTAAGAGCTGTGGGGCCGGCTGGGGGTATTTTGAGAGACGACCACGAGAGGAAATTAAATAAATAATTCATTTTCCCTTGTGGTTGTCTATCAAAATCCCCCCCAGCTGGCTCAACCGCCTCATCGTCTTCCCTGCAGGGGCCACAGCTGGGGCAGGGTGCAATATATGTAAAAAGTTGGACATGCACTTTCAAGTTTTACATGTCCTAGTTGTGAAAAAAAAGCATTTGTCTTTCACTACTGTGAGGCTTACTTAAGTTACCTTATTAAATTGAACAAGCTGTAGCTTCCAGTTAGGAGCAGGTGAACAGTGTGAATTTGGTGTCTGAAGAATTGTATTTAAAAGTCCACTTTAATAATAAAGTTGTATTTTTAGTCACAATTCTGAAAATGACACTTTTAGAAAGTTGACATTTTCGAATCCTAAACATTGTGTGCCTGCAGATGGATCCTGGATCACATGACTAAGTGTAGCTGGCAGTTGGTCTTTGTAAGTTGCTCCCAGACAGTGAGACAAAGGGAAGCTAGGTGTTGTCAGTTTAGTCCGCTCTGAGTTAATGAGAGAGAGGAGCTGTGACCTATCACAATTGCACGTCACCAAGGTTCTGCATGAGCACTCTCCCAAATGGTTTTGACACTAGTCTATTGTGTCTCCAAACAAGCTAGTGCGAGAACAGGAAGGGAGGAGATGCTTGACACTCTGGGTGAGCTTCTCCTACTTTGAAATAGGCTCCAGGTATAAATATTAGACCTCAGACCCCAACTGTACAATGCACTTCTGGTCCTGTGCACTCTGCCAAGAAAAAGGATTCCTGGCTGCTGAAAGGATTGCCACTCTGCTGGACTGCTGCTCTGAAGCACTGCTGCCCTGCTGTACTGATCGGCTACCCTCTTGCCTAGTTGAGAAGGATTGGCCCTGCATATCTAAGTGCAAGACCACAGAGAGACTCCAAGGGCTAGTGGGCTGGCCACCTGATTTGAAGCCTCAAGGACAGAAAATGCTTTCAACAACCTTGAACTCAGTACTTGGACTCTGCCATTTGTGAGTGCTACCCTGCTAAGTGATGCTACCATAGTCCTGGACCCTTGTAGTGGGCCTGAAGGTGCTCTGTTAGTCCATCTGTGGACCCAATAGAACTGACACATCTTCGCTGCAGTGCAGTGCAACCTTGAGCAGAACTGTTGCATCACTTCTACTGTGTGGACTTTCACGGCACCAGGATTTCGCATCACAAACTTGAACCCGCAACTCGACCTAACCAGAGCCCCAACCCTCAAAGTGGTGCCTCTCCAGTACTAGGCCCTTGGAAGTGGTGCTAAAGGTGCCCAGATAGTCAAAATTCAAAACTTTGGACTTAAAACCTTTTGGCTAAAATTGCTCTGAGGAGTGAGAGAAGACCAGGCCACCCTGCTTGTCTAGTCACCCAAGGTAAATCACTGGTCAGCTTGAATTCGCAGAAGCCCCCGCTACATTCCTCTCTGCAGCAGCAAATCCTGTTCAGTGGTACTTTGCAAAATGGGTATCTGGTCTCATTGAACCCTTGACTGCTATAGCCTCCAGCCTCATTGCGAAGAAAATTTTCAACTTCCAAAAGAAAAACTATATCTAAATGTGGAAATCTTCATTGTCCAGCAGCTCCCTGACAATGACGCCTCCTCCTCGGACACCGCCTGCAGCCGTGTCCCACTGAATTTAGTTGAAATTTCTTTTAAGTCCAAAGGTAAGCGCTGACTGGACCCAATCCACTTTATGGTTCTAACCTGCGCTCAATCTCTATTGGCTATATTTTTAGACTGTGATTGGGTCTTGCATGACTATAAGTCTGCGGTTTTCGCTTTCTTCTTTTAGGCACTAGTGCTTAACATTAACTTTAGAATTTCATAACTATGATTCCACTAACTGGATTATTGTCAATTTGGTGTCAAATACATTATTAACATTTACTTTATTTTTCTAACTTGGGGTGAGATTTTTCTTTCGCTGTGTTTTCACTTTATTACTGTTTTTGTGCTGCATAAATACATTATACGTTGCCTTTAAGTTAATCCTGACTGCTCTGTGCCAAGCTACCAGAGGGTTAAGCATAGGTTAATTTAGTGAGTTTTGTGGTTCACTCTATCAGGGATTGTGGTTGTTGCTTAAGCAGGGTTAAGAACCCAATCAGCCACCTAACCAATCTCACACAGGAAGACTCTCCTAAGCTGCCAAAATACAACTTACGGAAAAAGTAAGGGCATTCTGGTTGGGAGTACAGAGTACTCTTTCAAAATGTAGTGCATTTCCATTGACTGTTATTTGCAGCGCATTTACTATATCACACTTGTAATATGGTGGACGGAACAGCTACCACTTTTGACAGAGGATATAGGTGGGAAGCAGGTCATAAATAACACCACTTTGTACCTACTTTTGGAGCCAGTAAACACACAGAAAAAAATATTGGATTATAGTGCTTCTTTAGTGGAGAACTACTAAAAATACTTTCCAAATCACATGGAACAATTTTAAACACTGCTTAGCTAGCCAATTAATGGCATATGGATGATATGCATCCATGCACAGTCATTTAAAGGCATAGACTAATTACTAATTTCACTGCCTCACTTCAATCAGCTTTCTAAGTGCCCGATTCACAAAAGTAATCTGAGACAAAATCCTAACTTTACAAATTTCAGTATTCACAAAAGGCATTTAGTAGTATTAAAGTTAGGAATCCTAGTCACTTTCTCCATTTGGATCAAGGGATAATCTAAATGATTCATTTTTAAACATAATCTGGGGTTCTATAATGAACTAATCCGTATACCAGTTATAGTGAGGTGTTCTTACAATGGAAGGGGTGATAACAGCATGATAGACTTCCTACTATTCCCCCAGCGTTATTCAACACTAATCTTAGAGTTTCCTATTTATGACATAGCGATTAGCGATCATTCCCTCCAAAGTGTCGCCTTGAATTTTGACCTTGCTGGCCAGTCACGAGGTGCACTAAATGTCACTGCACTAGAGGAAATTGCGATTACCCGCCATAATGGGTATGTGTTAAGATGGTCCCTCATGGATCTATCTAACTTCTTAGCAAAACTGATTCAAAAAAAGAGGGAGTCTTTTGAAGCATGCCTAGATGAAACTACAGAGGCACACAAGTTTATTTTAGCATTCAATCGTCTAAAGAAGGGCATTGGCGAGGGGCTACATGCAGAACAGAAAATACCAAGGTGGGGGTTTGTGGCTGGTTCGATTCAGCGGGAACAAAAACTCACAGAAATTTGAAATTAGCCTTAGCTGAACAACCTAGATCTGTAAGTAAAGTCAGGCAGTGTAGACTAGCGTATAAATCAGCCATTAAACAATGGAAAAGAAACCTGAAGGAAGAAACGTGGAACAGATTACTTGATGCTAGTCTGTCTAATGATTATCATGGCATGTCATCAATTCTCCTTCCCATAATTTCCCAGACTGCCCTCGTACAGAGATAGCCATTACAGAGGCTGCATGGATAGCACTTTTGACTAACCTGTATTCCCCATAGGAAGACATTGTAATCACCCCCTCATTGTTTCGGCTCATATTGCGCCACCCCTCTTACCAACGCTTCCAATTTCGCTGGACCTTTAGAGGTGACGAGCTATCCAGATTTTTCCTTGGACCAAGTTGTTCTGGCACTGAAAGCAAGTGAGGGGGCGTAAAGCCCCGGGGCCTGATGGGCTCCCTATTGACCTGTTTAAATGTAATATTGAGCTTTGGGTCCCCATTCTTACTTGCCAAAACCAAGGCTTTTTATCAACCTGGCCTGAGTCAATTATTGTCCCCTTATTTAAGAAGGGTGACTGTAACAACCCAGGAAAATCTCTCTTCCGGACTGCTTGGTTAAGGTGGCTGGTCGCAGGATGACTTCAGGACTGGGCTAAAACAAATAATATACTCTCGGACCTACAGTACGGTTTTAGGGCTGGGCTGGAAACTGTAGAGAAGGCCATTAATTTAGATGTATTAATTGGCAAGTACGTGTATATGAACAGTGGCAATTTGTTTTTAGATTTTGTAGATTTATCTTGTGCTTATGATTTGGTAGTTCACCATAAGCTATGGGCACCCATGGCCAATATGGGCGTGGACTGCACTATTGTGAACTTCCTTGGAGATTTGTACGCCCAAGGCAGAGGTAGAGTACATTATGGCCTTAACGGCATCTGTACTGAGCCCTTTAAAACAGGAATCAATCAATCAATCAATCATGACATTTGTATAGCGCTCTACTCACCCGGAAGGGTCTCAAGGCGCTGGGGGAGAGGGGTCCGTTACTGCTCGAAAAGCCAGGTCTTGAGTTGCTTCCTGAAGGAGAGATGGTCCTGGGTTAGCCGAAGGTGGATGGGGCGGAAGTTCCATGTCTTGGCTGCCAGGTAGGAGAAGGATCTTCCTCCGGCGATGGCTCTGCGGATGCGTGGAACGGTGGCTAGGGCGAGGCTGGTCGATCGTAGCTGGCGGGTGGGCGTGTAGAAGGTCAGGCGGTCGTTGAGGTACTTGGGGCCCAGGTCATGGAGGGCCTTGTGTGCATGGGTGAGGAGTCTGAACGCGATCCTCTTGCTGACGGGGAGCCAGTGCAGGTCTCTCCGGTGGCCGGAGATGTGGCTGTTTCGGGGGATGTCCAGAACGATTCATGCGGAGGCGTTCTGGATGCGTTGGAGTCTTTTCTGAAGTTTGGCTGTGGTTCTGGCGTAGAGGGTGTTTCCGTAGTCCAGTCGGCTGGTGACGAGTGCCTGGGTGAGCGTCTTCCTGGTTTCGGTGGGGATCCAACGGTAGATCTTACGGAGCATGCGCAGGGTGTTGAAGCACGATGATGAGACGGCGTTGACTTGTCTGGTCATCGAGAGGGAGGAGTCCAGGATGAAGCCCAGGTTACGTGCGTGGTCCGTTGGCTTGGGAGTGGTGCCCAAGGCAGGGGGCCACCAGGAGTCGTCCCAGGTGGAGGGCGATGACCCCAGGATGAGGACTTCCGTCTTGTCTGAGTTCAGTTTCAGGGGGCTGTTCTTCATCCACTCGGCGACGTCTTTCATCCCTTCGTGTAGGCTGGTTCTGGCGGTGGCGGGGTCATTGGTGAGGGAGAGGTTCAGCTGGATGTCATCGGCGTAGGAGATGATGTTGAGGTTGTGTTGGCGTGCGATGGCTGCGAGGGGGCTCATGTAGAAGTTGAAGAGGGTGGGGCTGAGCGATGATCCCTGTGGTATGCCGCAGATGACTTTGGTGGCCTCGGATCTGAACGGGGGGAGGCGGACTCTCTGGGTTCTTCCGGCGAGGAACGAGATGATCCACTCCAGTGCCTTCTCTTGGATTGCGATGTTGCTGAGGCGCTGCACTAGGGTGCGGTGGCAGACAGTATCGAACGCTGCGGAGAGGTCTAGGAGGATGAGGGCCGCTGTCTCCCCGTTGTCGATCAGGGATCTGATGTCGTCAGTGGCTGCGATGAGGGCGGTCTCGGTGCTGTGGTTGGCTCGGAAACCGGACTGCGAGTGGTCGAGGGATCCGTTCATCTCGAGGAAGGCGGCAAGCTGTCTGTTGACGGTCTTCTCGATGACCTTGGCAGGAAAAGGGAGGAGCGAGATGGGGCGGAAGTTCTTGAGGTCGATGGGGTCCGCTGATGGTTTCTTCAGGAGGTCGCTGAGCTCGGCGTGCTTCCAGCTCTCCGGGAAGGTGGCGGTGTTGAAGGAGGCGTTGATGATGTCCCGGAGTTGGGGTGAGATGTTTGAGTCGGCCTTGTTGAAGACGTGGTGGGGGCAGGGGTCGGTTGGGGATCCGGAGTGGATGGTGTTCATCGTGCGGGTGGTGTCTTCGGTGCTGACCGCGGTCCAGGCGCAGAGGGTGATGGTGGGGGGCGTTGGTTCGGTGGTTGGGTGCGTGTTTGGTGCGCCGAAGCTGTTGTGTATTTCGGCGATCTTGCGGTGGAAGAATGAGGTGAGTGAGTCGCAGAGGTCTTGCGAGGGAGTGATGTCGTTGTTTCCGGTGCTGGGGTTGGAGAGCTCTTTGACGATGCTGAAGAGTTCCTTGCTGTTGTGGGCGTTGTTGTCCAGTCGTTCTTTGAATGCCGTCTTCTTGGTGGTGCGGATCAGCTGGTGGTGTTTGCGGGTGGCGTGCTTGAGGGCAGTCATGTTGTCTGTGGTCTGGTCGTTGCGCCAGGCTTTCTTGAGGGTGCGGCAGTTCTTCTTGGAGTTCTTAAGTTCGTCGGTGAACCAAGAGGCTTACTTGCTGCCGTGTCTGCTGGGCGGGGTCTTCAGTGGTGCGAAGTCGTCTGCGCAGTTGGTGATCCACTGTGTGAGGTTGCTGGCTGCTTTGTTGGGGTCTGTTGTGCTGGCGGGAGGGTTCTGGATGAGGCAGGTGGTGAGGTGGTCGGCGGAGATCTTGTTCCAGCTCCTGCGAGGAGCCTGTTGCGGGTGGTGGTGGGTCGTGGTTCTTCTGAAGCTGAATTGGACGCAGCTGTGGTCAGTCCAATGAAGTCGGGTGGAGTGGCTGAAGGAGATGTACTTGCTGGAGGAGAAGACTGGGTCAAGCGCGTGGCCGGCATAGTGGGTGGGGGTGTTCACCAGTTGCTTGAGTCCGAGGTTGGCGAGGTTGTCCAGCATGGTGGTGGTGTTGCTGTCCTTGTTGTTCTCTAGGTGGAAGTTAAGGTCCCCTAGGAGGATGTAGTCTGAGGAGGTAAGGGCGTGCAGGCTGATGAAGTCTGTGATGTCTTCGCTGAATTGTGTGCGTGGTCCCGGGGGTCTGTAGATGAGGGTAGATGAGGATGCCTCTGAGGGTGGTCTTGGGAGAAGGAAGAGAGGTACACCAGGGAAGCGCAATCTCTCTATTAATAACGTAGGCAACATACTGGCAAGCAAATGTGCCGACCTACCCCAGGTGGGATATCGGCCTATACCAGCACTTTTCTATGCCAATCATGCAGTGTTAATGGCCCGCATTCCCATTGCCCTGCAGCAATTAGTGGATGAGTTTGCTCAGTTCATACAAAACCTTGGGCTAAAAATTAATATAGGCAAAACCTTTGCCATGAAGATTGGGAAGAAGGCACTCGCTGCCGTGATCTCCTTATTGATGGTTCCATAATTCAGTTCACAGAGTCATTCTCATATCCGGGCATTGTCTTCAATCGGGGTATTGGCAAGGGGCGATTAAATCAAGGCGACTCCACTTTATGAAAACAACAATGGCTCTATTAGGTTTTGCTAGATAGCTTGGTTTTAAACATCCAAAGGAAATGATGACAATTTATAAGGCCAAATGTAGATCCACTGCTTTGTATGGGGCTGAGCTCTGGGGGCATGGAAAAATTGATATACTACGGCTTGAAGAAAATGCTTTTTTAGGTCTCTCCTTGCTCTCTTGAAAAGTAGCCCAACCTATGTTTGGCACTCCGAACTAGGTGCCCATTACATAGCAGATATGATCAGGATCCAGCTAGTGCTATTATGGCAAAAAATATGGTCATCTGAACATACAATTCTAAATCGAGCCATAATTTCTGATTGCCAAAAATCCTCACATGCCCTTAACATCCCATGGCTCAAATATGTGTACTACTTTCTGACAGACCTCGGCCACCCCGAATATTTCAATCTCCCGAGAGCTTGGTCAATGTTTAAAGGAAAGCCCTGAAACTGAAATGCATCTCAATATTGGAGGAAATCAGATTAGCATCTGAAATCTGTAAACCCACTATGTTGAGGAATCCTATGATCTTGACTAGTTTGTATATGCAACCATATCTAGCCAATGTGTATAATCTGCGCCACAGGTTTGTCATAACCCGTTTTCGGTTGGATATTTTTCATCATTTAATTAGTTTTCCTACTAACAACTGATCACCTGACCTGGGGAATTGTTCCCGTGATGATACTTCACCACAGAACACCATGCATACCGTGCTTTTCTGTAAACCCTTTTCAGGGTTGAAACAGAAACTCATTAAACCCTTGTTATTACAGCTGTGTTTTACACAATGCCGCTCAGCTTTTATTTATCTGCAAATGCTAGAGAAAATTTTATTTGTTCATGTTGGAGGGATGGGCAGAAATAGAAACTAGGAGGCTTGAGTGGTGGTTTAATGGTTAGATTTTTATTGAAATAGGGTTAATGACAATGGTAGTCTTGCAGCTTTCCGTGGTATGGATGGTCAGGTGGTTATGTTATTGAGGGAGTCTCCTGGCTCCATTTACGTCTTCTCCGGGGTCGTCTTGGTTCAAGGTCTGGAGTTTGCCATCCAGGAGTTTCTCCAAGAGAATAGAGTGGTCAGCAGACTGTACTATCTCAAATAGGGTTACCATCACCAAACCCAAAGTGAGAACATAAGTGAAAAAATAAAAGAGTAAGGGTAAAGTGCAAACCCTCCTCCTCTAACAGGATATAACAATAGAAATAGGCTCTTCTATCTCTGACCTAAAGTCGGTCTAGTTTATGGGATATCTTCTCCCCTTTTCACTCTAGCCTTCACAAGCCCTCAGAGCCCGTGTCAAAACCAAGAGATGCTGCTACGAGTCTCCAAAATTAGGGAGAGATGCAAGGTATGGAATTTTACAGCTAATAAAGCAGGAGCAACACGGGACTCATACCCTTTGTCGGGTCCCGGTCACATAAAAACAAACGGCAGTCTGTGCATTTGTGAGAGGGTGCATTAATCAAGGGTTGGGGGTTGTGCTTGGGCTAAAGGAGATGTGTGAACTCCCTTCTCCCCCCTCACCTTCTACGCCACTCACCCTGTCTGCCGCAACTCTCCAGAGTTGTCGTGGCTTTCCAGCATACTCTGGGGCGTCCACCAGTCTTCGGACCAGCTTTCTATGTCCTCCCTGCAATCTTCGCATATCATTGTTGCGTCCTCAATCTTCTTGCCTCCAGGCAGTTCCTGCTCAATTTGTTGATCCGTCGAGCTTGTGGTGGGGCTCAGTGTCTTCGGGTTTCTCCTCCAGTCCACCCCTTCTTCCTCCGTCAGCTCCCTAAAAGCCTGTTGTCCCACCTTTTCCGGTGTCCTCTTGTGCACCCATTCATTGGGCTTTCCCTCCTCCTTTGTTGTTTCTTGTAGAGAGGAGGGAGGTGTTGTGGTTAACTCTTTGCATTCCCCAACCGTGTCCAGACCGATGGGAGCGGAAAAGGGTGAGTTTTGGTTCTCATCCCGTAATACTCTTTCACAGTGCAGTAATGTCACGATTATTGCTGCCCGTTAATAACTACAGGAAGCAGTTGTAAATAGTAATCATGTGATTGTGCAGTGATGACAGTTTCTTTTAATATTATTTTTAATATTCTTGTTTTTATAGAGAATAACTTTTGTACCTTGTTTTAAACTCATACTTTGGGTATTTTAAACTTTTTTCATGTATGTATTTTTTTAGCTTTTATGATTCACTTTGTGAATTTTGAATAAAGCTTATTTTGATTGATTGATACTACTAAATGCCTTTAGTGAATGCTGAAAGTTGTAAAGTTAGGATTTTTCACAGTTTTGTAGTAGTAAAGTTAGGAATCCTAACTTAACTACTACTAAATGCCTTTTGTGAATACCGAAAGTTGTAAAGTTAGGATTGTGTCTCAGATTACTTTTGTGAATCGGGCCCAAGAACTTTATGTTTGTGGGCTACAAAGTGACGCAAGTCTGCAAACATAGGCCTGGCTGTGATGAATAGTAAAAAGGAGCCTTTCACTGATGATATGGTGTATTCTTTTCCTCTGTTACAGGATTGCAGTCAGCAAAATGTCGATCCTGCAACCTTGCAACGTCCTCCACAAACGATGAAATAGAGGCTATTCCTTCGACAGCTGTAAGACTGTTAATAACAGGCAACTGAAAGTCAAGGAAACACATCATTCTTCATGTGGTGGTCGAACGATAGACAGCACAGGCATGTACGTTGCCAAATGTCCAACACTTTCCCTACTTTTCGCTTACGTTGATGTTTTAATAGTAAATTTGACACACCCGAGGTCTAACATTTTCCCTACTTATTCTTTCATTGGAGTGGGAATAGCTAATTCCATCACCTTTTCCATTGTTGGTCATATTGGAGTGGGAATTGTAAATCTCGCCCCTCCAAAGTCAAACACTTTTCCTATTTTCGCATATGTTACAGTGGGAATAGTAAATCTTACCCTTTAAAGTCCTATACTTTCCCTGCTGTTTCTACAATTGAAGTGGGAAGAGTAAAGCTGATTACTTCAAAGAATAACACTCAACTATTGCTCAATTAGGATAGTTAATAGTTAGTTATTTTTTTATATTCTTTAATTATTTATGAAATTAAATAATTTGCAACTCTTTTTTAATTGTCAGATTTTCTTCGTATTTTACTCTAAATTGAATTTTAAAAATAAGTTGTTCTTTTTTATATATCTATTTTCATTATGTTATATGCATTATTAATATTTTGACTATACTTTTTTTCTTAAACCTTTAGATAATTGTATGAATTTTTAAGTACATATTGTGATTTTTTAAAGTAAAATGTATATACATTTTTAAATCTTTTCATTTTTTATTTATGTTTTTTTAAACTGTAATTGCTAAATTACATTTAATGTTCTATATAGTAAATTTTTATATACTTACCTGGTTTTTGACGATATTCGGGTGTACATCTTGATATTCTTTTCAATATATATGTATCGCAAGAGTTTTGTTTTCTGTGTATCATACAGCCCCTTTTTCAAGCTTCTTACAAATACGCACCTAGGGTAATCCTTTCCAGTGACTTTAAATAGTACAGCAAGCCATTGTCAAGCTTACAAGTACTAACCTGTATGGTGCTTGACCTGTTGGAGCAAGCTGGATCCACAAATACTTGCTACTTATTCCACTCTACTAATTCCACTCTACATCCCTTGCTTCACTACTACTTTAGACAAACAATAGTCGCAAGTGGCCCAGTAGGGTAAAGGGTAATGGGGAAACTAAATATATTCAACACAATGCAAATTGTAACTTGTACAATTGTTATTAATGCATTCAGTCTTTGCTGAAAAGCCCAGAAAATAATTCTAGTCTTTGTTGCTTCACAGGCAAGGTATGCCTAAGACTTTCATAAAATCAGGGAAGTCTTGTTTTCTCAAATTGTAATATGCATGCATTACAGCTGAAATCTGCTATTTTGCAGAGTTCTCTGACTCAATTCTTGTGAATCGCCCATAGCTGAAAGCTTCTTCCCTGAAAGGCTGAAGTCACTACATAGTTGCTTAAAACCAGAGATCCTTTCAGGTAAGGATTATAAATAGCAAGTGTATATACAGATCTGGGCAAGACTGATATAGAAGACTGCACCCAAGACAGCAGCATTTGTCACAAGATTTGAATAGTCTCATTGGAACATGGTGGTATGAAAAACATAGGGACACTGAACTTGGAAGAATGCTAGTCATTGCTCATGCTTACATTTTTAACAATAAGCATAAAACCCATAAAACCATATTGAGTGAGCATTAATAACTGGTTTCAGTACCAGAGAATGTCTAGTGCTCAGGAGGCTTCCAGAGTAGTTGAGCAATAATCACTGGTCTCTGGGCCAGAGATTGCACAGGTCTGGCAGTCACAGCGCCAGCACTGTACTACTCACTGGGAAGCAGCACTTCTGTATGCAAGGTGTTCACATAAAGATGATACAAGTTATGAAGAAATAATGAGGAAGGGTAAGCTGAAAAATGTATTGTGGAGTCCAACACTCTATATACTCTCAGGGTGTATGAGTAATCAGTGGTGCTCTTGCACAAAAAGTACACCTTGATGCTTTAATGAGCTTGGTGGCAGGGTATGTACTACTTGAACAGCAGATGACGTTTGCAGAGGATCAATGACTTGTCAACTGTTATATTCTTCCCAGGAGTATAAATCTCTGGACACTTGGTGGACACATTTTCTGGATGGTACCAGGGCAATATTGCAGAATTGAAGTGCAGAATCAAAAACCTTTCTCAGGCCATGACCATTGCCCATCAGTAGGGGTAGAACAATAGCTCTGTAGGGTTATGTTTGGTTTGTGCATGAGGCCCATGTTGAGCAAAAGGACCAGAATTTATTTCAGCTATCGACGTGGAGTGCAAGTCACTGGCTTGCTCTAGATTGAGGCACCAGAGTGCCTCCATGCTCCCTCAGAAAGTATTTGTCAAACAACTATCTTAGGCAACATTTCCTCAAGGATGGAAGCAGTCAACAAACAAAATAATTCCAGTTTTAACTTTACATCCAGTATTTGCAGTGAAAAGTGTGGTTTGTGACTGAAATACATTTAGTGGATTCCACTTTAGCTCTCTACCTGTGCTTGGTGTCGTACGTGCCTGCACTGTAGATTGATCTACTATGCCACTTTCTCTCAGTCCACAGATTATGCATGTATCGGGACACTAGTAATTCCATGTTCCTGAGAATCACTGGAAGATGAGTCCTCATCGGATTGCATGCCACCAACGGAAAAATCACTTCCAGAGTATGTTCCATGCTGTCCCTAACATGGTCTCTCAGTACCAGAAAATTAGTTCAAAGATCTCTTGCATTATTTGAGTTAGAGCCTGAGCAGCAGTCATCCACCAAGAAGCCATATCTGTTTAGTGTCTAAAACTATCTAACACTTTTCTCCTTTTCTTTCCCATGTCATGCAGGTATAATACAGACTCACTCTTAAAAATTAATGATGTGTGTGTGTGTGTTTGTGTGAGCGTGTGATATGATCTGAAATAAAGTGAAAGTGAAAATGAAGTAAAGACAACGAATTAGCACAATAAAAAGAAAACATGTACTTATCTCACAGGATTAGAACCAAATAACATCTCAATAGAAGCTACAAGACAATACCAAGAGAAAAATATTACTTCAAATTGCAATACCTGTAATAAAGTAAAGGTATATATTAACAATATTAGTCTCTCGCACTGAACCGAACTACTTTGTGCGAGAATCTTGTCCTTGTGAAAGGGCATCATGGCATCATTCACACTGAATTTGGCCAATGGCTGAAGTGGGTTGGCCCGCTACCTTATGACGTATGCAGTTGTAGGTGAAAACAAAATGTGAATGTCACACTAACAAATCAAAGGTTGAGTGTGCTGACCCATTGCCCGATGCTGTGGTGGGCAGAAGCGTAATGTCACAATAACAGATCAGATCAATGGCTGCAATGAGCTGACTCTTTACAACTTGCCCTATGATTCATTTGCCATGTCAATATAACTGATCTAAGGCTGAAGTGGTCTGACCTATTGCCCCGGGACCAATGCTGTGGTGCACTGTCATAGGAATAGAAACCTATGATGTGAAGGATGGAAGCAAAATGTAAATGTCACAATAATAGATCAAATACTGACTGCTTACCCTACAATGTATGATGCGGTGGGGGAATGGCTGCAATGTTTTTCTTTCCTGGAAGAGGGTGGATAATCCCATGCAAGTGGGTCAGAGTGCCTTCCCCAATGACAGGCTAGGAAAACTTCATAAATTGAGTTGGGACCCCTAAGGGGGTCACCTAATGCCTGAGGATGATAATCATCCCCCTCTCCAGCATCCCTATGACAGCCATAGTGAAAAATGTACCTGGATGCAGGCCGTAGCAATCACTAGCTTCTCTGATGTGCTGTCTGGTAAGCCAATGGGATAATTGTGCCATGGGGGTTGCTGTTGTCATTGATCAGAGTTTGAAGGAGCGGGGGCTGACCAGGAATCGTCTGTCTCAGCCATCATATTTTTTTAACGAAGGAAAGGGTCAGTACAAGCATCATAGGTTATCTCATGCCCCACCTCATGACGAGATGTTCCCAACATGCACATTACCGGGGTAGTGAGCATGAAGAGTACATCTTCTCAACCACATTTATTTATTAAAATATTTAAAAAAAACATAAATATAATTATCTAAAACAAATAAGCTAAAAATAGGAATAATGAACCCTGATCGATAAATGATTTTACCCAAAAAAAGACATTTCATAAACATTAACCAAGGATTAGCATTTACCCATCCCATCATGGGGCAGGGCATGTATGAACCTATGATGCTTATACAGGAGGCTTCACTATCTTATTCAATATTGCACTGTACTGCTCTCCCACAATATCAAGCACAGGATCTTTGCTGGCTGGGCTGCGTTGAATGAGTGTTTAGTAAATCTATTTCACAGAACAGGAAGAATGCTAAACCCTACTAGAGACACCAATGCAGAAATAGGCATCCCCCACATCAAGATTTTATTATGGAAAACAATTTAAGGTATGGAAATGGAATTACTATTTTTGATCCAAACCAAAATCTCTTACCCCTAAACCAGTAACCTATTTGACTCCTGGATGGAAACTTCAAAACCTTTCCATCAGTCTGCTTCCAAATCCGCCGCTGCTACTTCTCTTCTTTCTGTTATGTATGCTATGTTCTTTCTGCCAGTCAAAGCGCCGGGACGCCCCTTAGCTGGGGCAGCTGTGCGCTATACAAGTTATTATAACATATAACATAACATAACATCTACACCATTACATGCCAATACCGGAATACCTCATTCCATTAATGTTTACACTACTCCCCTATCAAATAGCATGGTAGGATATCTGTCATTGCCAAATGCACCCATGAACACACAGTCAAGGCAATCATTTTCATTATAATTGTGTGTTTTGTCACCATTTCAAAAATGTACACTAAGGATATTATACTCCACAAAAAGGAAATTTCAATTTTAAGTTAAAAAAACTATTTGCCCTAAACTTTGGTCCAACCCCTGATGTCCTTAAACATTATAATGTACTAATTGATTAACTATTTTATTAAAAAAGTGAGAAATACGTAAATTCTGTTCTAGAGTAATTTCAGCTTACAGAGGTTGGATGTCTGCACCTATTTGAAGACAGATGCAGACAAGCATGATTTTACATAGAATGATGAAATGTGTACCAGAATAGTCTAACTAAGGAAGTAAAGATAAATAACACAGTTGAAGAATGGCAAAATTCCTTTAAAAAAACAATAATATAGTCACCACCCAAAATTGTATCAGTTTTATCGAAATTCAACAGCAGGAGTGTAGTTATCAAGATTTCCATATGAAACAATCACTAGCACCGACCTCTAAACTAAATCTTTCTAAACAAACTCAAGATATTCATGCTATGCTAACAAAGTATAACTATACCAGAAGCTAAAAGCCCTGGCTACCTAGCATCTATTGCTTACAGGTTACTGTAAACACATTTACTTCAAACTACTTTCGCACAAAACCACAACATCAAATCAGTACCACAAAGCAAATCAAAATTACAAACTTATCTTCAAAAAAGAAAGATAGCCAGTAATCAAGAAAGCCCTTTTAATTACATTTTAGCTTAGCTCACCAACATACTCCAACACGGAATAAAACCATATCACCAAAAATAAGCTAAAACACTTTCCCAGAAAAGTACAAAAAAATAGTCATTCCAGGGTTTAACACAAAAATTAATAAAATCTAACTACATTACAGAAAGAAATAGAAATCATGAACATAATTAGAACCATAAAGTAACAAGACTATTTCCTGATGAACACAATATATCTCAGATGGAAATCAATGACAAAACAGTTCAAATAAATGCATAAGCCCATTCCCAATCATTAATATTTAAAGATTTGAGTTGCATGAAGTACATCATTGTGTCTGTTGTGCACCAAATCATCCCCATGGAGACGTACATAAGAAAATTAAAAAAACAAAAATGGAAATTGTTCTAAAAACCTCATGACCAATCTACAAAATGAGTGTCCTAAATACAGTCTGTGAAGCACCACGGAGGGTTGGGCACATTGCCATGGTTGGCATACCAGAACCACTATCTCACAGTCGCCCCTGAGGGGATGTAAAGAATACCCCTCCCCCCAAGGACAATGCCTGATGAAGGGTGACTCTGCCTAGTGCGCAATGGAGCTACACTGCCTGTACCCCACACCATACTCCACCCTGCAGCTTCCCCGCATGGCGCTCACCAGGATGACTGAGGTTCGTATTGTCTTGGGATGCTCTGCCTCAGCTTGGCTGCAGTGCCTGGCTTGCTGAGGTGCTTGGTGAAATTCCTGAATTCTCACATGGTACTGGGCGAATCTGGGGACACAGGGAGCTGGGGGCTCTCTGGCTCATGCTGCCTCTGTTGTTGCCCGTGCTTTGGATCCGACTGAGCAAGGGGCAGGAGGCAGAGGAGCTCTTGGGGGAGAGACCGAGGTCTTGAGAGAGGATGCACGCCTCGCTCAGGAAGAGCCGACAGAAGGACCATCATTCGGCGGGCGGGGGCATTGTCTTGGTAGGATGCTCTGAGTAGGTCCACAGCACTCAGAACACGGACGGCCCCTGTGGCAGGGGGCATGACTGAGTGTGAATCCAGGGCGCAGACTTCACTGTGCCAGTCTAGCATCCCTGCTGACATTCACCAGCTTTCATACTGCCTAATAAAGTGAACAGTCAAAGCAACCAGTGTTGCATACTCCTCAGGGCTAGACTCGCAAGAGTAGGCAGAGCTTCGTTTTGCCAGCCGCCAGGTTAGTTCTACGCAGTTGTTTGTAGGAGAGTTCTAATCAGAGATTGGAACCCTCCCACCTGCCATCCGGCATTCTCTGTCCCTGGAGTATATCAGGTTGGAAGAGGTTAATTTGTTGCTCTCCTGCCCCCCTCTACAGCTGATAGGTTAGCAGCAGGGCCTCATGTGTTGGCTCTGAAAACTCCCATCCGGTCTTTAGACCTCTTAATTCTTCAGCTCCATGGGATGCACTTGACTGCTCATGTACTCTTAGATGCAGAGTATACAGAGTTGTTTTACTGGGGGTGGGAACCAGTAAACTCCACCAAACGGTAGTTACAGAGTTTTTGCCGCACTCTGTCTTCAAGCAGAGCAAGGCATGGAAAAGCTCACCAGCGGAGCAGAGTGTACGGCCCACCCCTAATATTGATCCAATACAATTTCTTTTTTTTTTTAAATCCCAAAATACAAACAGTGCAATTCAGACATTACTTTTAAGATTCGGAATCCTAAACTATTTAGATGAATTGTCGCACTAGCATGAGCTTTCTTGGGCCAAGGGATGTAGGTTTTAAAAGCGTTATTATCCTGCACCCATCAATATATCTTACCAGTGAGGCAGCATTATTAAAGTTAAGGAGTAACATATTGAACATGTGCAAGCACCTGAACTTGGCAAGAGTCTGCTTGCAAAGTCAGATATGGAGGAGTGGGGGTGGGGAGCAGGCGTGGCGTGGCATGGCCTGCTGAGCAGAGGAGCGTGTGAAAATAACAACCATGGTACTTGAATTGAGAATAAATTCTAATTAGATGAATTAAAAAGGAGGAAGTAGAAGCTCTGTATTCAAAATTTATTATAGACTTTGTTAAAAATAACAATTACAAAACATACATTTTAATCATTAAATGAACAATATTAAAATTCAACAATACATAATCAAAATACATCAAAGTTTATCAAATCAATTTAAAAAGTGGCATAACAGATAGTTCTCTACGCGCGTTTCGGCGACCAGCGCCTTCTTCTGGAGTTGCCACGTATAACGTATATTTACAGGGACTGAGTTGTAAAAAAGGGATCTCAAATATGAACTATTGTCTGATAAGGCTGAGAAACAAATGCAGGATAAGCTGATTTGGTATCACCAAAACTGATTCCTGTTTCTATATTATTAAAAATATCTACTCTTGAAGTTCATTTCCGTTCTGATTAAAGAACGATAGACATCCTCCATCGCATCCCAGTTATGTAGTTAATAGCGTATTTTAGTGACTCGAATATAGTAAAGGCTGCATAAATTTGCACTAGGATAGTCTTCTTGATATGAAGAGCCTCCTTTGCGCTAAATAGATTTGATGTCAATTCGGCAAAGACTGGAAGCGAGGCGTGGGATTCACAGCTTCTTGAACGCGCAGCCTGCTGAGCAGAGGAGACATGGTTGTCAGCTAACGAAAACTTCCCTACCTTTAGTGGTGGCCGGTGCAGTGGAGATAGATTTGGGGCTCTGGAGGAAGCAGAGATGCCTTGAGGGACAAGAGCTCTGTAGGGAGGTCAGGTGTTAGGTATGGATGGCAGTCTGTATGCCCATGGATGCTGTATCCTGTTAGGCATCATTGAGCCTGGTAGGTGCCACTGTCTTCCCGTAAGGCCCCGAGCTCGTACTGAGTGTCAGCACTTCTGGGCCTGGCATCTGGCACTGACCCAAGTGATAGAAGTTGGCTCAAACAAGGTGGCGGCTGGAGTCCCGCTTGTACGGTGACTTCATTGAACCCCACCCCCAATCCCTGCATAGTGAAGTATTGCTCATACTGCTTGTACCTACATTGTATAGAATGCAGTGTGTGATGGGGCCATGCTAGGCCTGGAACTGCACTGCATATGTTAAAAGGGTGCAAAATAATTGACTTGTCCACTTGAAGGCCGCTTCAATTGATCCTCTAAATCATAATTAGAACAAACAAGCACACAACAGTGTCATCAGATGTTTAAACTGAAATGAATGCCTTGCAATATTAACGGAATCATGTGTGTGCTAGCTCTGGAAAGAGCACTCCAACAAGGAAGCCAAAATCACCCAGTCCATGACCTGATTTATGAACTTTACCCATGCAAAACATGTGCCTTGTTGCCATAACTAATGTAGCTCGGTAATCTGCAACACACATACATAGTTCTGCTCATAATGGCCTGTCTGCACTGCATAAACAATTTGAGTTCTGCTCAGCTAAACCCACGGTGATACCAGTCAATAGAGGCCACTAATGGTAGTGACTGATGAGTAATATGTATTTGAGATGGTGCTTGTTAACAAACATGTACTACTGACATGTTTATTTGTGCTTCAGTACTATCACATCCAAGCCTGAGAGGAGGTAGTTATATTTCGCTAATGAAGCTACTTTTGAAAATATGCCTCATGAGACCAGCTCATCATGGGTAAACATGGTCAAAAGCAGGCAAAACTGACAGTCAACCCTAAGTTGCCTGACTTCGGGACGGTAGTCAACATACACCCAGAGATTTCCCTCCAGACCCAACTAATCAGACTGAAGAGTATATGTAAAACATGTCTTATGGACAGCGAAAAACCTGCCTACCATTGATAGTAATTGATTCAGTAGAAACGACCTGATGAAGTTGTGGCTAGACAAACATAGCATCTGCATAACAGTTGCCGAGCAATGCATCTGACACATGGAGGACAACAAGTAAAGAAATGTAAAACTCCTGCAGATAGTGGAAAGAAATTAAAATTATTAAAGCTAAAAATGAGGACCTGAGGCACTGTCACAAAGGAAAAATGTATAAATTCTGGGGTCTTCACTGACTGCTGTGAGAGGGGGAAATTAAGAAATTGATAGAGACACTTTTCGCAAACATCTTTGGATCCTCAACTGTCTCTCCAGTGTGTACAGTGTCATTGTTCCTTGGTACCACAGCACCCACCCAGACCACCAGCAAATCCCATCATAGCTTCCTACCTAATACAAAGACCCTGCCAAGGAGAAGCGAGACCTGGCATATGGAGCAAGCTCTATCTCCCTATACCCAGACTTCACATTGAAGTGCAGGAGACCCATTGTGAGTTTCTAGTAATCAAGAGGAAATGTCGGAATGCAGGAAGTAAATTGGCATGATTAAAGGTCATGATCAACAGAAAAGTATGTATCTTCCAGGACCAACATCATGCATGTGCTTTCCTAATGACATTTTGGGACTTTGTTGTTGCACTACTTGGCGGAAAATCGCAAATCCCATCCAAGAGCAGCTATTGCAGCAAACTGTGGTATTTCCTCTTATTTTTCCCTCAGTAGAGGGGTTCGTCAGGGTTGTCCTCTTTCGCCTTTCTTGTTTAATCTCGCCTTAGAACCTTTCTTACTACGGATTCGCCAGAATAATGCCATACATGGTTTTACATTTCAGCAGACCACAATTAAAATGGCGGCTTATGCCGATGATGTATTGCTTTTCTTATCTAATCCCACGACATCTTTACCTGCCTTTTTGAATGAGGTGGATTCTTTTGTGTTAGTTTCTGGCTATAAATTAAATAAGGATAAGTGCAAAATGTTGCCCCTAACTAAATTTACCTATTAGTCGGATTTTACCAATTCGGGGTTCACGTGGAATCCTCAGTGTATTAAATATCTAGGTCTTCACTTTACTCCTACCCTTTCAGGCACAGTCACACGTTGTATGGATGATTGCTTACAAAAACTGAAAGCCCTTACCTCACAGTGGCACCCTCTTTATTTATCTTGGTGAGGCAGATTGGACACCATTAAAATGATGCTCTCTCCCTTAGTTTTATTATTATTATTATTAAATTACACTTGTATAGCGCTATCTACCCGGAGGCCTCGTAGCGCTCATGACTTCTAATATTTCTAATATTCCATTCTCTATTCCTCTATATTATTTCAAGAAAATTAATTCCATCTTATCTTCTTTCTTACGGGGGCGTAAAAAAGCCCGCATGTCTATATCTAAATTAACGCGTCCAAAGGCAGAGGGTGGGGTAAACTTTCGGAACTTTTCTCTCTATCACAAATCTTTTTTATTAAACCAAGCATCGAGATGGATTGCAGAATCTTCCACATTCTCTCCTCTATGGTTGACCCTGGAACTGGCATATATATCTCCCTTCTCTTTCCAAGAGTACCTTTCTTTCTCTCGTCCACCGCAATCTATATCTACCCCTATTCTCAAGTACACGTCCAAGATACTACCATCTCCTTTAATCTCTTCCTTTTTTGACCAACCTATATGGCACAACGCTTCAATTTGAATAAATATTAAACCAATTTTTTGGAAATCCTGGAGGCGTCGAGGTCTCATATGGGTACATCAATTATTTCAACATTCTTACATTATTTCCTTTTCAGCGGCGGCGACATCTTTTCATCTTCCTTTCTCTTTCTGTGCTAAATATCTCCTACTAACACAAGCACTTTAATCAGCGCATGACTTGCACTTCACTTCTCCTTCCACGTTACCTCAAGAGCCTCCTACCATATCTAAATTACGCAATCTACTACTTAGAGGCACTAAGGAATCCAAGATCTATGCTCTTCTTCATGCACCAGCACTATCACGTGCAAAGACCACAGTTGAAGATGCATGGGAAGTGGACTTTGGTCTTTCATGGCCTACTGTGCTATGGGACAAGATATGACTAAAATTACGGAAGTCTTCCAGGGCTGCAAACACTACTCAGACTTTGGTTTTTATTTACAATCGACTCTTACTCTCACCATTTACCCTCAGCAAAAGATATTCTGACATTCCAGATACATGTTGGACCTGCTGCTCACCTCAGGCAGACTTGCTACACTTGCTCTTCGAATGTGCCCCGGTTCACACGTTTTGGGTCAAGGTATGGTCTCAAATTAATAATATTTTCTCTTCCAAGTACCCTTTCCATATATCTCACATTTTTTAGGAAGTATTTCCCCTATATGGGATCACTGTACCTACAACATAAAAAGTATTGACCTACTTCTTGCAGTAGCTTTTCAACAAATTACCAAGGCATGGAAAGATCTCACTAAACTCTCTTATCAGGCATGGTGGTACGCAATATGTTATAATCATAGACTAGACACAACGTTTGTATATCCACTTGCTTTGGCACCAAAAAGGAAACAGTTGTGGGATCCAGTCACATAATTTTTTGATATGTGTGCTGGTCGTTCCATGTCTCAAACCCCTTTTCAACAAGAAGTTGCTAAACCTCCATGAGTTCCCTTAGCTGATGTGTGTATTTTTGTTAGAATAAATTCTATTATCTTTCTGTTTATCATATATATTTAATTGTCATGTAATTTAATATTTCTGGTTATGCTTGCAGATTGTTTTCAACTCTTTTTTTTAAAATTAATTTTCCTTTTAAATGATTATTTCACTTATCTTATTGTATATTTTTCTTTTTGCTTATTTCTCCTTACTTTGTACAATTTCAATTTACGACTGTCAATAAAGATTTTCTGAACTGAAAAAAAGAGAGGAGAAAATTAAAGATTAGTCCTTCAGACGTAGTCAGGTAACTGGTATTGTAAGTATTCAAATGGTACAATAGAGTTGTCTCTCACAAATTCATAAATAAACATAATACCCTTTTCCTACCAAATAGAGGAAAATAAAAAACAATGTTGAAAGTTAAGTTTAGCAGAAAATAATGAATGAGGTAAGTGGTGTGAGTATTAAAAAATGGGTTTCATGGACATAAAAGCCCAGTAAAACATGTGAATGACATTCTTAAATGGTAAGTAATTCAATAAAGATTGTTCAAATGTAATCAACCAGGGAATAGGAATATCTTGAAAGTCATGAATCACAGCATAAATTTGTCATATTAAAAATGATTAATGTTAAAGTTTAAACTCAGGGAATCTAACACCTCCTTCACATTTTGGTCATTTAAGTTTAGAGAGGGCAAAACTTATTGTTCCAGAGAAATTTTGTGCAAGTAGAATCAATTTGGTTAAAGTCATAGTTAAGAATTTTATAGAGTAACATAAAGATAATATAGAGGATATGTGGTACAATTATCATTTTAATTATATCAAGTTTCCCCCACGATGATAAATGTAAATGAGACCAAGTGGTAAGCAATGTTTGCAATCTGGAATTTAACATAGTAAAATTAAGGTGCATTGTGCCTGGTATCTTAGGGGACAAAACAACCACCAAGGTAATTAATTTTTGAGGGAAACCCCGTTAAATTAGCATTGGTGAACATCAATACAAAAAAAGGCAATTTAATGGTAGGATTTAAGTTTTGGAAAAATTAAGTTTATAACCTGAAATGCTAGATTATAATGAAATTTCTTGTAAAAAAGGATCTAGGGTGATCAAAGGATTAGACATATACATTTGAATATCATCTGCACATGCTAAAGCCAGAGAGAAGGTTTTTGTAACAGATGCATTCCAGAAATATTTCTAAGCAAAGGACAAATAGCAAAGGGGAAAGGGGGCATCTTTGCCTAGTACCTTAATGTAAAGTAATGTAAGGAGAAAAGCAACCATTAACAAAAATACTAGCACTGGGTAAGAATACAGTAATTTTATGAATGAGATACATTTTGGTACAAAAGGGGATGAGCCAGGCTATCTTGAATCCAGTGGCCAAGTGAACAAGGGACTCACGTCTGAGCATACCCTGCCACACTTAGGGCGAACAAAGCGATACAAAAGGGGATGATGGACGGAGCGTTTGAACAAACCAAACACTCACCCCCAGTCAACTGATCTGGGTTTAATCCATCACCATTCTTTAGTTCACTCGGCCACCCCAGTTCAGACATGGCTATATGCAAATCAGTCTGACCCTGTGCCTCATGGGAACAGTCCAGCCCTATCCTAGTGTGTAGTTCTGCTCGGTAACCTTGGGTTGCAGATAGCATGTACCCATCTGGCAGGTGTTAGCTCATCCCTCTGTGCCCTCTTTGTTCATGTTCGTCCCAGGCCGGTAACTTTCCACTGTGGGCGTGTTTGGAGGCTCTTGGGAAGATTCATTACGTGTTGTAGACTGTTGGGGGGGTCAGTCCCTAGGCAGACATCTTAGGGTGCAGGTCAGATTGCACTCCTCTGCAGAGTATTGCTAATAAATGTATGTTTGTATTCTCTACTGTCTGACTGACTCTTCATTAATTGGGAAGGCATAGCAGGTGGTTGTAAGTATCTCGAGTGGCCCCTAAGGGCCACTTCCTTCAGTTGGCGCCCGAACGGGAACCCCGCAAGGTGACCCAACTCACCCGAAAATAGGTTGCAGGGTCTGGTTTGGGTCCGGGCAGTCGGGCGAATTGGGGTACCCCACACGATCGAGCTTGGTTCTCCCCGCTGTCCAGTGCCCGTCTGATTGGGCAACTCCTGGTATAGTGGTCACCGGCTGGGCTCCTGAGAAGGCTAAACCTTGGAGTTGACCGTTTGGTCTGATGGCGCCATTCTTGAACCGCACGAGCCTGCGGGCTGTGTCTTGATACAGTCTCCTGACTGTCTTGGTACATTTTTTGAACTGCCTTGCTTGAACGGCACAAGCCGACGAGCTGTATCTTCTTGGTACGGTATTTCGGGCTGTCTTGGTTTGAACTTGGTGCGTTTGCGGACCCATTTAAAAGACACAGAGCGCTTTGGAACAATCTGCCAGGTCAACTGGTTTTTTGGTCTTCCCTCGAAAATGTCTGGGAGTAGAGCCTGTCTTCTTGAACTTGGTACAGTTTCCAGACTGCAGTGGGTGGTTTTCCGACTGTTTTAGTTTGGTTCTTGAACAATTTTTCTCTTGTTTATTTTTTCCTTTTATTATTTTTGTTGGTGTTATACCTTGTCCGTTGGGGACAGCGTATGTGTCTTATATAAAGATGCCTTGCTAAGTAAGTTAGTGTGTTTTGGATGTGGATGTTGTTCCACTGATGCTCAATTGGAAGAAAGACAGTCTGCTCCTCCGGAGGGTTCCCCAAATTTTGAGGTATACATCAATAATGGCATTGGCCCTATTATATTTAGCACTTTGTGGCATAAATATGCGAGGGACAATGCTGATCTACAGTGGCCACATACTGATTCGTTTCATGAACAAAAATGTAATTTCTTGCAGGACAAATTGCTTGCCAAAAAGAGTAGGCAGTCGATGTTTTAGTCTCTAAGAATATGGCAGAGGGAAGCAAAGCAATGGTGTATGAGAGCAGAGAAAGAGCCATGGAAGAGGCAGACATAAACTATAACACAGAAAGCAGTAGCCTATGAAAGAGAAAAGATATAGAAAGGCATAGAACGCGCAGACAGAATGTTCTGATTACAGACTGATAAATGTTATGTTACTAGAGAGGAAGGTGATGATTTTGTTGAGGAGCTATTGGATTCTCGCCCCCCACCTCCTTATGCCCCTGAATGGATATACCAAACAGGCTCAACATCCCAGTCTTCGACTCCTAGTGCCGCCCTTTCTAGTGTTTCTATTTCTAGTGCAACTGGCTCAGCTCCAGTCCCACTTGCTTCTCCTCTACCCGCGCCAGCCACAGGGGTGGGAGCCGTTAGCTCTCCTGTCCTATCTATTGGTTCCGTTTCGACTGCTATGTTCCCTTTCACCCCAAAACTACTGTCTCCCTACATGATGGTAGCTGTCACTGCATCTTCTCTTTCCCCTTTGAGTGTGATACCTCAAACACTGTCAAATGTTGAAACGCCTATGCTTAAGATGCATGATGCGAATTGAGCAGCAGCGAAGACCACATGGAGAGAGTGCTGGTGTGTTCTGCTGTGGGCAATGGGGAAAAGCAAATGGTGGCAAATCAAGCAGTTCAGTGGGCCTGGAATGCGATCTATAGTGTAGGAGATGTGTGGAGTGTGAAGAAAGATCATGAGCCCTTCATACAACAGCATGCTCTTAACCACATGTCGGCCACGCTAATAGGACTGTGAGAACAATGTTTTCAGGGTGTTGCTCCGCAGATCATCTATGACATACGGGACAGCGTGTATACTAAAGGTATGGCCCCACATGAGGTTTTTAGCAATGTAACAACACTGGTGGGTTACCGAGTCAGATTGTTTCAAAAGGTTCCGACCAGAACTGCGTGACTCCAAGGACACTGTAATTAGACCACGGGTCCACTCTCAGTTTCAGGAACTGTGGATCTACACTCCATGAAGAGTAGTGAGGTCCTATTCCTAAAGAGTCAGCTACCGGCCTCTCAGAAAAACCCTACTGCATATTATAAAGAATTGACGGAGGCGGCCTCCTCCATGGTGATGATATTAGCTGATATTGAGTTGTTCTTTGGTCAGCTGGTACCTGTAGATATATGGAGGTAGGTACATACACAGGATCATGCACTGGAGTTGGGTGGCAAATGAGATGAGATCAAAGCATGGGATAAGGAGCGTAAGCTTGGTGAGAAACAGAAAGCCGAGCTCCTAGCTTTGCCGGGGCATATTATCACTTACATGCACTCCCGTATCCCTCCGAAGAGAGTGGATTGCTATAAGTTGACTGTGTGTCGTCAGAAGAAGGATTAAAGTGTATCTGATTTTTTTTACTAAATTTGACGGGGTATTTTTAGACTTTAGTGGTCAGGACTTAACACAGGAGGGCAGTGTTTGTTTGGTAACAGATTTGTCACTAACTTGCTTCCCGAGATTGCAACTAGGTTGCAGACTTCGGAAAGTACTTGGACAACATCTTCCCATCAGTGATTTTGAGTATGGCACAGTACTACGAGCATAGAGAGAATGAGGAAAAAGACAAGATGGAGAAAAAGTCAAAGGATTTGAAGATGAGGGTGTTGATGCAGCAAGTTTTGAGGGTAAGAGAGAGAGGTTCAGGTTCGGCCCAGTGGCTACCCCGGTCTAATAGGGGTAGTGCTTCGAGTGCGCCCATTGGGTTTAACCAATGTGCATATTGTAAGCAGGAGGGACATTAGTGAAAGTCAAAGTCAAAAACCACTTTATTCGATTGATTAAAATCATAAAAGTATGCTATACAAATGCCAAAACATTCAAAATACATTATTTACATTATTTACAGAGTATAATACAAAAATACATTAAAACAATCATCAACATTCCCATGATCAGGCAGAATTAATAAAAATACATTGACTGGATATTAAGAGGGGTCAGGGCCTGGAGTAACTTTCAGTCTAGCTCTCTTGCTTCTAACCGAAGCTGCAAGAAAGCTGGCAACACAAGACATAGTTAGAGGGGATTCTAACAATTTTAAAAACAATAAGGCAGGTTTACACTGTATAAAATTCATATTTTTCAATAATGGAATAATAAACCTTTTCCTAGCATCTTGGTACAGGGGCAGAAAATCATAAAGTGCATAGTGTCTTGCTGGGAAAATTCATCACATTTGCATGGGGCAGCATCTTCAGGTCTACTCCATCCCTCCACATCCCAGAGTATTGTGTGTATCTGATTAAACCGAAGTTTCGTCAATAGCCATCTATGAAAAGAGTTTGTCACAATAGACAAATAAAGTGGCATTGCTGTTGACTGGGTAACCAAAACATGGCCCCTAACCAGAGGTTTACACATTTCCGCACCTTCCCGTTCTGCCTCCCTTAATCTTATGAAATTGGTTTTTACCCACTCAAGGTCTGCTTTGCAAAGAGATTCTGGATGGAAAAAATCTCTGGTCGCCCCATAGACCTTGCTACCGTCTTAATGTACGATAACCACTGAATTTTATACATGTTATCCAGCTTAATGCAGTCCTTTAAAATCTTGTGATTTAGGGAGAGGTTCGGGTTTAGCCAGATTTTGATCCATAGCAGCATTGGGGCAAGTTTAATTATGTCTGCTAAATAACCAATCCCCAGTTCTAGGTGTACAGAGTGGGTGGCCGTGGATTGAGGGAGGCCAAGGAGAGACCTTAAAAATTTGTTTTCTTCAATTTGTATAGCATCAGGTGTGGTATAACCCCAAATTGAGGCCCCATACCTAGCAATGGAGATGGTCTTGGCTTTGTAGATTTTTAGAATTGCCTCACAAGGTTTTCCCCCCAGCCTTTTAGCAAAGCCTAACACTGCCACTGACGAGTTTCTCACTGAATTTACCTTCATTGAGAGTTGAGGGGACCAAGAACCCTTATCATCAAAGACCACTCCCAGGTAGGTAAATACCTTCACTCTAGAGATGTCCTCTCCCCCACAAAAAAAGGTTTTAACTTTGTTCTTCGAAGGCCCCAGAGACATGACGTGCGATTTGCCGTTGTTAACTACCAAGCCCAGATTTTTCATAAAGGCCCCAAATGAGTCCAGTAGTCTTTGCATGCCCAGAGGGGTCCTGGCTAACAAAACGGCGTCGTCAGCGTATAGGAGTACCGGAACCGGTATCCCTCCCATACGCGTAATATCAGGGGTCGCAGTAGACAGGTTTACCTCCAGTGAATTCATGTACAGTGTAAATACCAGAGGGGCCAAGATGCAGCCCTGCCGCACCCCTCTGCCCGATTTAAAACTGGACGTTTATTTCCCCTCAGTAGTCTTCCTGATTGAGGCGTTAAGATCCCTGTGCATCTCGGCCAAAAAGTACACAAGGGAGCGGTCAAGTCCTAGTTCCAGGAGCAAAGTCCACAGCTTTGACCTATTGACTAGATCAAAAGCTGTGGACAAGTCCATAAAACCCAGATAGATGGAACCCCTAGCGGCCTTGGTGTACATAGCTGTTATTAAATGTAAATTTAAACATTGGTCCTACGTGCCCCTCCCAGCTCTAAAGCCATATTGGGCGTCAGACAGAATGTTATTGTCTGAGGCCCACCCTGTTATCCTTGCCAGAATTACCTTCCCAAGAATTTTAATTGAGGAATCTAGCAAGGAAATAGGCCTGTAACATCTAGGGTCAGACCTTTGGCCCTTCTTAAAAACTGGGATTATTGTTGATCGGGACCAAGATTTAGGAAAACCAACCTGGGCCGAGGTATTAAAAACGTTAGTCAGGATGTTAGCCCAGTACAGTGGGTTTGCTTTATACATGTCTGAGGGGACTCCATCTGGCCCCGGAGCTTTTCGACTTGCAGATTCTTCGATTGCCTTTACAACTTCATATACGGAAAATCTCACTGGCAAAATAGAAGAATCTGAGTCTGGGGCCACAAAAATTTCTAAATCCAGATGACTGCCATAGATTTGCTCAAAATGGCTCAACCAATCCTCCTCAGCAATGTTTACTTCTAGAGCCTCGTTTTTACTATCTGAAAACAGGGGCTTGTTAATAATGGACCAAAATTTTGCACTGTCTTTTAAGGTTGCTGAGTCCATAAGCTCCACCCACGCTTCCTGTTTAATTTTATTCTTCCTTTCCAGTACCACTCTAGAATACTCCCTTCTGAGCTGGGCCACCAAAGCTTTATTTCTAGGTTGCTCCTGGAGAGCTTTTTTCAGTCGGTTGTGGGATTTAGTACATAAATGGTCAAACCAACCTGCAACCTCTTTAGTTTTAGCTGGTCGACTTTTAGAAGTGAGTTCTTTGGCCACTAAGGAGCAAATAACTTCATAAGAAGAGATTACTTGCTCCCCCAATGAGTGGGGATCTCCACAAATGTTCAAATCCCGAGCGGCCTTGGCAGTAATGCTATTAAAGAACTTCTTAGGCACCACCTTACTCCAATTTAACCTCCTTCCCTGGTATTTTGCTTTTACTTCTACCACCACCACAGTTGGGGTGGTTGCGTTCATAAGCGAAAAACCATTTACCATTTCAATTACCACCGGGTTATGATCACTAAAACACGAAGGTATGGCATTATAGAAAATAACATACTTTAAAAGTCCAGAAGAAAGGAAGATAATCAATTATGGTTTCACAGTCCCTCCCAGTGTATGTGGGGATACGTGAATTTTTATCAAAAAACTTCAAACAGGTCATTGTTTGTTAAGAGTTTCTCTAGTGCTTCCCCCTTGTTAGAGTGCTCAAAATGTTATGGGGATGTGAAATCCGGTCCATTAATGTAATCTAATGAACAATTACATAAGTGGACATTAAAATCACCCAACAGAATAAGTTGGCATAAAGTGGTTTGCTTTGCACTATAAACATTTAAAAAATCTGACAGCCATAACAAATGAACATTAGGGAGGTCCCCACACTGAGAGTTATAGCAATTTACTAGGATTAATTTAGTGTTATTGGTAAGTTTCAATTCCAAAATTAGAAAATTATTATTAGAGGCACAGTCTAGCATACTGACTGATCCTCTCACATTCACAGAGACCAATAACATAAGTCCCCCTTTATCTCTCCCCGCCAATGATTTTACTGCAGAGACAAAGTAAGAGGTAAAACCATCCACCCAGAAATCACAGTCTCTGTCCCAAGTCTCTTGGAGAGCCACAATGTCATACTGTTTCACTAAGTTTAACCAGTTGACATCATCTCTCTTTGAACGCAGGCCGGCAATATTCCAACTTAGCATCTTTACCGTTACCCCTTTCGCATTACTTGGCAACACAGGATTACAGTGAATAGGGGGAGGGGTCAAACCAGAGTGGTCCTGTACTAGAGGGACAGAAGCTATATATGGCTCTTCACACCTTCCATTTCAACCTCCCGTCAATCGCATAGCTCCAAAGATGAAAGCAATTCAAATCTGTTATGGGTGCAAATGTTGGGCCCATAATTAAAATAATTTCCCCCACCAGAGCCCTGGAATAGAACTGGCGTCTGAGCCAAAGCGGGAGTACAAGGATTCCTTCCCATGCCTGGGTTAAATAAGTTCTCTCCGCAGGAACCCGGAACAGAGTACAATGTCTGAGCCATAACCGGAGTGTAAGGACGCCTTCTTGCACTTGGTGGCGGATTACCCGCTAGATGATTATAAAAGAACCCTAGAGGACGCACCCAGATACTGTTGGCATCTTGCGACAAAGAGGCTGCCCTTAGTAGAACTGTGGCTGCGTGTTGTGGGTGTCTAAAATGAATAATTATACACTCTCCTTTACAGGTCTTCTTAGAAGACCCTATCCAGTTGGCCCTTCTCGTAGATAGAATATCCTGGGCAAATTTACTAGGGAAACCACAGTTCCTGCTTAACCAAGACACGGTCTTATTTTTAAGTGTTTCATGCGATTCCTCATAAGAGAGTGGTAATTGTCTATCTAACGGTGGTACATTTGTTAACACAACCACGTAAGGGGAACATGCTGGGGGAAGGTTCATTGTTCTACTTCTCTTAACCGTACTGTTACTGGGTGAGCTAGCAGGACCTGTTGTTGTTTTACCGGCTCCCCTGGCTGCTATACTGTGAGCTGTTACTATAGGGTCAGTATTGATAGGGTGCTCTTTATCTTGCTGCTGGATTACCCCTATAGCTATCTGCCCAGTCCCTCCTGTAGCCTCCGCCACCTCTTTGGGACTGTCAGCCCCTGTCAAGTGCTTGGAGAGCAGCCCTCCCAACCTATTAACTTCAGCAGTCACACTGTCAAGCTTTCGCAATAGAGGTTGGACAAGCTGATCAAGTTTAACTTCAAGCAGCGCTTCCAGGGAATGAAGCAAATGGGAAAATTGGTCAGGACTTAAGGAGCCATTAGGGGCAGTACTTTCTACCCGCTCATTACTAAGCTCTTCTGGGTTGTACTGCGGTCACGGTTGCGTTTGAGGGGGGAAATCTACCTTTTTTTTTAGTGTGTTTACCTCCCCTTTTAGTTAGGTGTTTCCTGCAATTACGTACTGGTCTGACAACAGGCAGTACTTCCTCACTTTCTTCACTTTCGCTAAGTCTTTCTACATCTGGTGGAACCACGTGAACCTGGGCAGTAACTGTAGTGAGCGTTATAGTGTCCGAGTCTGGGGTGACCGACTCTGGAAAGTTCTCTGCGGGGATTGGGGGAACTTGTAAACTGTTTGAAAGAGAGTCCCTTCCCAAGTAGGCCCTTCTGTCACTATTAATTTTGCTAACCATTTTTACTAGATAATTGTCAATTGGCCTTGACCCAGATGTGAATTTCTCTTTGTTACTTGGCATGATCAGTCCTAAACATAAAATTACAGCATCCAAAATCAAACAAGAACAAAACAACCAAGGCTAAAGATCCAGTAATCGGAGAACACTTAGCCGAATTTACAGGTTTTCAACAGTCTGAGGGGAGCAATGCAGGATTGGCCAGGGAATATGGCCCTGCCCTGCCTCTTCCTGTCTATGACTGACTTAGACTGACCCGCCCTTGTCCCGGGCTTCTCCCGGCCTGCTCCCGCGCGCGAGGGGCGTTCCGCGCTTTATCGCGCCTCCGGTCGCTCCAGTGGCGTCAGTCCGGCACCTAGAGCCGTCAGGGCACCTGGGAAATGAAGTCCCTGCCCGTGCGGTGTCCGTGCAGAGGCGGTGATGGCCTTTTCCCTCACGGCGGTAGAGGAGTGAGTGCAGGGACGCTGGTACTGGCCCAAAGTTCGCTGTTTCCCTCACGGCTTCAGGAGGGACATTAGCGGAATGAGTGTCCAGAGTTGTTGCAGAAAGGTGAGGCCAGAGAGGTCAAGGTTTTAGAGGACGTGGAAGAGGAGGAGGAGGCAGAGGGGAGATGCAGTCAGAGAATATGTCACACAATCAACAGAGTAGGAACTATTTTGACGACCCCAGAGGCCAACAGTACTATCACGATGACTATGACATGGATGAGGTGACAGGGTTGTCCCATAGCTAGGATAGCCAGGGACAGTGAGAGGGACCAGTTCCGGTGCCTATAGATCAGCGCGGACCCTATGTTACGGCGGATTTGCAGGGTACAACCAAGAAATGTTTAGTTGATACAGGGGCTATGAATAGCTCTGATTCCCATTCCCTGGTCCCGGCCACAGCTCTGTCTGGCCAACATGTGTCTGTAGGCTTTTCATGCCTGCCGGTTGTTAGCCCCATTTCCAAACCTCTTGCTTTGACTATTGGCCCTTCACGGTTGATTCACCATTTTTATTGACGTCCATTTGTGGGGAGATTTTGTTGGGGTTGCATTTGTTAAAAAGATTACATGAGGCAATATTCTGTTCTCCTGATGGTGTATACATGACTTTTGGACCACAGGTGGCTTGTGCAAAGCAAAGCTTTCCAAAACCTGCTCCTCTCCCTGCGTAGTTCAAGAAGGTGCCACGCACATTGTGGGCTATAGGGGACACGGACGTGGGGTTGCTCCAGATCCCACCGGTCTCCATCCAGATAAAGGACAATGCCAAATTGTCATGCATTCCCCAGTACAAGATCTCACAGTCAGGAGAAAAGGTGTTATTGCAAATAATACAGGATTTGTCTAAGTCTGGTGTGGTTAAAGAGACAGTAGCAAATGTGTGTAATATCCATATACTTACTATTCTTAAAAAGACGCCCTTGGATTCTTCTGATGCCCACCCTGATGTTTACCATTTTGTAATTGACCTTAGAGAGGTAAACAAAATAGTGGTCCCCCAGTACATTGTGTTTCTAAGCATTTCCACAATCTTGACAATGATTCCCCCGTCAGCAAAATTATTTTCCATGATCGATTTTAAGAATACTTTCTTTAGCATACCAATCCATAGAGATAGCAGATATCTGTTTGGATTTGCAATAGCCGGTCAGAGCTTTAGATTCTGCCATGCTCCACAAGGCTATACAGAAAGTCCTAGAATCTATAGCCATGCTTTGAAAGCTCAATTGGATTCTTTGGAGTTTTCCCCTGGTAATGTGTTGTTGCAGTACGTTAACAACCTCCTTGTGGCTTTGGACACTGAGGATGGTTGCAAAGACACCACAGTTAAATTATTGTTGCATTTGGCACACCATGGACACATGGTGTCACTTTCTAAATTTCAATATTGTCGACAGGAGGTCACCTATTTAGGTCTCCTACTGCCGATGGAAGGTCGCAGACTTACACTTGAATGCATAACTGCTATCACTAATATGCCTGTTCATAAGACCCAACCCGAGGTGCGTGCTTTCATAGGCATAACTTCATATTGTCGGCACTGGATCCCTGACTATTCCTTAAAAACGAAGCCCCTTCTTTACCTGACCACCAAAGAAGTGCATTAACCCCTGCCTTGGACATCTGCATGCCAGCAAGCTTTTGAGCAATGAAAGGTTGCTCTTTGCTCTGCTCCTGTGCTTGGTACTCCTGATTACCAGACGCCTTTTGTGCTCTACGCACATGAGGCTGATGGTTGCATGCTTTCTGTCCTAACACAGGGTTTCGGTGGTAAGCAGAGACCCTGCGCTTATTTCTCTGCTATCCTTGATAATGTCGCCAGAGATCGGCGGAGCTGCCGAAGAGCTGCCGCCGTGGTGACAGTTTCTATCAGACAATCGGTAGGGCTCGTCCTTGATACTGATCTTACAGTAATGGTACCTCATGCTGTGGATACGCTATTGAATAAGACACAGACGCAGCACCTTACTAGTGCGTGTCTGACTGGATATGACTTAACCCTGTTTGCTCCGTACATTACCATCTAACAATGTGGTGCCACTCTGAACCCAGCCATGTTACTACCCCTCCCTTTGGAAGAAAAGGACATGATGTTCATGATTGTTTATTTCGGACTGAGGAAGAAACAAAAGGACTGGTACACCTGACTGATGTTCCCTTATTTGACCCCAAGGGGAACTAAAGGTCAATGGCTCTTGTTTCAAACTACCAGATGGCACTACAATTGCAGCCTATCCAATCACGATGTTACACACTGTAGTTGAGATATCCTGTATCCCATATCAATCGCCCAAGCTGCAGAGTTTGTTGCCCTCCTTAGGGCTTGGGGGTTAAGTGAGGGACTGGTTGTTAATGTCTACACCAACAGCCTTTGGGGTGGCCCATAATTTTGGGCGCCTCTGGGTGGAGAGAGGGCTCTTGACTTTGAATGGACTACGAATACAGAACTGCCATTGATACATAAATTGCTGTCCGCATTGACACTACCCGGTAAGTTAGCATTAATAAAATGTAGCACTCACAAAGCCATCACGGACGATGTTGGGAGGGGAAATGATTTCACAGACCAGACAGATAAGGAGACAGCTCGATCAAAGATGAAAAAGATGTTTTTGGCAGGTCCCACCAGGTGGGTCCCAGCAATGGCATGTTCAAGGACACATTGGAAAATGTCAGGGAAAATCAGGGTAAGGCGACCCTAGATGAATTGGCAATGTGGGAGGAGAGTACGGGGCGCTTGGATGAGGATTGGTGCTGGACTGACTTGTCTGGGAAACAGAGATGGTTGTTGTCCAATGCTTATGTGCTCCCTGTTGTTACCATGGTCCACAGCCCAGCACACATTAGTGGCAAAGGAATATGTAAGCTACTGGACCCACTATGGCAAAACGATAATATCTCTAAGGTAGCCACACACCTAGTGAAGCATTGTATAATTTGTTTGAAGCATAATCCAGGGAAAGGTACTCCTATACCCCCAGGTAACTTTGCTCTGCCTTCCTTCCCTTTAGAGGTTCTCCAGATGTATTTCATTGAAATCGAATGAGTTAATAATTCAAAGTATGGGCTAGTAGTGATTTGTGCAATCAGTAAATGGTTTGAGGCTTATCCCACCAAAGAGAATACAGCTATGGCGACGGCGAAGGTACTCTTAAAAGAGTTCTTCCTGCGCTATGGATTGCCACATGTGATTTGGAGTGACAATGGAAGTCACTTCAATTCAAAAGTCATTGAATTGGTGTGCAAAGGCTTGAATATTAGGCAGAAGTTTCATGCAACGAATCAACCCCATTCAGCAGGCCTGGTTGAAAAGTAAAATGGTACTCTCAAGCTGAAGCTAGTAAAGATTTAAGAAAGCACAGGATTGCGATGGCCAGATGCGTTACCTTTGGCTTTATTATTTACCAGAGCAACAGCGCATTCTAGAACAGGGTTGTCCCCGTATACGGTGGTCTTTGGATGCCCTGCCAACTTATGGGACGTCCCAAGACCCAAGCACTTCTCCGTGATAGAGTACCCCCTGCTTGTAGTCTATCTGTGCGAGTTAACTAAAGATCTCCGTTCTGTCCACCAACAAATTCATGCCACGCTGCAACCAGTGCCAGAGGGGCCTGGGCATCTGCTACACCCCGGCGACTTTCTTACAGTCAAAAAATGTTAACGGAAGAACTGCCTGGAGCCAAGGTGGAAGGGGCCCCTGCTTGTCCTTCTTGCCACCCGCACAGCTGCCAAGTTTGAAGGCCGAAAGGACTGGGTCCATGGATTGCACATCAAATGGATCCCCCTCCCAGTTCTGTATGATTGGTGGGTCCTCGATGGCATCGCTCGCTGACCAAGAAGGAGAGCGGGTGCCACGCTTCATTCCCTTCTCTGACACCCGATTGAGGTGGGCACAGATGGAAGAAGAAAGTGACACAGCCTTGTTGGAGGCGGTCCACCAGAGATAAGGGCCACCACACATAACCCTGTTTCCAATTCACCAGAATCTGAGTCTCAATGCCCATCTGACCCTGAGTTTCGCCCCCTTTTTGTTGACAGGACAGTGCCTGGAGTCACCAGGTAAAACCTGCGGGCCGAAAGCAGGACGGTGTAGCAGCAGAACAGTCCAGGAGTTAAGGAGGTCTTGAGCTTAGGGCGTGGGTGCTGTGTCTAAGGAGCCTGCATTAGATTAGAGTGAGCTACACTGGTGCACTGCCCTGGACACTGGACAGAATCATTGAGTGTACTTGCCCAGGAGGGAGGGTGCCCTAACCAGAAAGAAGATTATTTGTTTTTCAGCAAGGGCTGCCATTGTGCAGCTGCCCCGTGGGAGTGCTTCATAGCACCGTCGTTGATGAACAATAGGAGCCTACCAGCGAGGCTCTGAATGGACGCTGGGTAACTGGTGCCCCACCTGGTCGGTTGTATTATTGTGGTGCCAATTCCTAAGGTTTCCTTCTATGTACCCATTTGTCCGTGTAGTCATGAAGGAGGAACAGCCCCTTATGGTACCCTCCATTACAACTAAATGGTCCTGTGTGGTCTAGTTGGTCTACTGGGAGTAGCATAGTAGTGGTAGTAGTCATCCTCATAGGTGGGCTAACACTATTTGGGGTGGTCTGGTATTTAGAAGAACAGCATCCTGTGCACAACCTGGGAGGGACGACCCCGGTTCCACCTGAGCACCTATTTCTTACACTGGCACTGCATAAAGAGAGACATAGACAGACATATAACGAGATCGCTTTTCTGCAGATGGTTCATCAGGTACACAGTACTACTAATACCACACATTTTTGGGTGTGTGGGTTACTCCCTTCCATTATGCACAAGAATGAATTGCTGGTGTCTTTGCCCTAGTCATACTTGGGTAGCTGTGAGGCATGCTTCCAATTGCTTTCATTGCTGACGCTATGGAAATGGTACAGTCTATTTACGAAACATTTGAATACTTCAAATGTTTCTGGGAATGAAATATCACTTTCTGTGTTGAAGGCTCAGCAAAAGGTCCTGTAGGACAGAGCAGTTGCAACTACACAGACTGACTAAACACTACTAGAAGCCCACCTTTGTTTACACCTTAAAATGTATACTTCATCTGTGGGGAACAGACTTATACATGGCTTCCCAAGGGATGGTCTGGCCGGTGTTATGTCTTCTTCCTCTTATCTCATGTTTACATTGCACGGCCTAATTATCATAAGGATCATAGTCTACAACGTAGGGATCTCCATTTGCATCAAGTTAAGAGAGTTGTCAATCCAGATGATATTGATCAGACAGATACTTCTCTAAAGCAATGTACTGACATAATGAAGGGCATTCTGCCATTCTGGGGTCCCATGTTCAAAAGGGGGTCTGTTAGATTTGAAAATCCCATGCCTGCAATGCACTCGTTTCATGCTATTTAAGGTTAGCAGTGTGTGGCTAAATTAATGCCATTTGTATTCACGTTATGCAACTCACTGAGTTATTTCCATACTGTGCCGGCTTCAGTTACCAAGTGTGACTCAATTTTGTATTTCGTAATCCCTATTAGGCTACTTACACTTTGCCTGAACTAGGCCTCATTACTCATATTGCTTGCCTCAGCAGAACACTGTATTTCGTTATTATTTTCTCTTCTGTTCAAGGCTGTTTCTTAACTTACAATTGAATAGGCCACTCTGCACTCGCATATCCATCTGAGTATGTAGTTCTCCTCCCACGTAAGGAGATGCTGAGGCTCAGCAGGGTAACCTTGGGTTGCAGATAGCATGTACCCATTTGGCAACTGGTAGCTCATCCCTCAGTGCCCTCTTTGTTAATGTTCGGCCCAGGCTGGTAACTTTCCACTGTGGGCATGGTTGGAGGCTCTTGGGAAGATTCATTATGTTTTGTAGAGTGCTGGGGGGGTCAGTCCCTTGGCAGACATCTTAGGGTGCAGGTCAGATTGGACTCCTCTGCAGAGTATTGCTAATAAATGTAGGTTTGTATTCTCTACTGTCTTACTGACTCTTGATTAATTGGGAAGGCAGAGCAGGTGGTTGTAAGTAACCCGAGTGGCCCCTAAGATCCACTTCCTTTAGAGAGATGAAGATTTTATTGGCTAGACCAAACAAGTCGGAATTTTTCCTTGGCGGCTTTCATGACTTGTAAAAGGTCTGGAAATTCAAGAAAAAGCATGATAATTCTATGAGATTTAGAAGAGTGAGGATTAAGTCTGCCCAAACGATGGGCTCATTGTAAATTAACAAGAGGAATGGCAAGGAGGCCCAGAAGTTCTGGAAGAATTTCTTCAATAAGTCAAGCATATTAAGAGCTTCCAAGAGCTTCTGGAAGACCATACAGGCAGATATTATGTTGATGATTCCTGTTCTTCAAGTCTTCTGAGATTGATGATCTCCTGTTCAAGTTTGTAATATTAGTAGCCATATCATGAAGAGAACCAACACGGTTCTCCATCTCAACTATTTTACACTCCATAATAATCCATTGATCCTCTATTGGTTGCAGTTTTGATTTGCGGCACACATAAAAGGTTGTAAACCCTCATTTCATCAAGGATGGCAATGAGACTGGATTATGTGAAGACATAGCATGTGAGGGATGGTCAGTTTTCACCATTTTAGTAGCAGGTTTTAGTAGTCTAAAGCAGGTCATTGGCCATTTTGATGTGACATGAAGTATTATGAGAAATCTTTGAAAAAGATTGAACTCTGCCCATATAAAAAAATTATGTTGCAAATAGAATTCGGAGGCAGACAAGAATTGTATGGTATTGACCATTAAAATAAGAAACTAGTAGGGGACCAGTAGCAAATCATCTATTGGATTTTTCCAGGTATATGAGGTGAAAAATTCACAATGTCACATTTCAGGAAGGCTCCATAAAAGCATTTCAGAAAAGTCTCCAGAGGATTTGGTGAGAGAAAAGCAATAAACATCTGATGAGGGAATCAAGTGGCTCACAAAGGCATGACCCAAATATGTGTGCACATAGAGCTCAAAGATCCATCACGATCTTGAAATGGCACCGAAGTAACGCCCCATAAATCCATAAACATAGCAAAATAATCCAGATGCATTACAGTCCTAAGGCCGTTCCTGCTAGCTTGACTGTATAGTCATATAAAGTAATGCCGGGATTGGTTAAGTTCCCACAAGTGACACATCCGTACCTTCCATAAATAATGTACTTTCAAGGTGGTTTAAGGAGGAAAAGTGCCAGTATACAAGCTTTGTGGATACTCCACATTTGTTAAAGAATTACTTACAATTTTCATCTAGACCATATCTCATTATTGCATCAAATTTATGTGTAAGTGCTAAAAATATAAAATATCCCTTTGCCAAAGCACCATTTTCCACAATTTGTCTCTGTTGATATTAAATGCTGAACTGTGAGCCATGAAAGGCCATGTGAACGAACCCCTACTTGCCCACTGTGTATTTATTTATATTCAAATAAAGATTTAGTCTCAAGCTTCCATAGGCCTGATCTAAAGCATATTAGATATCAGAAAATGATACACATATTATTAGCCCATGAGGTTAATTTATTTATTACTACCCACCCTATTAACTTCACCAGTGTGTCAATTTTATAGTTTGGTCTATAACACCTATGATCATTTTAACTCCCTTTTTGGTCACAAGCATAATTATGGTCTGTGACTATGAGGTAGGAATAACTTTTTTCCAGCAGCATTTATAGTTTGTAAGAGCAAAGGGGCACAAATATAAGGCTCTGATATATATACATCTGTTGGGACCCCATCGGGTCTTGGATCTTGTTCTTGAAAGTCCAACAGCTGCCATGACTGGCTTCCTCCAAATGAAAAAGCTATATAGCCCTTCAAAATGATGAACCCGGCTATCAGGAGAGATTTGTGAACACAAAAATGCTCCCTCCAGCTGGAACAAAATAGGTTGATATACAAGCTCCATTAAAAAGCTACTATGTACAGACTACTTGCTTACAAAAGCTTGTTTCAGGCCATGTTCCACAAGTTCTTCCTCTCTTTTACCATTTGCTTGTATTTAATTCGACAGCTGTCCACTCCTGTTCTAACCCTTATTTAACTCTAGATAGGCCCTGGAAAAATTATGGTTGAACCATCCTCAATTTCCCAATTAATTTAGGTTACCAGGAATAGTCTATATATCCCTAACTGCATGGCAGGTACACCAAAATTATGTCAAAATTACTTCGAATGTGGTGTCCTCAAACATGCAAATTCAATGTCAGAGCAACATTCAGCAATTCGTTTTATATAATATAAAAGGTATCTGGGACCACTATGTCTGCTCTCAATCTGTTAGATTAGATTAGATTAATTCAATTTGTAATAAATACAAATCACCGCAGAAGGGGTATCTCGGAGCAGCGCGGCTCATAAAACTGTAGGCAAACTGGCTAAAGCCAGAAATAGTGATGTTTTAAGACGTTTTCTAAATTTGTGATGGTCCATGCATTGACGTATATGAAATGGGAGCTTATTCACGAAGAGCTGGAAACATAATACTCCCCCGGAAATGGTCAGTTGGGAAAGGTCCCTTACGATATGGGCGCAGGCGGAAAGTACAACACTACACAGGGAGGAAGCAGCGGGGCTCCGCAAGTATCCCCTAGCTCAACACTGGGGTAGCATATTCACGACCTTCAAGAATGGGGAAGATGGAAACGGTGCAGAGGCCCCTCCCGCCAGTACTGATCCAACTTCTGGCGGTCGCGAGCCCAGAGGCACTAAGATATCCATAGACAGTATTAAGTCCCACTATGCAATACATCTGTTACCTGGGTCCACCGCCGAGAGTCCCCCCTTATCCTCAACCCCTAGCCAATCGTAAGGATGACAGTGGTCTCTCTCGCTTTAATGGGTCCAAATGCCATCCTGGCGAGCCACCGTAATATCCAGTTCGAGATATGAGTTTGAGTGTCTGGTGATGCTATGCATATCCTTTTCGTTATATTTTGACGACAATTCCTTTGTTTCATCATTAGTTTTGAGGTTTGATAAACATATGTCTTATTTTCCCACACTTTTTTCTTCGCACAATATCCTAGTATACTGTCAGTTGCAATACAAGCTCCTTGAAAGTATTGTTTTGCCACTGTTTGTCTCCTATTTTAATGCTATGTGACAATTAATGAATTTTGTTTATATTAATTTGTGGGTGTTAATTTGATGAAAGTATTGATTGTTATTCTTTGCCCCTCGCTTTTTATTATTGTGCTACAATATTTGGCCCTTTGTTTTTAACCTGAAAACTTATTAAAAAGAACAGAACTTTTTTACTGGAATATATTGACAGATTTCTTCTTGCAGTCACCTTTCATTTTATTAGGATTGTGTTTAGTTATATACATACTGTTTTATTCCCTGCCCGAGGAATTAGTAATTCCAATCAGGGGGTACTTGTTATCTACATTGCAATACAAGCTCCTACTTCGCATGTGAGCTGCCGATTTCCATCACATGTTGCAGCTGCCTGGCTCAATAAGTCATGTTTACAATATTTTGGGCATTGCAAACCGCCGGTTGGGAACTGAAGTGCACAAATGCTAGGAGGAAGTAAATACACCGTTTAACAAATATAGGCCACCTGCAAGGACAAGTGAACACTATTGTGTACTGTATTTAAACGTATGTCACCAGTTACAGACAAGTCAATTGCTTTCATAATGTAGTTTTGCATATGCAGATGTGATGCCTATGATAATTCTAACATGTTACAAAATTGAGGAAAAACAATAAAGATATTTTTGAAAACATGGAATGGAAGCTTATTCCAATGCTGAGGGGCACGGTGGTTAAAAGATCTACCTTCTGAATGAGACTTGCTGATTCCGTATGCTGCAAGCAAGGCTTTGTCACTGGATAATAAGGATCTGTTTGGGTAATAATGGACAAGTTTGATGGACAGATAACGTGGGCCTTTTCCATGCAAGGACTACATGGACTTATGAGTCAGACAACATACTTTGAACATTTTCTTTTCTGAATTGTGAGCCAGTGAAGAGCTAACAGAAGAGGGAAGGATGCCGTCCTGGCTTTAGAAATGTTACTGGGATGTATTTTGAATGACTTGCAGATTTTTTAAAACGGTCTCTACTACTAGTATACCTCTCATCAAATCATTAAGAATAGAGTTCAATAATTTCCCTCACCCGAACGTTCAATATGTAATTCACTATTTTTTTTTATTTTATTTTTTTATTATAAACTTTTATTCTCCAAACATGCACACACACAGCTTCCCGCCTACAACCCTGGGGCCGGCAGCAAACTAGGATCATGACAATACAATATGCAAGTCGTTGCTCCTGAAAGGGAGAACGGGAGAAAATGTGTCCATCTTCGCACAGCGTCATCCGTTCTAGTTGACCTAGCTTAATCACAGCAACTACAAACTTTTGCATAGACGCCAGTGCCCCAAGTCCCTACCTCCCAGTACTTCGGAAGGGTGCGCTCAATGTCTCCCAGTGTCGTATTGATAGTCTCTCGTTGTGTGCGCTTCCGACTTCGTAGTCTAAATCTAATTTTCTTAGCCCAACTTACCAACTAACCCCCCTCCCCTCCCCCCCCCACTGCCTGTGCTCCTCCTTCTTTTGGGCAACTGCCTTCTCTCAGTTCTATGTCTCGTGTCTCAGTCAAATCTTCCCGCACACTCCTCATCCGTCCACTCTCTCGCTCACCTTTCACTCCCATCCCGAATATCTCCCCGTGCGTCTACTCTATGTGTCCTTGGTCCTTAGTATCAGCGCTTCTTGGGCGTCCCCCCGTGTAGCCCTTTCCAGTGCCTTGTAAGTGTCTAGTCTTCGTTGCCCCCCTCCCCTTCTCGCTGCCCCTCAGTCTCCTCCTGATCCTCAACCGCGTCGCTCCTCATCGACCTGTATGTCATGTATTGGTCCCAGAAGTTCCGCGGCCTACTTACAGGGGGCAACAGTTCGCTATACAGCTGGGACTGCGTACAACTGTACAACATCTCCCTTTCCCATCCACTTTTAGTTGGCAGCGGGCCACGCATCCAACGCATCGCAATCGCTCTCCGTGCCATGAGTAAACCTATGCCAGCCAGGCGACGCGCAGCTGGAGGTACCCCTCTGGTGTGCCCCAGCAGAGCTAACGCCGGGTCCACCGGGAGTTCTATCTCTAGTACTCGCCCCAGCTCGAGAAAGACCCCTTCCCAGAAGTTGTTTATTCCTGGGCAGGACCAAGCCAGATGTAAGAAGTCCGCCACCGGCGCCCTGCAGCGTTCACATTCGGGCGTCTGCCGGAGACCATATCTATGCAAACGTTCCGGAGTGTAATACACTCTCTGGAGAAATTTAAACTGCACAAGCCTATGCCTAGCATTCAGCGATACCTTTTTCGCATTTAGGCAACAATCTCTCCACATTGCGTCGCTTATCTCCGTCTGTAAGTCTCGTTGCCACGCCTGTCGGGCCTTCGAGGGTTCTTGTGCTCTGTAATTCTGCCCCATCCTATATAATCGTGCTATCATCTTGCCGCTCGATTTCGTTTTTATTATGTAAGACAGCTCCGGTATTTCTGTGGGTTCCTCCATATCCGACCCCAGCAGCTCCTGCAGAGCTGCGCGGACTCTGTGCAGATGGAAACGATGCAGCAACGTCTCCGAGCCCTGTGGAGGAGCAACCTGTTCCCAGGCGACTACCTTCCCGTCCTTGAACAGGTCCCCTAGCGTGAGTATGCCTAGCTGGCTGAGGGCACGCGTGACCCCCTTTTCTCGCAGCGGAGGTATCCAAATGGCCTATTCAATAGGAAGCAGGGGGGAATACAGCAGTGTGCAGTCACGGCTTCTGGCCAAGGAGTGCCAGGCATGATTCGTAGACTTAATAGAGTCCAGAGTGCCCACACGTCGCGTGACCGGTTCAAACACCGTTGCCGCTGGCTGGAGGGGCTTCGCAAACAGCGTTTCTAGGATCACGTGAGGTATATTGCTATCCCCGTGTATCCAAGTGTGCAAGTGCGTCGCTTGTGCCACCCTGTAGTACTGTTCTACGTCCGGTGCCCCCATACCGCCTTGCTCATACGGTAGTGTTAGGACTTGCCACTTAACCCTCGGTTGCTTACCTCCCCATGCTAGCCGCGTGAGGGTCTGGATTAGCGCTTTAAAGAACGCCTTAGAGAGGACCACCGGAAGGTTGGTAAAAAGAAACAAGAACCTCGGAAGTACCAGCATTTTCATGAGTGCAATGCGGCCCGCAAGTGACAGCGGCAGCCGGCACCACCTGTCCACATCTTCAGTCAATTTCATGTAAGCTACACTGTAGTTTTCCCTGATCAGTACCTCCGGGTCTGGATGTAGTCTGATGCCTAAGTACCTAACCGGGTCGTCAGACCACTGCAATGGGTAGTCCATGTCGAATTTAGTCGTCACCGGAGTCAACGGGAATGCGACCGATTTGGACCAGTTCACCTTTAGACCGGATAGGGCTCCGAACTGTACCACTTCCCTTAGCACCGGTGAGAGGTTAAGTTCCGGGTCTCTAACGTACAAAAGCGTGTCGTCTGCATAAGTGGATATACAAATCTTATATGTTGGGAAATTAATACCTTCGTTACTGTGGTATTCTCTGAGTGCACACGCCAGTGGTTCCGCCACTAGAGCGTATAGCAGCGGGGAGAGTGGGCATCCCTGCCTTGTGCCCCTGCCGATTCCGAACGCCTCCGTGACCATGTCCCCAATTCGCAGCCTGGCCGTTGGTCGGTAATACAGTGCTCCTATCATTTGGAGGAAGGGTTTCCCCAGTCCTAGTTTCCTTAGTACCCTGGACAAGAAAGGCCACTCCACGGAGTCGAAGGCTTTTTCCATATCCAGGAATATCGCCAATGCCTTATTCTCCGGCTTCACGTGTTGCATCGTCCCCAGGACCGTCCGAATGTTGTATGTGAGGTTCCTAGATGGGATAAAACCCGCCTGTTCCGGGGCCACCAATTCAGGGGCTAGAAGTGCAAGCCGCGTCGCCAGTACCTTTGCGTACAGTTTAGCATCGACATTGATCAAGGAAAGGGGTCTGTACGAGCCGCATTCCGTGTCGGGTTTCCCAGGCTTGAGTATCGTAATGAGGAGTGCCTCCCGCATAGTCGGGGGCATGGAGCCTTCCAAGCATATATCATCAAACAAGGCCGAGAGGTAGGGGACCAACTGGTCCCTAAATGATTTATAGAATCCAACAGTCAGCCCATCAGCGCCAGGAGCGCTACCAGTCCGCATACTATCTAAGGCTTCCTCTATTTCCTCCCTTTGGATGGGCATCATAAGGAACTCTCTTTGCGAATCGGACAGTAGTGGCATCTTAATATAACTCAAATAGTGATCTATTGCCCCTTCCTTTCCCGTCGATTTCGACTCGTATAAAGCAGAGTAGTACCGCCTAAATTCCCCGACTATCTGTTCCTCTTCCGTAAGGGTCTCTCCTGTACTCGAGATCAATTCGCCTATCTGCTGTGGGCGCCGTTCGTGCTTAATCATCTTAGCCAGGAGAGAGCCAGGCCTTTCACCCTCTCCGTAAGAACATGCCGTGGCATATTTGCCCATGTGTTGTACCTCTCTGTCTGCCTCTGTGTGGTATTCTGTCAGCACTTGTTTGATCTGGTCTAGTGCGTCTCCCTCCGGTTCCGCCCGATGCCTCTCCTCAAGATCTGTCAGCTGACTTTCCAAGTGTTTCAGGCGCTGTCTAATAGACTTCAGGACACTGGAGTGTTTGGCCATGGCTATCCCACGTATGTAGACTTTAAAGGTCTCCCACAGCGTCTGAAAGCTTTCAACCGAGCCCGTATTTGTTTCAAAAAAGCCCTCGATTTCGTTTGCTAATTCCCCTCGGAACGCCTCGTCTAGTAAAGAGTACGGAGGGAATCGCCATGTGATGGGGGGGATCCCGCGCGCTGGCGACTCCAGGGTCAGGAGGAGAGGAGAGTGGTCAGACAGAGTGCGCGGCAACACACGACAGTCCCTCGAGGAGTTGGATAACCGTTGTGATACTAGCCAGTAGTCTATTCTAGTGTGCAGTGCATGATACGCTGAATAATGAGTGTATCCCCCTCTGGTGTGATGTCTGCTGCGCCATACATCCATGAGTTCCAGGTGTACCATCTCAGTTCTGAGTGCCGTAGCAGCAGCCGACGGGCTCCTGTGCGGCCCCGCAGATCTATCCAGATCCGGGTCCAGGACCAAGTTAAAGTCCCCTCCCCAAAGCATATTCGTGTAGTCATACTTCTTGCATCTCCAGGCCAAGTCCACGTAGAAATCAGGGGAGTCATAGTTAGGCCCATACACATTCACAAGCAACAAGTCATGCCCCCGGCCCCTGCATCTGCTGATGACGTATCTCCCCTCCGGGTCCGTCTCCAGTGACGTCAATGTGAGTTTGGAGTGCGGGTTTACCCATATTAATGTCCCCCTCGAGTGTGTGGTAAAGCCCGCAGCTACACTACATCCCGCTAACCCTTTATGTTGTAACATCCTGCTGTTGAGTGGTAAGTGTGTCTCCTGTAAGAGAGCGAGATCTATCTTGTGCCTGCGCAGGTAACTAAGTACCTTTCTCAGCTTTCTGAAGTCGTTGAGTCCCCTGATATTCCATGTCAGTGCCCGCACATGCGCCCGCATATTATCGGACTGTGGTGTGTCGGTCTCACCCCCCGCCATAGTGTGTGGCGTGTGCGTCAAGTCTATTCTGCAAGCGTATCCATCTCTCCCTGGGATCAGGGTCCAGCAGTTTACCCAGCTTGCTGTTGTCAGTCCCCAAACTGTTGAGTCTCACCCAATTCTCTGCAGACAGTACCATGGCAGTCAAACATAATAACAACAACTGACATCCCCATACAAACCCCAACTTTCCCCCCGCCACCCACAGCAGACCCACCCCAACTTGGCCCATCAGATTCCCTTCCCACCCCACCCTCCCTAGTATCACGTATAACATTCCCATGTGCTCAACGCTCTGGGGAAGTAGGCCACGGAAAAGCCAGGGGAACGTGTCCAACTCCTTCAAATCCTCTCCCGCCGCCGACCGCCAAAGCAATTCAAGTTTTTAGTCCGGCAGTCTTCCATCAGATATCTTCTGTTGCTGCCAGTTCCTGTGCCGCTGTCGCAACTGCCGCCCGTTGGCCTTCATTTATCTCCACCTGAGGTGGGCGGTGCGGCCTGCGCCGCCGTCTCTGCTGTCGCCATTGTCCAGCGGATCCCGTCTCTGAGTAGTTCCCTGGTTGTGAGCCTCCCGCCGGTTCAGGTTCCTCAATGCCTAACAGCCGGCAAGCCTCGGTGAGAGATCGTAGCTGCTGCACTTTGTTGTCCCACTTGAACACAATCCGAAATGGGTGCCCCCAGCTATATGTGACGCCCTGGCGTCGAAGTTCAGCGGTAACCGGCCTGAAGCTCTACGCTTCTCCAGCGTGATGGCTGCCAGGTCCTGAAAGAGTGTCGGTGAGTGGTCACCATAGGTGACGGTGCCCATCTGTCGCGCCTTGTTGAGAATTTCTTCTTTGGTGCGAAAGTCCTGTACACACACCAGGATATCTGCTAGCAATGCACTCGCAGCTCTAGGCGGACCAGTCCGATGAGCTCTGTCTAGGGCAATATTGGAATCAGCCGGCCGTCCCAGGATATGATTGAAGAGGCCTTGCGTGAACTTGAAGAGATCTGCCGTGTCCGGGGAGGACTTCACCCCTCGAATCCGGATGTTATGCCTCCTAGAACGGTTCTCCAAATCCTCCACATGCGATTGCAAGTCCACCTGCTGGTCATGGATGCGGATAAGTTCTTGCTGGAGCGCTTCCATCTCTACATCTCGGCCATCGCTCTTCGTCTCGAGGTCCGCCACCCTCTCACCAATGGCGTCCGTGTCGCGCCGTAGCTCCCGAATCTCCCCTTTCAATTCCGTCTTAAGGAGCTGGAGGTCTTCTCTTAGGCCGCCAAAGAGAGATTCCAGGAAAGCCCTTGTCACCGGCTCATCTGTGCCTCGGAGGCTGTTGCCTGCTGTGCCAGCCGTTGATTTAGCGGACGCCCCCTGAGCGCCAGCGCTGTGTGGGTCAGTTTTCTTCCCCATGTTGACGGGAGTGAGCAATTCTTTAATCGATCTTTCCTTGCGCACTCTGCCAGTCGCCATTCCACCCAGGCCCACCAGCAGAGCAGGTCCGAGTGGGCAAGCTAGTAGCTGATCGCAGCACCAATAGGTAAGTTCCGGTGTGGTCGAGTCAAGAGTCCAGCACCAGTGTTTCGCCCGCCGACCCTTCGGCGCCACCTATCCTCTCTGCCGGGGCACAGGCGCCAACGTTCCCCCCCTGCAGGTACAGGGCTCAAGTTGCGGGCTCTGGTAGTGCAGTCTATGTGTGAGCGCCAGTAGCTGGGCCAGTCAAGGTCACAAAATGGCGGCCCCCGGGTCGCTGATCCAGCAAGTCCACGTAGTAACCGACCATCACCCGGGCCGTGGCCGGGGCAGCCCACTCAGGGCCCACCGAGGTAGCGGTGGCACCCCAGAATCTTCACTCTACCCCCTCTGTCCCTCGCCGTCCTTCGCGCAGGAAGGGGGCCCCCCCTGTGTGCCTCTAATGTCCTGGGTCATAGCAGTTGATAGGCTCCTTTCCGAACCCCTATTTGTGCAGATGAGTAGGTGCTCGGCTGCAGCGAAGCCGCAGCGGCGTCAGCCAGGCGAAGGCAAAGGGACAGGCCCCACGCGTGCGCTGCACTGGCCGCTAGCGCTCCGTCCTAAAATGGCGGCAGTCCGTCTTTGTAGTGGTCGCCGGGATCAGAGAGGATTCCCGGCGTGACGCACCTCAGCCGGGGCGTCCGCGCTATTTTTATTCCCCCTCCTCTGTCCCGATGCTGCAGTCTGAGGCGGCCAGTCGCCCGGGGGAGCCCGTCCCGATCTCCCCGCTCTCCTCACCTCAGGTCGGCTGCCAGCCCTGCGCTGCGCCGCACCTCTCCCCGCAGTCGTGCTCCAGTAGCTGCGCGTGTGGCGAGGGCTCCGGCTGTGTCCACGATTTGTGCCGGCAGGTCCGCAGTAGCCTCCGCGGAGAAGCCACGGGAGGCCTCGCGCTCAGCCGCGCGGGTCGGACCTGTTCCTGCCCGGCTGGGGGGCCTCTGCTCGGCCGCCTGGCCCCGCCCCTCGCGGCCTCGTCTTCACTGCTCCGGTCTCCTCAGGCCTTAGCGAGCCGCGGCGCTCCCGTCCTTGTTCCACCCGATCACGGCGGCTCCGGTTTCTAAATCCACCCCACTGGGTTCCTTACTGCATTAACTTCAGGTCCTTGGGTCATGTGTCGCCGCTCGGAGCCCAAAACAATGCTTTAGATGCTATATAGTGGCGGCCAGCGGCAGGAGCTCGGCGATACACGTCCTCTCACACCGCCATCCTGGCCACGCCCCATGTAATTCACTATTAATGACGCTCTGGCCCTTATTTACAGGAATTTGGCGTAGGGCAGCACAGCAAGTCATCTTACTGTGCTACCCTACACCAAGGGAAAAGGGCAGGAATGCGCTGTATTTATGCAGCACAATGCATTCCTGTCCTTTCCCCTTCACTGGAGCCATTTTGACTATCTAGCGCCAATTTAGCCACCCTTGAACCATGGTGCAAGGGTGCCTGGGTTTTTGGTAGGATTTTTTTTGTACAGGAAATTGCACCTTCTTGCACAGAAACAATCCTAGGAGAAGTTTTCCTCTTTCTATGTGTGCTGCAGAAAGAGGAAACAACAAGGAGAAATAAAGAAATGTCTTCTTGTTACGTCTCACCTCAGGAGGACTAAGGATTTAGTGCTTCCCCAGGTTTACATGCTCTTTTATATCTGAGGCAGCATCAACATCCATGGGAGTTTTGTTGGAAAACCCACTGCCATGCTCATGGAACACCTCCTGAGTGCAGAGTAAGCCAATGCAGTGATTTACGATGCCTTCCATTACTCAATATCTATGAGGCCATTCAAAATCATGCATAGTGGCTTTGCATGTGCCCACATATATGATTTTGTAATCTGTGCTGCCAGAGCATTAGACAAAGTGATGCTCTGTTGGCACAAGGGGCTTGTAAATAAGCCCCTAAGTGAAAGTTTCCCATTCCTTGGAGAATAGTGGACTTGTATCCTCACAAAGATGTCAAAGAAAATCACCCAATAGCACCAAAGAGGTATTTGTCTGGACCTTTCCTCTGTAATACTCAAGACAGGATTGCTAAAAATGAATATGCTCTGAATTCCTCTGAAACAAATTGGAGTTATAAAAGTTAGCTAAATTAACTATCAACAATTTGCACATTTTTGTAAAATACAGTACAACTGCTATAAAATTTTACAAATCTGTTTGTATCTCTAACAATGTGCAATCCAAGGGGAGAGCTATTAGCATAATGAGTCCACCTTTGGGTGTACTGGAGGGAGAGGTCTATAACCCTTCACATGAATGAGTTAGAAGCCTCCCAAGTTTACATTAGGTATATAATACTTGGGGCCAGATGTAGGTAGCCAAATACCGGTCGGTAACGGACGATTTCGGCCGTTACCGACCGGTATTTGGCTTTTGACATGTAGGTGGCCCGGATTTTACAGAATCGGTATATTTACCGATTCGGTAAATGTACCACTTCGGTATTTTTCCGAATCAGTAAATATACCGATTCTGTTAATCCATATGTAGATGGCACAGTTTGCAGTGCCACAGGCCCTTAGGATTTCTTATTTTACCACCCAATCCTATTGGGTGGTAAAATACCGAATTCCAGTGTACATGCACATCTGTGCATGTACACCTATGCTATGTGACACAAAGACATGCCCTTAAGGCATGTATGTGTGCCACATGGCACACAAGCCTGCAATTGGGGTGCTACAGGGTGTCAAAGTGACACCCCGTTCCCCCTGCCAGGAATCGGTATTTACCGATTCGGTAAATACCGAATCGGTATTTCCCATTGATTCCTATGGGCTTCAAGGCCCATAGGAATCAATGGGAAATACCGATTTGGTATTTACCGAATCGGTAAATACCGAATCTTACAGAATCGGTAATTGTAAAATAAAAATTACCTACATCTGCCTACTTCCAATTTACCTACTCTTAAATACCGAATCGGTATGATTCGGTATTTAAGAGTAGGTAAATCGGAATTACCTACATCTGGCCCTATATCTTTTGATAAATGCAAGCAAATCTAAATCATCCTTCTAACTCCCTATCCCACTATATTCCAACTCAAGTACTCCAAAGATTGGCTACTGGGGGTTCTAAGATGTTACCATCAATTTAAGGGGTGAGAATCTGCTTAGGAGTACTACAAAATGTCAGTCCTGTTAGATTAGTAAAGGGTATGATTGACAAATAGAACCAGTCCCTCAGAAAACTGGGATTAAAAACATTAGGCATATGACATACATGTGACAAAAGATGTACATCATTATATCCCAGAGGTAAGACCTAAATTATGGATGATATGCCTTACATGAGAGCTGTGACACAAGCACTTCTGCCAGATCAGCCATATCAAAGATCATCAATATACAGTCGCCCACAAATGTACCAGGTCCTGATCTAATCCAAACAGTTTGTCTATCCATGCCTGTATGTTGAAATAGAAAGTAGCCTCCTCGGTGTGCCTATCAATCCACTAAACATCCTTCTTTTCTAATGGAGAAAATCTTTTTGTTATCCCCAACTTTAACAGCGGCACATTCATCAAAATGAAGTGCCACCTGTTGGTACATTCATTGTTGTTGGAATCTTAGAGGTTGGAATTGAGAATACATTCTGTAAAATGTTTGTCTTACCTGTCTTCCCAAAATCATCACTGATTGAGTAATGAGTAGATGGTTTCCTAGAATTGAAGACACTATTATCACACTTCAGCTCTGGAGGTACATTGGTTAGGCAAATACTTTTTGATGCTCAAGCCAAATCCACCCTGCTTGATGTGTTCCCATTGTCTGCTTATATTATTGGGATCTTTTGGGTTGGATGATGTGCTAATAATCTAGGCTCTAAAGTACTAGAGGAAATCAATCTGATATTAGGGACGCTCCACTTGGAATAGAAATGGAAACATAGTTATTAATATCCATCATGCCAGAAAGTGCATTTTCAATAGCCATCTGCTTGTAATTGCATGATTCAAACTAATATGTCACCTATATTTCCAATGTACTTACTATTCAATCAAACCAATAAAATTTCAATTGATTTAGTGTCATCAGCACTCAATTCCTCCACTACACTGTGAGACAATTTCCCAGGGACTGTTCTCATAGATTCCTCATTTTTCTTTGCTTACCTTGAGAGTAGCTCTGTGTCTATTGAAACCTCTGCATTAGGTTAATGAACTTCAATGGTTTTAGGCAACAATCAATTTTTCAAGTTCCTATTATCAGCAATATTGTGATTAATCGGAGTAGTGAAGCTTTGGTGTATTGTACTGTTTCCGACACCACTAGCTACCGTTACTAGATCCTTCACATGGACGTTAAGAGACATTTTCTCTCACACTGTAACAGTTTCATCACTAACTGTTCCAACAGCTGATGTGAGAAAAGAGATGACAGAAGACTTTCATCCCAACCATTTGAGTCATTATTAATAACTGATGCTTTGCTCTTACCCATAGTGAGCAGATCAAAATACAGACAGAAGAGTTGTTATCCCAGTCAGTCTCATTCAGGTGCGGACAGTCGCAGACGGACCCGCACTTGTCCACGCCCTGGAATGGCCCACGCCATACAACAGGGATCGTCATGTGCTTTATAAGATGCAGCTCAGGGGCCAGCATCCGCTGCTGCCTGTAACAGCAGCAAGGCTCCTGGAACTTTGGGTCCCTCTGGATGTAAACAACTGTCCCCTTTACCTTGCATTCAACATGGGCTCTGTAGATAGTCAAATATGCCATTGATAGGCATCTGTCAATCTAAAATGAATGGTATTCTAAAAACCTCAGAGTTTACTAATGGAGATTGCTTACACCAACCACTTCAGTGGAGTTTGATTACACCAACCCTTGCGACCAGAATATTCTAGCAGAATGCCAAACTAACTGAATATGCAGAAATAGATGACAGGGAAGTTAAGCATCTAGACGAACATGGTGTTGCAAAAATGTATCGAATGTATCGAAAAGAGAAAAAGCCAGGTAAGAAACTGGTAAACCAGATCCATTACAAATCTGCCAAAAATGTAGTTATAAAAATAACAACAGTAGAGGGAACAGGTTCTTAAGACAGAACTTATCAAATCAAAACTCATTGAATATTGAATTCTGTACTGATCTTCATACATCAGGACAAAGGCTACAAGATTGGAATGTAATAATTTATTTTTTGACAACCTTGCAATGGCTCGGCTAGAGAACTTACACTATAGGTTTCTAAGGCTACCCATCAAGATTGAAGAGATTAACAGCCTGATTCATGAAACGAAAATCGGCTCGCAAAGGGCCAGATTCTGAGAATCTGGCCCTTTGCGAGCGCAATTATTGCATTTGGGATTCATCATCCCAAATGCAATAATCGCTATTACAGAATTCGCTATTGTGCGAGGAATTGCATTTAAGGAATCTCTATTAGAGATTCCTTAAATGCAATTCATCAACCAATTTTAAATTGCTAATTCGCAATTTCGGGCCGCTATTTACCGAGAGGTCAGACCTCTCGGTAAATAGCAAAAACTTAGAAAAATGCTTTTAAAAGCATTTTTCTAAGTTGCATGTTGCACACACACATGTCCTTTGGACATGTATGTGCGCAACACCTGTTCCAATTTGCATTTAAGGGGTGCTACAGGGTGTCCTTTGGACACCCCTGGCACCCTTTAAATCGCTATCTTATTTGCGAGTAGCAAATTGCTACTCGCAAATAAGGAATACTCCCCATTCATTCCTATGGGCCTTTTGGCCCATAGGAATGAATGGGGAGTTATTCCTTATTTGCGAGTAGCAATTTGCAACTCGCAAATAAGGAATGTGTAGGAATCGCTATTTATTTAGCAATTCCTACATGAATACCGTTTTGCGAGTCTCTAATAGCGATTCCTTATGAATCTCTATTAGAGACTCGCAAAACGGTACCTTGATGAATCAGGCTGTAAATCCACTGTACTGAGCATGCCTTGAGCTGAGTTCTGGTTAGAGGTGGCTGTGATTTCTTCAAGGAGTACATACACATTCTGATACAACATCCAGTGGCAATATTTGAAGAGACATGCACAATGGCACACTCCCTCCATGAGGCACTAAAAGTTACTCTATTAAAAAGGGCAATCCAGCTGACCATTGTGACTTGTACCATCCTTTATCCTTTATAAACAGAATATTGCCAAAATCTTGGCCAACAGACTACTCCCAATCAATCTATTATAGTTTTGCCTGAGCAGGTAAATCGCTGCGCCAGACTTCCCCTTATGATGGAAGGCCACATCCCCACACTGAAAATGGTGGTTGCATCCCATTAATCATATTTCTACTTCCACCTCAGATTCCTAATGTTTAAATTAGCATGGGCTAGCAAGCAACCCATGCTAAAGTAGGAAAATCTAATATTTTCACAAGACATGGGCAGCTTCTGTGCCCCAGACTTTCAACTCGATTACTTATGCACTCAGGCCCATTACACTTATTATTCCCCCCCCCCCATATATTTCTCTTCTTAGACTCGAGAAGGGCAGCACAGACCCCAAACCCCTATGATCAGTGTGCCTGTCAACTATCCAGCCATTATCAGAAATCAACACAGTGACTTGGGCTTGTGATAGACTTTGATGCAGAGCAAGCAGGTTAGAGTATCACCCTCTGATCTTCCAAGAAATGAGGAAGCTAATAGCTCTTCAACTGACCAGCTTGAGGTATATATTACCCAACTTTCAGTTTTTAAATCCTACAAGCTATCAAGGAAAAACTTGAACATTTCCTACTATACATGTTCTAATATTATAGATTTAGACCATCATGTAAATTGGCATTCCCCAAGTCCTGAAGGAACACCTTCAACTCAAGTCACTGTCTCTCTTGATGCGATCTCCTTATCTTGATATCTCAGTATCTTCACTATACAACCCTATGCAGGAAGAGGCACACAATATCTATCCTTCAGTAAGGGATACATGAACTAGAGATTTGCAATCACAGATATCAGACTATAAATGGAAATACTGTTGTGTGCAAAACAGCATGCTATCCTCGAATGACAGATTCAATCAAACATTATTTAAGCTAATTCATATAATATACTACACTTTTGAGAAGGGATAAAATATGGACTTAAAGAGGACTCTTTATGGGACATCACTTCGCCTGGCTGTGTTCTATGGTTAATGTATACTGTGGAGTTGTGCTCAATATCTTTTCCAATGTGACAGACCTAAGCATTCAGCCCACATCCAAACTAACACTTTTAGGTTATGGAAGGCTAAGGAAATATAGGGTGATCGCGTTTGTTATTGCAAAAATGTGAGTTTGCACTAATGACTTTACCCAGCCGGATCATGATACTAGATACAAGATGGTATAATGTAATGAATACAATATGAGATCATGCTTGTTCCCTCTTCTAGGCCAAAAGACATGTGGGAGTACTTAAGATTCTTTTTGACAGAACTCAACAGCTCTCAAGCTTAGTGGGAAACTAAACCTGAAAGCATAACCCTGACTGCCCAAAGCTGATCACATGTAGCCGAGCAACCTGACTGTATTGAAACAAATTAAAGGCATGGGGATTATTGCTTGGTTTTGAATACAGACATGCTGATATCATTTATTTAATGGTGTATGACTGATTATCGAGAAAAACAATATCGAAATATCCAAATATTGCCAAAACTATTGTTACTTTAATCTAAAGAGCCCGAGGTTAAAAGAAATATGACAATAATATTGACAACAAACAATATTATATTCTCATATGTAAAACATAAGGAAATAATAAATATCACCACCACAACAAAACACACTAAACATAACGAAAATATGGATAGGTAAAATATCAACAGCAAAATTATTGTTATTATAACAATAAGAATAACTCACCATGTAACCAAAACTGAATACATAAATCATCATAAAATAGTTACAATACACTAAAAATGTTTAGTTTGATACGTCAATTGTGGCGGGGAAGTGTGTTTCCCATGGAGACTTTTAGACACGCCTGAAGCCCGAACCACTGACCGGAATTACACAGAATTTGGCACAAAGGTAGTTTGCAGATCAATATTTCAGTTAATTCGTGTAAATCCATTCAGTAGTTTTGGAGAAATTAAAGGAAATTCAAATGTGTATATCTTGAATAGTGAAGTCTTCACAAATAATGACAAGCTCAAACAGAGATTTGCAGAGCTCTGATTGGCTGCAAAAACTTCAACATGGAAGTGTTCGCACCATCTTGGGACTTTGCTTTAGCTGAGTCCGAAAAAAGATGCAAAAAAAAAAAGAAAAGGATGCAGCCCTAGCCTTGGTCCTGACCTCCCACTGGGACCCTGGAAGGGCAAAAAAGCATATTTCAAAAGTTCACAGTGAAATTCGCAAATATTTGTGAATAGTGCCATGAATGAAAAAGAAAAGCAAGCATGGTTCCCCGCGCTTGTATTTAATGTTGCTTCTGGTTGGACCTGTTCCCAGGGACATGCAGATATTTATTTTAAAAAAATGGAAGGAGGTGCACAGGATCCCTTCAAGGGCATATTTATGCCCAGGGGACCACCACCTGCCCGCGCTGTAAATAAAAAAGAGATGGGGGAGCTACGTGGACCCACACTGGTCTCGGCACCCCCCAACTCTCCGTGGCTACACTAAACATTAAAGAGGGGGTCTGCGTGGACCACTGGCCCTGGGGATCACCACCTCACCGAAGCAATTACTTTTTTTAAAGAGGAAAGGGAGCTGCACGCCCCCCTCCCGGACCATATGCATTCCCGGGGACCACCACCTGTCTCGGGCTGGCCCGTGCAGAACAAAGAAGGAGGGCTGCACGGCCCCCCTCCTGAAGCCATATATGGCCCTAGGCACTGGCTCCTGCTATCTGCTGAGGTGGCCACCCTCGTGAGATAGCTGTTTGATTTTGCTAAGAAGAGACATTAATTTGGAGGTTTGAAAGGTAGTTTTTGTGTGAAAGGGAGCTTGCTGTAATTGCATTATGTTAATCCAGGTACATTTTTTAAATACACTGTGTAGCATCCTGAAGTTAAAGCCCTTCATGAAAGATAATAGCCATTGCTGTGTACTTTTTTAACAAAATGTAAATGTGTCCTCCTTTGGTGTCTGTAATTTCAGTTTTGATTTTTGATCCATCAGCCCTGCATATTGTAGCATCGGTATAATATATTTTCAGCTTCTCTTTATCTGCAAGGTAGACATACAGTGTGATCTATAATTTGAACAGGTCATATTTTGTTTTGCAGTTTTGATCAGCCAGTCAAAAGATACAGTTTTACAATCTGGTAATTTTAAGTAGATAAATCTTTCCAAATTGATTTGAGTAGTACTTGCAAAGGCGAAATCTTCACAATCATGATTCCACGTGTAACTCAGTCAAAATAAACCAAATAAGTCATCAGTATTAACTTCTTCTTTTTCCCAGCATCCAATAATCACCAAAATGAATTCCTGAGTGTCTTGTTGACTGTTATAAGAAAATGGTACAGATCCACCATGCATGTCTACCACATCTCAAATGCCTGAAACAGAATGTACTATAGTCCTAGCATTACATAAAAGTTACAGCACAGTACACAGATCAGAGGAGATTTGTCTCCTTTATGCTGACTTTCATTGACAAAATGTGGTGAATGGAAGAGTACATTGGGAACCACATTTGCATAGCAGATGAAACCCTTTTGTTTTCCAGCTCAAAACCAACAATATCACTGTCAATTTTCGATTTTTTAATCCTTTGCTTCTTTTGAGGGACATTCATTGATTGCTTACAAAGCTTCCACTTAGGACAGATTCTTTGTTTCTCATAAATATCTTAAGTGTTGAGCATATACACTTCTTATCCAATTAACAAAACTAGTATCAGCACTAACTTTCTTTTCACCAAAATCTACTAAACATAAACTGGACAATGTTTTAACTCGCGACAATGGTACATTTGAGATACCTTCTTTAAAGACAGTATACTTCCAATATTAGTAAAAACTGCATCTACACTTAAATGTTGTGTTTTATTGATTGTTACACCAAGAGCTAGAGAAAGTGGGAACTTGTGGTGCTGCACATAGAAGACGTTCACTAGCAAATAAAATGCATATACCAAAATGTTTGATGCCATTAATCTGATCAAATTTTATAGGCAAGTATTCAACCTCATTCTTATTTTCAAAAATGTTTGAAATGAATAACTTTACCCATTGCACCATTTAAGAATCCTTCCTCAACATTTAAATTACACAACCAAATTACTCTACAATATATACGCCCAAGTAAACACTTCTCTAATGCAGCAGTTTTAGATACAGATTTCTTTCATAAATCCAGTTTTCCTCGAAGTTTTTCATTTAGCACTATTAATACTCAATAGTGTTCAATTTTGTCAATAGCTGTAACTTCCAACATTTCTTTCTTTTCCAGTTTACACACTCTTCTGTAAAATTGGCCCACTCTTCGGTGTGAGTGTTTGATTGGTTCAGATGTTCCGTCCATCACCACTCCCTTTTGTACCGCTTTGTTCGCCATAAGTTGGCAGGGTATGCTCAGATGTGAGTCCCTTGCTCACTTTGCCACTGGATTCAAGCAAGCCAGGCTGAAGAAAGCTAAAATGCCAGAAACCGGTCCTAGGAAGCTTGTTTCCGGTCCAGGGAAGGCATGGCTTGGCAGTTCGGGCTGGACTGTTCCCATGATGCACAGGGTCAGCCTGATTTGCATATGGCCATGTCTGAACTGGGGTCGCAGAGTGGGCTAAAAAATGGTGATGGATTAAACCCAGATCTGTTGACTCGGTGTGAGTGTTTGAGTGGTTCAGATGCTCCGTCCATCACCACCCCCTTTTGTACCGCTTTGTTCGCCATAAGTTGGCAGGGTATGCTCAGAAGTGAGTCCCTTGCTCACTTTGCCACTGGATTCAAGCAAGCCTGGCTGAAGATGGCTGGAATGCCAGAAACCGGTCCTAGGAAGCTTGTTTCCGGTCCAGGGAAGGCATGGCTTGGCAGTTCGGGCTGGACTGTTCCCATGAGGCACAGGGTCAGACTGATTTGCACATGGCCATGTCTGAACTGGGGTGGCAGAGATGGCTAAAGAAAGGTGAGGGATTAAACCCAGATCTGTTGACTGGGTGTGAGTGTATGATTGGTTCAAATACTCCGTCCATCACCACCCCCTTTTGTGCCGCTTTGTTCACCATAAGTTGGCAGGGTATGCTCAGACGTGAGTCCCTTGCTCACTTTGCCACTGGATTCAAGCAAGCCTGGCTGAAGACGGCTGAAATGCCAGAAACCGGTCCTAGGAAGCTTGTTTCCGGTCCAGGGAAGGCATGGCTTGGCAGTTCAGGCTGGACTGTTCCCATGAGGCACAGGGTCAGACTAATTTGTATATGGCCGTGTCTGAACTGGGCTGGCCAAGTGGGCTAAAGAACGGTGATGGATTAAACCCAGATCTGTTGACTGGGTGTGAGTGTTTGATTGGTTCAGATGCTCCGTCCATCACCACCCCCTTCTGTACCGCTTTGTTTGCCATAAGTTGGCAGGGTATGCTCAGACGTGAGTCCCTTACTCACTTTGCCACTGGATTCAAGCAAGCCTGGCTGAAGACGGCTGAAATGCCAGAAACCGGTCCTAGGAAGCTTATTTCCGGTCCAGGGAAGGCATGGCTTGGCAGTTCGGGCTGGACTGTTCCCATGAGGCACAGGGTCTGACTGATTTGCATATGGCCATGTCTGAACTGGGGTGGCAGAGTGGGCTAAAGAACGGTCATGGATTAAACCCAGATCTGTTTTACTGGGTGTGAGTGTTTGATTGGTTCAAATGCTCCGTCCATCACCACCCCCGTTTGTACCACTCTTGAAGTGTAGGCATTGAACAAATTATTGATTTTCCTTTTTTAATCAAATTGAACCATAGCTATGCTGCTTTTTTCCTACACGTAACTAAGTTAAGTTTCTTAGGTACTCTTATCTTCCTTTGTTAGGAGCTCAACTCTAATATCCATCAGAATATTATCATATATTTCATCAGATGCTTGACAAATATTATTCAGTAGTTCCTTCTATTGGAAATTCAGCCAACTGTTTCCAATACTCCCTAATGATTTACGAGTTTGTTCATGCAGAAGTGTCTTAAAAAAAGGCTTTCCTTTCACAGGGGTTAGTTGCAGTAAGTCACTAAACATAATTAAATGCTTACCTCAGAAGAGATCATCATACTTTGTTCTTGAAATCTGTTGCATTCTTAAGTAAACATAGGCAGGTAAATCATGCTTACCTCATTGGTTTTTAAAAGCTTAATTTTCTTTAAAACCCTTGCTACCTCATGACATGCTTCACCCGAAAACGCCTGGTATTCCAGTTTATTATCATGTTCTACAGATATCATTAATAGTTCATAGTAATTCCTTTGATATTTATATTTCTTTAATATTGTGTTCAGCGAATCCAGTTGGTGATGCTACTATACATGTCAAATTTGATTATTTTGTCCTCTGTAGGTAAATGGTGAGAACCTTAATTAGTAGCTTTTCCGCCAGCTTGATCACTGACATATAATTGAATTGGTTAAAAGGATGAACAATTGCATTTTTCTTCTCATGGAAAAATCCATGTTCTATTTTCTCTTTTACTTACATATAAATTCTCTTCTGATCATTGCAACTAACTGCTCCAGATGTGTAGTTTCTTCTTTGGCTTGCTCCATTGCACGTTCCACCTCATTCATAGCAATTACAGCTTCATTTTCGTAATAGGTGGTGCAAGAGGATCATCTTGACAGAGTGGTGCAGAACTTTGACTATTTTGTGAACTGCCCTTAGCTAGCTCTGCAGCAATTCTTTCTTCCTACAGATATTCATTAGCTAACATGTACATATTTGGAAGGATAAACACTCAAAATTGTCTTTCACAGCATCAAATGAATCTTCATAGCAGTAATAGCCTCCAAGTAACTCTGATTCAGCACACCAAGGCATAAACAGTTGAAGAAGTTCCAAATAGAAAAATTATATTTTGTCTGAAGTTTGGCAACTAAGGGGCTGATTATGATGGCAGAAGGACCGCCACCGCAGGGTCAGCTGTGGCAACCGCTGGCTCTGCGGTGGTGGTCTTTCCGCCATCGAACAGCTATTTCCCACCGCCAGATTGGGATGGCGGTGGGAACATGAATGCATCCTCAGTGGATACAAAGACCGTCCGCCCCCAGCAATAGTCCCAATTGCCTGGATGATGGCCAGGGAGCCCAAAATGGTGGCGTGCCTAGCAGGCACCGTCCACCTGATTAGGATGCCAGCATTAACCGGCCTTTCCATGGCGATGATGCCACCATGGAAAGGCATACGTTATTTTGCAACGGAGCCTGTTGCGGGACCCCGGAAGGGTGGGAGGTGGGTGGCTGCACTTGAAGGGTACCTATGGTACCCCCTTACATTGCGATGCTCAAGGTGGCAGGCACCACGCGTTGCCTGCCACGATGTGCATCGCAATGCAAAACATGGTATTTTGACATTGCGTATGTTGCTGCAGCCAGCAGTATCGTACGCAATGTTAACCTACCAGGATGCGCCCACCAGCGTGGCAGGCGTATCTTAATTCGGCTGACATATCAGCGCACCTATGGCAGATGGTCCCAGCTTCGCAGGGATGGCGGGCGGACGTAAGTCTGCCCGCCATCCTAATAGTCTCATAAGTTTTCTACAGTTTATTAAACTTCCGTTTGCATGTCTTATTAAACAACCATCACATTCAAGTACTACAATTTTACATGCTTCTACGTTTTCTGTTAAATTGCTTTTGGACCTGTAGTGTTGGAGAACTTCACGTACTCAGCAATTTTCTAGATGTACACTTCTTCTTGGGTAGAACGTATCAAACATGTTGGATTTTACAATGTCAGTACTTTCTGAGTTGAACTTCGCTAGAAACTAAATTTTTGGGAAAGACTTTAGCCCTCTATTTTGCATGACTTACCCAAACATTTCCCTTAGACTTTAAGAAAAAACTGGCGGAGCTCAACCTGTCACAACATTCAGAAAAACCCATCTCCTTTTAAAAAAAAAAAAAATTATTTACTTTTTTTCACAGCAACTCAAAAGACTAATACATACATTTATCATAACTTCATATATGCATATGATCAGAAAACAATCCCAAAATGCCTAAGCTAGTTTTACATTTCTTCACACCTTTAACTGAATACAAACTAAACTCTGAATGAAATAAATTATACATCTTTGCCCTCCATCGTTCATAGGAAGGAGGGTCAGCTTGTAACCATTCAGTCGCAATACATAGCCGGGCGACAGTCATAGCTATAAAAATCAAATATCGGTGTTTATATAGGGGAGTACCCTTCCAAAAATTCGGGCCCCATGCCCAAGAGCATCATTGCAGATGTAATAACAATCAGAGCCCCAATAAATCTAGACAATAATTGCTCTATACTAGTAATATAATTTGTCAATTGGCCACAACTAAAAAGAATATGCAAAATATCCGCATTATCCCCCCCACAACGAAAACATTTACCATCTTTTCCTGTCCCCCATTTGAGCATGCGTGCCGGCGTATAATACAAATTACAAAAACGTTTTAAAACATTGTACTTTCAAGTTGGCAGAAAACAAGCCTTCCCTGGATCTAATAATAACATCTTTTAAGAATAAATTATCTACTCCCAAATCATAGACCATTTGACATTATGTTTGTCTAAATCATCCTTTCTATACGACAGTAATAACTGATAAACCTCCTCAATTTTAACATGGCACTGAATGGCCGCAACTACTGTATTAGGAACAGATATAACTTTTTTCAGAGAAATAAAATCTTGGATTTGAAGAAACTTAAGAAAATGAGATTTAGACAAATGATGCTGTCTAGACAGCTCTGCAAAGGACATAAGGGAGCCACCAATGTAAAAAAAATTCCCCAAGTTGAGCAATGCCCTTTGCCCTCCAACCCAAAGCAACACTATCCCAGTAAATAGGGGAAAAAGCCTTACAGCATTTGTAGGTGTATACCAAGACAATTTCTCAACTAAACATAGCTTACGCACTCTTTTCCATACATTAAAAGCGGATATCAGCACCTTAAACCTTGTTTGTTTATAGTAACTGCCATCAATTTGTTTGAAAAAACATTGTTGTGCCTCTGCTCCCAGCAAAATCTGAAAAATTGATGGGGCCTCTGCAATGTTACCTGTATCTTCCCCAGTCAATAAAATCTGCATTTTTAACGAGAAACAGGCATAAAAATAGAAAGCAAAATCCGGAATAGCTAAGCATGTCTAGGTTTACCTGGTGCCTAGAGAAACTTAGAACAAATGGACTGCAGATGTTGAAGTTGGACCACAGTAATTTCTAACGGTACAGTTCTAAACACATATACAACCTTAGGCAAGACATTCATCTTAATAATGTTAGTTCTACCAATCAATGTGAGGTGAAGTTGTGATATTCCTGAATATTACGCAGTAACATAGTCCAGTTAGCATCAACTAATTCATGTAAAGACAATCTTATTCTAATGCCCAGGTAAGTTACTTGTTTTGTGACTCGAATGTCATCTAAAATCACCTTTTCAGTGATTAAGACTTGCGTTTTGGTAACATTTAATTTATAGCCGGATGTCTGGCCAAATAAAAAAGCTAGCCGCTCAATCTCTTGGAACGCTGAATAAGGATCCGAAGTGGTCACTGCAATATCGTCTGCATATGCAGACACCGAATAGGGGACATTATACACCTTAAAGGGCTTAATCAAAGAGTTGTTGCTAAGCTGTTCAATAAACCGATTAATGTATAATGCAAAAAGCGGTGGTGAACAGGGGCAACCCTGCCTTGTGCCCCTAGCAATATTGACTGTCTCAGATAGTAGGCCCATTGAAGCGATCTTAGTGACCGGTGAAGTGTACAGAACCTGAAGGGCAGTAATGAACCGTTTACCAAAACCCAAACGTGACATCAATTCCCACAGGTAAGCCCACTCCACACTGTCCAACACCTTTTCTGCGTCCAATAAAATTAAGCCTAGTTCCCGCTTTTCTGTCTGAGCAACATCGAAAAGCGTCACCACCTTATTAACATGTGCAACTATGCTACGCTCAGGAATAAATCTGTGTTGAGTCTGCGACACTAAAGGACTAATAATTTTAGACAAGCGAGTTGGCCAAGATCTTTGAATACATTTTACCATCACAATTCATGAATGAGATCGGCCTGTAAGAGCCCACCAATTCCGGGTGTTTACCCTTTTTACTAAAAACCACAATAGTGGCTTCTGCTCAAGATTTAGGGGCAAATCCCTCCTATGCCGCCCTAAATGTGCACAACATATCTACTTTTATGAAACTGAAACAAAGTTTATATATCTCAGCCGGGAGTTTGTCGGGTCCAGCAGCCTTCCCTAGAGCTGAACCATTGACTGCTGCCTCTAAATCTTGCATCATGATTGGACCATCCAACATTGCCCTCTTGCTAGAGTCTAACTGTGCTATAACCCCATCCAAAAAATGAAAGGTATGCGCACTATGCATTACTTGTTGAGTGTATAACTCTGAATAAAACTGGTGAAAAATTGCTAGTATCCCTTTAGGATCATGACAAAATATCCCTGCATTATCTTTCTAAGCACCAATACGGCTGAAGGATTCTTTCATGTGTAGCCACAGTGCCAAACACCAACCCACGGCTTCCCAAAATTAATGAATTTGTTTTTTATGAGCCAAATATTTTCTGGCATTTTCCACGTTCCATACTCCTTGAATTTTAGCCCTTGCTTACTCAGTAGCTTTCTCTAGCTCTTGAATGTTACCCGCTTGTGATATAGTTCCCTTAATTAGTTTACTCTCAGCGTCTCTAAGCGACTAATACAACTCCATCTCCTGCTTTCTCTTCCGATTTTGCTGAAAAACAAAACTTAACACCTCACCTCTAAAGCATGCCTTGAATGAGTCCCATACTATTGCATAGTGGGCAGAGTATCTATTGATAGAGAAAAACTCATTAATCCACTTAGACATATGTCCCCTAAAATCTTCATTCAAGCAAAGTTTCCAGTCAAATGAAAATGTTTATAAAGGCAGATGATGGGCAAGAACGGTAACAACAAGTATAATTGGAGAATGATCAGATGAAATCCTTGGCAAAATTTGAATTGAGGCCCCACCCAATGACAAAGCAGATGAAAAAAAATCTAAAAGTGCAAACTTTTTATGGGGAATTGAATAATAAGTGATCTGTCAGACTTAATTTACCCAAGACATCAATCAAATCATGGTCTTTTAAAAAGTTGTATAAAGCTTTGAACACTCTTGGCTTCCGCCCACTGTAACTTCGGGCCCCTTTTTGCAGATCTGCAGTAGATAAATTGATATTTATATCCCCACATACTATCAGAGGAGTCCTCCAAGTTGCTAGTTCTATATTTAAATCCTCCAAAATAGAAGCATCATCTAAGTTGGAATGGTATATAGTACTGTATATTTAATGTCCCCGATCCTACACTCTGCGATGGCCTATCTACCTGCTTTATCTGCTAAACTTCGTCCCGGATAACCGTTTTGAATTTGGCTAATATTGCCCCCCCCCTAATCATGGAAGATTGTTGTGAAGCCACCACTAGAAAAAAGCCCAGTGTTCCTAAGATTGACTGTTGTGACCAGGGTATATGTGCCTCTTGGAGACATACCAGATCTGGCTGAATACTAAGCAGCTCTGCCGTGACCCTATTTCTCTTATGCCAATTGTTAAGGCCAGAGACATTTAATGAACATACCTTTACCCTCTTAGCCGTCATAATGATAGTTGGCAAACATATCTATCCGCAACATCAAATTAAACATGCTAACAACACAAATTACCCGAGTTACTGCGATTTTTTTACCCTTTTTACCCCACCTTAGTGACCCACCCCGAAGCCCTCCCTCTCCCCCCCAGCCCAACCCTCCCCATCCCCCCTGTAACAAGGTTTTAGTACACATGGTGCTGTAGATGCCGGTGACCGTACACCCCCTTGCCTATACTCACAACTCTACCCAAATTCTGATATATCAAAAGACAACCAAAAACACTATACCAACACAAAAATATATCACCGCACTAAATATTCTGCTACTACATTAATAACCTATATACCCCCAGCATTCACTAAACTGAATTCAAAAACTCTTTAGCAGAACCTTCACTAGAAAAAAAGGGAGTGCGATCCTTGAGGATCACTTCGAGCTTTGCCGGGTTCAACAAATATGCTTCAGCACCTTTGGCCTGGAATCGGGGAATCAATTCCCGCAGCTGCCATCGGAGCTCAACCGTATATCGGCAAAAATCCGGTTGCAAAAAAAACTCAAAGTCCCCCCCGGGTCTTTTTTTTTTTAGGCCGTGCTAGATGAAATACATCTTCATGTGCCAAAAAGCTATTAAAAGAAATTAAAAAAGCTTTAGGCCTTTCATCTGTCTGCTCAGTACCAGTATGAACACGCCTATTAAATGGAGAACGGTGAGCTCTCTCAATTTCACGGACCCAGTCCCATTTGGACAACTCCGGAAAGGCTTTTATAAATAGGTCTACAAGGTAGCGCCGTGAGTCCTGTTCGTCCTTCCCCTCAGGGATCTGGATCACTCTTAAATTGTTCCGATTTTCAATGTCTTTCACCTTCCAATGTGTGTCATCCTTAACCGATTGAATAGAAGCAGTCATAATCTTTTGTTGAGCCAGTTCGTCCTCCAAATTGGAGATCTGTGCTTCAGCTTCATAAAACCTAGAACCAAAATCCGCGTGTGATTTTGACATCAGTCGGACTGAGTTTTGCAATTTCCTACATATATTCTGGACTCTCTGACTCTCTTCTCGTGTTTCGGTGCAATGAGACATAATTGACTGATAAATGAGTGAAAGGGATATCTCTTCTTCTCCGAGAGGGTGTGATTGCTCCGAAACAGGATGTTCTGCTGCCCTACCATCATTACAAAGAGTCAACTCTAATTTTTTGTGAACAGTAAGAGACTGCCCTTCATTAAGGTCCGATGCCTCCTCCAAAAACGAGCTACTATGCTCACTACCATCATTGACACTCATCCGCGTTGTATACTGAAGTGCTAGGTCCTCACATGATGAGGTTGAATGGTCAGACATTGAATAAAAGTCAGCTGATTCAGCATCAGGCATATGCATTTGATTGTCGCTTAATAAGTGGGGAGGTCCATTCAAATATTTATTGCCCTTATTAGCCCCCGAATCCATAGCACCCTGAGTCGTCATATCACCAACATTCTCTCCCACAGCAATATCTCCAACAGGTATTGGGGGAGTAACAGTGACTGAATGAGATTCAAAATCTCCTTCCCCATTCCCCTCCCCAATCACAGCAGTCACAGCAGTGGGAAGAACAACATTCTGCGTGGGGACTTCAATACCCTCATTACAGAGAGCAGAATATATCATGCCATTCGAATGAGCACAGTCATTTGTGGGGGGAATAGGTTATTTACCCCTACGTTTTACTTTGCTTGCAGAAAAAATTGACGGAATCCTTTTCTTCCATAAACCGTCCTTGCCTCTGGTGGCAGCAGCATCCATTGCAACATGTGTGCCAGCGCCCTTTGCTGGCTTAGCAGCATATGCTAGCGTAGCCTCGCTCAACTCAGCACCAGTGGTAATGCCTTCCGTGTCCGCCATGTCTGGCGCGCAGGGTCTGCCAAGCGTTCCCTTTGGGGGCATAGTGGAGAAACTGCAGCTGCGTTTTTAGCCCTTCAGCGCTCAGAAACAGGAGCCACAACGTAGTCCAGTAATCCAGGTGAACAGCCCCACACGCCTCTAACTGCTGGCTAGCTGACACCGCCCACACGCCACACACAGCACTGGGAAGCGGCTCAAGTCCGCAACTTCCACAGCGAGCCTCCAAGGACAAATGGGGCTGAAGCCAAGACACCACAGGGTCCAGAAATATCAATTTTCCAAGCTTGGCGGAATCCCCTAACGAAAATAGTATCACCCCCGGGCTGGAATAGCAACATTGTAGCAGGTTCTACACGAGCCAGGAGTATGAGCAAGAACAATCAGCTTACGCGTCCTCAGTGGGCGCCATATATGAAAAAAACATCTCCATATGCATTTTAAAAATAAAGCTGTACAGCCATTTTTTTGTTAAACTCTTTTCTGCAGAAATCTCCTGCCACATATCTTTCAATTCAGACTTCTCTGATTTTGTAATGTGCGAAGTCACATAACGAGCAATAGCAATGAAATTGTCTGCAACAAATTGAATGTCCATATTTGCATTCCACATTGTAAGAATTACAGCGTTATGATCATTAGTGAACTTCGAAGCCTCTGTTCTTCTTAGGTTCTTAGGTTCTTAGGTTGTGTGCATTTTTTGGACATTTCTGCGTTACTATATGCCTCACTGCAGACAAAAACTTGTTGACCCTTCCTTGTTAAATAATCGGTTATGGAAAGCCCAAGCTGCATCCTGTGTAAAATCTTCCTTTGCTTCTTTATTTTCGATGACAGTACTTACAACATCTACGTGTTTGGAAATGCAGAACTGGATATCTCAAGTTTTGTCAGTGGTGTGTTTTTGGGATGGTGCATGTCACATACTGTTCTATGAAAAACAGCACATAGTTATTACTGTCTGGTCAAATTTTGGATTATCTTTTACCCATAAGTGTAAGTGTGGGTGTGAGAGTCTCTTTATGGATTTTTGAATGGGTGTAACAGTGTCTGTAGGATATCTGAATGGACATGACTGTCAGTATGCTATGCGAATTGGTGTAAAAGTGTTTATATAGGTATGAGTATGGGTGTGAGAGTCTGGGCAAGTGTTTGTGAATGGGTGTGACAGTGTCTGCGTGAGTGTACCCTTCCCCCTTTTATTTATTATTTATATTTTCAGGATAGGGGACTAATTTGCTGGAGTCCTGTAATGGCCTCTGAAACATTTCCTTTCACATTGTGGCCAGCCAATCAGAGCACTCGCTCCCGCTGGACCTTCACTCCCAAATAAGAAAAAGCATGCTTTCAACACCAATATCTACCTTTCTGTCATATGTGGTGTAAAGCTGAATTCACCCGTTGTGAATTCCACGTCAACCCCTACTCAGAAATACATAGTTACGCAGGCTCTGAGACCCAGGCCCATGGTCAATGTTGACTGATCACAGTTTGGGTGGCACTTAGCCGGCAGACAAACACACAAACTGGAAATTCCAGATCAATCCCACAGATAGGTGCAGCGACACCACAATGTTCCATGGAGATTAGCCCCAATAAAGGAGACATGGCCGAAAAGGTGGACACATTCCCAAACTACCATAAATTCAGATAACACAGGAAGTTAGAAAGACATAGCCAATCAGGACACTCAACACACTGTACATGCAGTGATCTCGCCTTGCCCATACCAGACATCTGGACACGTTATCCACTGGCCGCATGGTGTCCTCGCAAGGTAGAGACCCATCTCGATTCCTAATCCAAATCATTAATTTATGACTCAAAAGACTGAGGTTCATATTCCTTACCAAAAATGGATCAACAAAACTATGCTAGTGCATTCAATAAACTGTATAAACACCCGTGTTAGACTCATTGTAAATTGACACAGTCCTCGTACTCTATGCCTGTGACTGTACTCCAGGCTGCATTGTTTAATTAAACAAAATGTTCCTGTTTTTCTAAACGTCTCTTGTTTCTTGTTTCCTCAAGGTATTTCATGTTCAAGAAATAGTTGTGTCTTTCTACAGCTTACATCTAGGTTGCTTGCTGTCTCACAAAGCCATCTCCCACTATATTTCTAAAGCCGTGCATGAAACATTGACCTTGACCTATTCCCACTTCATTCTTCTCCATTCTTTCTTCTGAGTGCAGGGCTGGACTGGCTACCGGGCAGTTTCAAATGCTGATGAGCTGGGGGCTGATTTCCTTGATGGGGACCTGCGTTTACTAAACGAAATTCGTTTTGCTTTCATTATTTCGAAGCACACACAGGTCTCCATAAATGAAATCAGCACCCACTGTAGTAAAATCAGCCAGCAGCTCGGCAGCATTCCAAACTGCCCGGTAGTCAGTTTGGCCCTGTCTGAGTGACCCTCTGCTTACCTTCCATCCACCGCATGCCTTCTATTTCTGACTATAGCTCCTCTCAGTACCAAGCCTGTGTGCCTTAGTCTTTCTTATTGTAATTCAAAATTTACCTGACACCCCATTTCATAGATCACAATCTTTCCTCGTTAATTTTCTTTCCCTGAAACTCAACATTACCTCTTTTCCACCAGCCTATTTGTCTCACCCAACTATTCACCAGAAACCACATATCACTAATCATCACACCTAACTGGTATTAATAAAGTAAAGCGGAGTAAATGCATGCATGTTTTTCTTGAGAGCACATGATTAATTGAAATTACTATCAATAACAACTAGATTACCAACTAACCTTGGGTTTCGGAGTAGTGTGCATATGTGCAATAAAGCTCTTCAATGCCTCATCAGGGTTGGCAAGTGCTTTATAAATGCAATTACATTAATAATGTATCTTTAGGCCACCAAACATTTAGATTTTTTGTATGCAGTGAAGATATTAGGGCTTTCCAAATAAAGGTCATGAACCTTATTTGACATCTACCTTCCTGTTGTTTTGTCTTGGATATAAAGAGAAGGGACTCTCTTGTGCAACCTTTAATCCTATCCACTGACTTTTTCTGGACTCTCTATGGGTCTCCCGTTTATTTGAAATGGACCAATATGATGCTCTCTTCAATTTCAAAAGATTGTTGTGTGAAACAGTTGCATTTAGCCCTGACCTGCTCCCCTAGGGAATGCTCTACTCAAGTTCGGCCAGGTGCCACCTGCCAGCATGCAAAACACTATTGCCTGCAGTCTCATTAAAGAACACAGTAATCTCTAGGGTGACATTTAGTACCCTGACAAGAATGTCTGGAAAGTGTATCTGTGCTTGTTGTATGGTATATGTGAATGTCAAATTCAGGTCATTTCTACCTAGGTGGCATATGAACTCCTCTGCTACTTCTTGTTCACCATCCCATAATGCAAACAAAGTATCTATATACCTATTCCACAAAAGGATGTGGATTGAGTAGTACTCATTCACAGCAGTTAGGACCATCTGTTCCTCCCACCAGTTCATAAATAAATTTGCATACCTGGAGGCGAAGATGGTGCCCATAGATGTATAAGACAATTGCTTGCAACATTGGTCCTCAGAGAGAAAAATATTGATATTGAGGCAAATGTTTATCATCCCCGAGAACATGTTATTATGACCATACATTGAGAGCAGTATGCTCTTGAAAAGTGCTGGCAAGCTATCATACGCATGTCATGACGAATAAATGTGTAGAATGACACTACATCTAGTGTAATTAGAAGGTACGTAGGTTTTTAATGTACTCCTGTGCTCTTGCCAATGAATTCAGCTGTTTTTGCATTAGAGGGAGACTCGTTACACAGGGAAGCATGAAGTGGTAAAGTTAAATGGGTGTGTCCTCCAGAAGACCTTTCCTGCCATCACGCGCATTACTATTGATTTTAACTGCATCTATATCGTCCTGTTTTAATATTGCGTCGCCGTAATCGCGCTGTTGCTCTTGTTGCGTTTTCGCTGGGCGCTTGCTACTGCTACTGCTGTCACTTGGGGCATAGCCAGGTTTACCTGCATTTAAATTGTGCCTTCACCCGCATTTTGCGGGACTTAGATAGTAGGGTCCCTGGTCCTGGTGATCCGTCCGCCATCTTGGGTAGGTATTGACGCTTTGGGATATTCTCAGGCGCCATATTGGTTGGGGTCAGAGGCTCTAGCAGCCGGAAGCCCGCGCATTGGAGAGCTAATTAAAGCAGCTCTCGGATCACGCATTTCAGACCTTTCCTGCCATCACGCGCATTACTATTGATTTTAACTGCATCTATATCGTCCTGTTTTAATATTGCGTCGCTGTAATCGCGCTGTTGCTCTTGTTGCGTTTTCGCTGGGCGCTTGCTACTGCTGTCACTTGGGGCATAGCCAGGCTTACCTGCATTTAAATTGTGCCTTCACCCGCATTTTGCGGGACTTAGATAGTAGGGTCCCTGGTCCTGGTGATCCGTCCGCCATCTTGGGTAGGTACTGACGCTTTGGGATATTCTCAGGCGCCATATTGGTTGGGGTCAGAGGCTCTAGCAGCCGGAATCCCGCGCATTGGAGAGCTTATTAAAGCAGCTCTCGGACCACGCATTTCAGACCTTTCCTGCCATCACGCGCATTACTATTGATTTTAACTGCATCTATATCGTCCTGTTTTAATATTGCGTCGCCGTAATCGCGCTGTTGCTCTTGTTGCGTTTTCGCTGGGCGCTTGCTACTGCTGTCATTTGGGGCATAGCCAGGCTTACCTGCATTTAAATTGTGCCTTCACCCGCATTTTGCGGGACTTAGATAGTAGGGTCCCTGGTCCTGGTGATCCGTCCGCCATCTTGGGTAGGTACTGACGCTTTGGGATATTCTCAGGCGCCATATTGGTTGGGGTCAGAGGCTCTAGCAGCCGGAAGCCCGCGCGGCGTAATAGTATAAATTGATATGTGTAGGCAGACGCGCAGCGGGTGCGCGCAGCGGACGCGCCGTAGACGCGCCGGAGGTGCGCCACAGGTAAGCCCGTTTGCGCCCGTTCGCATCCCGGGCGCCTCTGGCACACCTGCCCCCTTTTATCTGGCAGATTCGTGCCCTGTTTCCAATGAGTCTCTGGAGCCTACTGCTGGTGGTGAGAAATGTTCGCCCATTTCCCCCCGTACAAAACTCTGTCCTGCGGCCTGTTGAATGCTCGCTCTCTCATAAAGCATCATGCTGAGATTGCTTTGTTAATAGAAACATCTCAGCTGGATATATTATTTGTGACTGAAACTTGGGCCACGACGGACTGTGGTATGGAATTGGGCTGGGCCTGCCCGCCAGGCTATCTTATAAGGCACACTCCCCGAGCTTCAGGTAGGGTTGGTGGTGTAGGATACATTTTTAGAGACTCGATTTCCTTGTCCGAATTGGTGGTTAAAAAGGTAGTAGGGTTTGAGCCTATGGGCTTTTCCATCGTGGCCCAGGGAGGTACTTTGGTAGCAGGCCTTCTATGCTACAGACTACCCTCTCTATCCACAACGGCCCTTCAAGTTCTAGTTGATCTGGTTTATGACCTTTCTAACTCTCATACTAATTTTTTAGTACTGGGTGATTTTAACTTGTGGCCTTCTGGTCCTCATGACTTGGCTTTTCGAGAACTTTGCCAAGCGTGTAGCAATATTCAACTTGCTCAACTGGTTCTGGTACCCACCCATGTTAGGGGGCATACACTAGATCTGGTATTTGCTGAAAGGAATTTAGTTGTGGTGGAAAAGGTTGTAGATCAGGGCTGGACTGATCATTCATTGATTGTTATGTCCTTTATCATGCCTGCCCCGTTGAGACCTAACAAACCGGGCGGCATGAAGTTGAATAGGCAATGGAATCGTCTCCTCAGGGAGCCGAGCCGACCCGCACTGCTACCGGGAATTTTTCTAGTGGAGGAGAATGTGGACAAGAGCTATGCATCTTTCTGCCGGCACATTGTATCATCTCTCGATGAGTTGGCTCCTTTACGTAAGGTGAGAGACAGGCCTAGAGGCTTAAATGCCTGGTTTAGTGAAGATCTTGGACAGTATAAACTTCGCTGTAAACAGGCGGAGCGTATATGGAGGAGAGGGTACAGGGAACAGGATAAGGCGGCATATAAAGTGGCCCTGCAAGAATACAAGGCCCAGTTAAGAAGTGCAAAACCTAAGTTCCTAGAAGACACTCTGGCGAAGGCCCCTAACAAATCACAGACCTTGTTCAGGTTGGTTAAGAATCTGTCTGACCCGCCTTGTACAGCGTCAACTATCCCGGCCTCGCAGGAACTGTGCGACTCGCTGGCCCTTGCATTGGAGGAGAAAATCAGGACTATTCTGACGGGACTTATAAGATCTGAACAGTCTGTGCCGCCTATATTCTCTCTTTCGGAGTCTTCCGACAATTCGGGATCCGAGTGGGCTAATAGCGAGGAAGATCTGCCTCAGCTGTCCTGCTTCCCTGTTCCCTCGTTAGAGGAATTTGGTATCCTGGCCAATGGCGTATCCTCTGGGTCACCGCTTGATCCAATGCCTCATAAGATCTGGAAGGCCTTTCAAGATGAGCTATTTCCTCCATTGCACTCCATCTGTTGCCAATCATTGACTACAGCGACAGTCCCAGACAGCTGGAAGATGGCAATTGTAACACCTTTGTTGAAAAAGGCTTCTCTGGACCCTCTCTGTTCGGCCAATTACAGGCCGTTTTCGCTATTACCATTTGCGATAAAAATTCTTGAGAGATGGGTCACAAGAGCTTTATCAAACTTCCTGGAAACAAATCTCTGTCTGGATGCTGTTCAATTTGGCTTCAGACCGGCTCATGGCACCGAGACTGCCTTGGTCACCGTGTTGGATGATCTACGAACGCGAGTCGACAGGGGCAAGTCTGCATTTTTGGTGCTACTTGACATGTCGGCCGCGTTCGACATGGTTGACCATGAAGTACTACTTGGCTGTCTTCGGAGTGTGGGAGTGAGCGGTCTGGCCCTAGACTGGCTCACTTCTTATCTGGACAACAGACAACAAGCCGTGGCATTACCACCATTTCGATCAGCCACTCGGCAGGTGAATCAAGGAGTCCCCCAAGGGTCGGCGATTAGCCCGATCCTATTTAATATATATCTCCGTCCCTTGGTAGCACTGATAAAGTCATTCGGCATATCAGTCATCAATTATGCCGATGACACTCAGTTGATTTTTTCATTTGAGGGATCGGAGATAATTTCAAGGGACGCCTTCCACCGTTGTATGTCGGCAACAGCAGCATGGCTGCGAGCCAACTCATTGCAATTCAATGGGTCGAAAACGGAGGTACTTTACTGCTCCTTGGACCGAATTCCTCGCACATTGCCGGTTGATTTTTGGCCAACTTCTATCCCGGGTTCGGTGGAGGCTGCGGAATCAGCTCGTAATTTGGGAGTCCTGTTCGAACCCAATTTGCAGCTTGATGCTTCCGTAAATAGGACGGCAGCGACATGTATGGGCCTGCTTCGTACCCTTCGGAAAATCTTGCCACTTCTTCCTCGGGGATCCAGAGCAGAGGTAGTGCATAGTTCCATCCTCAGTAGGTTAGACTACTGTAACGCACTACTTCTGGGAGCCCCGAAGACTCTGGTCCTTAAACTCCAAAGGATCCAGAACATGGCCGCTAAACTGGCCTTGTCTCGACCGCGATCTGCTTCCTCATCGGCAGCCCTGGCCAACCTTCATTGGCTACCAGTCCAGCAGAGAATTGCATTTAAGGCTCTATGCCTTGTTTTTAGGGCCCTGCATGGACTAGGACCAATACCCCTTCAGAATCTTTTTTCCTGGTATCAGGCCGCCAGACCTTTGAGATCCTCCTCGGCGTTCCTGGTAAGGGTCCCCAGGATAAACAGACTGAGAATGGGTGGACGTGCCTTTAGCTTTACGGCCGCCACGTTGTGGAATACTCTACCTCTGGCACTGAGGAGTAGCTACGACCTGCCCACGTTTAAAAGGGACCTTAAGACCCACTTGTTCCCAAGAGTAATGTAGCCTATCTAATAGATGTTTGGATCGGTCTCAGCGCCAGGATGCCCTTTGGGTGACAGTTGCGCTTAACAAGCAATAAATACAATACAATACAAGACTACCTATAGATTCAACCATTGGCCATACTGGTGGTCTTCCTAGATCTCTATGCACTTTTGGTAAATAGTAAAAGACTGGGATAGTGGATTTCTCTGTTTTCAAACATTGTATTTTAATTTTTTTAAGAAGGAAATGTCCCTAACAAGGTAATAGATGTGTACCCCTGGCCTAAGGTTCCCAACTACAATGATGTCTGTATCCTTGATTTTTTTTTCTCATGGGCGAACATGGATCATGCATGTGTGCCATGACATAGGCCAGTCTCAAGGATTGTGGTCTGTTTGGACTGGGAGTTGTGCCCAAAATGCTACCCTCATAGAGAAGAGAAGCTACCTTTGCTTGAAGTTATACAGCACAAGGGTTGTGGTGGCAGCATATGATCAAAAGTGATCAAAAGAAATGAACAGGCCTTATGACCTGTGTCACTGGAGTGAGGCCCACACTGCTGTGTGCCTAACTCAACCTTGGCCTACATCGAATTGAAATGTAGTTCTGCGTAGTGCATGTGTATTATGTACATGTGCTGGGTATATGTGTGTCTGTGAATGGTACAATATATGAATGATGCAGAGCTTGGCAGAGTGTGTGTGTGTTATACGCATTTACTAGGCATATGTGTGAATGGCACAATACATGGTTATAGTGCTGTGTAGTGCATGTAGGTTTTAAGCAGAGCCAGCTTTAGCGCTGGTGGCTCCCAGTGCCAGTGTTTTTGTTGGTGCCCCCCATTGACCTCTTTCTCCATGAATTCCATCACTTACCACCCGTTAACAGTGACCCTCAAGTCTCCATAACCACTCTCTCACATGCTTTTCTTTTTTTTTTATAGAGCTGCTCATACCAGTGTAGGGTGTTGTAGCATTTTACATCACACAGAGACATGGAATTAAAAGTGTGTAAGTACATCAGTGCATAGGAAATGTTACATAAGAAAGAAGACTACTAGGTATACAAGTCACATGTCATTCATACTGGGCATAGTTGAGGAGAGCTTGATCTGGAGAAGCACAAACTCAGAATTAACAAAATTTACCATTAAGGTTGGTGTCGTCTTTACTAATAAGAATTGGTTTCTACACAAATTAACCCTTTTTGCAACATTAGGATGATGAAAGACTGGGGCAGAAATCAACGCTTTAACCGATACCTAGCAGTTTCCATGCAGATCTTTGATGACAGTTAATAGCTCACTGTTCTATATTAGGATTTAAATTGATAAATTGCATGTAATACAGTTATCTCTCTGAAAAAAACAGTAACCCACTGAACTATGTACTTTATATGCACTTCTGTGATCTGCATGGTGTACTCCTTTGCAGCAAGCATATTAACCCTCTGTTCTACTTTGAGTCAAAACTTCCACTACATAAAACGCAATCAATCCCCAGCAGGTCCATTAATCACCAGAGTTTTCTTCATATTTTTATTGCTGCCTGAAACGTGCAGGAGCCAAGGAACACTGCAGCAGGTGCTTATACACCCACTACATAAGTGACAGCACAGCGTCCCCTGAAGTCAGCGCCCAATAAGGTGGCATCGATCACACCGCCCTAGAGACGGCCCTGGTTATATGCATATGCTGGGTGTATGTATGCCTATGAATGGTACAATACATGACATATTCTGGGTTTCTTTTTGCAAGACTTAAAGCTAACTGGAGGAGAATAAGTTAGTGGGAAAGTCCCCTCAGACAGATGTGTGGATTGCTGAATTCATGTGAGCTGGGTAGGACACAATGGAGGAAGGGGGAGACAGGCTCTTCAGTATACTTCAGAGGGTACTATTTAATTCAGAGAGAGGTCACTGGATAGAGGCACGGTTGCATCTCAGGAAAGATATGGGGCAGATAAGGGGATCTTGTGACACACATATTACTATTCCTAACATCTAGTGTGAACCTCTAGTTACACCCATGTTGTGGGAACCTCAGGAGCTCCAACTCCCTCCTTCTCATCCCCATCAGAACACGTGAACAATCAACCATGGCCAAAAAATTTGCGGGAAACGCACCCAAAATCTGGAACTCCATTCCAGCAGTCATCAGAACGATCCCGTCCTTCACAAAATTCAAAATGCACATTAAAGCCCTCCTCCTCAACCGCTCCATCCCGAAAGGATAACACCCGGCCCCACACCAAACTCTATCCCCCTTACGTTCTGGCTCCGCACCAACTGATTCACCTCAGCCAATAACCAAGGTTTCCTCTGATCCCTTGAACTACCTCATCTATGCTTCATCAAGGACACCTCAAGAATCTACTACTATCTTAAGAATAAGCAGCACTCGTGGACTGTTGATCGTTTGTCTAATACTGCTTTATGAAGTATCTCTTATGAATCTCTGTTGTAAAGCGCTCCGATACCCCCTGGTCAGCGCAGCGCTATATAAAACTCCTAAAATAAATAAATAAAAATAAATAGTTGCTCCTGCTGGAACAGACTGCTTTTTGGTGGAAGGGCATTGCACAGGAGAGGGCACTTCAAAAGGAAGCAGACCCCCAACCTAAACCTCAAAGACTGGGACCCTAAATCACATTTGTTTTTGAAAATGGACTGTGAGTAGGGTAGATTGAGGCCCCCAAAATTCAACTGTGAAGCAGCTAGTTGGACTGTGGGAGGAGGAGAAGCTCTGCAAGACTTCTTCCTGTTACCAAGACTGGAGGCTAACGTTTGCCAGTTTACCAGCTGAGTGAGAGGGAAATTATCCAGGGGTCCTAGACCAACTGCCCCTAGAGCCTGGAGCGTCGGTGCCTGCCTGATTGTGAAGACAAGGGTGCCCTGTGAGTAAAAGGAGAAAGAGCTGTATGGAGTGAGGTCCAGTGTGAGATCATGGAAATTGGAACTCTGAAGCAAGTTGTGAGGAGATGGATCCTGCACCGATCAGGTCATAGCACATATGCAGAGGAAAGTTGGCGACCTCGAATGCAAGGTAGGGCTGTCGTGAAGATTACTGCTGGCTCATTGTGCTTTTTACCACATGCGGACAAAGTCAGCAACCCGAATGCCAAGTGGGGCAGCTGTAAAGATTGCTGCTGTGCCAGTTGGCACGTAACCCATTTGCAGAGTGAAGTTGGTGACCCTGTATGCCAGGTGGAGCTGCCATTAAGATTGCTGCTGTGCTGAGTGGGCCAAAGCCTGTGTGTGGAGTCAGGGCGGTGACCCTGTATACCAGGTGGGGCCACTGGGAAAAATCAAGTAGTGTGGTCTGGCCTAGACCATTGTTGAGAGGAAGAGGCTGCCATGGTTACCCATCCTGACCCAACCTGACTAAGGACCTTTCACCAGGGATATCACCTTCTTTCCACCTGTGTGGAGGGTCCAAGAAAACTTACAGATGTAGGAGGAGTGCAGAGACCACCCTGCAGTGTCGCTTGTGAGATACTCAAAAGAGACAGTTTCTGTGAGGGGAGTGTGTTCGGAAACTACGGTTGTGCATGTCCTGCTGGTGTGGGTAAGAGTGATTTATGGGCCAGAGGGTTTTGGAGGGCTTGCCTTCTATGTAGTGCCTCAGAGCTGGAATATTTCTGACTGAGAGTGAAGTACTGAAGGGGTACTTGGCCCAGGTGCTCAGGATCCATAGTTGGTCCAGCACCTGGATATTATGAGCAAAAGGCCTCAACCCCCACAGCTGGACCCAATCGCTCCTGAGTGCCCCACAGTCCTCTGAATGGAGTTTTGACATATATGTTTCAATAGAAAAATAAAGGTTAAAATGATGTTATAGTTACATCTTGGAATGAGCCATGAGCTAACATTAAAACACCCCACAAAAACTGAAATACACCAGTTATACACTTTTTTGCACACACCTTCCTGTCCTTTTTTAAAATGTAACATCTCATAGTTAGGGATTATGTGAGGTCATAGGCAGTGCGTGATAGGGACTGAAGCTTTAGGTGTTTGACTAAAATATAACTTATGTATCTCAGTGGTTGAATATTTTTAACCTTAGCTCGTACCCTAGCATGTGAAATTAAAATGCAGATGTAGCAATAGGATTTTGTATGCGCGCACAGTAGAGTTAATGAAATGTCCTTTTGTGCCTTGTTTAATATATTTTGATTTTTTTCGTACTATTGGAGCTGAAACCTTTTTGTAACCATTCCAGTGTAATTGAATTATGGCTTTCAGATTTAGATCACTCAGCAGTAGATTCTTTTATATTAAAATGTTAATGCTCTATATTTTTTAGGGTCTTTATAAGAAATATAGCTGGTGTAAGAAAAGGTAACCTTGACAAAAGATAAATCCAATAAGCTGAACCCACAACGGTTTGTGAGAATGATAAGTCAAAGCATCAAATTTCAGAAATTGCCAAAGACGTCACCATGAAGTCGATCGATTCAATGTTAAATTAAACAATAAAAATAGGATCAAAGTATTATGGAGCTTTACGGGCCTGATCAATACATCAGAAATTTCCAAGCATAATTCCTTTCAAAGTAAACTGCTTAGAAGTTCTATTTCGCATAATAGGCACATATCGAACTGCTCTCAGCAAACTATAGTTGAAACAAGCCCCTTAGCCTATTTTCACCTCATCATACCCTGTTGGCCTGTGTCACTCTTTTTGATAAAACGTCTCTAACTGATGCTCTAGTTACAAGGCGGGGGGAAGAAAGTGAGACAGTGATTTAATGTTATTCCCCATGCTGCGGGTAGGTGGGGGCTCTAAGCTCCAGGGTGCCTCCTCCGGCACTGTACCCTGTTCACAGGCCCCTGGCCTGAGAGTTCCTGACTGTATGGGGAGGGATATATACTTTGCCGAGGGGGGGGGGCTCAATTTTGGTTATGCCACTGGAGTGAGTTAATTACTGCATCAGGTATATACCATGACTGTGGGGTGAGACATCCACAGAGTGTTTTAAATAAAAGTTATAACAATCTTTTTCTCTTGGAAATGAGCCATACCCAGAAGAATTCGTATTTGACTCATCTCATTCTATTTTTTTTCGTTTTGTTGGTTTTACCTTTTTGTGTGATTTGTCTGTTGTTCACAGTCAGATCCTTGATTATGATACATGGGGTTCCACAATCCACAGATAAAAACCCATCTCTAATTTCTTAATATTTTGTGACTTGTGACACATCCAATCACCGATGATGAAGAAATGATGTCAAAACTCACCTGTAATAACTTATTACAGTTCAGTTCAGGCGTCACAATGACTACTGCCAGAGCCAACAGCCAAGGGAAAGGCAGGTCAGATCATAGAGAATAATTAAAGCAGATGTTTGAAGAACAAAAACAAAACCTGGCTTTTCTTTATTGTGCTGTAGAGTGACATGGAGAACAAGCATTTCGAAAGCAATAGGTCGCGCATTAGCGAGAGTTTAAGCTATTGGCATTGTAAAAGACAATGCATTTTATATATGTTTAGGCGGCACAACAGACGTGATACCTTCCCTACAAGATGGCTCAAAGACACTGGCAAAGTCAAAAGTTTTTGCATAGACAGACCTTTTGACTTTGCCAATGTTTGTTTTACACACTTAAACTTTAGGATGAATTGCACTATATTTTGGTAGAGGCTGTCACTAGGCCCCATCTCCAGCGAAGCGCAGCTCACACCAGCTAAAGAATTGTGTAGGCCATGGACGCTGCAGCTGCCTTGTCTAAGACGCATGGCTAAGGGAGCAGCTGAAAGGAGGGAGGGGACAGCGTTGGAAAGGCTGAAGCCCTTTCAGCCCAATGGTCATTGTGCAAGAAAACATATGTTCTGTATATTTTATATTACATGTTAAAGGGTAGGTCTTGGTATAATTTTTTTTGTAAAGTAAAGTTATCATAAATTATTTTGAATCCGGTACGATAATTTTCTTGAGTTTTATTTGAGTCATTTAGTCTAAATTAACCCCCCAAAAAACATTTTTGGACTGAAGCTAAACATGTTTGGTTACTTCCCTGTTAGGAAGGAAACAAACGGATGAAAAAAATATGTTTTCTATTTTTAGACCAGAGTAAATATTTTATGATGGCGTTCTTTTCATGCTCCCTTTCTTCCTCGTTCCAAATGATACTTCTTACCATGCCCTTCTGTTCTAAAATGGCCTATATGCAGGGCCCCCTCAAAATATACTTATGACCTGTCCACCATTCTCAATCTGAAGCATATGCAACTCCTATCCTGGGTCCCCACTGCCAAACCAAAATATAAAGTGCACCCTACTATCTCCTTGAAACACACTTTTATTCGGCCACCGAGCCCTTCTGTTTGTGTGTGTGTGTGTGTGTGTACACATTCATTTCTTATGGGTGTTTGAAGAGTTATAATCATGCCCAGAACACTCGTCGCTGCTAACATCTGTTTCACCATCTGTGGAGAGAGTAATCAACACAGGCGTCTAGCACGTGTAACTTTAGCAGCGTTGCATGGGCACGAGCTGGCTGCTCGGGCCCAGGGAACCGGAAACCGAGGAGAGGAGTGACCGCACTCTCCGCCCACGTCACACAACATCATTCATTGTTTCATTTTGCCACCATTGACAATAATACCTTGAGGTGCAAGTACGTGTGAATGCAAGAGCACTTTCATTGTGGCTGAGCCCCTTTTTTAAGATGCTGCCTGCATATTCAGGTTATGTAGCAGAGAAGAAATACATGTTATGCAAGGAGAGGTTCCAGGACCATGACTACTAAGTAACATAACTGCTCAGTTTATGGGGTTACTAGCAGTAACCTGTAACCTAACAACTGATCATCCTGTTCTCTGAAAATATCCAACATTATTTGATGGCCTATGGAAACTGAAAGCTAAAACAATCCCCTTACATATAATGAGACAATAAAACATGTAGCTCAAACTCACAGAAGGGTTCCAGTCCATATCCAAGCAAAAGTTGAAAACAAACTTAAGGCATTATTGGAACAATACATAATTGAAGAAGCAACAAGCCCAACGCCATGGGTATCTCCCATTGTAATCGTTCCTAAAAAGGACACTGAAGATATTAGAATTAGTGTGGACATGAGGGTTCCAAACACTGCAATTGAAAGGGAGAGATATCCAGGCCCTCATTTAAATAATATGATTAGTAATATCATTAGTGCCGTTGGTTTTTCAAAACTTGATTTATGTAATGGATACCATCAGTTAGAGATTGATAATCAATTAAGGTATATTACAACATTCTCAAAGCACCTGGGTCTTTTCAGGTATAACGTCAGAATGTTAGTATATGTTCTGCTGCTGAAATCTTTCGAGAAATAATAAAAATGTCATAAGGCCAATACAAAAAAGTATGAATTATAGTGATGACATACTAGTTTTTGGTAAAAATCGATAAGAGCATGATCAAGCCTCGGATGGTGTGTGTCAACAACTCCTTCAGGCTGGATTGACTCTCAATCTCAAGAAATGTGAAATAAATAAAACTGAATTAACATTCTATGGACGTATGTTTTCATGTGAGGGAATGAAACCGGATCCCAAAAAAATAGTTGCCCTAAATGCAATGAAAAGACCCAAGGACATAAAAACTTGAGATCATTTCCAAGAATGGCCAGTTATTGTGCAAGGTATGTTAACAATTTTACAACTTTAAGTTCACCTCTCAGGGAACTGACAAGAAAAGGTCGTAGATTTGAATGGAATGAAAGTTGTGAAAAAGCATTCAAGGAAATACAGTCACAAATAACCAAGGCAGCAAACTTAAAGTACTTTGATCCAAATCTATGTACGGAATTAGTGGTGGATGCCAGTCCTGTAGGGCTAAGTGCTATACTGGTACAACACAAGCCTGGAAGAGAAACTCCAAGATATATAGTTTTTCATGCAAGCAAAGGTCTTTCAGAGATTGAACAAAAATACTCTCAACCTGAAAAAGAAAGTTTGGCAGCTATGTGGGCATGCAAACATTACCATGACTTCCTATATGGAAAGCCTTGTTTAATAATAATAGATCACCAAGCTCTCATATCTATTTTCGGGAACCCACAGACAAAGATGCATTCAAGAATAGAAAGATGGGGAATGAGACTAATGGATTGCCATTTTAGAATCATTCAGAAACCTAGAAAAGAACATAATCCAGCAGAATATTTGTCTAGACATCCTTCTGACTCAAAGGCAAGACAACACTTAGAGGCAGAAGAATACATCTGGTGTTAATAAAGTCAGCAATACCTGTAGTCATCTCAGAAAAAGAATTGGTTGAAGCCACATGTTTGGATAATACTATTCAAGAAGTAATTAAAAACATACATGAAAAAAACTGGAGATTGATAAATGCTGCAAGCCGTTTTAAGCCAAATCTGAAAAAGAATGACATTTTGCCCTTAAAGAACATACAATCAGAGATATCAGTAGCCGCTTAATTAATATTGGTTAAAGGAAACAAGATAATTGTCCCAGTCTGTCTACAATGGCGAGTTATTTAACTTATGAGAGCCATAGAGGTATATCCATCTCTTTCTTAAGAGAAAAACTGTGGTTTCCAAGACTAGATCAGCAACTGGAAAAAGTAATTCAGTCGTGTTACATATTTCAATGTACATCACGAGAAAGCGGAACACAAAAACTTCACATGTCAGAATTGATGAATGCTGTATGGGTTAATGTGGCAGCAGATGTTTATGGTCCTTTGGATTCAGGGCAGTATCTGTTAGCCATAATAGATGAGTATTCTCGATTCCCTATTGTTAAAGTAGTATCTTCAATGTCGACATCAGTAGTACTTCCAGTTCTTGATTACATTTTCTCTACGTGGGGAATACCTAATATACTGAAAACTGATAATGGTCCTCCGTTCAGTCAAAGTGAATTTCAAAAATGTATGAATTATATGGGGATTGTGCATTGGAGAGTGACTGCAATGTGGCCTCAAACTCATGTAATGGTGGAAAGGTTGATGGCCACCATTAACAAAGCTGTGCAAAGAGCGAGATTGACACACGTGTCAACAAATCAAGCATTATACCAAGTTTTAAGAGATTATAGAGACACTCCACATACATCTACTGGAAAATGTCCTTCAGATTTAATGTTCGGGCAATCAAGACATACTTGTTTACCACATTTGCCAGCAGATGCGCTGGAATGAGTCTAATGGATTACGATTTTAGAATCATCCAGAAACCTAGAAAAGAACATAATCCAGCATATTATTTGTCTAGACATCCTTCTGACTCAAAGGCAAGACCACAATTAGAGGCAGAAGAGTACATCTGTTTGTCAATAAAGTCAGCAATACCTGGAATCATCTCAGAAAAAGAATTGGTTGAAGCGACATGTTTGGATGATACTATTCAAGAAGTAATTAAAAACATACATGAAAATAACTGGAGATTGATAAATGTTTTAAGCCAAATGTGAAAAAGAATGACATTTTGCCCTTTAAGAACATACAATCAGAGTCATCAGTAGCCTCTTAATGAATATTGCTTAGAGGAAACAAGATAATTGTCCCAGTCTGTCTACAATGGCGAGTTATTTAACTCATGAGAGCCATAAAGGTATATCCGCCTCTTTCTTAAGAGAAAAAGTGTGGTTTCCAAGACTAGATCGGCAAGCAGAAGCACTGTCAGACAGCCCCAAGAGATGCCTAAAGGCAAAGGGATACAAGAAACGGATATCTGCTTACCAGGACTGATTAAAGCGAGTCATCCTGCCACCTCAGTGCTGAGTGGAGCTCAGAACATATCCAAAGGCCTCCAAAGTTTAGAAAGCCAAGGGCGGTGATCAGAATCATGAATGTTTGATTTTCTAATGAAGACCAAGTACCCTGTCATTTAAAAGATGATCCAGAGGCCTCAACATCGCAAGCAGTCAGATATGGTTTGCATAAACAAGATCACCCTACCCTACTCTCCACATTAGTAATTTCCACCAATGAATACCATGCCGCCGTCTTCTTAAAACCACAACCAGCATTCCATACAGCCAAAAAGCTGAATATTGGCAACAGGTGTGCTACCTGGATAGAGAAATATGGTGATTTGTTTGAAGATGCAGATAACAACACGATCATTGAGCATGTTAAAAATGTTGCTGGTGAAGGTGTGAAAGAAGTCACAATGAAAATGCAGCGAGCTGACGAAATTACATACAGTTAAATCAAAGTTGCTTTGAATCTCAAGTTCAATCCAATGCCAAATATAGATTGCAAATGGTACATCTTTAGTCAAGAATAACAGAAAGCTGGTGAGTCCATCAACAAATTTGTTGGGAGTCAGGATAAGCTGATCATCCACTGTAAGTTCAAGGAATTCAATGATGAGGACGCTATACGCCACAGTGCGATTGATGAATGCTTGTCAAATTTGTTCAGACAAATGCTGAGTGAAATTCTGGTTTCCACATCCCGACGAGAGAGTTGAAAGAGAATTAAAGGCCAGTCCGTCTGCAACTGTCTGTCATTGAAATCCACTTAACACCCATTAGACATGTTGCATATTCATTCATGGAAAAGATTTGCAGTTGACATCTTCGGTCCTCTTGACAATTTTATTGTTTATTGTAATATGATATGGTGTTGCTTTTTGTATCTGCTTGGAAAACTGTACATTTAAATCCAAGCCCTTGTAAATGGCTGACCTTTCCTCTCTTACTTTTATTTTTCACGAAAGATTGTGTCCCCACTTGTATGATTCTTGGGTGTGATTTTCCTCTAATACAAATGCATCAAAAAATTCCACGCCCATAAGGAAAAAAACATATATAGACCTCATTACATGTCTATATTATTTCCTACCTCCACTTCTTTTCTTAGGGGCCAATGTTCATATACAATTATTTTCTTTTTTGGCACACAATACAATCTGTAGCCTGCAATTCATGCACAAATGCATTAATGCGTTATTGCATATATGATTATGTTTTCTATTACAGATTCAAAGTCACAAGCTCCATTTCTAACTGCTGCCACCCCTACTGATTTCATTGTTGCTCTGCAGCCAGTGAAGCAGTTAACAGAGACCGCATGTAGGAAAGGTAGATTTTCAGCATCATGTCTAAAATTGCATCTTCTCCCCCTCAATCCCCTCCCCGTCTTTAGTCATTTTCATGTTGCTGACATTTATCAAAACAACTCCATAACAATGTGTTTGGCATGTCTCAACCTTGCATTCATTCTGTGGTCTAAGGAGCAAATGATTGATGATGCCCACACAAAGTATACCCCACTGTTCCTCAACAAAGCCATGCATAACCAGATCATCACTACTACCAACTGGGGTGTTTTGTGGTTATAAGGAGACATCCTATACAGTCAAACGTCTAACACAGTAACAGTCAGGCTTCTATCACACAATAAGTGGGTTTTGAGTATTTGGGCAGAAACAGGAAATGCTGTTAAAAATATGGATATCTGGCATCATCACATCTGGGCTCAATGCCTCATTTTTATTGATGACAAAGTGTTTGTTCCTTCTGTTAGAACCACGAATGCAGCCACTGCCATTGATAGAAGGATGTTTGTGTGCCACAGGTTCGTGTTTACTTCTAAATTATTGGGGGTTACATCCAGTGGATTTCCTAAGCGCCTAAAATAAATTGAGAACTTCTTGGGGAAAAAGAGAAAGAGATCTTGCAAGTGTCTCACTTTTCCTTGCTGAGATATGCACCATAAATAAGAGTGTTAGGAATTAGACAAAACCAGACAGATAAACTCTTATCTGTCTAGTGTATATAGGCACATGCTCGATCCTCAAAATCAGTTCACATTTAGAAGAGTTGATATTTTGAACTATATAACAACTTATTCACTATTCATTTCAAATTTTGTAAATTAGAATAACTGTACATTTTAAAACTTCCCAGCAAGTATTATATACATTAGGGAAAATGACAAATAAAACTCACCTCTATTTATACACACACCCATAGTCTATTTTTCTAATCACTACCTAAGATGTAACTAACTTGCCTTCAACATAGTTGTAGTAGTTAGTTTGTAGTAATGTGCCAAGTCATGTAAAGGTTCCATAGTACCTTATGATGCAATCAAGCTTGAAATTAGAACCTTGTGTTTCAACATATCTGTACCCCTAACATTGTTTCCTTATATACATTTCTTATACATGGTTCTATATGAAGCAAGGAGAGATCAACTTGCTTCCAACTCCTGTGCTTTTATTCAACACATTGGACAATACTTCTTGTTCATAAGAGAAAATGCACGCAAGCTTATTCCCAGTTTTCTCTCTCCTTCATACAAGACAGAACCTACAAGGTCAATTCTCCCTCAGCGGCCATGTATATAAAATATTATTGAAGAATGGAAATGTTTCTTCTCTCACTCACTCACATGAACCTCCGAAAAATAATAATCCTACATATATTTTATTAGCAGCACAATTTAAAACTGATTTTGTTAAAAAAATGTAGTAATTCTCTTTAGGCCCTTTAATTCAATTCTGCACACCGTTGCATTTAAAGCTCAGAGAAAATGTTAAAATACACCAAGGTCTGTGTTGTCTGTGACTTTCAAAAACACCTTAAAAAATCATGGCACCTTGTCAAAAAAGTAACATTAAAAGCATGAAAGTTGCTACACAATTGAAGGCTTGCTACAAAAGGCTGAAGACCGAGCAAGTAGGAAGTTAGGAGTTCATGGTGGTCATAGATGAGGCACTGCAGACAAATCCCTGCTTCACATGGAAAAGGGGCCTGGAACAGCAAGGGTTTGCCATGTGTGAAGACATGGGTGCTCTGGTCACTTTAACATCTGGTAAATATATTCACTGACAAAAACAAAGTTTACAGGGATGTGATAGTTAGGTTCAGATTTTACACACACAAAAACATAGAAATTCAGCAATTGAGGTTATTGTTACCTCAATGTACTATAACTCATTCCCTAAGGTAATTATGATGCTTGCCCCGTCATGCACAGTTTTCACATCAATAATTTCACTGCAAATGGTGCAGTGATATTATCAATGATGTCACAGAAGATGTCATGCGTGATGTAATATGTGGGGTAATTAGCAGTGCATGGCGAGAGCATGAAGTTATAGTTATCTAGGGCACGAGTTATAGTTAATTGAGACAACAATAACTATAACTGCTTAACTTCTATGTTTTTGTGTGTGCAAATTCTGAGCCTAACTCTAACATCCCTGTAACCATGTTTTTTTCAGTGAATTTACATGTTTTTTTTAAATTTGTTTCCTAACTATAACGTCTTTTTAACCTTTGGGTTTTTCACTGAATTTCTATGTTTTTATAATGCTATTTCCTAACTATAATGTCTCTGCAACCTGGGACATGGGGTGAGTGAGTGGTTGTGTGGGTGTGTAAGTGGCTGTGTGAGTGTATGGTGAGTGTGTGTGACTGGTTGTGTGGGTGTGCGAGTGGGTGTGGGAGGAGTGGGTGCATGAATGACTGCATGGGTGTGTGGGTGGTTGTGTGGGTGTATAAGTGGGTGCGTGAGTGGGTATGTGAAAGCTCTGTGGGTGTGTGAGTAGGTGTGGGAGTGGTTATGAGTGTCTATGAGTTGGTGTGTGAGGAGACATGTGGGTGTCTAAGTTATGTTATGTTATCTTATGTTATGGAATTTTTTAAGCACAACAGTTACCCGAAGGTGTCCTGGCACTAGTTACCTATCCTTTCAGCAAAATCAGCAAGGCAGGGTATTTATCAAAAAGCTAAGTCTTCAAACCCCTCCAAAAGGCCAAAAGATCTGTGGCATTTCTATGGTGAAAAGGAAGGTCATTCCAGGCTTTGGCTGCCCCGAAGACAAAGCTTCGGTCTCCCCATGTTGCCTTTTATGGAGCTGGAGCTGGCACTGTAACCAGCTTGGCTCCTATTGAACGAAGATTTCTTTTTGGTATGTACCATTTAAATTGTTTTCGGAGATAATCGGGTCCTATTCCTTGGAGTGCCTTAAATACCGTACTAAGAGATTTGAAGCACACCCGATTCCTCACTGGGAGCCAATGTAGTTTTTGATACCGTTGGAAATTGAATCAAACTTGGGCGTACTCGTAAGTAGCCTGGCAGCCGCGTTTTGCAGCCTTTGGAGTTTATTCATAAAACTTTCCTGAATATTCAAATATGAACCTTTACAATAATCCAGCCTCAATAAGACCAGTGCTGTGACCACTGTTTGATGACTGTCTGGTGGTAAGCATGGTAAAAAAAAATTCACTGTTTTAAGAACATAGGCCATTGAAGATGAGACTGCATTGACTTGGTCGCCAAAGTTAAGTCTATTGTCTACAATTACTCCCAGGTTTTTCACTTTTTTCATAGGTGTAGGGAGAGAGCCCATGGCAGAGGGCCACCAATTTGGGTTCCATAAATGTGCGTCATTCCCAAATAGTATGACTTCTGTCTTGCCTGAATTAAGCTTTAGGCAATTTCCCACCATCCAGCTGCCAACAGATATCGTACAATCCTGAAAATGTTTATCTATGCCCACCTCCTGACCTGGAAGCAGAGACACCACAATTTGGGTGTCGTCCGCATAGGAGGTGAGACCAAAGCCAAACACACTGATGATCGGAGCCAAAGTTGAAACATATACATTAAAAAAAGTAGGGCTCAACGATGACCCCTGCTGAACTCCACAGGGCAACTCAAATTGCTTTGAATGGTGGTCACCTAGAGATACAATTTGTACTCCGTCTGTTAAGAAGGATTGTACAAGTTTCCATGCTTTATCCTCGATCCCACGAGCCCTTAGAAGGTTCATCAAAAGATCATGATGGACCGTATCAAAGGCCGCGGAAAGATCGAGTAGGATCAAGGTGGCCTTATCACCTCGATCAACAGCTCTCCTACTCTCATCAGAAGCCTTGATGAGAGCTCACTCCGTACTATGTCCTTCTCTAAAGTCATATTCGGTAGGTTCCTGGGCTTGGGTCTCTCAAACAAATGTTATAAGATGTCCATTTATAGCCCTTTCTATCATTTTAACTGGTAAAGGGAGCCACAAAATTGGACAAAAGCTGTTTGGGTCCTTAGGATCCAAACTAGTCTTCTTTAAGAGAGGTAGAATAGAAGCCACCTTCCAGAGTTTGGGAAAATGCCCTGTTTTGATCATGCTATGCAAAGAAATGATGGACGGAATGCTGAATAAATCATACATTCTCCACCAGTCAAGAGATCTGGGTTACATCCATTGTTCCTTTGCTCACCATGCCACCCCGGCTGGGACCCAGCCGTATGCAAATCAGTCTTGATCCTCTGCCTCATGAGAACAGTCCAGACCGAACTGCCAAGCCAAGTCCTCCCAAGACCGGAAACAAGCAGCCTGGGACAGGTTTCTGGGCATTACCCTTCAACAGCCAGGCTAGCTTGAATCCAGTGGCACAGTGAGCAAGAGACCCACGTCTGGGAATACCCATCCCACTTAGGCTGAAAAGTGCTACGCAAACAAATGATGGACGGAATGCTGAATAAATCCTACATTCTCCCCAGTCAAGAGATATGGGTTAAATCCATCATTCTTTTGCTCACCATGCCACCCCAGTTTAGACGTAGCCATATGCAACTAAAGCTTGACCCTGTGCCTCATGTAACAGTCCAGCCCGAACTGCCAAGCCAGGTCCTCCCTGGACGAGAAACAAGCATCTAAGGGACTGGTTTTGGGGTGTTACCCCTCTTCAGCCAGGATAGCTTGAATACAGTGACACAGTGAGCCCGGGACCCACGTCTAGGCATACCCCGCACACTTAGGGCGAGAAAGCATAAGACACACAATTGATGGATGGAATGCAGAGCAAATCAATACATTCAACCCCAATCAAGAGATCTAGGTTAAATCCATCATTATTTTGACCACCATGCCACCTCAGTTTAGACCTGGCCATATGCAAAGCAGTCTTGATCATGTGCCTCATGGGAACAGTCCAGCCCGAACTGCCAAGCCAGGTCCTCCCTGGACCAGAAACAAGCATCCTAGGACCTGTTTTGGGGTTTCACCCCTCTTCAGCCAGGATAGCTTGAATCCAGTGGCACAGTGAGCCCGGGACCCAGGAATGCTGAATAAATCATACATTATCCCGCAGTCAAGAGATCTGAGTTAAATCAATCGTTCTTTAGCTCACCATGCCACCTCAGTTTAGACCCAGCCAAATGCAAATCAGTCTTTACCCTGTGTCTCTTAGGAACAATCGAGACGGAACTGCCAAGCTAAGTCCTCCCTAGACCGGAAACAAGCATCCTGGGACCGGTTTCTGGGCATTACCCTTCATCAGCCAGGCTAGCTTGAATTCAGTGGCACAGTGAGCAAGGGACCCACGTCTTAGCATACCCATCCCACTAAGGGTGAAAAGTCCTATGCAAACAAATGATGGACGGAATGCTGAATAAATCATACATTCTCCCCCAGTCAAGAGATCTGGGTTAATTCCATCGTTCTTTTGCTCACCATGCCGCCTCAGTTTAGACTCAGCCATTTGCAAATCAGGGTTTACCCTGTGCCTCATGGGAACAGTCCAGACTGAACTGCCAAGCCAAGTCCTCCCTAGATCATAAACAAGCATCCTGGGACCAGTTTTGGAGTATCACCTCTCATCAGCACATCTAGCTTGAATTCAGTGGCACAGTGAGCATGGGATCCATGTCTGGGTATACCAGGTGCACCTAAGGTTTCGATCTTAGCATTAAAGATTGTCATAAGTGCAAAGGGCACTGACTCCATTGCTAATTTGGCCACTGCATGGGTCATAAGGTGATCCTGACCTTGCTGCTATGAGCATGATACAAGTAATATCCATGGATAGTGGCTCAAACTAGTCAAGGATGTGGGTGGGTGCATTAAAGCTCTCATATTCCTCCTTAACCATGGCCCTCCCTGCTGCAATTTAGACCACTTAGGGTGAAAAGTGCTACTCAAACAAATGGTGGACGGAATGCTGAATACATCATACATTCTCCCCCAGTCAGGGGGTATGAGTTAAATCAATCATTCTTTTGCTCACCATGCCACCCCAGTTTAGACCCAGCCAAATGCAAATCTGTCTTACTCCTGTGTCTCTTAGGAACAGCCCAGACCGAACTGCCAAGACAAGTCCTTCCTAGACCGGAAACAAGCATCCTGGGACCGGTTTCTGGGTATTACCCTTCATCAGCCAGGCTAACTTGAATTCAGTGGCACAGTGGCACAGTGAGCAAGGGACTCACATCTGAGCATACCCATCCCACTTAGTGTGAAAAGTGCTATGCAAATTAAATGAAGGACAGAATGCTGAATAAATCATATATTCTCCCCCAGTTAAGAGATATGGGTGAAATCCAGCGTTCTTTTGGTCACCATGCCGCCCCAGTTTATACCCAGCCGTATGCAAATCAATGTTGACCCTGTGCCTCATAGGAACAGTCCAGACTGAACTGCCAAGCCAAGTCCTCCCTAGATCATAAACAAGCATCCTGGGACCAGTTTTGGAGTATCACTCCTCATAAGCATAGCTAGTTTGAATTCAGTGGCACAGTGAGCATGGGACCCATTTCTGGGCATACCCTGTGCACCTAAGGTTTCAATCTTAGCATTAAAGATTGTCATAAGTGCAAGGGTCACTGGTTCCACTGCTAATTTGGCCACTGCAACTGGGCATGGGTCATAAGGTGATCCTGACCTTGCTGCCATGAGCATGCTACAAGTAATATCCATGGATATTGGCTCAAACTTATCAAGGATGTGGGTGGGTGCATTAAAGATCTCATGATCCTCCTTAACCATGGCCCTCCCCGCTGCAACTTAGACCACTTAGGGTGAAAAGTGCTACGCAAACAAATGATGGACGGAATGCTGAATAAAGCATACATTCTCCCCCAGTCAAGATATCTGGGCTAAATCCATTGTTCTTTTGCTCACCATGCCACCCCAGTTTAGACCCAGCCATATGCAAATCAGTTTTGACCATGTGCCTCATGGGTACAGTCCAGATTGAACTGCCAAGCCAAGTCCTCCCTAGACCGGAAACAACCATCCTGGGACTGGTTTCTGGGTATTACCCTTCATCAGCTAGGTGTTAGGATTTGTGCACAGCAAAGAGCATGTCCCCTCTCATTGCACTAGTGGTCTCTGTAATAGCTCTCTTAAACATACTATTGAAAGCCTTCTTGTTATCCCAGCCCCTCCCTAAGACTTCTGTGTATGTTGCTCAATGTATTCACAAGTTTGGACATTGCTGTCTTGTTTGCACATTGTACCTTGCTTTTACCATGGCTTATTTTGGACATTGCAGTCTTGTTTGCACATTGGACCTTGCTTTTACCAAGGCTTATTTAGAGCACTCCTCCCTAGTCCATGTGTTACTTCAACTCATTAGCATAATAACTGAAGCTCTGCACACCTGCATGTGGGAACCACACAGAGTTCTTCAAACCACACCCAGCTCTTCGAACCACACCCAGCCCTGTCTATAAAAGGCAGCCCCTGAGCCTCACCCAGTGCTTGTGCTCGTCTACCTCCCACTTACCTGAGAACAGATCCTTCGGCGCTGGCACTCCTGCTCTCTCCAGACCTTCATTGGCTTCAACGGGCGCGGCTGCTGGCTCTTCCTTCTTCCGGTTTCCGGCTCCTTCTTGTCTCAGCCCCTCTTCTGTCCACTGCAATCGACCTACAAAAGAGAAAGAGGACAAGGTTAGACTGATCAGTATCCATTTTCAGCAACAAGTACGTGCAAAACCTTTTATTACCTGAAAGAACTTTGTCAGCGATTTCTGGATTCATGTAAGGACAATTTGGAACAAGATATCTCCCACGAACTTTGTGGTTCAAACCCTTTGTTACAAGAATACTTTGTGGAACTTTGTCAAATAAACATTGTTCTACCTGGAACTTTTTAAGAATCGAACAGAGGAAACCATTGACAGCAAGGCAAACAGTAAATCAAGGACTTGCACAAATTACCTGCTGTATTTTGATGTAAAAGTACAGAATTTGTTTTATAAAAAGTCTGGAAATGTGTGAAAAGTGAGTTTGCTATTAAGAATTTAGGCTTTAGTTATATTAAGGTGAATGTTAGATGTTGGTAATTCTGATAATGATATTCGTTTGATTTTACAGATGTTTTACAGTAATAGAAAGCATATCCCAGAACAGTAACACATTCCAAATCTGGAAGCTAGAGACCAGGATCCAAGAGGTACTTTTAGAAGAGAATTTCTAATAGATTAAGGGTCAGTCAGGAACACATTTAGGGATAAGTTGCACTTATCTGTTCTTTGTTTATGTTTCATAGGGCACCAATTTCTACAGAAGTCAGAGAGGGCCGCAGATTTTAGCAGCACTTCTACAGTGGAAACGCAAGAACGGTGTTGTCTCTCTTTTTTTTATTTTATCTACTTCCCCCCTTCCCTTGAGCTTCTGGTTCTTAGTGCACTGTTTAAAACTAGTTTGCTGGAACTAGCAGTTTCAGGGTGGGGTCGGACTGTCTTCAACCTCCATCAGAACTGAACAGAAACTCAGGTGAGCTGGGCTTTGACAGAAGCACAAGCCTTTAAAATATTCAGTTCTGTTGGACGATGAATGCCGGGGAAGAAACAGAGGGCATTGATGCCACGGATATGGCGCAGGCCCTAAACGAGGACTTGGCCCATAATGAATCAGTGTCTGGCATCTTGCAACATATGCAAGAGGTAATAGAGAAATTAAAGTTGGAAAACACCTTTTTAAAACAGGATTTAAGCAGGTATAAACCTAGGGAATCTCAGTGGCACACAGCTTTTATGCCTTTGTTTAAAACCTCTTCAGAGACAGGGGCACAAGCAAAACATACAACATTCCCTCCACCCGTTGAGGTTACTGTTAATGTTCCTAATGCTGTGCCTTTAGCAGCACCTGAACGTTTTCATGGAGATAGTAACAAATTCCATGTTTTTATCAATCAATGTCAATTACACTTCGTTTGTAAACCACAACAGTTCCCTACTGATGCTATGAAAGTGGCATTCGTCTTGTCTTATTTGGGCGGTATAGCAGCCAATTGGTCAATTCCTTTCGTGGATAGAGATGATCTCATCCTCCATAATTTGAATCAATTTAAACGTACTATGACCAGCCTTTTTGCAAAACACACTTTTATGCAGGCAAGTGATAATGAGCTTTTAAATCTTAAACAAGGTAACAAGGACTTATTGACCTATCTCACTAGTTTTAATCGTTTACTCACCGAGACACGTTGGCCAGAAGAAAAGCATGTCTCCCTTTTTCATAAAGGTTTGAGAGACGAGTTAAAGGACGCGCTGGCTCATATCATTGATTTGCCAGAAGACTATTCTGACTTTGTAGATTTAGTCGTGAAATTGGAACACAGACTAAGAGAAAGAAAGGGAGATAAATCCAAACTGGAATCGCGGTTAAATTTTATTAGACATGAGAAGAAAGACACAGATAATAAACTCCCTGAACCTGAGCCTATGCAAATAGGGACACTCAGAGGTCCACTCACGTCAGAGGAAAAAGAAAGAAGGAGAAAACTTCAATTATGTTTATATTGTGGCAAGGCAGGACATTTTGGCAGAGAATGTCCAGTAAAACCTAAAACTTCACGAAAGGGTACTGTTTCCTCCATCTCCTCAACTGAGTCGGAAAACGATTAAGCTCGACAAGGGGGGAGGTTACTTGTTCGAGAAAACATCTTAATCAAACCTCTAATTCTGCAGCCTTCATGGTACCGCACATACCTAGACATTTCATAATTCAGATCTTTTTAATTGTTACTACTCAAGTTAGACATTCTCTCCCTGTCCTACTGGACTCAGGAGCAACAGGAAATTTTGTGGATAATAAGTTAGCTAACACATTAGGTCTTCCTATTTGCCTAAAGCCTTGTCCAGAAGCAGTATGTTCAGTGGATGGGTCAGAATTGACCTCTGGATTAATCACAAAACAAACAAGCCCCCTTGTCATGGTCTGTCAAAACGGGCACACAGAGAGGATTTGCTTTGATCTGATAGATACCCCTAATTTTGGCTTGATTCTCTGGGTACCCTGGTTAACAACTCATAACCCAATTATTGATTGGGTGAATGGAACAGTTACTTTGGATTCCTCATTCTGTAGAACCAATTGCTATCAAGAAGCAGGTACAGAACAGAGCACAGTAATACGCTGTGCTAGTGTTACACAAGACGAACCAAGTCTCCCTCCTGAATATTCTGACCTTAAAGATGTTTTTGATCCAGTGAAGGCTAGTGTGTTGCCCCCACATCGGTCATATGACTGCGTATAGATCTTATCCCAGGGGTCCCTTTACCTAATAACAGAGTATATGCTTTGACTGACAAAGAGACCAAATATTTAAGAACCTACCTAGACGACCTACTACAGTCTGGGTTCATCCGACATTCCACATCTCCGGTGCCATCTCCACTTTTTTTATCCCGAAGCCGGATAAATCTCTGTGCGCGTGTATCGACTATAGAGGACTAAATAAGGCTACAATAAAAAATAAATATCCTCTTCCTCTAATACCTGTGTTGTTGGATCAATTAAGACATTCTACAGTATACACTAAACTAGATCTGCGGGGAGCTTACCACCTGGTCCGAATAAAAGAGGTGGTTGAGTGGAAGACAACTTTCAAGACAAAGTTTGCTCTATTTGAGTACACAGTAATGCCCTTTGGGTATAGTATACATAGACGACATCCTCATTTACTCTAAGAACCTGAAAGAACATACCCAACATGTTCGTGCAGTATTATCAAAGTTAAAAGAAAATCATCTTTTTGCTAAATTAGAGAAATGTACTTTTAATGTCAGCAAAGTGGACTTTTTAGGATACTGCCTGTCACCTCAAGGAATAATTATGGATGAAATGAAAATTAATGCTATTACTGATTGGCCAGAACCATCATCTGTGAAGGATGTTCAGAAATCTCTGGGTTTCGCCAATTTTTATAGGAGGTTTATTTCTCACTTTGCAGAAATTGCCGCCCCAATAACTACCTTGTGGCGGAAAGGGCAACGATTTCTTTGGTCTGATGATGCGGCACACGCCTTTCAACTCCTGAAACAAAAGTTCACTTCAGCCCCAATTCTGAAACATCCTGATCCTGACTTGCCATTTTTTGTTGAAGCGGATGCTTCACAAGTAGCTTTAGGAGGAGTTCTCTCTCAACGAGATGCAGTAGATGGCCAATTACATCCTATAGCCTTCTATTCCAAAAAGTTATCACCAGCTGAACAAAATTACACTATGGCTGAAAGAGAATTATTAGCTATCAAAGTATCCTTTTCTGAATGGAGGCACCATTGAATGGGAGCCAAGTACCCTGTTACCATCTTTTCTGACCATAAGAACCTACAGTTTTTTGGATCACTAAAAGCATTAACTCCACGTCAGATGCGCTGGTTAATTTTTTTTAGTACATTTGACTTTGTTATAACCTATAGACCAGGTGCACAACAAATTCAATCTGATGTGTTATCTAGATACGGACATACCTCAGACATGAAACAAGACAAAATAGGAGAACCCATTATTCCTCCCCAAAAACTTTTGGCACCAGTACAACAGAAGGATTTCATCACAGATCTATATAATGCACACATGCAAATAGCACCTCAAGATTGGTTAAAGGATTCCCATAACTCAATACAACGAGGTTTATTGTATCACGACAACATGCTGTTAGTGCCCACCACAGAATTAGAAACACAGGTGATAATTTGGCATCATGCCTCACCGTTGGCAGGTCATCCTGGCTGGGTAAATACCCTGGAAAATGTGCTAAAACACTTTTGGTGGGATAATATGAGTAAGGACATTAAGCAATTTGTCACTACCTGTCCAGTTTGTGCAAGACATACATCTTCTCATAAGGCCCATGACGGTTTGTTAATACCAATGCCTTCACCCAAACAACCTTGGCACACTGTGAGCGTAGACTATATTGTAGGTTTACCACCAGTAAAATCCTTCACAACAGTGTTAGTGATAGTGGAGTTTTTGTCTAAAATGGCACATTTTGTACCATTACGGAAATTGCCAACTGCGGCAGAATTTGCCGATATTTTTATAAGAGAAATTGTGCGTTTAAATGGTTTGCCAAGTAAAGTGGTTTCAGACTGAGGTAGCCAGTTCAACTCTAGATTTTGGAAAAAATGATGCGAAAAACTGAAAATAAATGTGGCATTATCCACTGATTTCCATTCAGAAACAGATGGACAAACTGCACGACTGAACCAAACCTTACTTTAAACGCTACGTTGTTTATTGGCTGATTATTACAGTGAATGGTTGGAAGCTCTCCCTGTAGCGGAGTTTGTTTATAATAATACAGAGCATGCAGCTCTACTTTGCTCACCATTCTATTTCATGCAGGGGTATCATCCGAGAGCTATGCCCATTTTATTAGAAGATTCCCTGTTGCCTACAGTAACAGATAGACTAACGAGATTAGGTGACATACAAGACAAGGCCAGGAAACATTTATTAAAGTACAAAGAAAGCATGAAAAGACAAGCAGACAAACACAGATCTGAGGCCCCAATGTATAAAATCAGTGACAAAGTATGGCTCTCCACAAAGAGAGATCCGGAAAGCTGCAACCACGTTTCATTGGACCCTTTAGTATAACTGCCATAGTAAACCCGGTAACAGTAAAATTGGACTTACCAAAAGAATAACCAGTACATGCTACATTCCATGTGTCCTTGCTTAAGCCGTACAACCCAAATACCCGACCCGAACCACCACCTCCACCCATACCAATTAAGGGAAATCTAGAATATGAAGTGAAAAGCATAAAAGACGCAAAAAGAGTTCATGGACGTCTGTTTTATTTAGTAGAATGGAAAGGATATGACGAAACTGAGAATTCATGGGAACCAGCATCCTATGTACAAGCCCCATGGTTGATTAGACAGTTTTATCTAAAAAATCCAGGGAAACCCCGTCCAGTAGGAGGACCTTTGAGGGGGGCGACTGTTAGGGTTTGTGAACAGCAAAGAGCATGTCCCCTCTCATTGCACTAGTGGTCTCTGTAAAAGCTCTCTTAAACATACTATTGAAAGCCTTCTTGTTATCTCAGCCCCTCCCTAAGACTTCTGTGTATGTTGCTCAATGTATTCACAAGTTTGGACATTGCTGTCTTGTTTGCACATTGGACCTTGCTTTTACCAAGGCTTATTTAGAGCACTCCTCCCTAGGACATGTGTTACTTCAACTCATTAGCATAATAACTGAAGCTCTGCACACCTGCTTGTGAGAACCACACCCAGTTCTTCAAACCACACCCAGCTCTTTGAACCACACCCAGCCCTGTCTATAAAAGGCAGCCCCTGAGCCTCACCCAGTGCTTGTGCTCATCTACCTCCCACTTACCTGAGAACAGATCCTTCGGCGCTGGCACTCCTGCTCTCTCCAGACCTTCATTGGCTTCAACGGGCACGGCTGCTGGCTCTTTCTTCTTCCGGTTTCCGGCTCCTTCTTGCCTCAGCCCCTCTTCTGTCCACTGCAATCGACCTGCAAAAGAGAAAGAGGACAAGGTTAGACTGATCAGTATCCCTTTTCAGCAACAAGTAAGTGCAAAACCTTTTATTACCTGAAAGAACTATGTCGCGATTTTTGGATTCATGTAAGGACAATTTGGAACAAGATATCTCCAACGAACTTTGTGGTTCAAACCCTTTGTTACAAGAATACTTTGTGGAACTTTGTGAAATAAACATTGTTTTACCTGGAACTTTTTAAGAATCGAACAGAGGAAACCATTGACAGCAAGGCAAACAGTAAATCAAGGACTTGCACAAATTACCTGCTGTATTTTGATGTAAAAGTACAGTATTTGTTTTATAAAAAGTCTGGAAATGTGTGAAAAGTGAGTTTGCTATTAAGAATTTAGGCTTTAGTTATATTAAGGTGAATGTTAGATGTTGGTAATTCTGATAATGATATTCGTTTGACTTTACAGAAGTTTTACAGTAATAGAAAGCACATCCCAGAACAGTAACACATTCCAAACCTGGAAGATAGAGACCAGGATCCAAGAGGTACTTTTAGAAGAGAATTTCTAATAGATTAAATGTCAGTCAGGAACACATTTAGGGATAGGTTGCACTTATCTGTTCTTTTTTTTTATTTTATCCACTTCCCCCCTTCTCTTGAGCTTCTGGTTCTTAGTGCACTGTTTAAAACTAGTGTGCTGGAACAAGCAGTTTCAGGGGGTGGGTCGGACTGTCTTCAACCTCCATCAGAACAGAACAGAAACTCAGGTGAGCTGGGCTTTGACACTAGGCTAGCTTGAATCCAGTGGCACAGTGAGTAAGGGACACCGTCTAGGCATACCCATCCCACTTAGGGTGGAAAGTGCTCCGCAAACAAATGATGGACGGAATGCTGAATAAATCATAGATTATTTCCAGTCAAGAGATCTGGGTTAAATCCATTGTTCTTTTGGTCATCATGCCACCCCAGTTTAGACCCAGCCATATGGAAATCAGTCTTGACCCTGTGCCTCATTGGAACAGTCCAGACTGAACTGCCAAGCCAAGTCCTCCTTAGACCCGGAAACAAGCATCCTGGGACCGGTTTCTGGGTATTATCCTTCATCAACCAGGCTAGCTTGAATCCAGCGGCACAGTGAGCAAGGGACCCACGTCTGGGCATAAAAATCCCACTTAGGGTGAAAAGTGCTATGCAAACAAATGATGGACGGAATGTTGAAGAAATCATACATTCTCCCCCAGTCAAGAGATCTGGCTTAAATCTATCCTTCTTTTGCTCACCATGCCGCCCGATTTTAGACCCCGCCGTATACAAATCAGTGTTGACCCTGTGCCGCATGGGAACAGTCCAGACTGAACTGCCAAGCCAAGTCCTCCCTAGATCATAAACAAGCATCCTGGGACCAGTTTCGGACTATCACCTCTCATAAGCAGGGCTAGTTTGAATTCAGTGGCACAGTGAGCATGGGACCCATTTCTGGGCATACCCGGGGCACCTAAGGTTTCGATCTTAGCATTAAAGATTGTCATAAGTGCAAGGGTCACTGGTTCCACTGCTACTTTGGCCACTGCAACTGGGCATGGGTCATAAGGTGATCCTGACCTTGCTGCCATGAGCATGCTTCAAGTAATATCCATGGATATTGGCTAAAACTTATCAAGGATGTGGGTGGGTGCATTAAAGATCTCATGTTCCTCCTTAACAATGGCCCTCCCCGCTGCAACTTAGACCACTTAGGGTGAAAAGTGCTACGCAAACAATTGATGGACGGAATGCTGAATAAAGCATACATTCTCCCCCAGTCAAGATATCTGGGCTACATCCATTGTTCTTTTGCTCACCATGCCACCCCAGTTTAGACCCAGCCATATACAAATCAGTTTTTACCCTGTGCCTCATGGGTACAGTCCAGATCGAACTGCCAAGCCAAGTTCTCCCTAGACCGGAAACAACCATCCTGGGATTGGTTTCTGGGTATTACCCTTCATCGGCTAGGCTAGCTTGAATCCAGTGGCACAGTGAGTACGAGACCAATGCCTGGGCATACCCATCCCACTTAGGGTGGAAAGTGCTCCGCAAACAAATGATGGACGGAATGCTGAATAAATCATACATTCTATCCAGTCAAGAGATCTGGCTTAAATCCATCGTTCTTTTGTTCACCATGCCTCTCCAGTTTAGACCCAGCCAATTGCAAATCAGTGTTGACCCTGTGCCTCATGGGAACAGTCCAGACTGAACTGCCAAGCCAAGTCCTCCCTAGATCATAAACAAGCATCCTGGGACCAGTTTCGGAGTATCATAAGCACGTCTAGCTTGAATTCAGTGGCACAGTGAGCATGGGAATCATGTCTGGGCATACCCGGTGCACCTAAGATTTCGATCTTAGCAGTAAAGATTGTCATAAGTGCAAGGGTCACTGGTTACACTGCTAATTTGTCCACTGCAACTTGGCATGGGCCATAAGGTGATCCTGACCTTACTGCCATGAGCATGCTACAAGTAATATCCATGGATATTGGCTCAAACTTATCAAGGATGTGGGTGGGTGCATTAAAGATCTCATGTTCCTCCTTAACCATGGCCCTCTGCGCTGCAACTAAGACCACTTAGGGTGAAAAGTGCTACGCAAACAAATGCTGGACGGAATGCTGAATAAATCATACATTCTCCCCCAGTCAAGATAACTGGGCTAAATCCATTGTTCTATTGCTCACCAGGCCACCCCAGTTTAGACCCAGCCATATGCAAATCAGTTTTGACCCTGTGACTCATGGGTACAGTCCAGATCGAACTGCCAAGCCAAGTCCTCCCTAGACCGGAAATAAGCATCCTGGGACTGGTTTCTGGTTATTACCCTTCATCAGCCAGGCTAGCTCGTCTGGGCATACCCATCCCACTTAGGGTGAAAAGTGCTCTGCAAACAAATGATGGACGGAATGCTGAATACATCATACATTCTCCCCAGTCAAGAGATCTGGGTTAAATCCATCGTTCTTTTGCTCACCGTACCACCCCAGTTTAGACCCAGCCATATGCAAATCAGTCTTGACCCTGTGCCTCATGGAACAGCCAAGACCGAACTGCCAAGCCAAGTCCTTCCTAGACCAGAAACAAGCATCCTGGGATTGGTTTCTGGTTATTACCATTCATCAGCCAGGCTACCACGTCTGGGCATACCCATCCCACTTAGGATGAAAAGTGCTATGCAAACAAATGATGGACGGAATCCTGGGCATACCCCGTACCTAAGGTTTCGATCAGAGCATTAAAGATAGTCATAATTGCAAGGGTCACTGGTTCTGCGGCTAATCTGGCCACTACGACCGGGCATGGGTCATAAGGTGATACTGACCTTGCTGCCATGAGCATGCTACAAGTAATATCCATGGATAGTGGCTCAAACTTATCCAGGATTTGGGTGGGTGCATTAAAGATCTCATGTTCCTCATTAACCGTGGCCCTCCTCGCTGCAACTTAGACCTTTGAACGCTGAGAAAATGACCTCCACTTCATTCAGGAAGAAATTAGAGATATTTTCACAAAGTTCCTGACTCGA